>NC_060878.1:38277515-38897015 GCF_021901495.1 Neodiprion virginianus | reverse complement strand
TGTCTCACGGATATTTCAAACGCTATATTCGAATGGAGATTAATGAATTTTCAAGATGTGATGAGTTGGAAGTGGTTGCAATAATATGTGATGAAAGCAAATCGTGAAACGGCGTGCATTGAATTTTATATTTACGGGTATAAACAATTGAAGGATCGTTTTGCAATATTTATCACGTGATTTTATTGCGTAGATCCAATTTCGCGATCGTGTTAGGACTATTTTCGCAGATAGGATACCGAATTTTATTTGTTTTGTGTAAAATTAATCGACGGACAATTTTTCAATGACGTCAAGGCAGACTTTTGTCAGCTGTATTTTAAAATGAAAATTTATTCACGGTAGCATAATATCGCTTGTCAGAATTGAACATTTTTCCGAGTGTGTTTATTTTTTGTTGAGGAATATTTGTTTTTTCCTTTGGAACCTTTTTTTCTTTTTCTCTTTCCCATGAGCAATTGCCCTGCAGTGAAATATTATTAAAATATAACATGGCACGGGGGATGAAAAGAGGAGAAGGGAGGGGGGGTCAGGTGGAGGAATTTGAAGAAAAATTTCAAGCAAGCCTCGATCCTTGCGAGAAAGCGAAGCGAGAAAGAGCGAGGGATAGGAAAAAGGAAAAGGAGAAGCCGCATTGAAAAACTCGAGGGGAGATGGAAATTGATGACGGGGCAAATGTATTGAAATTTATATACCTTGTTTATTATGATTCATTTTTTTGTATGACCCGCGAACAGAGAGAGAGATAGATAGACGAAGAGAGAGCGAGAGACAGAAGGAGGAGACGAGGGAGAGAAAGACTGTATTAAAGGGTCGTCGCGTGGCTCTCCTTTGCATATTTTCAAATTTTCATACCTCCTTTTCCGACCCTCTTCCTTCGGTCTTAGACAGTTGCGCGGCTTTCTCAATCATTTATTACGGACCGTGAAGATTTTATGGAACGGGGCAGGAATAGTGTCGGCTGAATCTGCGGACTAGATGAATACAGGTATACATTTTCAAGAGAGACGACGAGATAGGCTAACGCTGCAGGAACGTAGTCAGGGGCCCCAAAGGCGGGGCAACTTTGAACTGAAAAACTTTCCAATCTCTCTCCCGAGACTTCAGAGAACGTCCAAAGCTCGTCGTCCATTTCGTTTCGTATTACAGACCGAATAAATAAATGATTTCGATTAACATTTTTACGGACTTAACATCGAGTCTCTTCTCCGCACTCCGATAGACGTTCAATTTTTATGTAATACATACCATCAATATATGTATACACATACAAAGGAAAGGAGGAGGAATCTGTTACATAGAATTAAATGGATCGACTAACGTTTCCTGGTCGTGAAACGAAGATATTTCGAGCGGTTTCTCCGAACCGGAAGTTCGCTGAGTGTTGCCACGGATCTTGTGCATGACCAGTCGCTATCGGAATCCCCTAATGCAAGTGCATTTTTCACCGCTAATTTATTTCGCGGATTCTGACCAACTTCGTGCCGTCGTGTCTAATTACTCGAACGAAATTTCCTCAATCGACTTTCACTATTATTCTTCTTCGATGATTCCTCGAGTTGAAATTTCCCGGGTTTGGCGGGTAAGTTCCAACTTTGTCGAGTGGCAATGCTGCCGGGTTTGTAGACAGCGGCTAGTAGATTAGCATGGCAGCTTAAGTGCCTTCGGCTCAATGCTTACGAAGCTCTGGGTCAGATGCTCGGGCACTTTTCGTGATAGTCGGGTCAAACTTTTGATCATCTTTGTACAAAACGCGAAAGAGAGAGAGGGAAGACTTGACTCGGAAAACCGCAGGTCCGAGAGCAAATCTTCGCTCGACATGCATTATGCAGTCTTTTACTTCTCGTGCATTCATCCTTGTGCAGTTATTCGACTCCGTTGGAGCCCTTGGAAGGAATAAAAATATTTATGTTGTTCGTTTTTTTTTTTTTGTTTTTTTGCCCGTTTGAGAATTCTTTGACAAAACATAACCGTGTAAACTCTCGAGGGATTATTTCATGACCGTATTTCTCTAGGCTATGTACGCGCAACTTAGACGCGTATTTCTATTCGTCGGAAGGATGTTGGTGTCAAAGAAGTAGTCTCAGGTTACGGCAAAGTTAACGGCGCTGTCTGCACAAGGCTCTTTGAATCCCTGCTTCTTTGGAATTTGATTTGCATGCCAGCCGGCCAACGGCTTCAAAGGAGCTTTTGACTTTTTGAAATTCAACCCACCACCAGTCACTGGATACACGATGGTGGACTATTTCCTTGCGAGCTTGGAGGAGGGAAGCTTTCATCCACGCTCAAGGCTTCCGGGACTCACGGGCCGCGCTATCTCTCTCTATATCTCTCTCTATCTCTCTCTGTCTCTCACATGCTCTCACGTTCCCAGCTCCATTAAAAACCAAATCCGTGCCAGGCAACGAAAGGAAAACCGGAAATACGCGCCAGGTGAGATCTTTTGTTTTTTCTTCTCCTCTTTTCTCAAAACAGTCGAGTTCAAATGTTGAAAAGTATTTAAGCCCGCTTCGGACCGACGCAACGTACGTATATACATGACGCATACCTATGTATGCATGTACTTTTACACCCAGGCGGAGAGTGGATGTACCTATCCGGAAAGAAAGTTTTTCGGTTTACATAGCACCGTGCGGTGCTACCACTACAGAAAATGGAAATTCTGCCGAGAACGCGGGAGGACAAGACTGGCATTTCTTTATAGGCGGCAAGACATTGGGAAACTTTTAAACTGTCGTTGCGAAACGAGGACATTGCTTGAGTTGGCTCACCCTCGCTATCGCGTCTTCTTTTTCCCTCATTCTCGCTACATGGACTTCCAAAGCATCTTAAAACTTCACTTTTTCATCATTCACATCAGACGCCCCGATTTCCGTACCATCCGAGTATCTGGTCCCCTGATAATGGGTTCAAAAAGTTTTCACCAGACTCCCAGACTCGAAACTCGGGGCCCAAGTCTCCCTCTGGGTCTGAATAATTAATCCTATAATACGTCTCAATTAATCACAATCCGAGAGAGACGTTGTAGGCCGAGATCGCCGAGTTCAAAGCCGCAGGAACGTTGCCACGATAATGCGGAGCATCCGTCCGTGAATCAGGCAAATCAAGAGGGGATGGTATTATGATAATACGCGGAATAGTCATCGCCCCATAACCCGTCCGTAACTCCCAGTCAGCAAGGAAATTCAAATACGCCCCGGCTATGTTCTCGGCCCTCCGTTGTATGCCTATAATAATCAAGTTCATCGCGCAGTAAGCAGCCTTTCGTTATTTACAATACAGCTATAGACGCTTTTATCTGAAAGTAACCTTTCCTCCAGGATCGCCTCTCGGGAGAAATATAACGTCAGGAACCTTCAAAGAGCAAGGCACAAAGTTTTCGCCCTCGCATAGTATAGGTTGGTATCTACATATAATTCGATGGTCCGGCGCACTCTGCGCTAACCTTACGCAAATAGGAATACCGTGTACACTTGCTGCGTACCGAAGAGAGAGAGAGAGAGAGAGAGAGAGAGAGACCCTGTTAAACTACCAACTAATTACTCGTCCGATGAATGGACACACCAGCCCCGTACACTCAAAGACAAAGTTTATAATTACTGGAGAGACGTGGCGTCGAGTGCGGACATTCCATACGAACAGATCACCTCTCGTTCCAACCAGGCTGGAGGATAGATAACCTTCCGATAACTATCGCCGCAGGCACCATAGTTCGTGTAATATCTGAGAGCGTTGTTCAGACGTCGATGTTTTAGGGTGATAGAAACTCTATTTTAACGTGTGTATCACAAAATGGCGATAGGCAGGGTGAACGTTCTTCTCTTTGTGTTCCTATGAGGGATCTAACTAGGAAATGAACCCATAGTTAGACATAAGGATAGTACAGTTTGCTTACAACTCTCTCTCACGATCACAGAATTTCTTTGAATATTTCAGAGTTTCAATTCGAGAGCAATCTATGCACGCGGTTCAGCTAACATTGTAAAGTTCGATTCGTCTGACTGATCATTCGTTGATTGAGAAATGCGATTTTTATCAACTTTCAAGATCGAGGATGTCCTCCGAAGACTCAGACACTTCGAGTATTGGAAAAATTCAATCAAACGATGGATCAGCGTTCGCGTAAAGTTTGGATCAGTTCTTTTCCTCCGTCTGTATGTTATTTGTTTGCTTGTTTGTTACTGTCTGCGATGCACTCTCTTGAACTTTTTCCCCGCATCGGTTGCAGACAACAATCTCCGGCGCAAAGCTGAATCCAGGCAATCCACTAGATGTGTGTTACTGCGGCACAATTTCAATTTCACTATATTTCCTCGTATACGTCAGTCTGGTAAACCACTATCGCATTTTTCTTATTTAACCGGGACGAGAAAAGCGAAACCCTTCGCTTCGGGATCAGTGCCGAGAATCTTTTCTACCCATGTGTATAACGTGAACTTCAAAATTCACCTGTACAAAGTTCAATTTTTGCCTCAAGTAAACACGAAGCTTCTATCCACTATCGCAACACCGTTCCGACTCCGAAAGCAGCGTGAAAATAATTTCACATCGTTTCAGACGTGATAAATTCAACGCAGTTTGCTGTTTTTCTGCTGCAGGATTAATATATAAATTTCCCGGGTAAAAATTGAGCAAGGGAAAAACAAACTAATATCCGTGCAGCGTGCAGCTTGTGACGGGCGTTAGTTATTTCAATTACGTAAAGGGCGGGGAGATATAATGTATATAAATTCCTTTACCGAGCGAAGCGGCAAAGCTGTATTAATTTCGTCCCAAAGCTTGCGGGGAAGCACATGTCGCTTCCGGCTGAAAGGAGAGTATAAAGAGGAAATCCCTGATCTCCCGGAAATTGACAGCGGGACGAACTTTAATTATACATGAAACGGAATGCGTTATAAACGCAGGTTTATTTCACGGGGGTGTATATAAAAGTCGTCGAACAAGACGACGAGCATCCGAGCATTCGATCCACGAACGAACGAAGAGGACATTTTTTCTCTTTCTCGCATACGCGGTACCAATTAAAGCCGATGAGCAGCGCTCGCGCTTAATTACCTCACGAGTATCAATCAACGACGGACCGTGAATTAACAAGGAGGAACGTTAAACGGCAAAGATTGGCCGAATTTCTGACGGTGCAGCCGGCGGTCCGCGTCCCGGAAAACGCCGGCATCCCGTCAGCCGCCTTCGGGAGTTGTAAGGGTGTCACGCGCCCCCAGGATCATCAATCAGTGGAGCAGGTTGAACCCTGGAGGACAGAGGCGCTGCCCGATCTTCCCTCCCTTTTCCCGGCCTCGCCGCGACTCCCGCCTTCGACCTGACAGCCCTAATTACACAGCCAAACTAATAGACTAACTTCAAACAATACCTAGCGTTCCAGTTCAGCCGTATTAATGACTTGACTGACGAAGTGCCGCTGCTGCTGCTGCTGCTGCTGCTGCTGCCTCTCTAAGAGCAAGACTATTCGAGGGAATCCTTAAGGTCGAATGGGACGTGAGGTGTGGTATTCGAAGAAAACACTTGGCAATACATGAAAGTTACAAAGGTGTCACCGATGCCAGTCTGGTTTGCGTTTGTTTAAAAAAAAAAAAAACGTCACCGTAGTGTAGAAAAAAATTTTAAACATTCAATTTCAACGATAAACGCGAGATCATTTAGATACCTCAACAACATCAGAGAAATCACTTTATCCTACAGTTTTTATATCCCATAAATTTGTATCGTTTGTCCGATTCTATGTACAATGAACAGTAGCTCGTTTCATTTGTGACTAGATTCTCCCCACAAATCGTCGTGATTTAAATTGTAGACAAAAGCGTTTTTTTTCTTTTAAGTTTCAATCGTTAATTTATCATCCGTGATATATAACGATTGTTCATGACGGTTTTTTTCTTCAGCAACTGACACGCCTGGAATAATTTACTTTTTTTCACGTGGCAGGATTCGAACGACATTCATTTATATGAACAGAATGCGCTATTTTTTATTAAATTTGGATGAACTGTATAGATTTTTTGGTAAAATAATTTTTACTTATAGAATTCATGCCTAGATGGTAAGAATTTTTTTAAACAGATCCAACTCAAGATAGCTTCGGTTGCACTTTTTGAATCTTAATCTTGACATATTTTTTATTATAAAATTTTTCGACCTGACCGTACCTGACGTCAGATACATCCTTATATCGAAAAAGGACGCCACGCTCCGAGAAAGCGGCGGCAACAATGCCCGCTTACGAGCTTTCGCGGGCTTTATGCATATTGTGCGTCATGCAGGGAGTTTGTCGCTGAGTGATGAAATTTTTTTCATAAGTTGTATCAGTGAAAAAAGTCACTCGAAATTACGGTGGACGTAATTTGAGACGTCTAATTTCTTTGCATCCCCGTTGCGTCTGTTTCTTTATACTCTTGGAAGTGAAAAGACGTAATTTGAAAGACACCAGATATTCGCGTTGCTGAGACGATTCAGGAAGTGCGAACGAATCGGTCCGGCGGATATCGGCAAATAAAAATAAAAAAAACTTAAGGAAAAACTCTCCCCGGGGAATTCGGGGAAAAGACGGGACCTTGAGCATTGGGGGAATCGCCATGTCTGCGTATGGAACGGAATCGTCGAGGATTCTTGCGCCAAAGTTCTGACACTTGCAAGACAAGCTCGATAACCGTGGGTTAGGAGAAAAAGGTGAAAAAAGGGTGAAAATAAGAAGAAATAAAAGAAGAAACGAGACTTTTTCAAACCTCAAGGCGGGCCAATAAAACCGAGGAAAATACTTTTCTTTTGCCTGCATGATGGACGAAGGGTCGGTGAAAAGCTGGAGGACAAAAAAATGAATAAAAATCACTTCGTGCAAACACAGTTCGCATAGAATTCGATTACCCGCTGCTGCCAGAAGCGTTTGCAATAAAAAAGTAAAACGAAATTTTTTTCCATTCACGTAAATTCAACACTCAAGCCACTGAATCGCGAGTTAATTCAAACCGCATCGTAATGTCGAACAGCTGTGGATGATTCTTGAGCGAAACTCTCGTCCGTTATAATCCTTGGGTTCGGAAAAAGTTTGAGAGAAATCTTATGATGTGCCTACAAGGGTATTTGTCGGAGGTAAAGGCGGAGAAGCGGGAGGAGTTGGAAAACGAGGTGAGAAAAATTCAGTAATAATTTCAACTTCGCACTTAAAAACGTCTGTCGCATAGCTGTAACTTGTCAGCGTTAAGCCAATTAAGATGACGCATGGTCGAAACTTTTCCTACAGAGGTACCTACAATCAATTTAAGCCTCTCATTCTCTTTTTCTCTTACATTTTTTTTTTTTTCTTCGTCTTCTCTTCTTTTTTTTCAACCCTGCAGCCGAGCCGCTTCCACCGCAGACCTCGATTACATACGTTGCAAAACAAACTTTGTGCTTTCAATACTTCTTTCCACAACTTGTTCATTTTTTACGCTTTCCATACGAAAATTGATTTCTTTGTGCTTAGCCGCGAAAGTTTTTCACGGTCTTAAGATAAAGTAAAAGTAAAATTCCAAAGTGAATTTTACAACGTGTAGGTTATAGATATGATAATAATTATAATATAGCGAGTTTAAACCTCCAGGAAAAATTCGATCGTACAACTTCAATAATTACTCAAGCTCGAAATTGAATCACCGTTATGAATATATATATATATATATATATATATATACTGTATATATATGTATGTATGTATGTATATTCATACCGGTGATTCAATTTGTATATATGTATGTAAATATATTGTATATGTATACGTATCGGCGCCGATTTATAGAGGTTCGAGTCGACGCGGCCACTCTAGCGGAAAAACGGTTGGTGCGTGTTAGTGTGAGACAATTGAATTCGGTGGGTTATGGGTACAGAAGTGAATTGGAAATCTACACAGTAATTGGCGGATGAGAATGAAACAAGATTGGAAGAAGGAAAGGAATTCGATCAAATTAAGCCCGCGGATCTGTGGAAAAGAAAAGCGAAAGAGGAACAACGAAAGAATAAAATAAACGCTAAGCCAATAATCCAGCTCTCTCTCTCTCTCTCTCTCTCTCTCTCTCTATTTCCTTCGAATTTCATTTCTTTCCCGAGAGCGCGGCGGTAATTTTTACAGTTGCAATTTTACTCTCGCAGTAATCTGCGCGCGTTTCGATTAACTATTCAGCTTTACACGTACGTGGATATCGGGGGCGAAACCTTTTGGAACAAAACGTGGTTTCGATCGCTGGGCGAAGACGATTTCTGCAACTTGGATCTCAGGCCTGTTGGAAGCGCCTGCATTGAGAAAATGAGCGAACGGCATTTACGGACGGGGATCAGGGAGTCCTGGAAAGTGTCTGGAATTTCATTACTCCAACGCTCTTGACGTTTCCCGTTCTGCCAATCAGCCGGCGTTGCGTACGTATATGTATATACCGGAATTCGAGCTTTATTGGCTCTTCCGGTACCACCTGACCGTACCTGACAGTTAACCACCGATATTGCCTCGATGTAATATGTATTAAATGCACACACCCACCGAGATCTCGTCTCGGCACGCATCGCAAAAAACGTGCAAATAAACCCCGCGTTGCCGCGGTGAAATATATTGCGAACTTTCTTTACTGACTGACGCTGCCTGCGTTCGGCTTTTCGGACAGTTATTTGTTTCCCCGAAAAGTTACGTTAGGATCAATCGTCTCGATTCCCGGCCAAACCGCCGTCTCCAAATATTGAATCCTTCTCTCGGTGGGAATTTTCTTATTTTTTTTTTTTTCTCTTCTCTCGTTTTTCTTTCCTTACCTAAAAAAGTAAAGAGAAAGAAACAAATTTATCAAGCTTTTTCCCCGCGGTTTTCTACCGCCGTTCTTTTAACCTCTTTTCTGTACATGACACGACTTTCCACGAATTTATTTAAATCTGATTAAAAACTTGTAGAAATTTTTTTTTTTTTCACCTAAAAATTTCAATGTCAGATTAAAGAAAACGTGCTCTTGGCAAGATGCCTTAAATCACCGAGTCCGATCGAAAATTATCAGCACAAAAGAATTAACCGCGTATAATTTCTTTTCGACGATTTTTTTTTTTTTTTTTCGTTTCTTGTTTTCGCGCGAGAAATATATCGGTCAGCTTTTTTTCAGGCAAAGCGAATCCGGCATTCGCATCCCGTTCGAGGACACGTCCGACGTCACGTCCGACGTGTGTTTATAGCTCTGCCGCAGGAGAAGTGGTTTGCCTTCGGGGAGCGATAAAACGTGATTTTGGAAAGCAACAAGGAGATCTATGCGGAAAGCATGCCTTTACGGGAACCCGTTAAGCGTGGGTCAAGAAGGGAATGTTGATAAAATTTGTATAAACCGATCGTCTTTATGAGAAAGACGAGCCGGGCTGAGCTGGAAACGATGCCGAAAACATCTGCTGATCGGTGAAAATATTCTCGATCAAGAGACGAAGCGCGGCCGAAACGGGAAAAGAAAAGTAAGAGAAACCGGAGGCGGATAAAAGGGCTTTTATTAGTCTCCAGTCGCGGAGGGGCGGAAGGGAAAAATTTGCCCGGCTGCAAGGCGTCGCCTCGGCAGACGGCCGAAGACCGAAAAACGAAAAACGAAGACCGAGGGGCTCTCGACTCGTAATTTCCGTTTTCTAATAAAATTACAGCCCCCGACGGCCGCCGCCCTCCGGACTGCAGCCACGCCATTCATCCGCGAGATATTAAACCTTTTAATATGCGCGCCCGGCTGAGCGTCAAAAAAATTATCCTTTCATACGTAACGCCGGGCGGAGACGCTGACTTTGCTCGCGTAAAATACACACGCGATCGAAAAAGGTACACAAGCCTCAGCGTTCGTGTGACAGATGAAAATGACGCGTTGCGTTTTACATTGCATTGTATCTGATGCCTGTAGGTGTGGAATTTTCCTGACGCATGTGGTGGAAGAAATCAGCTTCAACCCTAAGATCTCACCGGATTATTTGAAAACTTCTTCCAGACGAGAGAAAAAAAAATTATGTCTCGCGTGGCTTGGTGCGAGAAGGAAAGAATTGAATCATGACGAACCAAACGGCTTCCAAGTTTCAAGTGAATGAAGAAAGAATAAAAATAAAAAATAAAACACAAAACCACTTTTCATATTTTTGCTCGAGATTGACGCGTCTGTTATCGACTTACGGAACGTGCGGATGGATCACGCGGTTTCCGTAGCGTATTTGGCTAAAAACTCTGGAGAATAAACGCGTCGCGAATTTGGCAGGGATGATTTGTGTGTCGATGCTTTTAGTGGGATATTGAGTTACTTACTTGCCTTTAGGAATCGAATTTTTTCTTATAATGACATTCTATGTACGTAAATTTAAGTCTGTACCTAGAGTTCAAAGTCATTCATCGATGGTGTTGCTATCGGTCACAGAATATCGAACCGCGATCATCGATATTTCAAAGAGCCGGATAATCATACGCAAGAATCCGAAACAAAAGCCAAAATATCCAGTGCAGCAATACACGTGACGAAAAAGTGATATTCGGAGGAATTTTTTTATTGCACAATTTAGAAAGGCGAAAAAAACTGCGAAGGTTGTGAGAAAAAAAGAAATCAACACTAATTCAGAATCCGTTTTTGCTCTCCGGCGTAATGACGCACCGGTTTTACATTTGATCAAAGAGAATAAACCCTCGGTGCGGGTGAAATATTCCCAACTCCAAAGAGCTTGCAGAGCGGGATAAATTCACGGTGCTTATAACGCGCAAGCTGCTCCTAGATCCGTGTGAGCTATAAATGTAGTCGCACCATCTGCCTCCTCGTCTGTACTCGACAAGGTTCGGTGCGATTGCAGATTGCACGGAACACGGAGAACAACGCTGCGCTCTGGTCGCTGGGACTATCAGAGACCAGTTCTCCACGATCCCTGCCATACAGCACCGCCGATGCTAATCCAAATGGCACCGCCCGTCAATACGCACTCGCTCTGCAAAATCCAGCAATATGCAGAACGCCCTATACGTGTACGTTCGTGTTATACGCGCAGTATCGATCCTTCGGCGAAATTTCATCCGGTATTGCAATTTGTACCGTGAAATCATTTTATGACAGGTGCTTACGAAAAATATGAATTTTTGTCGGAGATAAAGATTTATGCGGCGAGTGTTAGAAATTTTGGAAACCACAAATTTGATGGATTCGTACAAAAGTTTATTTACGTAATATGCGGTGTAATTGTTACACACTCCAAAAGTGGAGTTAGTCTGAAGTTTAACGTCGCGACAAATGCATGCGTTTGAGTCGTTGGTTAAAAGTTCTGTGAAAGTCGGTGTGTGTATAGAATTAGGGAGGGGCCGTCACGTCGAGATTAGCAAAATGCAAACAAAAGGGTGTAAAACCGTGGGACGTCGGCTCGCTTTAGCCAGCAATTATAATCGTCGCTAATTTCAATTGTGCTGTACGTACACGAATGAATGTGCCTTTGACTTAAGCACTTCGGCACGCGAGAATAACGCTACAATACGAACAATCGTAATTCCGACCAGCCCAAAAGTGATTCTTCTACTCGAACCGCAATTTATAATGGTTAACAAGTGGGAGTGATAATTGGGCTGGAATCGTCGGGCAGGAAGTCGTGGAATCGTGGGAAGATGATCAAGATGAAGTCTGAACCCTGAAAAGGTTAAGCGATAAGAACCGACGGCTGGTCCATTTCTCGGGGGAAAGATATTCGCACACCCTGCAGAAATGTAGAAGTGGAGGGAAAACCACCCGACGTCGAATTTCTAAATCCCAAAGGAGAAGAAGAAGAAGAAGAAGTAGAAGAAAAAAAAAAGAGGAAAAGGCGCGAGCTACGTGACCTTTCGTAGGAATGTGGATAACACTTCCGCTCGTTAGCTATACTTCACTTTATTCAACGTAGAGACGCGGATCGCCAAATTTCCTCCCCCGAGTTCGGCTTCTTTCTCTACTTCTTCATATTCATATCGCGGGGAGTTGTTTTTGCCCTTCCCGTCTTATTACAGAGTCACCCCTGAATCTGTTTCGCGATAACCTGGTTATTGCTACGGGGCTGCGTCCGTCCGTTCGACGCCCTTCGAACACCCGCCCGCGTGCCCTAGATTGGGGAAAAAAGTTAGTCCTTCCCCGCCTCGGGATGATAGAGACTACGGAAATGATAAAATTACTCGCTGATGAAGGAGGAACAGTGTTACGCCGGCTAATTACCTCCTGCGGAACATTCATTCCATTATTTTAGTTGTTATAGTTATTTTATTCCAGCTACTCGATTCTCCTTTTTCTCCCTCTCTTCTCTATACGTGCGAATATATATATATATATATATATATATATATATATATTTATATATAATGTACAAGAAACGCGTGAGCCAATATTGACTCCCCGATGAAAACTTTGACGGATCTAAAAAAAAGCTTCGTTTCTACTTTGTGATGGCTGTTACTTCTTCAACGGTGGTAAATCACTACTGAATAATGAAAAGGGATGTAATACGTGTCTCCTAAAAATATCCTGTTTCGTTATTCTTACTATAACGTGAAGACAGATCATATCGACGTCTGTAACATGAAACTTCATCGATCATGTTGACTAAAATTCATATAAAGAGAAAAGTGAACTATATCTTTTTCTCACATTAATGCGATTATTTTCTGTATATAAAGAATCGATGATTTATACTGGGAAAAAACTATGGACGATGGATTAGGTTTTCTCAGACTTTTCTCGATCCATAGATCGTCGTCGTGGTTGCTGAAAGATTGGAAAATTACAGGTTATTTTGACACACTTTGCGATGCATATATATTACAAAATTTGAATATAAACCCCAAAATAGCGGGAAAATTCAGGGGACTTGAAACGTCAGTATAATTTATGACGATCAGAAAAAGTACGAACAACCCTGAGCAACGATGTCTGAGCGTCGACCAGAGCAAGAAATGGGTATAATTTTCCCCTCACCGCAATTTATATACCTACAAGGTACAACAGATCTTGGGAAACTTAAGATGCTTAGCGGAAACGGTCGAGGGCTTTAGCAGTCTCGTTTGAGTCGCGAGGAACAGAAGCGAGGATGCAGCTATAGAAGAAGACACGGCGGTACGGTTACGCGGTGCAAATGGGGCGATGGCGGTGGTGGTGGGGTGAGGGGGAGAAAAGAGGGTGAAAAGCGTACGTGCGATGTGCTCTTGGCTGTTTTTGCGGCCACCGCTACGCGGTGCATTCGTTTTCGTTGATTTTCGAGGGGGAAAAAACGCCGCGGTTTCTCTCTCTCTCTCTTTCTCACTCGCTCTCTGCAGCTCCGCCGACTGATGTATTCCAGATTAATGCAAACAGCTAATGTTATGTTAATGCTTCGTTGGTAGGCGGAGTCTGCAGAGAGAACTCGGAACGTAAATACGGTACAGAATAATCTGCATGTTAACCGCGCTACTCACGTTATATATACCTGTACGAGTACAAACAGGCGGATATAAACGAAACGCCGAGTTCACTTGAATGCGAATAATTAGGTGATCCTCGAATTCAGGTTATACTGTCGGGGAGACGTTGAGGAATGACCGCGTAGGTCGAGATTCCGAATTTTCTAACTTCATTTTTGAAAGTTTCTTTGGGTAAGTTGTTCAAGTTTTTCATGATTACGTCTAAATCAGTCAGTCAAATCGTTCAAGTCGATTCGAATCTGGATTTTTAGCCATACCTGAGGAATTATAATCACCGTCTAAGATTAGGTTTCGATGACATGAATTCTGAGAACTCGACTTGAGGTGAGACCAGCTCGTCTCGGTGTAAGAAAAAAACGGAAGCTCGTTCGAGGAGTGCATTAAAAGTGTGAAAGCAACGAATGGTCTTGTCTCCGCGACGGCGCGACGCCTCGAAGACAGCGACGTGAAATGACGAGTTGTTTTCATCGTGGGTGATGATTTTTAGCGAGAGACAACGGGTCTCCATTTTCGTAGAGAACAGCTGAGCGGATCGGAAATTCGAAGGGTAAATTAAGCGGAGGGTTTGAGGAACAGGGGATGCGGGAGCGGTAATGGGGTTATTTGTAATTCAAGCGGCTGATCAAATCTTCCTAATTTCCGAAATCGGTTGCTTAAAATTCCGAGCCTAGACGTCGCGACGAGCGCCGGCTGAGAAAGACGGAGAACTTTTTTGGAGGATAAATGTTAAACACGCAAGAACAGTATTAATTCCGAATAAATTTCGAGAAAGACAGAGCCAGCCTGCTCGCCCCGGAATATCAATGATCGGAGTGAAAATTGCAGCTACTTCGCTACCGACGAATTCCCGGAGCGCCCGGATCATTTGCGAAAATGTCCTTACGTGCGTCCGAGGAACCTGAACGAACTCCAACGCCGTAACGAGCCACAGGTACTAAAACTCGAAAACGAAATTCTGGATCCTCGATCTCAATCTTCGCTCGGGGGGAAAAAATAAGGGCTGCTACACATTAAGGTGATGAAAATTTATCCGACTCGCGGAGGAAGTTACTGAGCAAGTCGTCGTGTTTTGGGATAAGAAAAGTGGACAGCGAGCTTTTCCGCTGCCCTGCAGTGCATTTTTCGCTGTATCGCTGGATCTGATGAAACACCGCGAATCAAAAATTAGCAAGAGACCGTTTAAAAGATCTCCAGTCGTGTTACTTGCGCCAATGATAGTGAAGTTAGATGAGACAATGTACATTTCGGATTCAGGAAAAAAATATTTTACAACGAGTATTATTATTACGAATTTTAAAAAACTTACGAAAACAGGAAATTACATTCGAAAACTGTAAAGCCTGGCTTGCAAACTCTGTCTCCGCAGTGTTACGAATAGAATGGGACACAGTTTACAATCGTCGATAAGCCTGTGAAATGGGAACCGTCCAATTTTATGGTGCCTAAAGTAGCAGACGGCGGTGTTTGAAGATCGTTAAAAAAAAGTTTCGCAGACGCGCGGAGCGAGGGTTTTAACGCCTGGCGCCTTGTTCCTGACGGGGGAATGTGTCCGCAAAAAATGTCGGCTTCCCATCCGATCCTGCAGGACTTGTCGTATTGCAGCCACATATCCGCGTTCCTTAGTTCCGCGATGATCCCTTATCGCGACGGCGATCGCATCCCTTGTTTCGAAATCTGGGATTCTCTTCCACCCTTCACTCGGTGTAAGAGGGTCGTTTGAATGCTGCTTTCTAGTCGAGATTTTATTCGGATTGAAGAGGAAAAAGCGGATCTGCCAGTGAGGTTCGGGTCGGACTTTAGCTAGTCGAACGGGTCTCCGCCAGTGTTGGACAAATAAAAATTTGAATAATCCCGGCGGCGATAAGCTCGTTCCGCTAAGTGCTAAAAGCTAGCCGATGAAATTTAACGTTAATAGCTCGCCGTGACGCCGAAACCATGGCGAGCGGAGGGAAAGAAAGGGAAAAGAGGACACGGAGCAAATTGACCGAATAAAAGCTGAGCTTTTCTCGCTACAACATCCCCCGCCCCCGAAATACCTGCAGGGACGAGGTTGAATCGGTGTTGATGATGCCCGTAGGAGTCGGAATTAGCGAGTTGATCGCACGCTGCAGTTTTCCCGTTCAATTCCTCCGCGATATGGGAAGCAATGCAATTTCTCGGGGGAAAAGCTCCGAACAAAGTTCCCTTATTTTGTCGCTGAGGGAAAAAGTGTCCTCGTTGTCACATGGCTCGTGCCTCCGCCGCTAGATAAGTATCGGAACGAGCAGTGCTACAGATTGAAGTTCTAGTTCAATGTTTGAAACAATTGAATATTGTTAATTAGTATACCGCATCATGTGCGGCCTCGCAATAATTGAAAAACTGAAATTGGACCCAATGAGTAATTATTTTTCAACTTCTAAATATGTTTTCCTCATTTTCTTGGCTGCATTGGGATATTTTTCGACAAGATAATCGGAAAGGTGGTTCCTGTCGCTTTTGTTACATACATGTGTTTTTGATATCTGAAAACCCGAGTTTCTTACATCGAAACAAGAACAAGAAAACAAAGGTGTAAGAACAAATTTGTTTTTTCGTCATTTGAAATACATGTCGCGATTTTTTTTTTTTTAGAAAATTCAAAAGACCCTGTTCAGACTTGCTTTGAACCAACCACGGATTTTCTCTAGGTGCACAAAGAATGCATTTACAGCGCATTACGGTATCCGAATTAAATAAAGTTTTATTAAAAAAAATTGTAAAAATCGGGTAGCGAAAAGTGTGACGTTGCGAATGAAACTGTACCTCGAGTCGCAAATCGGGCTAAGCTATGAAACAACATTAAACAGGATTTGAAATCGAGTTTTAGTGGAGAACGACAATTTTATTGTCGTTATTATCGCTGTTGTCGTTTCCCCGCGGGTAACACTTCTTTCTGCAATAACGATATTCTGCATTGGGAAATAAAATTCGAGTTTACGACCGCTTTCTCATCGTCCGATAATTTTTACGCGAAATCAGGACGCGCTGTCCTTGATCAATAATCCGTACTTAAACCTACTCCGAAGGCTGTTGAAGCGTGAAAAAATTACGACTCAATCCAGCCAAAGTCTTCTTTAAGCACAGCTAATCAAAACTCGTTATAATCCTCTCGAGGATCTACAACACAATGCTACAAGTTTGTATAATTCGAATATTTTCTTCCCCGACTGTTGGTCGGAAGTAAGCGAATAAGAGAAGTCTGGTTTTGAAACTAGGAAACGAAAATCTGTCGAGAAGAAAAGCTGACCGCGAAATTCAGCTGTGGAAGTGCAGATTCGAAGTTAATGGAAACTTGGAATCGCTATTTTTCGTTTCTGGTTTCCGGTGCAAGAAACAACCGGATGCGGTGGTGAGTATCTGACCAGGAGGAACAGATCGAGCTTCGCTAACCGGGAACCGTCTTTTCTTCCCTCATTCCCATTCCTTTCTGACACCGGTGTCACGTCGAAAGAGAAGAAGAGAGGTGGGAAGAAAAAAGAGAGCTAGGAACCTCTCTCTTCTTTGTTTGAAAGTATTTTGCTGTTGTTTTCATTCCATGCTTCTGCGAATAACTTTTCGAATTGTTCGGATAGAGAGAAAAAGAGAAAATGCTGTACCCGTACTCTTCGCCACTCTGTTTTTCTCACTCTCTCTCTCTCTCTGACGGGTATCGGTGTGTGTACCTGGATTTCAAAAGTTTCGAAATTTTATTTATTAATATTTCAGACGCCCAGTTGCTCACGGCGACAAGTCCTGCTTTCCTTTACGAACGTCCTTCTCGTTTGAAACGACGAAAACTTTTACTCAGGTTCCCGGTCAGGCTAATTCTGCATATTTTGTACAAGCTCTGGGCCCTACAGGTTATATTCACTCTGACAGCTCTCACTGTAAAAGACAGTCGTTTGTGAAAATCCTCCGCATCCTGAGTTCAATAAAATCAAGATTTCCACAAATTTTCAAATGATAGGAAAAATGATAGATGATGAAGTCGTAGCGGAATTTAACCCTCTTCTCGATAACTTTCTACCACGCTATATCAACATCAGCTATTGTTCCTATTCGGTAATCAAACGGAGAATATATGCTCTCGGATTCTTCTTCTTCTTCTTCTTTTATCCACAGCTACGCGTTTAATTGGCTTAAGTCCGGGCTGATTAGAACAGAAGATGCTTATAGGCTCGAGGGCGTCGAGAGTAAAAAGGAAATGAAAGCTAACAGAGCTCTGGGCGGGATTCGGGAGCCGTAAAAAAAAAAAAAAAAAAAAAAAGGAACGGAAGGAAAGATAGAAGAGCAAGCCAGCAAACACTGGAGGAAAGACGAGAGGTCTGAAAGGCTTTGCGGCCATTACTTCGATCTCCTCGTATTTCTCTCCTACCCTGCGGTTGTTTTCAAACTAAACCCCCAGCCTGTCCGGATTCAATTGTTTTACTTTATCACCTTTGACATCGTTCAGAATTAGACGAAAATGGATACTAGGATTTGCAGACCTTCGTTGTTAAATTTTTTTTATCTATTTTTTTTATTTCAAATAACGTTCTCCAGTTCAACGGAAAAACGAATTCAAGAACTAGGTACATGTGTATATTTTACCGAGCCACCCGTACATTTTTAATCCTTGAGTAAGATTTGTCACGAAAACTTTAACAAGTCCTCCATGCTGAATGGAAAATCAGTGACGAATTACAAAAAAAAACGAGTTTTATTTTCAATGTGAATTTAGAAAATCATTGCTGTAGAGGGATTAACGAAATAATCGTGCAGAGCTTTACGTGCGTGACGGAAGGGTTCGAGGACTGTCGAACTGAACTAATAAAAAAAAATTCCCACGCATGCACGAATCGATTCAAAAAAAAAAAACGAAAAAAAAAAAAAATTCATTACGCTGTCAAATTGTCACGATCAGGGAAAGAATTATGAGTTACAAATAAATTGTTTCTTCCATCGATACGAGGGGGGTGGTCGTGAGAGAGATTAATGGTTTTGTCGTCTGTGCACTAGCCGAATAACACGCTTGGGTCAGGTCGACATAAAATGTGATCATAAAAAACGAAGTTTTCCCGAAAGCCTGCGAAGCTTGGTCAGAATCAGTAAATCGGCGATGATAAGTGAATAATGTGAAAAAACAGGATGTATAACGTGTTTTCTTTATTGTCCTCCATTCCACGGAGCGACGACTCGAACTTTGAACGCTGATCTTTCGAGATCAGTAATTTCCGATCGATACTAATTGTCCGAGATTTCTTTGGCCGCTGACCGAGTCCCGCTGCAAGAGAACTTGGAGGATCGAATAAACTTTTCGCCTCTTGACAGCCGAAAGAAACATGTCCCGTGGGGTTTTCAGGAATCCCAAACATAGCGTCTCCGCGTCTTCGCCGTCGGGCAGCAGGAAGTCCCCCGAGAATCCTGGCCAGCGAAACACCATCCGGTAAACTTTCCGCAAGGGTATATAGAAAGGTGATATCGAACGGTGTGCGAACGTCGTCCGTGTTCTCGGATAATTCAACTTCATCGAATTTTCTTAATTTGGTCACCGCTGTTTCTGCATCTATAAATAATTTATCACATTTTCTTGGTAGAAGCGAAGAGCGAGCGAAGCAATTTGTCATTCGTTGACAAATCGCGCAATCGCTTGGTGATGCTGCAGGTACGGAGATCTGTACAAAACCACTTTGGCCCCGGGGAAATAACGGGAAGATCAACAAAGCGCGCGCGTTAAACCACCCTCGTGAAGAAACTTGCGGATTTAGCATAGCTCGAGAGAAGCGACGAAGAGGGTTTTAAGGAAAGGGGGGCAGGAGGGGCGGAAATTTGTGCTTGGAAAATTTTGCACGCCCGAGGTTTACGAAACTCCGGGGTGGGGGGGGTGGGGGGGGGAGTGGAGGCGCAATTTTTCCCGTAGAGTACCTACAACATCAGCCGAGGGCGATGAAAGTCGAGCTACGAGTGAAACAACGCCCTGCAACGTCGTCGCTTCGACGAACGCTCTCTATTCGTGTTAATTACACGAGTTACCGAAATCGTCTAATTATACTAAAATACCCGGCGTCAAGCGCTTGCGTTCTCCCTAATTAGCGACGTCTTCTTGAGCTTGTGCTTGTGACACGCGTGACGCGACCGAGGTTTTCATAATTACGACGTTGTTCTGAAAATTATTCGCTCCGCCAAATTGTAAGCAAGATTTCT
Source organism: Neodiprion virginianus (assembly GCF_021901495.1). Taxonomy (NCBI): domain Eukaryota; kingdom Metazoa; phylum Arthropoda; class Insecta; order Hymenoptera; family Diprionidae; genus Neodiprion; species Neodiprion virginianus. Next base: position 38,877,409 of record NC_060878.1, on the reverse strand, counting down.
TCTGCCCCCCTTCCCCCCCTCCCTCCCTCCCTCTGGGGAGGCTGCATAATCAATTTGACCGGCGAGCCACTGCTCGCTGGTGTCTTAAATTAATCCGCGGTCCGCCCGAGAAGACGGAGAATTCACCTCCACCTGGACCCGGATACACAATGCAGGAACGTCGCGGAACGAGCAGAGGAGTTTCTTACTCTAACTGCCCTCATTCTTCCTGCGGAAGATGGACCGAGGAGGCGGAGAAGGAGGGTGGAGAAAAAAAAACCAAAAAAAATAAAAAAAACGAGACAAAACAGAGATGGAAAAGTTTAGGAATAAAGGAAACAAGAGATTGCTACTTTAGCGAATCGGAACTTGCCGGAAGGGGAATGGAATAAAAGTTGTAAGCTCGGACCGCTCGCGATGATCGCAGCCCTCTGCTTAAGCTTGGAAACTCTGCTAAACTCGATTACGCAACTGCCTTGCAATTAACGCCGAAAAGTGGTCTGAATTCACTCTCGACCTTGACAGCGTGTCGAGTCCGTCAAATTTTCCGTCCACTGTCAGATCGGTGTTCGGCTTTGCCGAAGCTTTGTTTGGTGACTCGCTTATACAAGAATACGGTACATGGGAATTCTTCCTCCTACCATTATGGGAAAGGATAATCGTAAAGGGAATAAAGAGGAGCAGCTGGACGGAAGTAGAGGGGCATCGCTAACCGGAGGTAGGAAATTGAGAGAAAACGAAAGATCGCTGCTGCGCGAGGTTGATCAGAAAATATCTTTATACCTGTCCCGGCGAACTGGCCGGGCGGTCAAAGAGCGAAAATAAAAGCTTCCGCGGGGGCTGGAAGCAGTCTGAGCGCTGCGAGATCCCGCAAGCAAGAGAACGGGGATGAGGAAGGGGTGGCGAAGGGTGAAAGGGGGAGAAAAATACGCTGTCATCGTCTGAGCCGAGGCTCCGTGGCTTGTACGCGCCCCCCCGCTGACTACAACGACATTTGTTTTTACGTATCTCGTCATTTTTGTATTTCACCTTTTACCTTTCGCCCCCGGCTTCGGCTGCCTTTTCTCTACCCCGTGAAATTTCCCCAAATCCCCGACCCCTCCCCCCCCCCCCCTTTCGCCGTTGCGCCAAACAAGAAAAAGTTGAGCAAAACAAACGTGGCCGCGAGGATGAGATTAGCTCTCTCCCTGCCCGCCCCGATCCTGCATGGACAGTTACACGAAACGAAACGTGTCGTTTTCCTCTGACGATGTTTGTATTAAAGGAATTCAACACGGTGGCGCTGCTCGGAAAAATCTACCGAGCTTTAAATTTATCTGTTTTTTTTTTTTTTTATTTTTTTTATCTTTCTGTTCTGCACGGCCTAACCACCGAAAATTGTACTGCGTAAGTTTCTTTTGAGGAATCTTCACGTACTGCACGGATTTACTTAAGTATATAGTCAGACTTGTTCAATTAATCTACTTTCGATAAGAACAAACTTTTAAGACTAGGTATCTTTTTTTGATATCTTAATTTCGCCGTATCTCAACTCTCAGTCACGTTGAAAAATTGCTGGAAATTTTATTAGTAATATTAAAACGTTCTTGGTAAGTTATTTTTTTAATAGTAATCACGATCGGTAATACGTTATTAAAATCTCGACTATTTTCTTGTTTCCGGTGTTTGTTTCATTATGAAAAAAAATCGCACGAAAACTGGAAACCTTCTTTCTCATCGCAGAAGTATACCTCAAGTATAAAATAATCAAATATCTGAAGATTTTCATCACGTTTCTAAGACTGTAAGCTTATTTGTGCTAATTATAACGTAAAGCCTCGGAGTGCTTCGACAGTCAATTAACGGTAATTCATCAGGCACATTTTCACTGCCACGCTTGGCAAATATCGCAAAGGTCATACCAATTAAAGTAAGCTGTAAGTGACGAAGGTGAAAGCACAGCTCAACACCCGAAGCTGTAAAATGGTGTCCAGAGGTCCTGAAAATGTCCCTAAATGTTACTCATCCTTCAAAAGTCCTGGAATCCAACTACCCTTGAATATTTCTTGTGTCCTGGAAATACTCTATCTTTAATGTCCTTAAATAACCTGAAAATGTCCTGTATACATCCCGGAATTGTCCTTGAATTTATTACAGATTTTTTACTTTCAATTTCAATCGATAATATAATAGTACCAGGTTCCCATTCGCCTGCGATCAAACAATAATCATTGATACAAGAGACGACTTACCGGCGGTCAAATTCGCGGGCTTGACGATACTCGGGCAAGCTCTGAAGAGACCGAGCTTGAATCGGACCGTTACGGAGGCTGCAAAGGTCTGGGGTAAATTCGGAACGAAGAGACGTTCCTCGGTGTGGAGCCAAGCCGGTCCAAGGAGCGCCGTTGTCAGGGCGGCGAGGGCAGCCAGGCCGCAAACGACGCCGCATCGGGTCATGTTTGACCCTCCAGAGCCAGCGGGCCCTTCGCCGGAGCAGCACATCTCCGGATTCCTCCTTGGCCTCGTCTCCCTTTTTCCTACAAGAGTCCGTCTTCCAGCTTCCTGCAGCGTCGAGATCCCTCAGGACCCGTTCTAGGTGTCAGGTAAAATAGCCACGTTTTTTTCCATCCCTTATTCGAAATTGCAAGCTTCTCGGACTGGCGGGATTTTTCGTTTGAAATTTTTCTCTCCTTTTTACCACAGTTTTTAACCCAGTTCCGAACTAATCGAACCCCCGCATTTAAAGCACATCATTTTTTCATCCTGTTTTACGCGGAAAGAGGCACGGTCACTTTTCACTCTTTTGGGACCCACGGAAAATAGCGGTAAGCTCTAGCCTCGCAGCTTTTTTTATTCCGTCGGTTATAACTTTAAACGGCTCTAAACGTGTCCTTCGGCAGCGAGCCGGTCATCGCTTGACGCGGATTCCCGCATGCTCGGTACTTTCACTGTAAACTTTTCCCCAACTTTCGACCCGCTTCTACTCTTTAATCTCCCGTGTACATACCTATGTATATATGTATATGTACGTCTATGTACTCTCGACGAGCCTGGAGCTGTATCCTGAGCTTATTTACACCTCGAGAGTGTTTTAACAGGTTCTTATTTCTCTTCCACCTTCTTCTTTCGTTTACGATTATCCCGAATTAATTGCCCTCCGCACGGTGTTCTGTTGATAACGTGAAATTAGCAAGGCTTGATTATATCGGCGGCTGGTACATTTAAGTTACGGGGACCGAGGACCTCGAAGATTATTTTTTTTAATTTCATCTCAATTTTAAAATGATTTGCTCTAATTTGATGCTAATTTTGCATAGAAACGGGAACGGAATTTTATTCTGAATATCTGAAAAACGATCTGATCTCAAAAACATTGAGTATTCGATGGAAATGCGTGTGTCGGAAAACTTTTCTATAATATATATTTGAGGTTGAAATAAGGCGCTCTCTCGTCTACCGAAAACTCGACAACTTGGATAAAATTCCTGTGTAAGACGAGGAAAAGAAAAATCCCAAATGGTTCTTACATAATCCTGCTCGAAACTCGCCCAGCAATGAACCTTCGTCAGAGTTCACGACAAAAGGGATTTGTCAAGTGAACGTCAAGACTTTCCTCGAAGGCTTATACAATATTGGAATCGGTCAAAGTTGAAAATTGGAGTTTGATTAATTGTCACAGCCTCGATCAAGGAAATCAACCCGGCGAAACGAATCTATACGTGATACAAAATCGTATTTGATCTCAGTTATAATTCGCGTCGAGTCAAGGAGACGGTCATTGAGTTACTTCGCATAACGATGAACAGAAATCTCAAGGACAATTTCCAGCTTACAGCCTATTATCGAAAATTGACCATCGCCGACGAAAAGAGCACTCGAATCTTCAACCTTCACTCCTTTCGACGCAGCGACGGGACGAAAATACGCATATTTTTTAAAATTGTCGTACTCGAGTAGCTTTCTCGAAGGAAATTACAACAAGTAGGTTTTTCAGGGTTTCAGGGGCGGCTGAATTCGTGGCTAGAATTGGGTCAATCGCTCAGTTTTCGTCCGAGCCTAGCCCGGCTACCTCCCACATTTTCCATACCCTCAAACCTCCCACGCGACGTCCATCCGTTCCACTTTGACCCTTTGCTAACAAACGGAAAGCCCGCCTCGATGTTAGACCAAAATTATCAGAGTCTAAGGTCAAGTGCCGGGCGGAAGTTGACGGTCAATTTGACTAGCTATTAAGAAGCAGGAGGTGAATACACCCTTTGCCAAACGCTAATTATATATTTCTCCCGCTTTTGCTTCTTCATTTTTTTATTTTATTCTTTTTTCTCTCTCACGTCACGGCACTCGATTTCATTATCCGAGTATTCTGACCGCGCGATTAATTACTAAACTACCTGTATGTGCGTACGGAAAATATATTATCGATTTCCGGAAACGAGGGTGTGGGGCAGGTGTCGGAGCTGCACGGGATACGCTCGAACGGTATTTCGTATAATTCACCGATTGGCGGTGTTGAATTATTTAACATTAAAACCGGGGGATTCCGCATTCAATTCTAGCCTGCATATTTCATATGCCGGTAATTTCAGTGTTCCAATTTACCTCACTACTCGTCACGCCTTTCAGCCACACCTGTGCAGAACTGTTCGGGACCGCGCGTTTCGAACTTCACCGTTTAACATTTTCAGCAAGGCGATCTTCCGCGTATTTTACGTATACGGTATATTTGCGAGAATTTATCCGCAAGTTGAAATCATGAGAAACGGTACGTTTAAGTTCCGTTTATCGTATACGGTGAAAATTTTCACTCTCAGTCGGAGGAAACACCGAGTTAAAGGCAGTTTCGTGCTTGCAAGCTTGCGATGCGCGCAGGCACCGCAGTGGCGTTGTGCAGGAATTGTGTGACGGAAGTGCGAGTCCGGGACAACCCGAGGCAACACGCGGAGGCGGCTGGTCAAACTCAATAAAACTCGATAACTTGATTACGCGAATCGGATTATCTATTTTTAACGCAACCCTCGACCGCCGGCTGCACTCCGGTGCATTCCCATGCGACTCACTTACGCGGTTAACAGGCCTACACAAATTGGCAAGTTTTACGAGCGGCTCTGCAGCTTACAGCTGCGGAATCGCAGGGAAGGAAATTGCGCTGAAAACGACAGGCGGAGATTTATCCTGACGCGGAAAACAGTTGTTCGCGTCTTACGAAGCTTTGACCTCTTACCTTTCTTCGTAATTCACCGTTCGCTAAATTTATTCATTTTCAAAATCACGTTTTTGGAAAAGTTTGAACAATGCCGAGCCGGTGACAACGCGCATCGAGTTCCCGGCGAGAGGAGAGAAGGGAAGATAAAATACGAAGGAATTGAAACGAGCACCTGCAGCCCGAGGTCGAGGATTACCTGAGCTATTAAAAATCCCTAAGGTTGGGTTTCAGCCTCGCTAATGCAAGCTCGGGGACAACGAGAGACGCGTAAAAATGCCTGATCCGACCCGAGTTCCGGGACGAAGAAGCTCACTTTGCAAGCTCGAGGGAGACGGATGTTATTTATCTTTATCTTTATTCCCTCCTGTTTCGTGGTTATTCTCTTTTTTATTATTTCATTTTGTTTTTTACTTATGTTTGTACTCGCGTTTAAAAATTTTATACGCAATGCAGTCGTACCGTTACAAATTCCCGCAACGCGATGAAACGGATTATGCATACATGCCCCCGTAACCGGGGATATTATCGACATTATGAATGCGCAGTGGCGATATAACCGCCGGCACTTGGCCGATTCAGTGCTAAAACCCACCCCTTGAACATTTAGCTTCGCCTCGCCTCCAGCCCGGCTGCAATCCGAACCGTTCAACGAAACGGCGACCAACGCCGGCCGATTGTTGCTCTTCACCTTATAGTACAATTATACCCACGTGTCTGTATGTAAATCTGCCCGATTCAAGCTCGGCGAACATTTAGCGAACAGGAAAACATTCGAGGCTTTTAGTACAATGTAGGATTCTGTTTCGATGTGGATAAAAATGTATTTGAGATAATGATAAAAGAGAATTACGCGTTTCTTTGTCTGATAATAATTTTGTATTTTGACCAATTGTATGAACTAATTTACCGTGCTAAATGTAACGTCGAATATCTATGATTGAAAATTTTCGCAATACACGTAAATTGTAAGGAATGTGGAATTCGAGAGTCGGAATCGTTGAAACGTCTGTTATTGAAATAAGAATAAGGAAACAAGCCGCTCTCTCCGGTATTTGGATCAGTGCTATCGCGTCTCGGATTAATTAATCCCCGAAACGCCACGCGCCCTGATTTCACCTGTTGTTGGCGTAGCGAGACAGCGAGGAAAAATAAGAATAAAAGGATTGACGGACCAGTTTCGGAAGGGCGAGGGGGGCGACAACGACCCTGACAACCCGGGAGGCATTAATAAGGGAAAAGCTAGAGAATTTATGAGGGTGGCTTGGCGTATATACCCAACGTCGTATTTCCAAGACAAGAAATGAGCTCGGGCTCGGGCCAATCCGATCTGCTACCAAAAATGTTGTTTTAACAGTCAGCGAGGAGGGAAACGAGAAAGACTTTCTTTATGTACACGGGGTAATAAGTGGTCTGATTCATCGCTCCCCGATCTGAGGCTCTTTCTTTCTTCCTCTCTGTCATTCTTTATTTCTTTATTTTCCTCTTTCTTATTTCGCTCGAATGAATTCTTGCGGGTGACGAGGTTGCCGAGTAAAAAGCGAGGCAGGGAGAAAGAGAGTGAGTAAAAATCCCGGTTTCAAAACGAAAATAATTCATACGACCGAGAATTCGATTGGATATCGACGAAGCTTGATTTCCTTTTTCTCCCAATTTCGATTTCGAGCCTTTTTTCTCCTCAATCGTGTTCGTTTATTTTCCTTTCTTCCGATGCTACACAACGAGGATGACCAGCTGCCGAATTCACAGCCGCCCCTAAAACGTTTGGCCGGTAAAAACCTGCAGCAGTTCCCCTTTGATCTCTGCGAGTGGATCTCGTTAGCTAATTTGTTTCAAATTCCGTTCTACCCTATTTCGGAGTTGGCCGCACACGCGCGAGGGGTCGAGAACTTTTTATTTTATTTTTATTTCTCTCTTTTTTCTCCTCTCACCCGCTTTCATTCATTTATCTATTTATTCGCACTCCGCACCCGGTGTGGAAATATCGTCATCGTTTAAACTCACCGTCCATCGTATCGCAGACGTGAATATGTCAATCAAATAACCAGGAAAGTGGTGATAAGTAATAATAATATATCAGTTGCGTTCAAACTTTTATTTATTTCATTACGGAAATATGAAAATACAGCGACCGATTATTCCCCGGCTAATCAAGATCGCGTCGAATTTCAACCGGGGATATTTTATTGACGATAGATTATCACCGGTGATGTGAAATTGGCAAAAATAGACAAGCTAGCTGAGGCAATCTCAACGGGTTCACGGATCCGCGGGGAATCCTCGTTACTTTAATCGCCCGCCACAAATCCAATTTCAATCTTCTCGAATGTATGGGGGGGAAAAAATTTGAAAAAACAGGAAATGAGTCAGATCGATATGACGCTCCGTCGAATAAGAAATGAGAGTGATCCTGAGAAGTGAAAAATTCAGCGGTAAGTCGAAGCGCCGCTTTTCAGATCGGCTCGATATTTTCCACCGTAGACTTACTATTTATGGGGTACGTAAACCCCGATCGAGTACGTGATCGGGCATCGTCTCAGATACATGGATATACGTCTGTATTTTTACGGTACACGGGTAGACGCGATGTTCGATGAAAATCGTATTTCCATCGTCCGAAAAGCGTAGCGGTGACGTTTCTACTTTTATAATTTTCTCCGATACGGCTTGTAGATTGCGCGGTGATTAAAATCTCTCTTCGTCTTTACGGGTCCCCGTCTTCTTTCTCCCTTCCTCTCTCTCCCTCTCCAGCGCTCGCCCTTCTTTTCAAGTACTAATTAAAACTTGAGCACGACCACGATTCGCGCCCGAACGAACAGAACCAACCCCCTTCACCTTGAGTTTCTGAATGTTCCAAGTATATTAGATGCACCGCAGGTATACCGACAGCTGCAGTGCTCGCGCCAGCTTTGCATTTCCTTTATTATTTCTATTTGCCAACTTTTTCACTTTGTTCCCGTAGTCGGTGCTCTTTTGTCTGCGTCCCCAAGTGACGTCATTATCGTCGAGTGAAAATTATTACGCGAGCAAGAAGAGAAGGAGCAGGGATTGTAGGAAAAGAAATTAAAAATTATAAATAAAAAAAATCAGAAATATGGTGCACACGTTTTAACGGCCATCGCGATTCCTTGTCGCCGTTTTATCTCTATCCCCGTTCACTCGATCGTAAAAAATCAACCTCGTAGTAGCGGACGGTACAATGCAATGCGAAAAGGGAAACTCGGAGAGATAGCGAAAGAGGAGACGATAAAAAAAAAAAAGAAACGGAAGACTGAGGCAGTTAATTGCGGCAAAAAAAGGGGGACAGAGATTACGAGAGATCATTTGCAATCAGCGAAAAACGAGCAGCGAATAAAGCTGCGAGTGGCTTATCTATGTTCTAACATAAATCTACAATGACTCCGGGAATCGCTGGATTTGAAAAAAAGGCATCTAACGAGTCGACCGAACTAAGGATTCGAGTCACTTGATTCATTTTCACGAAGATACTGACTCGCAATTTTTTTATTCCGGTGTTATGAAATCGGCTGATAATTGCAATCTCGAGTATTCACCACGTTCATCAGCTCCTGTCACCTTCGATTCCATTTCATTTGATATTTATCGTCCTAATGACGTTTGGCTGAAATTCACGGGGTGAGGTGGAGAAAGATAAATATGAAGAGAAAGAGAAAGAAATAGAGAAAGATTAGCCCGAGGAGATTTGCACGTCCTATTAACGACGGGCTAACTCAGCTCCGAGAGACGCGTGTGTGTAACTTTTGACGGAAGAAATGTTTCGCGCCGCCCAATTGATTCGGAAACAAATCGCCCGGAACTATTGAAATTTATCGACGGTCTGAGACCGAAACCCGAACTCGGAAGAGAACGAATTTTAAAGCGAAAAACGCACGTGTCGGAAGGGGAGAAAAAATCTTCCGGCAAAATTTCATCCGACTCGCCGTTATCGCTTTTCACCTGTACGACACTAAGCTTTCAATATTGACCGGTTCTGTTATCCACTTAGTGATTGATTGTCCATCCGTGTCTTCGCATTTTTGACGCGGTTCGATCGAAGAGAAATTTGAATAAGGCGATCCTGATGGGCTGAAATAAAAAACAAAAAGACGGATCGAGCTGGAGAATCGGGAATGCAGCGAGAACCCCGGGAACCTTAAGCACTGCAGCAGCACGTGAGAAAGTTTCGCTACTTTAAACGGGAGTTATAACCTGACGTAAACAAATTATACGAGGAGGACGGGGATCCGGGGCGGCGTTTTACCGCGGAAACTAAAGTATACACGCGATTAAACGAGTTGAATTTTAATCGCTCTCCACTACTTCTCTCCAGCATTCGTCCCGCTTTCTCTCCGTTCCAGGATTAAGATTCAACCGTCAAAGCCGCCACACAAGCGCAAAACTTCGCCGAATAAAGCTGGTCACCACGTGTGTTTTTTGTTCGCACAAATTTTCCGACGTAATTTTATGCAACTAATTTATATGTCTATTTCGGGATTCGAATAATTACTTTTCTACCCTCGAAGACCTCGGTCCAACCAGCTTAACAGGAGAAAAACATGTTGTCAAAAATGTTTTTGCCTGGAGGCTATTTGTACCGGTATAATTTTTCTACCCCCGATACGTATTTCGAGTTGGCTGGGATTCCTTATCGCGAATGCAGTTTTTCGCGAAAGCCGGTTTTCGCGCGATTATTTCGAAACGCGATGTCGTCACCGTGCGTACGCGAAAGCCAGAAGCGGACTGTTCGCCTTTGGCACGCGCAACCCCGTCTTGCCGAGGGATCTCTGCCGACGAATCAGCGAACTAAAACTCACCCCCGGCACCCTCCGGATCCGGAGGACCGGGCGAAGCCTCGCGATTGCCGCGCTGCACATCGGGGACACATACACACCCCGTATACCGTTCTATATAATTATGTTATAATAGGTATTGCAGGTGCTGGTCCGTTAAATTGGGAAACCATCGCCAACCCCGTCATCCCTAGACCGGTATAACCAAAGTGGCGAATTTCCCGCCAACACCGCTCCGCTTGTTCCTGTATCGACTCTGCACCTCTCGAAGAGAACGGGGATTATCATTTTTCACTCTCGAACGAAACGGTGAAAGGGACGAAATATTCTTCTCTTTTTTATCTCGTTAGTAACCGGAGAATTGTAAAGAAAAGATGTGATATTTTTCTTTTTTTTTTTCTTCTATCTCCTTTTTGCTGTTTGATAGCGGATAAACGGAATTACAGATGTTAACGATTCCTGATTCCTCAACCTCGGCGGACAACCTTTTTAACGTTGGAATTAATTGAGGCACTAAACGTTTGGATGACGCTTTTTTTTCTTGTTAGGATATTCTTTTCTTCACGTTTCCAAAGCTTGATTCTTATCGTTATAAAACTTGTACCCGCAGAGTTGAAAAGATTTTTCTCGAGTCACTAGAAAGCATTTATTACATTACAGTCAAAGGACTTATTCGCCAATAAAGCTTCTTATTTCAGTCGGAACCAAACAAGTAAGGTCATATTATATTATGTCAAGTTGTACAATAACAAACGAGATATCGGCTGATTAAGTAATAATCTTCGATATCAAAAACATAAAAACGTTGCAAATAATTTTTTAACCCACAGTGTGAAGTATGACATCGACAAGACGGCGTCTCTCTTTCTCGGTTTCAATCATTCGCACATTCCGTACGATGCCTACATCGACTGCCTCGTCCTCCTCGACAAAGTCCATGTCACGTGCCTCCTCATTCGCTTCGTGTATCTACACTCTGTTCCTAGACCTGGCGGTAAGAACGCGTTAAATTAAAAGTTCCAAAACGTCACAGTCGCTGCGCTTCTATCCACTTTCCCCGAGTACTGTACCTACTCAAAAATTCACGAATCTTGGTCATGAAAACATCCCACGGAGAGAGCTTCGCAATCTTCAGCAAACCGAGTATCTCTGTGGACGTAAAGATGAAGAATACCAAGTTCAAAACCGGACTGGCGCAACTTGCCATCTAAAAATCCAGCGCAAGAACTTCCGTATTTTGAAGCTCGGTTTTTCGGATCATGAAGTCCGCCGCCCAAGCATCGCCCTGATTAATAACCGAGATTGCCGCACTCATCCGCTGACAGAAATCGACGCTCTTATCGCAAAGCTGTTTGCCTGTCCAGCAATTGAAGCGCGCCTCCGCTTCACTTTCTAGAAAAAACATGGTGAAAGCCCGTATCACCCAAGTTACGAGTAGAACTAACCTGGTAATTTTTTGAACAAGCCGTACGAAATAAGTCTCCGTCAAAAGACCGACTATCCTTTGGAATTCCTGCTTCATCTGGTCCTTGTAAGCGAATAAAACGTCGTGAAATCCGGCTAGCACCTTCAGCATCAAACCACAATCCGAGAGTTTTAGCGAGTGGTGTCTAGTCGCGAAGTCACGTCTTCTAGAGCTAGACAATCGTTCCGACCGTCGGAAAAAGCTGCGAAGCATCGAGGTACGACCAACGAGTCTGCCGCACCCTTGGACTTGACGAACTCTTGAAACTTGGGGAATACCTGGAACGTGAATTGGATTTTCGAGGGGTTGAAACACACGAGGAAATTAATTGTAAGACGGTTACGTTTTCCTCTGCGTAGGAGATTGCTTCGTTGCGAAAGAATTCATCGCTACGGAAAGTTTTCTGTTTTACCAAATTGCCGGGCATTGATTTAACGACGAGAGATATTTCGGCAGGTTCGCCACCCGCCGTTTCGTTCGTCTTGACTCTATCGACGACGGACAAGTAGCAGTCACCCTTATTGCTCGTCTAGCCGAAATCTCATCCTAATACTTGAACCTCATTTTCTCCGGTTGCTTTTCGAATAACCTCTTCAAGCGTTTTCTCCGTTAATAAATCACTCATTCTAGACAGACGACTCTTGTCCTTAGCCATGTTCTTCTCACGATATTAAAAATAAGATAAACAATCTGTCAGGTTGAGGGTGAACCAAAGTGCGCCCCAATTCCGACCGACAGACCGCGAAATAACGAGGTTTCAAATTTCAATTCACTTTCATTTGCAGTAAACTATTAAATCGAACGAGGACAGCAACACCTTTCACATTGACTGTACTGCTAAGTTGGCGAACTTAATTGATAAAACAACACCGCGACACATTTCTGTCGATGTAAAATTCTTAACTACAGTTACTACTAACAGACGTGTATTCGTGGATCTCTAGTTTAAATTAATCTACTAGATTCTACAATGTTGCTCGAAAATGATTTTCCATTTTTTTTTTATTTTACGCAATAGCGTGTTCATCAGCGACTTGAATAGCTTCAAAATTCTACATCATTACTACGTGAAGCTTGTATTATTAATTGATTTCCACGCACTCGCTGGATCCGTTCTCCCAAGGTTGGCAGTTCGTGTTAGTTTAAGACCAGAACGAGAACTCGAGTACACAGGACTTTGAATCGTGAGTTTCGGGTAACTCGCAAATGAAGGAATACGCCAATTAACATGGGCAATCGTTCAGAGTACCGTTCAATGTTAGAACTACGCAATTTTCGGTGCCACCAAGGTTATTCGGCTCCCCCACACGCCATCCGTCAAATCCTGCTTGTTGAAGCGTATGCCCGTGTATTGTAACGAAGTCACATTCTTCGTACAAATCGTGAATACCCAGCCAAATTTCCTATATGCCCGTTTTCTTCTTGACCATCTTAGAGACATTCCATGCCTCAGATACAGAGTTGATAATTGCCAGGTGAGCATCCTCTGCCTCACAGGTTTTCCGAGCTTTGTTCCAAGCGAGGGTTCTTTTGGTAAACTTATGAGCGCCAATGCCAGGTACATACCTGAAAGAAGAGTGGCTTGGAAATATGACGTTTTCTTTGAGGTGATAAAGTTATGCTCATCGATATCAGCGTGGTCGACATTGTTGTTCCGTCAGATGCAAAAGCAAACTCATTCGGACCGGAAACGGTATCAAGAATTTATACTAACTTTCGGCGAAGCATACCAATACATAGACAGAAAAACAGCAGCCGTAACTAGTGCTTGATGACCTATAATTTCGTAATCGGCCATTGCCACAGACCATTATTGCCCCATGTGATCATTAAGTTAGAATCCAATGTTTAACGCGATCTCAACCTGAGAATGTGTAAAAAATTAAAAAGTGTACTAAATAGCGCTACAGTTTGAACGAGCATTACTTGAAACCATATGTAATAACAGAGATGTATGGTAAGGCGAGGGGGTGAACGACCGCCATAGATCAGCTAGAGATTAGTGAAGGGACGGAATGTATTATAATACTACGATGTGTGTCTGAATGAAGCCAAGTACGCTAATCTCACGCACACTACGGCGAGTGGTCAACAAGACAATACAGTCTAAAGTTCTCAAAATCCCCGCTAGAGCAAGCGAGAGGAGAATACGGAGAAGAATCCAAAACCAGATCAGTATTAGTCGAAACTCGGAAGAGAGAACACGTGAGTCTTGTTGACAGTAGCTCGTTATGTGTGCGAGAGTGATAGAGTGAACCGTGTGAACACGGGGCTATCAACTAGACGAATCGAGGCTTATAATGATTATGGTGGCCATATTATTAATCATTAAATGGACCCCGAACCCACTATTATTGTTTTGAGTCTATCGAGAAAGGTGACTGTGAGACCTATAGCTAGTACAAAAGGTAATTTGGGTACTTGCAGTACCCGGCTGTGAGGTCTGTCACTAACAGCTAACATACGATCAATCAAAGTCGACATTTTTATCTCCAGTGAACTCGAACTCGTAGGAATCTGTCATGCAAATTAGATGATAAATTTTCATCATCTCCGTACGTATAATCTATCGAATTACCAGAACATATTGACGAAAAAAAATCGATGCCGCATAAGGTTCGAACGAACGTTCTTAAGCCACTTGAGTCCGTAATGACGCCTTATTACTGTTGTTTAATTATAAGTAATCTTTAAGAAATTCATGCACGTCGAGAAATTCTTTAAACACAACTGGGTATTTCCAACCGATATGACTTAATCGTTAGGGCAATCTTTGAACTGAACAATCTGCAGCAATGTTTGTACGCGTATTATCTCATTACAGAAAAAGTAGTTCAAAAATTATAGACCCAACATCTCCCTAATACCTCCCGCTTCGCAATTATAACATATCGCGGGGACTTAGATACTAGTTTTATGATATTTGTGCATCTTTTAAAAACAAACCTCTGCCATGTTAGGGAACCTTTCGTGCCTGTTTCATTTTTCAAACACAGTCAGGTGTCACAGCCGCGTTTACTTTTAAAATAAATCAAAACTTGAATCCATTCGCGTACAGTAACGACCTCCATTCTCAGACGCATATCTTTGTCACTCTCTCAACCATCGCAGAAACGATTTGGTCCGAGTCCCGGTTGTTTAACGACCTGATACGTTGGATCCGGGAAACACGCTAATCGATTTCCAAAGCCCATTCGTAAGATCGATGGCCTCCTCCGAAGTTTAGCAGGATAATACAGCGGTGGAACTGTGCAAAATGACGTCAGTAAACACCAGCCGGAACCGTGTAAATGCAGCGTGTGCTCGAGGGTGAAAAACGGCGGTAAATTTCCAGGGTAAAACCAGCGTGAAGTACGAAGAATTGTTGCACCTGTTATGAAGCCCGACTCCCGCTTTCTGCGGAAAGCGAAGACTCTCCGCGTTGGTTTTCCTACTGCTCAAAAGATTGCGGCTCGGGGTGGGGAAAGTTGCAAGTCGAGGTGGAACTTGCGGGGCTGCATACAAGACTGCAGTGTAGTAAACTTCGTTGAAAGGCTTGGTTATATACCCGGTCTTCAGAAGCCGACTCGCGAGTCACGTAGACGAGAGCTACGGTTTAGTTCGCGGGATGCCAAGCCATAGTCGAAAGTCACGCGGCCGATGTTGAATGCGCGACGCCGATTTCGCAGATCGCGCTTCAACCGCTGGATTCGTTCAGGCAACAATTAACTGCCTGGCTCATTAGCCCCAAGAATGTATCGAGTGCGTTTCTCGTTCGCCGCGTAGTTTAACAGTAGTTTGCAAGTCTGAGATCTGGTGAAGGCAGAGACGCGATTCTTCGAAGCTTGAATCGTCTGACCTTTACATTTTTGCGCGACGTTGTCAGTCGCTGAAACGTTGAGGGGACACGCTTTCATCCCGTCACTTCCAACGACTGATCGTGGCGGTTTTTTACATCCTCGAGCTTTTTCAAAGGAGCTTGAAATTTCGGCTGAACAACTTGAACCCAGCTACAAAGCAGATTCTCGGAGTTATATTACGATACCTCTTGAACGTCTGTAATAATTTATGAACGAAGCGTCGAGCCGCAAGAAATTGCTGTCTAAATTCTCGACCTAATTGTTTATTCAGGTGTCCAGGAATCGCAAGCGCTCCTCTTAAGCTTCGCTTTGCCGAAATCCTCGGGTCATTAAATTTTCTCCTTACCTTACATCCCTCGATGCTCTGTAATTCGAATTTACAAGACTGTGTAAATTTGCGAGCGAAACGAATCGTCGCTGTCTGTAATACGATACCGGCTGGGTTCTGTGTTGGTTTTGATTTTTTCGATTACCCGTTTCTCGCTAACGCGCTACGCGGTTTCTCGTTATTTCGTATTATAGACAAGCGGATTACCGCTCTAGCTGAAGAATTTTTTTTTTATATCACAGTAAAAATTGTCGCAGCAACAAAGTGCTCGATGAAATTTCTGAAGAACCAATCGCAGAATGGGCAGGTACGCGTAATCGGATTAAAAAATTCTGTTATTTTGATGATGCATTTTCTCCGGTTGAACATTTCTCTCGTTACGAGAGATATTTCCCACCGATTTAAACCCCCTGAAAACATTTTCTACTCTTTCACCACTCTGCTTATAAAAATATTGTACAAAATGTCTAAAACCTCGTCCATTTCGCCGTTAATTGCAACGCTGAACGCTAATTGTAAATCTTCGAATTGTGCGACGTGGACGACTACTGCAGAAATATCGGATGATTTTGTCCGAGGGTCAAGCCCGCAGGTCACACGCGGCATTAGGTCGAGTTAAGTTCGGTCGGGTCTAGTGACGGCGATTACGACGCGGGTGAGCCGCGTCGCGTTTTCGTTGGATGCCGTTGCCTCGATAAGCGGGAGTCCGAACCGCGCTTTAACCACCGCTATGACCTAACACAAAGTGTATAATATGGTATAAGGTATGTGGCGTAATAACGATAACCTTTATGGTCCCGAGCGAACAGATACTGAGTTACTATCTCTACGTGATTTTCCTATCCAGATACTAAAAGCTACTTCCGATATTCCGCACGGATATCAATATATGTACACTTTTATTTACTCCACCGTAGACAATACAGCCCCCTCAACACCAACGCAACGGTGTCCAGGTCGTTCGTCGAAGACGTTGCGATGAAAACGTGAGAGATTTTCGGTACCTGGATAACACCTGGGGGGCGAATTAACGCCTGCGACTATCGACGAGAGGACGATAAAGGAAGGCTGGTCCAATTTTTGCTTTGACATTTTTTCAGCTCGGAATTTCACCTCTTTTGATACGCAATTAGGGCAGGAAGTACGCCTTGAAATTAAAAGTCGACGACGAATGTAAGTGGGTACTAATTGGTGTTCAATGAGGCGGTTTTACGCGATTGAGTCAAACGATCGCTCCCGGGGAATCATTCTTTGAATATGGTTATTAATTCGTCGTTTGATGCGAGACGCGACCGCTTTCTCGATTTCATTTTATAATCCAAAGGAACCTGAAAGACGTGACGCGACGTCGGTTCGACGGTTTGAACCACTCCACTCGACGCTCGCTCGGAACAAGATCGAATATAGTTCGCATTTTGATACGAATTTACCGAGGCACAGAGCGATAGTCCGCATTAAAGGTGGAATACGTTCGATACGCGCGTGTATGAGTGAGTAAATTTGTTTTTAATAAACCGAATCCATTCTTTTATACACATATAAAACTCATATTATTAATACGCGAGGGAAAAAAGTCCATGCCGAGAAAATCTGAGGCAGCGACGGCGCCGAGTTAATCAATAAATTATCATCCAGCCCGGCAGAATCGGAGAATTGGAATTAATACCCATAGTTTGAAACGAGCGGGATGGGCGCTGGTGTACATGGGATAGAAATTTCCGGGCATACTTCCACCGGCGGGCAAGTTAAATACTAGAATTATCGATGGTTCAATATATATGCATACGTATATATGACCTACAGGTATACGTATAATGAAGAGAACCGAAGCGCCTGGGAAATTGGATTGAATAAATTTTGCATTACGTGAAAAAGAGGATTGGCAGAGCGAGTTTCGTCCCGAGATTTCATTCTCCTACTCGAGGAGTTGATTCGTTCGACTAACGTGCATCAGCTGGACACTGGTGGGAAAGAGTGAAGAATCCGTTGACGACGGTAAGTTTTATCCTCGATGTTCGAGATTAATACCAACCAAACAAACGGTCCGCGGTAAACTAAATATCGGATATATTGTTACAAAGGGTGAAATCACCCGTTTTACCTCCCTTTCCAATGATCTACTAGTCATCATAGATAAAAGAATTTTATAAACGTGTTGTGTCTTAAAATGAATAAGGTTGCTGCGTCAACAAGAATTCTTGTAAAAACAGTCTCGTTTCAGACTTTAAAAGAATAACACCGCGTTTAGCAATAAACATAATTTTCACAAAATTTTCATTTTTCGCCACTTACTTGCCACACAAGCTCAAGCACTGAAGTAACTCCAACGAGAGTTACAATATCATGTACCGATTCCCATCGCTGAATTACGTTCGGGTGATTCCGAGATGAAGAAACGCGATGAATTCACCCCAGGGTTTTTCGCCGGTCGTATCATTTTTCTCCCGCAGCCCTGATCGTGCGCAAGGCAAAGCGCCGAGTCGTTGCTTCGCATACCGAACCGTATAAGTTCAATCAATTCCCAATTTAGATATATATGTATAGTGACGTCATATACGAGATGAATATCTCGCTCCATTGAGCAGGGGGCCCCGGCCCTTCTCCGAGGTATCGGATGCCGTGCGATAGAGGCTGCGTCTCGGGAAATATGGGGCGGCTCCTCTCGGTCGCTGAAACGCAAGGCGGATATCTCCGAGATATCGCGTGTATTGTGGGATCCTTGCCGCTCCGAAGTACGGCTGTACCTTCCACTGTGTGGGCCGAAAGGTGGTTCGCCGGTTCAGAAGTTCCAGGTCTTCTTACACTGCGGGGGTGGGGGCGAAGTGCCATTGGAGATGGTTATACCCGCCACCCGTCGGGACGTATCTCTCCGAGAATACCTATATCGAATTTGCCTACTTCATACCCCGCGCCCGATTCGCAGCGAATTCTACTCTACACACGATACGGTCTATATTCGACGTCATGGGGTGAAATTGAAACGTGTCTCACGCATGTGAACCGAGCACTGAGATCTATGCGAGATAGACGCCTGTGGATGTATCGGTTCGCCTACGCTATCTGCACTTCGGTTTGGGATTTTACTAAATTTTTCAAGCTTGGAAAGAGCTTCGAGCCTTGGAGTTATCCTCGTTATCAAAACATGTCGAATTATAGTGTATTGAACTATATACTTACCGTTTTCAGCTGATAATATTAAATTCCTGATTATTTTTACTATTTGCACTGCAGTTTGTTGTAAAATACTTAATGTTGTATTTTTTTTTTTTTTACTGTTCCATGTTGACTATAAAATAATTTGATAAAATCACCATCGATTCTTGGTGTATTGACCTAAAATTTGGATTATGTTATATAATCTGACTGTAAGTAAAGAAATTTATATCATTGTGGCCACGCGTTCCGTTTCCGTGCATTTATTCTGCTAATCGACAATGCTCGTTAATTTTTATCATTGGTTTGGAAGTGAAATATGTTAAAAAATTGATCAATGCATGTACCTACCAGCCCCTTGAAACGCTTGCTACTGGTCCGCGATGCATATGCACACGATGATTCTGGAGCAATTGGGTTTGGAAACAGGAGAAAGCCGGCAGAATCTTGTAGCAGACTGTTTTATTGGTAGTACGTATGTATGTACATCGCCAAGCCCGGAATGAAATTAGGTGGAAACGTCGAAGGTAAGTAAACTGCAACGCTTCGGTAGGAACGCCGAGACAGAGCCACAAAAGGGTGCTGCTGCCGGTGCAAGTCGACGACGGCGGCAGCGATGTTGGATATTTTATCTCTTTATCACGCTATATAAGAGAAAGAGGAGACGGGAATTGTCTGCGAAGTAGAAATTCGTTTACACTCGGCGCGGTAGTGGGTGACTTAAAGTACCGCCATTCGCAATGTCCTCGAAAGGACGAGCATGGAATAGGTAGGACAGCCCGCAGCGCGCTGGAAACTATCACTATTTTTGCCGCGACCTTCTTGCCTCCTTTCCGTCCTCCTCTCTTTGTTTTCTCCGTGTCCTCCCTCCGTTCTTAATCCTTCGTGTCCATGTTACAGGCACGTAGAGTGCGAGTAACATCACGTGGCTCGTGAGTTATCACTTTTAATTTGGACCGGCTTGAATCCGCGGGCGCAAGCTCGGCTGTATAATAAGCAGCGTGACTCCTTTGAACTGCAGTACAAGATTTTCCGGGTGGTACGTAAGGGTTGCGCCGCGCAATTTCACGAGCAAGGGATGCGCGAGGGACTTAATACGGCATAATAGGCCGCCCGGAGGAACGTTAAAGGGCTACGCTGGGCCGAATGACTGGCTGAGTAGGCACCCACCGTTATCTATATTCCTCCCACGCAACTCTGCGACGCTTCCTCTAATTCCACGATCGAATTATCATACAATTAAACTCGGGATGAACTAAATCGGGAAACCCTCGGCGGGCGCGGTTTCACCTCACCACCTCGTATCTAACACGACACGAATACGGAAATGAATATTCCAGCTATGACGCTGCACGATTCCGCTGTTCCAGAGCTTCAAACATCCGAGGATCAAATTCAATCGATCTCGTCCTTTTCCAAAAATTCTTAAAAACTCAAAGGGTCGGTGCACAGACCGCGTAGTCTACGAACGAGGAGGATGCGGGTGTTTGACGATGAAGGCAGGATAATGGTCGTCCAATTAAGGAAAGTGATAGACGGTGCAGAGGACGGCGTACCTACAACAATGCGAACATGAATGATCTCACGGTTGAGGTATCGCCCGTTGGAACGGGTGGGCGGGATGTTCTCGAAATCGCAAACTTCCCGCCTGCACGGAGAAACTCGAACTTACTCGAACTTACTCGAACTTTAATTAAAGCAACCTAAGCCTTACCGTGTCTACGGAACCGAAGCCGGGAGCTCATTGATGTGCAAATCTATAGAGCCATAGATGGTCGAGGAACGGCTCTTGGTCGACAACAACTTCGGGTCGGTCTTTGAGGATGTTAACGTCGTCTAGACCGGCGGTTGGACACCGATACAAGTTCGAAGCGAGGGGAAAAAGGGCCATATTTCACCTGCTACGCTGCCGAGAATTCCGCTAAATAGTCGATCGTCATCCTCGGGCTGAAAGGAATCGGGGGAATCTTTGGTGAGCGGCTGCTACGGGGGTGATATAAGTATGGTGGACGCAGATCCCATTGAATGGTCAAACAATGCAACAATGGCTGGATCCAGCCGGGAATCATGCCGCCATTGTAACTTCGTGTAAAGCTCACTCAGACCCTGAGAGGATGCGATTTAAGGGTTGTGTGTCTGCCCCATCAATCACGGTATTTACCCACCGAAGAAACTCCCGGGTACCGGCCGCCCCCAACCCCCCATAGACACACGTGGCTGATGTGCCCGCCGTTTTACGCGCGACGCCTCCGAGCTTTTCCAACTAACCGGAAACTATGAACAGCTCCTCGTGCAATCCAAGCTGCAGCTTCTGCTCCGAGCTTCCAAACGCTTGTCCATCAAAGTCTGTACACGGGGTTAAATAGCGAGTGGTTCTGATTAACTATGAAAAATTCGTCACTCCGGGCAGAGAACTTGAGAGAAAGTAATTACACCGTTTGGAATTTTGATCGTTCGTGTGAATAAAACTCGAACTCAAATCTACTTACACGACGATCGGTGAGATCTTCAATTCCGATTCCGCATTTCTGTGACATGGAATCATTTCGTAGATCGATTGGCGAAGAAAGCTCGGGCGTAAAGGACGCGAGGCAATCTTCTAGCACGTTTATTACCCAATCTAATTCACCGAGCTTGACTTAGCCGGAGGGCACGAAGCTGGCCGGCGATGTGAAAGGGAGGATGATTCACATTTTCAACCAATCCGCGGCTCAAAGAACTTCAATACAGGTCTCGATTTCCCGGCATCCCACGTCTAGGGAATCAATTTTTGATATCGAAGGGCCACGATTGGTCCATGAACGCGATACGCCCGATGCTACAGGGTCGGCATTCCCCCGTCCATTTGCAGACTTACGAATTTCTCCCTGTGCTGCAGGGCTTGTCTGCTTCTGTTTCAATGTTTGCTATCTTTTGGGTAGAAGATCGATCCTTCTTGCACAATATTACACACATACACCCGCGTGCTTCGTTCAACATTTTTATTCGACACCTTTCCGTAGCGGCGGTTTAACGTTCCGGTAATTCTTGAAACCTTTTTTCACTTATCGAGATAAGATTTTCGCGAGCAAGCTGCTCGAAAGCATTGATCCTCTCGAGCTGGTATCCACTCTCTAAAATTTCTAGAGTGAAACTCAAGTGGAAATGAAAGATCAAGTTTATGAAAGGATTCGTCTGGAATGTAAAAAAAAAACGCATTATTCAACGATTACGAAATGAATACAGAAAATTATAAACAAGTGCCAATCCTTTATTCAACCCTTTTTACACTCGTTCGCTATTTTTGTGCGTAAAATACGGCCGCTAGTTGATTAGAATATCGATCAAAATGTCGCCTAAGAGCTTGGTGAAAAATTTAAATGGATACTTTGCGTTGTTGCGTGATATATAAAATTGCATTCTCATATTCATCTCACAATCACGCCGAGCAACCGAAGATTCGCATGATCGCGACTGTCGTCGCTGTAAAAACAATCAACTTTGGCGTAATGGTGAACTAGCAGCGTTGCGAAAAATTCGCGCCATCACTTTTTCTTGGCGTCTTTCAGCCCCACACCCGCGTAACGTTGACGAAGATTGTATCCTCGTCTTCTACGACGTCGTTGCGACCCGTTCCCTGTTTTCCGACCGCGTAAAACTGGTATAGATGGATAAAAAAAATTCACCTGAAACAGGAAGGTGCAAAAAAGATATCTCCGGTTATTATATGAAAAAGTCACTGATTCTTCGAAAAAGAATTTTTCGGGTTGAAATGCTGAACGCTGGCAACAACTAAAAATATTGTTGTCGCTTTGAACGCGAGGTGATACTTTTGAAGTACTTGTAACAGATTACGCGGTGACCATCGTTCATTCCGACGTTTCATCTGCAGACGCACGTGGATGCAAACGGTGGTAAAAAACAAAACAAAAAGGAAAACCGCACGACGGGAACGCTGACGAGATTTTACCGCTGGTGACAAACGGCAGAAATTGAGAGGCCGCAAATGCACGGCTGAAGGCTTTGTTCGGTTTATCCCGTGTTTCGTTTCAAAGATTAAGACTGAAATCCGGTTTTAAATTCGCTCGCACTACAGGTACGGAGCGAGGAGGTAATCCGAATGTAAAGTGATCGAAGAATTTGCCGGGAAGTATTTGCGCGTCTCTGAACCATTTAAGCATATGTACCGTATAGGAACTGACGCAAACTGTACATAAAACAATTTCCGATACTCACCTGCGGAGCTTTTATAGCCATTTCGACGCAAGCTGTTTTATCGGTTTTCAAGATAATCGAATAGCCCCGGGGATAAGGGAACCCATCGGCGTGTATGAGCGTTTAAATGAATCTGTACCAACTCTTCGAGTATTCCCGCAGCACCCAAAAGTTATTCTGTAATCTTAGGTGCAGCTGCAAACTTTGGATAAGCCTGCAAATATACAGATATATATGTATATACCATGGGCTAAAAAGCTCATCAACAGATTCAACAGTTGGATCGACGGTTTAGAGAACTACCAACAAAGTCCTTCGCTCTCTCGCCGAGTAATCTATCTTTCAAACGATGTGTGAGTTCTGTTACCCGTCAGTTTCATCAACCCGCTGGTTTAAACCGTCGCCGAACGTGACCGAAGTCGGATCAAAAACACGGTAAATATGTCAGTGCCGAAGCAAAGACTTGGGATCCTTGTTGCTTTATATTCGTGATCGGCGGAAAAAGGAAAAGAAATAGTCAAATCCGACCCCAACGGATCCGGTGAGTTCTTCTACGACAGGACTTTGATCAGCTTTAAATACTCGAAACTGTCGCTCCCACAGCCGCCGGTGTCGTACTCACGAAATCTCTTTTCCAAGGTGAAAAAGCAAAGAAGTAAAGTTGAGGGCAATGATACGAACGGGGGGAATAAAATAAAACGACGGGTGAACTGGGGGGTGAAATGAAAAAATAAAATCTCTGCGACAACTACGTCTGTACGGTCCACCGCATCGCGTCTACCTGCAAATGAGACGCGAGGCGTTTGTTACTTAGTTAGACCGAATTAAAATTCAGACCTGCCTTGCCTTTTCAGGGTGCGCCAACATCGCGAGACAATGAGATGTGAAAATGCGTTGAAAAGCAAAGAAACATAACAACCCCGAGAAAAAAGAGAAGGGAAAGATGGAAAAAACCAAAAATAAAGACGAGAATGAAACTTTCCAGGGAGCGTATCGCACTTTCTCTCTCTGCCTCTCTTAGGGAAGGTGCCACAAAATTACCAAATTCCTTTTTATTCGTCTCATCATTCACGGCCGACCCGAATTAACCCCGTTGCCCCCCCGATAAGTACCTCATATTTCTTGATATGCCTGATGATAGAGAACTAAATTTTTGATTCCTGGGTCCAATTAGTCTGTTGAGAGTCCTACAAATCGATTCTCAGTAAAAAAAAATCTGGCTGGAAAAATCGCTCAAAAAACAAAGGCTACCAACCCCTTTGGCATTTATCGATCAAAACTAGGCCGATTTTCAATACCCAGACATAATTGTAAAATAAAAAAAGAAAAGAAAAATCCCCAGCTCTGCGATCGGGTTTTTTGTTCTAGTTTCATTTTCTTAGTGTACCTACTGTTTATTTTACCGACACACAGAGCTAGTAAATCTTTTGAATTCGGGTGCACCGAAGCGTGCAGGTCGATTTTCACGGTTGGCCAACAACTTGATTGGACGTTGAATTGTACCGACGCGGTCACCTGCAACCAGCATAAACAAGGCGTCTTCTCGTCGTCCAACCTCGACTAAAAATCCTACATCAAAAGTGAAACAATAGAATCTGCAGCGAGGGACTTTATTAAGGAGACGTCGTTAAGATTAGGGTCTGCCTGATGTCGAGGTGGAGGAGGGACGAAGCTGACGCGGGTGTCAGCCGGGCTGGTAGAGAGAGCCTTTTTATTGGTCGTGATAAACATTTTTATGGACCCCATGCGAATTACCAGTTTTTACAACCCCCCGCCGACTAAGCTGCTCTCTTTTCTACTCAGCCAGCCAGACCATACCGGCTCCTTGAGTATACGTGTATAGATATATGTACGAGGCCGAATATGTATACATGGTGCCGAATTTTCTCTCACCCCGTATTTTTCACCCCTCGCTAAGGTACAGCGCGTGTCTTTTGCGCGAAGCCCGCAGCCTCCTGGAACAGGAAGTCCCGGAAGAGCGTTATTTTTCCCTAAACGGAAACTGGAATTTCGAATCCAAAAGAGATGGAGATAAAAAGAAATTACTTTTCCGTTCTGGTGCCCCTTCGCCTCGCCCTCTCGCCCTCGATTCTCCGATTCTCCCGTTCCGAGCCTTTTTGTCTCCGCTTATAGAGCTCGCCAATAGAATCTAAGCTCTATAACGCGCGATACTCGCTGCGAATCCGCCCTCTCCGCAACTTTCCTCCCTCGCCGTTACGACTGCATTTAGGAAAAACTAGGAACAGATGTGATCCGCCGTTCGGATTATACAGTCGGGGTAAGTACTTTGGAAATAGTTCATATTACTACACGTCCACTGCACATTGAAGCAATTTACTCGCAACACTTCGGCACGCCGTCCGGTCATTATTTACCAAACTTTTCCACCAATTCACAAAACGTTCCTGGAGTTCTGACCAGCAGCGGATAAATTTTCACACATTTTTCAGAACCGAGCGATCGAACAAGGGCTGTTTGTTATCCTCGAGCGGCGCGCGTCTGCAGCCGAACAAAAAAGATACGCAAAAGCAGATAGTAATAACACTTCTCACCCTCTTTTCGCACGGTGGAGGAAAAATAACGATGCGCCGGAAACGGATGTGTCAAGTTGAAAAAGAAGAAGTTCAAACGGCCGGTGCACCTACGAAACAACGTTGAAAAAGAGGAACGCGGTGTTAATAGCTGTGACATATTTCACTAGCGCCATTGTCGATTTGCTATAAAAAAAAAGCGCCATGTTCATCAACCATTTCCAACAGTGAAAATCTCTTCTGCAAGCCCGTCCATCAAACAACAGGGAAAAGTTATTACAGGGTGAGAAGAACGCGATGTGAGAAAAAACGTTTGAAAAAAGCTTAGCGACGGTGCATTCCATTAACAACAGTTTCGAGCAGATCGGAAGTAGCTTGAAACACTCGGAACAACATCAGTCCTCAGAAATGAGCAAACTTTTCAAATATTTCATACTGTTTTGAACACACTTGCTGCAGAGTTTACAAAGCCTTCCCGACTCTCCAGGTTCTGTTTTCCTCAAAACCGTGCAAGAAGCTCGCTAGCGTTTCAACCGTATTAAGTCATGCCACAGTTTGTCGCAGCGTCGAATACATGTATACACCTGCGTTAACACTTCGTTCGGAACTGAAGAGTAAACTAAACGTCACCCGCTTATACTCGAAATGAAACTATACGTGTATTTCTCCCGACAAAAAGGCGACAATCTTTTCTATCCACATTAAGAAATTAAAAACAATGCAGCACTAGACGAGACGCCCACAGTTTTCGATTCCACGTCACGCGATGTACGTATAATATATTCACCCGGGCATACATGAACAGATGTATAATATGAAGCAGGCGATTTGGGGTGAAGAGCTGGGCGGGTTGTTTGCGGTGAGAACGTGCTCAGGAGCCCGTCTGAAGGCTTACCGGAAGTCAAACCAAAGGAATAATAAGACGGCTCTTGACTCAGCCGGTCCTTCGGCCCTGCAGAGCTGATCCGCGTCGTAGTCTCTTCGCCCTTCAGCAATACGGCTCTATCTTCGTAGCCAGAAACTCTTTAATATATTCCAAACTCGATGAAGGGGGCGAAACTCCTCGGGGAATCGTTTACCTCTCCATTTAAGACGTTGCGTCAACAGAACCGAATTTCTTCGGAAAGCTCTACCCTTTTATACTTACCCGTCCCTTTTCCGTTTCTCTGCTATAAAACGATACGGTCTCGATAAATAATTCAAACGGTCAGCGGAATTTCATAAAGGCCAGAACAATTATTCTAGATAAGTCCAGAGATCGTCTTGTCACTCACCGTCCGTCCAACTTGTACCGCAGACGAGCTCAAATCTCGAAAGATTTCTCGGAAATTAATGTGTATATATTTAAACTTTGTCAAGCTCCTCGGAAAAAGCTACTTGGTCTCAGCGGAATTCGGTTCACCACAGACCGTTGATACTCTCAGCAAGCGTGTATGACTGAAACACGAATAATCTCTCTGGGCGTTCGACTGACGTGTAATACGTGCATCGATACCAATGCCTGGAATCGCGTGCTGCGTGTATCTGCTCCTAGGGCTTGGCCAGCGCCAGGATACCATCCCTTCGTACGGGATCCTGCATTTCCTCGAAGAGTAAGAAGGGCTTAACCGTCGTTGAAATAATACAGTCATCCGAAGGGAGAGTTTGTTCGGTACTTGCGCATGCTGATAGTGTAATAACGCGCAAAGACAGAGTTGCGGAAGTGGCATGACGCGTGCTTGAATCGGCATAAAAGTAAAGGGAAAACAGCCGCGGCGTGCATAATACGTCAGTTTTCGGGTCGGGAACAGAGAGTTTAGCGGAAAGGCGCGTGTGTGACGGGACTAGGAGACGTCGCGCGTTTGTATGAAAGCTGAATAATAGGAAGGTTTTATCACCGTTTAGCGAACGGTCGACGGTGAAGTTGGCGAAATTCAGGAGGCACGAGGCGCGCACCTCCGCTCCGTTATATAAACAAGAGACATTTGCAGGGCCATTTGCGTGAAACAAAAGCCGCACGGAAATAGCAGCTATGAAGGAGACGAATGACTCCCGCGCCTTAAACATGCCGCTGTTCGACCTCCCTTGCCGCCTTTCCTTCGCCCTGGCGTAGCCAAGGTACACGACTATATGTATAGGTATACGTAGAACACGGGCTCGGGTTGGATTAAATGGCCCGGCTCTTCTTGGCTGTAAAAAATTCCTCGTCAACCGAGGTCGTTACCTCTCTTTGTACATATATTTCCATCGTATTGTCGCGCTTCGAGTATCACCGCCGGATCTCGGACGACGAGACGCTGCGGCTTCGTTCTCCGAACCACTTCTCCGCGAACATTCCAAAAAGCTCGGCATAAGTTACGCGTCTCGCGAGATTTTACGCAACGCGGAAGGTGAACGGCACCTTCCTTGCGTCGACGTTCAGAATCCGATCGAACTACAGCTATCTTGGATAACTTCGCAATTAACCGGACTACCGGAAGAACCCAGACAGCACTCCGTCAGAGAATCCACCTTGCAAAATACCCCTCGAGAAACACGATCCGATGGTGCAGCAGCGCGGCATCCCCTCATTATATCTACGGCAGGCAAATTTCCTGAAAATTGGTTTCAGTATCCCGGAGCATTACCACCGCTCGAACACTCGGCGAATGCACGGAGCTAGTTTCTCTCTCGCTTCTCATTTTGATACATCTTTTCCCCAGAGTCTTGCAAAAAGAAAATAAAAAAAAAAAAATTTAGCCGGCGATGCGACTGCTCGAAACTGAATATAACCGACAACTGGATTCACACGCAATTTCACTCGAATGGGGCTAAAACAACCCCCGGTCGGGGGTGAATCCGGTTGAGTGCAGGCCAAGTCACCCGGGCCTTTTGACCGTCTGTGTTCGAACACGGTGATGGAGCGGTCACAATAGCCCTTTAATTCAAACCGGTCGCGTTTACCCCAGCGGTACACGTTGGTTGGTTGGTTGGTTGGTTGTATCCCATTCTTTGGCCCCGGTCGTCTCGTCTGTCGTCGGTCCCTTTGCTCGTTTTCGCTCAGTCGTCGAGTTTCCTTTTTCATTTTGTTTCGTTAAATTCGTTTTATCTGCCCGGTGAGGCGGGCATTTTCCATCGTGCAATGCGACCGGCTTCCTCGTCGCTCTCCGCCGCGCACTCGGTTGTCTATAATTATCCATAGCGCCTGTGCTAGTCAGCCTTGCGCGGCGTGATAACTCATTATCTAGTTATTGCACACTCCACACGACTCTTTGAAATTGAATTCCATTTGTTGAGCGAGCAGAGACGGCTCGGTACCGACCCATTCAACCGGGAACGTGAGAGGTAGTCGAACACGTAATGTTCCGAGCACGGTTCGGAGCTTCTGTGCAATGATATATTTACCCCCTGCGGAGAACGCTGCCGCAATCCGAGAGGCGGCTGCGTCTAACTTCAAGTTTTACACGCGTTCTCACCGCGTGCGGCGATGCCTCGGGTAGGTGCATTAAAGAGCGGGAAGTTAACCGCCGCGCAAAGTGCTTGATTCGTACTGTGTGAATTCCGTCCAACTACGCGCTTCTAGCCCGAGGAACGTTTACGGAATTCACTTGTTGTTAGCGGGACGAGAGAGCGCCGAGTCGAAGACGAAGATGGAAGCCATCCTCCATCCTCTCCGTCCTTCTTATTCCATATCGGAGGAGACGGAGAGACGGAGAATGGAGATGGGAAGAGAGGAATGAAGCCGCCGACCAAGATGAACATGGATAAAGCGAATGTGAGAAAGGATTTGATGGGTTCGCCGAACAATCCTGACTAGGCGTCATCCCCCTCTGCGCGGGCGAAACCTTCCTCCTTCCTTCCTTCTTCCCTCTTTAATTTTGCGCTTCCTTCGACCTTCGGCCCGCTCTTATTCGGCTCTATCCGAGTTTGACGCTTCCGCGTTATGACAAGTGTCCAATTTCGCGGCTGGCAAATTCCGAAAGGGAAATATCGAAGGGTGCGCACGTCCAAACCGAAAAATATCATCCGTACTGACGGCGATGTGAAAATTCACGCGCGGTGATTTCTTCCTTACAAAAGTCGGGCCCGATATATCCCTTGCCGAAATTGAACGCTTACATGTACGACAAGGATCGTTAAGACTACAGGCTAACGAAACCGGCCGGAAAAAAATAACGATTAAAATAAATTTCACCCGACAATAGAAATCGTCCGGGTCTCCTTCTCTCCGCAGACTCGTTTCGTCCCATTGTTTCCGACTGTTGCAATTAGCATTGCAATAAACGAGCAGCGTGGCTCGACAATGCTGGAACGGGGCTGCGAAGGAGGCGAGAATAACCAACGCAGATCCCGCTCTCAATTGGAAATAAAGGCCAAGAAAACCGACTGCAAGATAGGGCATAAAATTGTTACGACCGGCAGAGTGCCCAGCTAGACATCACCTCTTGAGATTGAGGCCGAGGGAGTTTCCATGACATAGAATTGGCCGAGGATAAGCTTCGGGCCCGTCAAAGTATACCCCTTTCGCATTCCCGGCGAAGCTGCACAGCCGTGCAGTAAGAAAACAAGGGAATCGACCGTTGCGATTACGGGATATTTACCTTCTCCCCATAACTCTGTTATTGCTTGATCCCGCATTTTTTGCTCCTCGTTGCCGTCGTTCGAAGTTTCTTGAGTACAATTCTGACGGATGACTCCGCGGCTGCGGAAAGGGGATGAAAAACACCCCGGGGAGGGGAAAGAGAACGTGGCTGGACAGTGTCCAACTTCGCGAACGGCAAAAATCTTCGGCAAAGAAAATTCCTCGTATTCCAGCGTCGACTTCATCGAGAGAATTTTCTTTCATGGAAAAGTTTATGTGTAAGTATATTATACATGTATCGCTGTTGTCCTTTGGGCGAAACAAGCTTGAATAAGCGGTGACATTTTTGTATAAGATGTGAGTTTATATACCCCAACGTCCTCTCCTATCTTTTCGTCGTATATACGACTCCGTCTCTCGTGTATAAGCAGAGAGAAAGAGAAGTAGCGAAAAAGAGAAAGATATATAGAGAGAGAGGGAGAGAAAGAGAGAGAGAGACAACCGACTGGCACACTCACACGTCTCTGTATATGTATATTCTTCTGTTTCGCGTAGCCCTCATCAAATTTCCTGTCGTCGTCCAGTCCCGCAGTTAGGATTCACCCTCTCTTCTCTCCTCTCTCCTCTCTCCTCTCTCCTCTCTCGTCTCGGTTCTCCATCCTCCTATCCAGCTATACGTCTTTCGTCCATGACGTCCGGTTTGTTTAGGCGACCCTCCCCTTGATAGTCGCGAGATATTTCTTGGGTCAAGATTGCAAAACGATAGCGAAGACGAGTTCACTCCTCGGCCTCGTCGACGTTTCATGTTGCCAGAGAGTTCTTGATTCCAATATCGTCGCTGGTCATCTATAGAGTCGGAAATATCAGATGATACTCACTCAGATCAGTAGAACATTTCGATTTATTCCCAGCTCGTAATTCACTCGGATCAGATACGCCAAATTTATCGAAAATTTTCTCGAGTTGGTAGACCGTAAATATAACTCATTTGCAGAACGGTCGTCGGACAGTTTCTTGCTGCTTTTACTTTTGGCGGTGTTTTTATCCCCTCTTCTTTTACATCTGCGGTCTTGTTTGAACGGCGAAATTCGGTTCTACAGGTTTTCTCATACTGCAAAACAAATCCCGTACTGTATTGATAAAATATCCGTTGAGAATTCGACCGCGAATAAGACTTGGAAAATAATTCAATTCGAAACGAGAGATTGCGTTTTTTATCGCAGTTCTCTGAGCCAGGAATTTAATTTGGTAATTTTTTGTCGTGCAGAAGTAAATTCATTACAGCGAATCTGAAGAACGAGAGTGAAATCGTTGAGATAAAATCTTTCACTGATACTTGGAGAACACACCCGTCACGTTTCGACTAAGGATAATTTCAATTGTTGGGAATTAATTATCTTGGCGATAATCGTTTCGCATAAATGCGTACGGAACTCGGTCCTCAAATATCAATTGGAAGCATTAATTTAATCACCAGCAGAGATCAAGGTATCCCGATGCTCGGGTTGAGAGTGAGAGAGAGCGAGAGAGAGGGAGAGAGAGAGAGAGAGAGAGAGAGAGGGAGGGAGGGATCGGAAGAACGATCGTTTGTTCCAATAAAAGAAAAATTCCGTAAGTAATTAAATTGTCGTTCTATTATACACAATTTCCGGAATGATAAATCCAATTCTTTAATTACCGGGGCCGCCGCCCGGTTGAAACTCACCCGCCTCGTTCCAGAGCGCCTGCAGCACTTGGAGACGCAATAAAACTCGTCGAAATGACGACAATTTCTTTTATTCATTTCACCTGTTACCCGGCCACTCCACTCTCAGCCTGCACTTTTAATAACAGTGCGATAATCGAGATGAGAGTATTTGAAAAAAGAAGATAAAACGAGAAAGAAAGTGATGAGAAAAAAGAGGTGCCCGCCTCCAGCGATCGCCGGACGTTACCGTGAAGTAGATTGCTTTCACGGACACACACGGGCATGCATCGCACGAACGGAAACCTCTCGCCGCGAGGTAAAAACGGGAAACGGAAAGTGAATGCAAAGGTGGAAGAGTCGGGGTGTATGTACACCACTTTATACACCAAAACCTCTACCTGCAAGTATACATCTATTATACATATAGTTGTAGAAATTCTACCGTTGAATCCCGGAGGATATCTGCACGGGCATTATCTTTTCGCGAAAATAAACTTTGAACCGTAGGACGCGATGCCCCCCTTTTACACCCCTTCGCGAAACTTATCCCCTGCAGGAACCTGCCAGGGGACCCGGATTTCCGCAAACTTATAAATATTGAATCTCGGTGTAGGCGGGGTTGCCGGGGGCCTTATACTCCCGCACTATCAGGTACGAGGTATCCATCCAGCAGCTTTATCCGTCTCGTCCCTCGTCCTAGCTTCGGCAAAGTTTAGCCTATGCGTTAAGTTTTTCGGCCATCGTGAATCTTTCGCGCTTTCACCCTGTAGGTACAAGGATATCCAATTCCTTCTTTCACTCCCTCAAATTCCCTGCAATCGCGAGCTTCTCCCTACGGGTTATCCGAACACCGTGCTCAACTCTATACTCGGTGAATAATTTTGCAGATCGGCATACCCGAGTCCCAATTCCAATCGCGCACGGCAGTCTCCCGCTGCACCGGGGTGGAATCGGAATAAGGCGACTACTACATGATTTAGGTACACGGCGAAGGACATCCACGGGGATTCGAGAATTGTAAAAAGTTAGCATTGTGATTCGTTTTATGGCTCTCCATAGCGCGAGGGGATGGTATAAGGTGCAGTATACCTACGTATATACGGAGAGTGTTTCCGCCGGGGTCAAAACCGTTAGAACGGGAAAGATTTCGTCGTGCGGGGTGTACGTATCACACGTATACCTACCCCACGCCCATACACGGGGGGTGGTACACCCCGTAGCGACTTTACAGTCCTTGAAATTCGCGGATCGATAGACACTTTCGAACTTATCCACCGCTCGGATATACCCGTGTTATACTTGGGCAAAAGTAGGCGGGCTCTTTGATCCTCGATAAGATTTTCCGAGTCAACATGTCGGGCGAGAGGAATAAGTTGATTCGCCGGTGTCCTCAGCGACTGCAGAATCCTGGCGCATCGCGCCAGGCCCGGGCTTCCAAACAGTTCGGCTCTAATCCTGGAGGATCCGCGGTTTCGGATGTCGCGGCGGTATCCGATGCACGAAGGATGAACTGAAAGCGGCGCGGAAAGGCGGGATGCGAATGCGGAGAATCCGTATTATAATATACAGCGGCGGGGAAGCGTTGCCCGAGGTCCTGTAGGAGCGCACCGATCCCTGGGGAGTCCCGCACACCGTATATCCCGGTATACATACGTCTGCACCCACGTGCCCCAGACTTACGTGCAGGTTACACGAGTACATGCATAATACACCAGATGACACGGCCAAGATATTGGACGCTAGACGCTAGACACATTCAGGGCGGTTCCCGCTGGGCTATGGGGTATATGCAATCTACGTGCGGCTAACCCATGAATTTTGCTGCGCACTCCTCCTGGCCGGCTTCGAGTCTTCCACCATCGTTCACAAGAAGTCTCGAAGCTTTTCCTGCACGAACAAATAACTCCCCTAGAGTTTTATAATTCCTTGGAGCCGATCGGAGTTCTTGTTACCCTTCTTAGTTTCATGCATCCGCTGTATGCCCTCTTTTAGAACTAAGTCACTCGCCGGCGACTTGCAATAATGCGCAAATAACGAAGGAAAGTATCGCGGCGGAGGCTTTCAGCTGCGTACATAACAATAACTGCAACAACGGGCTGCTGCAGTTCTCTTCCGAGTCGTCCCGGAGCCCGCAGGCAGCGTGCAGTTGCACGTCACGCGGAAGGACGTCTCCTAGCTCCGTGATAGAAAAGGAATAAGTCATAGAAACGGAGGGAACGGGATGCAGAGAGTCCCGCGAGAGTACTGGGACGTGTTTAAATAAGGAGGAGCTCCCTCTCGGGGACAGGCCGAAGAGAGGTCGCCAACAGATTCCCTCCGAGTCCCCGTTGGATCGTAATTCTATTTTCTAACGAAAAGAAAAAAAAAAAAAAAGCAAAAAGAAAGGAAAGAAAGAAGGTAGACAGGAGCAGAAATAGACGAGAGGGAAAAGAGTAGCCGGGAATGAAGAGAAAAAAAGCTGGGTTTATGCTTGTTTGACCGCCGGGAATCAGGTTCTAAATTCGTAAGTTTTCCGTTCGGGTAATCGCATCGGAAAATATTACCTACCCTTCGGCTCACCGACACGAGGATAAGTTCCTTGATTGAGCTGTATTTCGCTGAACGACCCTTCGCCTCCGGAACATCTCTGAAAAACTTGACGATGAGAAACGCGTGAGGCTTTTTCACGCGCCGTTCCCAGACGCTGACACGATTCGTCATACCGTTTCACGGGCCTCTCGTTTTCCCTCCACCTTATGATACGCTGCTGCAGGCTGCCGCGTGACACTTATCTGAAATTCAACAAGATTCCGTTTGCCGAACAATTTTTTAACTCCGAATATCAGGGGTGGCCTCCGGAGGGTTTAGAGCTTTATCTCCGGCGGCGGACCCTTTTATGCATGTCAAACTCCCACTATCGTGGTTAGCCACGTTATAAGTCGCGGGTATAAGTTACGCGCTTCGAGGCTCTTCGCGAGGGCAATATTGGAGCCGAGGAAGACGGAAATATAATAATATCGGGTGCTCTGCTCTGAGGGAAAGGAGAGAAGAGGAGAGGAGAGGAGAGGAGAGGAGAGGAGAGGAGAGGAGAGGAGAGGAGAGGAGAGGAGAGGAGAGGAAAGCGAGAGAGGGAGCGTATCGAGACCAGCCGGATAGCCCGGCTTGAGTAGCAATAAAAGTCACCCCCGTAATAGAGAAATCCACCCCTACACTACAAGGCTACTCTACTACCATGCTCCTAATAATCCCTTCTATACGTCGAATGCGAGGGTCTTTTCCTGGAGGATATATGTACAGTTCGGTATTTCGCTGGCGAGGAGAAAAATAAAAAAGGGAAGAGGAAAAAGCGAAATAGAAAAGGAGTGAAAAGGCGGGAAAAAGAGGGACGGGGCGAAAGGTGAGGGAGATCCTGCAGCCAGCAGGCGAGATGAGACCGTGGGTAAAATTCAAATCCGTCAGTGACGGTGGTTGTAAGTCGGTATGTCGGTGATGCTTCCAAGTCATATACGTATAACGTAATATGCATACGCGCGTGCACGAGAAAAAAATATATACAATATCCCGAGCAAATCGAATTTGCCGGTCTCGGCAGTAACCAAGAAGCTCGAGAATTTCGATGTGAAATCAGCTTTTCACTAATCGAATTCACCGTCCTTGCGATGCGGCTATAATTCTTCGTTTCCTCGTTCTCAATAGGTAGCTTTTGAGTCTGTAAGACGAGCTTCGTTCTCTGCCGGAAATGATTTTAAAGTGGATGGATACAAAAAAAGCGGAATAAGAATGCAAGAATAACACGCTGCAGGCTCTTTGCACGGAGCGAAAAAGATCGGGACATCGGGGTGAAGAAGAACGAGATGCAAATCGCTCGGGGTTTCTTTTTCGGAGGGTCGACGGAGGTCAAGACGGTGCCGAAGACACGCGCTGTATCGGACACTTCCTGAGTAGCGTATTCGTTTCTTTTCTCTTCTTCTTCTTCTTCTTCTTTTTTTTCGATCCTCTTTTTAATCCGCAGGACTTTTTTTCAGCCCTCTGGTACCGGAGGCACGACGTCGGGATAAGGAATTGTTAATTTCGTGACACCGGAGCATCTGGATACCAACCGCAGAGGACAGCTGGACTTCCGGCGCTGCCTGTTTCCGTATTCTCGTATTCTTGGCCTGCAGCTAATTAAAATTCTGGAGAATGAAAGCGTGGGCTCCTCGCCCCGCGTCCTTTGAAACAAAAGTAATTACAAGGATCCCTTTAACCCTCGCATAACGCGAGGTGTTCCGGCACTATCTCGGTAGTGTTACACTTACGTCAGATGTCTAACGCTTTGCCCAATCGCGGACAGCAATCCCTGGATGCCTCCGTGAAAGAAAACGTATTCACGGCCCATTGACTGAGGGGGGGAAGCTGGGGGATGACAGGGTCGTGCGAAAAGGGAAACCCGACTTTCCCGTATAAGCTGTAACTCCGAAAGTACGGTCACTCCGGTTCTCTCTACTCTACACCGTCCTATGGAACGTGATCGGAATGTGGAGATGAAAGAGAGATGAAAAAAAACGCGAAAAAAAAAATAATAAAAATATACACAGCTTGTCACCTTGTACAAACGGACAGCCCGAGGTTAACGAGGTTCGAAAATGTCTCGTCTTGACCCTCTCGAGGAGTATCAAATATCGGAGACCTCACCTCCGGGTGACTACAGGATACATATAAAGAACAGTGTATGCCTATGTAACACAGGTATGGAGAGATCTGATAGCTGGGAAAATTTTTTCAAGGCACGGGGTGGATTTAATATTGGAATTGGTTTTTCAAACGTCGTTCGAGTGCGATAAATAAAATTACTTCGGCTTTCAGCGATTTGCTCTACGAGTATAATAATATAATGTGTGTTTCTGCACAAGGAAAAATAATGCTGGTAAAACTTTTCGTACCTATGATACATCTTTCATTAAAATTGAGCGGAAAAATAGTTCATGGAATTCAGGTAATTATTTAGAGACTAGTTTTTGCATCTTTCAAGTTATTTCTCTACAAAATCCTTCAAGTAATATTTGAAATTTTTGTTGACAAATGTTATGCAAACCCAAGTCCACCTTCTTATTTGCAACTTTCTTCGTTTCGCAAACATTCAATTCTCAGCTCTTCTGCCGTATTACAATAATTTCCTTTTTTTTTTTTTTTTGTGGGAATTTATTTTTTCCATCAATCT
Organism: Neodiprion virginianus; assembly: GCF_021901495.1. Classification (NCBI taxonomy): domain Eukaryota; kingdom Metazoa; phylum Arthropoda; class Insecta; order Hymenoptera; family Diprionidae; genus Neodiprion; species Neodiprion virginianus. The sequence continues at coordinate 38,840,545 of NC_060878.1, read as the reverse complement.
CTGAATCGTTATTCGCACATAGCATAACGCAAAGAAATTCGTAAAGAAAAATATCAGCACTCGGATTTAAGGAGCTGGTTTGTCGGAGCGGGAGAAATCTTTGTATTAGTCGGTGAAAATTTATTGCGAACGATACTTTTCTCCTCGATCTTAAGGGTAGGTACGCTAATATAGGAGACAAATGGTGAGTTTATACATCATGCATGCTTTGGGCCGGACTATCAGGACGTCCACAAATTGGACTCTTGTCCCCGGAGCGTAGTAAGAGACTTTCTCAATTCTGTGGCGATTAATCATTCGTAGATAACACCTAAAACGGTTAACAACGGACCGCAAAATACGCGAGCAGGATGCTTCGGTTAATGGTTTCACGGAACGCGCTACACGCTCACTCTCGGCAAAACATAGTCATGTATAACGTATCTACACGCTAAGCACACGGACGTGAAATCGTGTTACACAGACACATGAGCACGCCGGCACAGCAGCTTTACGAAACGTAATACACGGCCGCAAGCGCATAACTCGCTGACACGTAATGCTTTCTTTCCTGGGAGGCGTCACCCCTGAGGGACTCCGCATCCCGTAGGATGATAAATAATTTGACTCGTCGAGCGTTGAGGAACGTTATTCTCTGTGTACGATCAATTTGAAACTCTCGCTTTCGATGCTCGGAGAAAAAGAAAAAAAGCTCATGCATGCGTAATTGCGACGCGTTAGATATACGTAAATGTTAAAAAAAAAATTTCCGTGCTACGGTTATTCCGCTTTGACTTTGAGACGAATTCTAGAGGCGGAAATGGGGAATTCATTTTGTGTGTGTATAATTGATCGCACTGTCGCAGAGTCGTTACGAGAACTCACGTATTCCGAAAGCTGTGGCACTTTGTAGGTACCAGAGGGCTGAGGGTTCCCGTGTTAGAGTGTTATCTCTTGGCATAAATCATGCAGGGCAAGGGAAGGCTCGAGTACCAAGGAAGGACGAGGTAAGAAACTGTGAATTTCATGTTTAATATTACTTTATGGCGGGAGCAGGCGGTTCATTGCAAACTTCCTTCGTAAATATATATCTCACCTCATTCAACGATTTACATTCGAAGTTTAAACACGTAATACGTATAAGGGAACATAGCTGTATTCGGGTTGTAAATACTGAGAATTTTCCACCTCATGAATTTCGACGAATCTCCGAAACTGCGAGCTTATAAATTTCATCACACACTCAATGATTATAATCTTTCCGCATCTTTCGGGATATATACCCTCACTCCTTTCCAACAACAGAAAATTATAATCGAACAAAGTCGTGGCAACGGCTCAGCCCCGTTCGTACGATCGCTTCGGAAAGAAGAACGAGCCCAGCTGCGGAGTTATAAATTGAAACATACGGCGAAACTTGCCGCTTTCCCTGATATACGATTAGCACTATACGTTTATTAGTCGAAGTGGCAAACTAGTTTCCCAACTCGCTAACAGCTGGCAGTGAAATAATTTCGACCCACCGGATAAACCGTAATAACACCCGGGGGGAGGGGGGGTATGCTCAAAAACCAAAAGCTTCCGAGATTCAAAAATGAAACCTGACATACTTTTTTTTCTCTTTGTTACCAATTAAAAAAAAAAAAAAAAAAAAATACAACCCCCGCAGAAGTTTGAAATATTATCGAAAAAAATGTTCACCGGGAATTAGCCGCGTGACACAAAAAAGCACGGAATATGAAAAAATGCAGGGACGGTCTGCGAGCAAACAGCAACCATGCCCCTGGGCCATGCAAGTCCGAGAGTTCTATTTGCTAGGCGGTTAGTAGGTAAAGCGGGAACTTTTCAATGCCCGATATAAATTTAGCCGTCGCGCAGAAGTTTCCGCGGTTAGCCAGAAACGGTCGGACGTTTCTTTGACCGCATCTCGTTCTGCGAACAACCTCGCAACAAAATCGCCTTCTACCCGCATCTCCCGTACACCGTATCCCGGATCCTGCGTTTCCCTCGCTCTTTGATGTGAATAAGCAATGGCTAAGTATGATAAATCACACTCGAGGATTCTAGAAGTTTGTCCTTTGACAGATGGTGTCCTTGCCTATGTGCAAAACGGGTAGACCAGAAGCTGAAGGATCCGAGTACAGGATCGATGCATCGCAAAGTAGGGAGAGACACGCTGTGTTAAACTCCACCCTTATTTTGTAAAGTGTGTTAATTTTGAAAATGGGATATCGTTTGTTTCCAGCATTATTTTAATTTAGTGTATTATGGATAATTGCTACGAGGTTACGTATTCGAAGTGAACCAACTTATTTATATTGTTCAGATAACTGCACGCAAAGTTAATCGCGTTGAATTTTTCTGGTTAATTCTAAATATCAGATTTCTAATCAAGTTTCCGAAATTTTTTACGGTAATTTGGAAATCCTCTGACTTTTCTCTGTCTTCCATGTACGGTGAATACTAGATACGAATCAGGGAGAATATTTGGCAAAGAGATTGCTCGACTTCGCAAAGTAAGTATAATTACTGTCGACTGGTGTTACACGTAATCGAAAACATATACTAAACTAACGTATATGTAAACACGAGTATGCTCTCTGAGCATATAATTACACAAACACTTTGTGCGTCTAGCCTAGCCTGTATATAATGCGCTTTCCAACAAACAGCGTAGCATGTATAATAATAATAATAATAATAATAATAATGATAATAACGATAGTAGAGGAGGTGTGCGAATTCAAGATTTTACTCCTGCAGGTTCTTAACAAGTAAATAAAAAGAGCAAACTTTTACGTTTCCCGGGTCCTACTGACAACGAGAGCATAAATATTCGCCAGCATTGCGAGTCGACTCGGAAACCTCGTTACCTGTGTAACAAGCAGCGTTTTTTATTTAAAAAATAGAACGAGAATGGCGCAATATTCGGAGGCTCGACTGAAACGATTCCCAGTATAAACTTGGGCGGTGTAAGTTCGTCTCCCAATTGTCAGTTTAATATCAACCTAAATTCTAAGCTCCCGGGTGAAAGTTGAAACTTTCCATAATTGGCTTTGTTGCTAAGATAGAATGGATCGTTGTCGACCCCCATTATGCGTCTCCTACAGGCCGGGATTAACCAGCTGCTTTTGAGGGTGACGATATGGTTAGTTTATTGTCTGACTAACCCGGAGGATACTGCCACAAAGGGAGGAGATTGATACTTCATATTTGCGCGAGTGGAATTTAGTGGAAGGAATTTTTTATTTTCTTTTTTTTTCTCAATTTGTAATCGCGTAGCAGCAGCTGCCGTTATTCGTGGTTTAATAGAAATCGAACGAATGAAAAACACGGAACCATTGAAGATCATTTTTTGCACTCTTATTTACAATATCTTTTTATCGAACAACGGAATTGCTAATCGACACGTGACAGCGGTAAAATGAAGAGGAATTTTTCCAATGTCTCGAACGTCTCCATCTTCGAAAAGTGGAAGGAGTTGGGAGGCGTTTTTTTCTCATAATAACACCGAGCGAATAGAGAAAGGTTGCGGGGAAAAAAGTAAAGGTTGCCGAGGGGTGGCTAAGGAGTAAAAACGAGGCCAAAGATACAACGGGGAGCCACCACCTCGGTGAACCTTACGACGCTATTTCATGTAAATCACGATCTCCGAGACGCCTCGGCGAATGCCATATATGTATACTCGACGAATACCCCTAGGGTCAGACGGCGACTCGACGCACGTACGAAATGGTATATGTATAATACGCAGACGCACAATCACGCTCGCCCATTTCAAACTCTACATGCATGCGGTCATTCACATACACACGTGTATGTACGTACACGCGGTGGGTATATTTGTTACGAGAGTTTACAACACCGGGGTTCGTCCTGGGGGTTCTGGCTGTCTACGACGGCGAAAAAGGGGGATGAGAAGATAAGTCCTGAGGGGGGGAGCATTCTCGGATCTCCGGAGACTCGGCATTCCCTCACGCCTGCAGACAGAAGCCCCTCGGCCAGACTAGGACCTGCCGGCGGACCATAAGGACGGTAAATATCAACCCCTGGGTAGGTAATTGTTGAAAGCACCGCAGGATTCTGCAGTTTTATCGCCTTCCTCTGGAAATCGATTATTCTTATAGCCATTCTCTGCTCTGCTTCTGAAACTTCTTATTCATGTCTTATTGTTGGTTACTTTTTTCTTTAATAATTTTGTATTCTATACCACTGCAGGACAGTTGTTTCTGAATCGAATCTTCGACGTACGAAAAGTTCGTTTGATTTTATTAACAAATTTGTCAAATACGTTTGAGTTTTTGCAAGTTCTCGAAGCTCCCGACCGCCTTTACGTTACGAACGATTACACAGGCTCTGCAAACATCCCCCGGGTAGGAAAACGAGATGCAGCTTTCGCAGAGAGCTCATCTGTCAGCCGCATTTAGTCATGAACCAAGCGAGTCTGCCTAATTTACATTTACGATCATTCATCTCTGCTTTTCACTGAGTGTGTACACAAATTTTCCACGGCGTGGGCGTCTAGGTGACTAGGATTATGAAACCAGCTTATTAACCCATTCATCTCGGCGATGAATAATTGACTTGCTTAATTCTCTTTAATCTACCAAAGAATACCGAGGAATCTGCTAACGTGAATACATGCCAATTCGTATGCTAGCATCATCGTCGAGCGTATTGGGACAGCGCTTTAATCGATTCCTCTCGAAAAATTACGTCGGAATAGTGCATCAAAGAATTTATTCCACCACTTTCCAGAATCGTCAAAATTTTTACCAAAAACACTGAGGGCTTAGCCTTGCTTTTTTATTTTGGCAAAAATTCTTTCGTTTCAGAATCGATTCTTATGACCATTTCCTGACTAACTGAACCCTGAGGAACGCGAAAATGACAACAAAGAGAGCAAAGGACCAGCAGCGAAAAAATTACCAGCGAATGGAAGAAAGGCATTTAACATGGCGTAGGAGCAACAACTGAGAAAATACGATGAGTATAAGAAAAACTTCATTTATAAATTGACTTTGATACAGGCGACATGAAATAGTAAGAATATAATAACATACATATCGTGTCCTGCAGAAATGCACTGCGCCTGTGTGAAGAATAGAATTTGAACTATACTTACAAAATACAAAAATAACTATATCAAGAACATTCTTCGTATTCTGCTTGAAGTAACGTGTACACCATTTTTTGTTTTTCTCAAATTCTCTGTGCCTTTAATTAAATTACTGTTCGGCTTGTTGTTTAAGTATTATACACTGACATCCAAACACTTGTACTAAAATTAAGGTATATTAAATAAACTGTAATTGAATAAAACAAAATCTTTGTAGCTATGAATTTTCCGTTTTCCTTCCCCTTTTTTCGGAAAACCCGACATGAATTTCAAGCTTTTTGACAGTCACTTTTGATCCGTTACCCGCAACGTATTCGGCCTTAATTTATGATGCAAAAAATTTTAGCTCCAATTCTCTACGCAGGGAATAGACGGTCGAAAGAATTAATATCAAAGAAATAACTCAAATAAATTCAAAAGATTTTAAATATTCATTTCAGTTAATTTGCAACGAATCCCATCATAGATTTTTTTTCAACATTCATTTGGCAATTAAAACCCAATTACCACTTCCAAATTTTAGGAAAAACTCAGAAAATATGTTCAGCCTTCTACGCGTCTTCAACGTACTTCTAGCAAAGAGAAAGGAATTTCAGAATTTTTTAGATATTTTAAAAACTTCAGAACTTGATAAGTTTTAATTCATAATTTTGAAAGTTCTCAGGAAATCAAAAAAAAAAAATTCATCATAAGAACATTGTTGAAATGATCAGAACTAAAAATGAAGTAGTTAAGAATATCTTCAAAATATTTGCAACTTAAAGTTGACTTTGTAAAACAATTTGAACAAATAAATTGAATACCTCAGAGATGCTACTATCGTCTATATTTGTTTTGCTCATATATTAGTTTGATGTTCATTAAACTTCTTATATAATTGCGGCGTACACATTTGAGTGCGTGAGATTTTCTCAATTTTTCAATTTCACCATGACGACGTTGCTTGAGTTACCAACGTTTTGCACGCCATAGTTGTTGGCTATGAAGAACTTCTTCTACCGGCATGGTCAGTTACTTGGTTGATACGTTGACCGAAGAACATAGAGACGGATACCCCTGGGTACATTTTTGTGACCAGTTTTCAGCGGGCAAGTGGGCCCAGGTGGGCCTGGGAGCGTAGGAAGGTTTCTGCTCTATCGACTCTACACAACGGGCTCGCACCGACATTCGTACCAGCCAAAGTGGTGTCGGTATGAAAGCTTGAGATTGAGTCGGCACAAAGCGAGCACGTAAGACTAGTTGTCGACTGCGACTTAGAAATGTCGATCAGCTCGATCATCCCCGCGAGAAGAAGCGTGACCTCGTCCACCGCCAACCGCCGTCAACCACTTCCTACCACCTCTTACCATCTCCAACCACCTTCTACCACCCACTACCACCTCGTACCAACGTCTACCGCCGCCTACCAATTCCGCACACCTCCAACCACCTCCGACCACCTTCGTCCTCTTCGTCCCACTGCTCCGACATGTATTTACATTACTATTCATAATTATTCTAACAACTTTTCATTTGCTCTCTCGATCTTGAATTATCATAGGCGTAGAATCGAAACGTTGTTTTAGCTGGTCGCAAGTGAAGTATCTGCGTTGGGTGGAGGAGCAGAATTGTTTTTCGAAAAGTATTCGGATGGAAAAAAATTCAGAGTAACTGTAATACATCACGGATGCGCTAATTTTGAACGAGATGAAATGGATGCTTCGTACATGAGACAGTATTTAACGCTGCGTAGTGATTTAAAGACCTAGAAAGGTGATAGGGAGAGAAAGAATGACGCTTCTTAACACTTCGAGTGTATTTTAACACACATTTGAAAGATACGAGCGAAATTTTTCATCATCCAACTGTCGCAGAACGGCAGCGTTATTAGCCGAGCCGTTCACTGGAGAATATATCTTCAGTCAACGGCTGACCATCGAAGGGCCTGGCCGCTTGAGTCTGGAATCGGCAGGAGAGATGAGGTGTGTATTTCTTGTATGAAACGTGAAAACTAAAATCATTATACATCATATCATATCATCATACATCGTACATCATACACCGTACATCATACATCATACATCATACATCATCATACATAGTATTAAAGTTCGAAACCAAAGTTCGGATGTCGGATGTTCAGAAAGTGACGTCACCAATTCAAAATCAGCTAGTCGAATTCCTCAGTCTGGAAACAACCGCGCAGTAGAGCGGACGGATGAGAGTCGTGCTCCGCAAATTTCGAGTACCGGGTTCTCAACCTCCCGGATCCCGCGCTTCGGGTCCGCTACGTATTTCGAGTACCGGGTTCTCAACCTCCCGGATCCCACGCTTCGGGTCCGCTACGCTGTGAAACTCGACTTCCAGGATAAGCGCTCCGTGGTTCCCGGTTCATGTTTACAATAAATTATTTCAATTCGTTTTTCGCGCAATCCCAAATTCGGTAGCTGTCAGTCCGCTAATAAAATTTCTCGACTTCCAGGATAAGCGCTCCGTGGTTCCCGGTTCATGTTTACAATAAATTATTTCAATTCGTTTTTCGCGCAACTCCAAATTCGGTAGCTGTCAGTCCGCTAATAAAATTTCTCGACTTCCAGAATAAGCACTCCGTGGTTCCTGGTTCATGTTTACAATAAATTATTTCAATTCGTTTTTCGCGCAATCCCAAATTCGGTAGCTGTCAGTCGGCTAATAAAATTTCTCGACTTCCAGAATAAGCGCTCCGTGGTTCCTGGTTCATGTTTACAATAAATTATTTCAATTCGTTTTTCGCGCAATCCCAAATTCGGTAGCTGTCAGTCCGCTAATAAAATTTCTCGACTTCCAGGATAAGCGCTCCGTGGTTCCCGGTTCATGTTTACAATAAATTATTTCAATTCGTTTTTCGCGCAATCCCAAATTCGGTAGCTGTCAGTCCGCTAATAAAATTTCTCGACTTCCAGGATAAGCGCTCCGTGGTTCCCGGTTCGTGTTTACAATAAATTATTTCAATTCGTTTTTCGCGCAATCCCAAATTCGGTAGCTGTCAGTCCGCTAATAAAATTTCTCGACTTCCAGGATAAGCGCTCCGTGGTTCCCGGTTCATGTTTACAATAAATTATTTCAATTCGTTTTTCGCGCAACCCCAAATTCGGTAGCTGTCAGTCCGCTAATAAAATTTCTCGACTTCCAGGATAAGCGCTCCGTGGTTCCCGGTTCATGTTTACAATAAATTATTTCAATTCGTTTTTCGCGCAACCCCAAATTCGGTAGCTGTCAGTCCGCTAATAAAATTTCTCGACTTCCAGGATAAGCGCTCCGTGGTTCCCGGTTCGTGTTTACAATAAATTATTTCAATTCGTTTTTCGCGCAATCCCAAATTCGGTAGCTGTCAGTCCGCTAATAAAATTTCTCGACTTCCAGGATAAGCGCTCCGTGGTTCCCGGTTCATGTTTACAATAAATTATTTCAATTCGTTTTTCGCGCAACCCCAAATTCGGTAGCTGTCAGTCCGCTAATAAAATTTCTCGACTTCCAGGATAAGCGCTCCGTGGTTCCTGGTTCATGTTTACAATAAATTATTTCAATTCGTTTTTCGCGCAAGCCCAAATTCAGTAGCTGTCAGTACGCTGATAAAATTTTTATAACTTTATAATCTTCTCATAATCTTTCTGGTAGATTAAATCGATAAAAAAATTATATCAAACCTTACACATTATTTTTGATTTGTTCTCATGCTGAAAATATTTATTAGTATTCGGGGTATAACTCGAGGTGGTTGAAGGTGGTCGGAGGTGGACGAGAAGGAGGACGAGGAGGACTAGGATTTGTGCTGGGTGAGTAAAACACTTTTATAATATTTGATGGCAATTGTAATTATATTTCATCTGAAATATTACAAACTTGTCACGTTTACAATAAATTATTTCAATTCATTTTTCGTGCAAGCACATATTCAGTAGCTATGAATAATCTTATACAATTTATTATATTATCAATTAATTAATTAATATTCTTATAATATTTGATGGCAATTGTAATTATATTTCATCTGAAATATTACAAACTTGTCACGTTTACAATAAATTATTTCAATTCATTTTTCGTGCAAGCACATATTCAGTAGCTATGAATAATCTTATACAATTTATTACATTATTAATTAATTGATTAATTACATTAATCCTTACACAATATTTTTGATGTGTTCCTATACTAAAAATAGTCATTACTATTCCAGGTGGTACCCGAGGTGGTCGGAGGTGGACGAGGAGGAGGACGAGCTGGACGAAGAGGAGGACCAGGTGGACGAGGAGGAGGACGAGGTGGACGAGGAGGAGGCGGGGTGGGTCGTGGGAGAGGACCTCTCCTCTCCTCAGAGGAGGGGAGGGGGAGAGGTGGGCGGGGAGGGGGAAGGGAAGGGAAGGGAAGGGGATGGGAAGGGTGGGCGGCGGGGAGGGGGGAGGGGGAGGGGGAGGGGGAGGGGGGGAGGGGCGGGGAGGGGGGAGGGGAAGGGCGGGAGGGCGGGAGGGCGGGAGGGCGGGAGGGCGGGAGGGCGGGAGGGCGGGAGGGCGGGAGGGAGGGAGGGCTGGAGGGCGGGTGGGTGGTGTTCTGCTCTATCAATTTTAACGGGTCGCACCAACATCTGTCCTCTACACTCCCCCCCCCACCCTCCCTCCCTCCCTCCCTCCCTCCCTCCCTCCCTCCCGCCCTCCCTCCCTTCCCCCATCCCTCCCCCTCCCTCCCCCTCCCCTCTCCCCGCCGCCCACCCTTCCCATCCCCTTCCCTTCCCTTCCCTTCCCCCTCCCCGCCCACCTCTCCCCCTTCCCTGCCCCTCCCCCTCCCCTCCTCTGAGGAGAGGAGAGGTCCTCTCCCACGACCCACCCCGCCTCCTCCTCGTCCACCTCGTCCTCCTCCTCGTCCACCTGGTCCTCCTCCTCGTCCAGCTCGTCCTCCTCCTCGTCCACCTCCGACCACCTCGGGTAATACCTGGAATAGTAATGACTATTTTTAGTATAGGAACACATTAAAAATATTGTGTAAGGATTAATGTAATTAATCAATTAATTAATAATGTAATAAATTGTATAAGATTATTCATAGCTACTGAATATGTGCTTGCACGAAAAATGAATTGAAATAATTTATTGTAAACGTGACAAGTTTGTAATATTTCAGATGAAATATAATTACAATTGCCATCAAATATTATAAGAATATTAATTAATTAATTGATAATATAATAAATTGTATAAGATTATTCATAGCTACTGAATATGTGCTTGCACGAAAAATGAATTGAAATAATTTATTGTAAACGTGACAAGTTTGTAATATTTCAGATGAAATATAATTACAATTGCCATCAAATATTATAAAAGTGTTTTACTCACCCAGCACAAATCCTAGTCCTCCTCGTCCTCCTTCTCGTCCACCTCCGATCACCTTCAACCACCTCGAGTTATACCCCGAATACTAATAAATATTTTCAGCATGAGAACAAATCAAAAATAATGTGTAAGGTTTGATATAATTTTTTTATCGATTTAATCTACCAGAAACATTATGAGAAGATTATAAAGTTATAAAAATTTTATCAGCGTACTGACAGCTACTGAATTTGGGCTTGCGCGAAAAACGAATCGAAATAATTTATTGTAAACATGAACCAGGAACCACGGAGCGCTTATCCTGGAAGTCGAGAAATTTTATTAGCGGACTGACAGCTACCGAATTCGGGGTTGCGCGAAAAACGAATTGAAATAATTTATTGTAAACATGAACCAGGAACCACGGAGCGCTTATCCTGGAAGTCGAGAAATTTTATTAGCGGACTGACAGCTACCGAATTCGGGGTTGCGCGAAAAACGAATTGAAATAATTTATTGTAAACATGAACCAGGAACCACGGAGCGCTTATCCTGGAAGTCGAGAAATTTTATTAGCGGACTGACAGCTACCGAATTCGGGGTTGCGCGAAAAACGAATTGAAATAATTTATTGTAAACATGAACCAGGAACCACGGAGCGCTTATCCTGGAAGTCGAGAAATTTTATTAGCGGACTGACAGCTACCGAATTTGGGGTTGCGCGAAAAACGAATTGAAATAATTTATTGTAAACATGAACCGGGAACCACGGAGCGCTTATCCTGGAAGTCGAGAAATTTTATTAGCGGACTGACAGCTACCGAATTCGGGGTTGCGCGAAAAACGAATTGAAATAATTTATTGTAAACATGAACCAGGAACCACGGAGCGCTTATCCTGGAAGTCGAGAAATTTTATTAGCGGACTGACAGCTACCAAATTTGGGGTTGCGCGAAAAACGAATTGAAATAATTTATTGTAAACACGAACCGGGAACCACGGAGCGCTTATCCTGGAAGTCGAGAAATTTTATTAGCGGACTGACAGCTACCGAATTTGGGGTTGCGCGAAAAACGAATTGAAATAATTTATTGTAAACATGAACCGGGAACTACGGAGCGCTTATCCTGGAATTCGAGAAATTTTATTAGCGGACTAACAGCTACCGAATTTGGGGTTGCGCGAAAAACGAATTGAAATAATTTATTGTAAACATGAACCAGGAACCACGGAGCGCTTATCCTGGAAGTCGAGAAATTTTATTAGCGGACTGACAGCTACCGAATTTGGGATTGCGCGAAAAACGAATTGAAATAATTTATTGTAAACATGAACCGGGAACTACGGAGCGCTTATCCTGGAATTCGAGAAATTTTATTAGCGGACTGACAGCTACCGAATTTGGGGTTGCGCGAAAAACGAATTGAAATAATTTATTGTAAACATGAACCAGGAACCACGGAGCGCTTATCCTGGAAGTCGAGAAATTTTATTAGCGGACTGACAGCTATCGAATTTGGGATTGCGCCAAAAACGAATTGAAATAATTTATTGTAAACATGAACCAGGAACCACGGAGCGCTTATCCTGGAAGTCGAGAAATTTTATTAGCGGACTGACAGCTACCGAATTTGGGGTTGCGCGAAAAACGAATTGAAATAATTTATTGTAAACATGAACCGGGAACTACGGAGCGCTTATCCTGGAATTCGAGAAATTTTATTAGCGGACTGACAGCTACCGAATTTGGGGTTGCGCGAAAAACGAATTGAAATAATTTATTGTAAACATGAACCAGGAACCACGGAGCGCTTATCCTGGAAGTCGAGAAATTTTATTAGCGGACTGACAGCTACCGAATTTGGGATTGCGCGAAAAACGAATTGAAATAATTTATTGTAAACATGAACCGGGAACCACGGAGCGCTTATCTTGGAAGTCGAGTTTCACCGCGTAGCGGACCCGAAGCGTGGGATCCGGGAGGTTGAGAACCCGGTACTCGAAATTTGCGGAGCGCGACTCTCATCCGTCCGCTCTACTGCGCGGTTGTTTCCAGACTGAGGAATTCGGCTAGCTGATTTTGAATTGGTGACGTCACTTTCTGAACATCCGACATCCGAACTTTGGTTTCGAACTTTAATACTATGTATGATGATGTATGATGTATGATGTATGATGTACGGTGTATGATGTACGATGTATGATGATATGATATGATGTATAATGATTTTATTTTTCACATTTCATACGAGAAATACGCACTTCATCTCTCCTGCCGATTCCAGACTCAAGCGGCCAGGCCCTTCGATGGTCAGCCGTTGACTGAAGATATATTCTTCAGTGAACGGCTCGGCTAATAACGCTGCCGTTCTGCGACAGTTGGTTGATAAAAATTCTTGCTCGTACCTTCCAAATGTGAGTTAAAATATACTCCAAGTTTTGAGAAGCTTCATTCTCTCTCTCCTTATCAAAGAAAAAAAATCGCCGACAATCACCTTTTGAGGACCTTAAATCAGGACACTGCGTTAAAAGCATCCATTTCATCTCGATTAAAATTAGCGCATCCGTTATGTATCACAGTTACTCTGCATTTTTTCCATACAAACACTTTTCGAAATACAATTCTGCTTCTCTACCCAACATGGAGACTTAACTTGCGACTAGCTAAAACAGCGTTTCGATTCTATGCCTACAAAAATTCAAGATCGAGAGAGCAAATGAAAAGTTGTTGGAATAATTATGAATATTAATGGTATGGAATACATCGAGCGCGTGTCGAATAGAATCCCATTTCAAAACGAATTATTCCGCTATTTTCTAATTATAGATGCATTATTGTAGGTAATCTAGTTCGTCTCCTGGAAAATTATAAAATTTTTAGCATACATCACGTATTAATCGTAAATGGATCATATTTATGAATATCGGACATGGACCGCATATATATTATCATTGCGAAGACTGTGTTACTCGGAAGATGAATGCAGCCAGCATGATGTCGAAATTGGTAACTCTCTGATGTTCCTCAATAAGTTCTAAACTCTACCGTTGGAACATCTCAGGGGGCGCAAGCGCTGTTCGGAAATTGACTGAAACTACTGTCAGTACTGAAAATCTACAGTATACGTCACTTGGACTATACCATTTTCAGTAGTGACAGTACTTTCAGTCAATTTCCGAACACGCCCTTTGTATTCTTCAGTCAACGGTTGATAACACATTAAGGCCGTGTTCGTAAATTGACTGACAGTACTCAAAATTCCCTAGGACAGAGTCAGAGCTATCCACGAACTTGGAAGCGCAAAAGAGATAAAAGATTGCTGACAGTACTGTCAGTCAATTTTCGAACACGGCCTAAACTGCCAATCCCCCCCAAGCCCGGCCAGACTCGCCAAACTGTTACGAAAAATAACCCAGGACTGTGAGTCTTTATATATATCTGCAGTCAACGTTTTACAAAACATCGAATTGTCACCGAATTGAACACTATCAACGCATCGCTCATTGCTTTTCGCATGCTAAATACGGTAGAGTGCTGGTCGGTTACTGACATGGATATACCGACCACGCACCTCAATCATTATTTCAAATAGCCTATTTCATGTCAGCTGCAATCACGCGCGTCCCTTGCAAGTAGCGCCAGTAGAGGCGCCAGGAGTCTTCCTGTTCCGTGTATTTCCTCCTGTAGACCCCTCCAAGGGCGCGTTTCGATCCTCGGCCATTTCCTCAGTGGCTGTTGCTTTGGACGGTTAGATCTCGTGTTGCGTCGACGCGTAAGTAATAATATTTCCACCTGAACTTTTGGACGGTCTAAATTCAGTTTCAACGTATTTTTGCTCCGTTCTGAAACAATTTCATAACAGATACGAATCACATTACTTCTATATTCATCGCCATACTTGGTTAACCTCATTCAACGCCACGTGCGCGGCTGTAATTCTTTTCCCATGCATCCAGATCTTCGAGCTAGATTTTACTTTTATGCCAATTAAGGCATCCTTAAACTAGAAAACTATCGGATTCACAAATCATTTTCTTAACATATTGAACGTCACGAAAATAAATTGCATGTACGGAGCTCAATATTTGTCCAATGGTGGAGTTAGATGATTGGAAATTGAATTTACTTATTGTAATTCCAGGTAACACGTGCTCACAATGGTGAACGGAAGAATTCCGTCAGTCTTTTCAAAGACTTACGTAACTCCGAGAAGGCCTTACGAGAAGGCTCGTCTTGATCAGGAGTTGAAAATCATCGGAGAATATGGACTCCGTAACAAACGAGAAGTTTGGCGTGTCAAATACACTTTGGCCAAAATTCGTAAAGCTGCTCGTGAGCTGCTTACGCTCGAAGAGAAAGATCCCAAGCGACTTTTTGAAGGTAAATTTCAAACATCGAGTCTGTGATTAAACAGAGATACAAAATTGTTGTCGAGCTATGCCTTTGTGCTAGCTGTAGGTACAGAGATGATGAATTAAAAGTATTTTGACACCTCTTGTCTGAATTAAAACTGCTGAATATACTAAGATTTTTCTGAATAATTGCTAAAATCAATCCATGTTATTTATGTACGTTACAATTGATTAATCGTCACTTATTAATTATCACAGGTAATGCATTGCTGCGTCGTTTGGTAAGAATCGGTGTTTTGGATGAAGGACGTATGAAACTTGATTACGTCCTTGGTTTGAAAATTGAAGATTTTCTTGAAAGACGTCTTCAGACCCAAGTGTTCAAACTGGGATTAGCCAAGTCCATCCATCACGCCCGTGTATTGATTCGGCAAAGACATATTCGGTGCGTTGTAGTATATATTTGAATAAGAATTATTGCATTTGAAAACATATAATATTCTGTCGATTAGCGTAGCTAATCATTTCATGGATCGATGAACATACAACTTCAAATAATCCCAAAGATGCTTAAAAAGTATTTGTTTCTTCAGATACAGATCCGAAAACAGCTGAAATCTGGTTAATGCTTGATGCACCTGGGATTTTAGATCATGTTATATTTTTAGCAGGCCACTTGGTTGTTAAAGTAATTTAACAATCAACGTCTGATGATTAGACAGCACTGGAATAATAATCTAAATTCGATTTGCTGCTCTATTGGTATAATGCATTTTTTTCGTTAATTCAATTCTGTATGCTGACGCTAAATTGAGCCATAATATAGGTACTGATCATCAAATCCCACAATGCTTACTTTAGACTATATTTAATTTCAGTGTGCGCAAACAAGTCGTGAACATCCCGTCGTTCATTGTACGCCTGGACTCTCAAAAGCATATCGACTTCTCGTTGAAATCACCATTTGGTGGTGGCCGCCCTGGTCGTGTAAAGAGGAAGAACCTGCGCAAAGGAAGCAGTGGTGATACCCAAGAGCCCGAAGATGATTAGACAGTGTATAACTTGACACATCTTAAATAAACAAAAAAATTCAATTACGTAGCATTTGTTTTTAAAAACAATCCATTATCAGTATCCCGCTCATAAATCCTTTCCACTATTTCTAAACCATGTAATTTCAGGACTACATGTATAGTTGCGAAATTTTTCACGTTTAGAATTATATTAACAGGAATATGATTGATAAAGTGTTTACACGCCTAATTATACTTGATGATTTTTTTAATCATTTATCATACGCATCTTGTAAATTTTGCACATGACTTAGTGCGTTGGTTGGCGTTGATATCTCCTTACCACCGATAAGCATAGTATTGAATAACACAATGATTATATTTTTATTTAAAATTAATTTAAGAAGTACATTTATATACATAAAAAATTTAGGACTGTTACAATGAAGGTAAGTAATAATGGATATTACTTCGTGCATATGCAATATTAATAATATAGATTTGTGTAACTTATCATCTATTCTCATGATACCTATTTTATTACCCCTAATTTGTATCAATTTATTATGAATGATACCGGAATGTCAAAAGTTTATTTGTTTGAACCAAACTTGATCATTAACTTGCTGGCAAACTTACAACTTGGCATTGAACAAAATCAACAACGCCTCGAATATGATTGTTCGAAACACGAAACTTTCCAATCGTCATTTAAATTCATAGGCCCAAAGATGGATACCATAGCTTAATCAACTCGTGATAAAGTATATATGTATACACTTTTTAAATCACATTTTAGTACGCAAGTTTTCAGATTTTGTACAGCAATGATTGCCGTGAATATTATAGTTACGCGACAACATTGAGTAAAATATTTTAAATGGTTTCGCACTAAACTAAATGAATTAATCGAATAATCGATTCTAAATTATAAATAATTAAATATCATCTATATCTAATTTATCACCTAAAATATAGTATAGAGCAGTTTTACACCTAATCAATATTACATTTAAATAGACGTGCTTATGATTTTAAAACTTAATCATGCATTATGTTCATAGTACGTAAATTATACACAGAGTAGGCTGGGCTCACACTTACAATATACAACGAGTAATTTTTATTCATTTTTCTTTTATCAGTAATTTTTGGGCAACATGTAACGGACACTTGAGATTCGTGTGATAAAACATTATCTATAGTTTAATAATATATAGATATACAATATGCATATAGTTTATATGTTTGTATCACGGAGTAGTAAGAAGGAGACACACTCAAGCAGCGCTCGGCTCAAAAGTTGGTCCAGTTTTTGGGACAACGTAAGAGGGAATTGTCAGAGTGCAATTTAACGTATAGCGCTCGCCCCCCTTCCCCTTATGGATCTTACGATTCGCAGTTTGCCACCTTTATCTCGGATTTAATGTCAGTTGAGGTTGGAAAAGCAATTATTCGGTTTTCACTGGTTTATCACTCACTTCAAATGCGTATTTTACGAATTTACGAAGTATGTTTATAGCATGGAGGTTTATAATTTGCGATCGCCGCCATTCTTTTTTATTACATTTTATAACGAAAATTTCACCTTTTTCCGCAAGAGACGCTTATATCACATTCAGACAATTCTTCTTACGTTTCCTCAAAACTGGGGACAAGTTTTATCGCTGAGTCTTATCTACTTCCTACTACCGTGTGGTTTGTATATAGAATATTCTTTTAATTGTTTGTCAAGTTGTGTGTCTTGTACATATTTGTATATGTATATCTACTTAAATTCGTTTAATAATAAATTTTATATATTTTCCTTATCTTCGTAAAATGCACGACACAAAAATAAATGCTTGTACTTAAATTACATTTTCTTCCATCCTCATACTCTCACTTAACTTTAGTTCCACTAACTTTTTACAAAATATCACAAAAATCGCACCAGCCTTTGTTTGTAGCAGAAAACCAAATTAGCTAAAGAATCATCCCTACAAAATTATTCTCCTACTTCAACCGTCTCTTCTATCAATTTTAAATTGTATTATGCTTGTTACGCAAAAACTATTTCTCTAAACTCTATACATAATACATCAAATAATGCGATAAAAACTTTAGTGTTATTTTTGTATATATACTTTAAGCAAGCGAATGCTGTACAAGGATAGAAAAAAAATTAAATTGTTCATTCTTCTCGAATAAAGCACATTTGATAAGCGCCAGTGACCAGCACAACGCATTTAAGAAAATCCCAGCAACGATTGCAAAGGAAAAAAAATTAATCTAACATTACTGTCTTTTATAAATTTATGCATGTTCTTCGCAGACTGAACTTATGCATACATTTATTTCTTATATTATTTCATAACTACAATAATTCGATATTCAAGAATACAAACATCAAAAGACTGGGGTTTTATCTGTATACATCCCGTCCACAGTTGTTACTAAAATTGTGTTTCTATAATCAGTGTATAACGTGGTGAAAATTTATTCGATCATATTGAACTCCATTATTGGTCCATGAATTTGAATTATTTCTAAGCGAAGTTATATTTCAAAAAACGTTCGTTGTCTGCTAGCAAGACACTAATTCAACATTTTTTATCCGAATAAAAATATTGATTCGTTTTTATAGAATACTTTTCGAGCAATTGGAAAGTCATCAAACTATGGCGGTTTAATTTTGTTATTGATCAATATGGACTGCAAGTAACTTTTTCAAGATCAAAGAACATCACTATAGAATAATTTTCTACGCCAATTTTTAATACTTAAGATAATAATTACAAATGATTCCATCATTTCCACGCAAGTTACGACTAATAATGAAACGAATCAAATAGGATTAACGAAACATTGCGATAAGTACCATAGTCACTTGATTTTTTCACGCTCTCAGCCGTCTCAGAATATCTTTCAACCGCAAGTTCTGTTATGGTATGCAACTCCCAACTCTGCCGTGAATAAATTGTTCTACCTAATAGGACATTCATACATATTCATTGCGTATGCATGTAACTGCATCAAGCAGAAAATCTCATATTACCACAAAATAGTACACTTCTCAACAACATAACAAATATTTATTCATACCTAGGCTATCTAACACCGTGCAATCGAACGAATCCGTAGCTCAGCCACGTTCTCCTATCAACTTTAGAGACAAGCTACCAAAACGCTTGTCTTATGATTTACTTCATGCACGTACTTTCATCTAGGTTTCCTTTAATATTTCAATAACTTAAAGTTTCACATTGAAACAGCCGATACCTTTGATAAACCCTGCATTCCGCCCAAGGAACGATTCATCGTTACTTGTACATTTGCATGAAGATACTTTGACGGATTTGAAGACAAGGCAATAGCGTACCATGGCTCGGTAACGAACCCGGTATTATTCAGTTATTCATAACTCCTTGGTTTGTGTCGATACCGGTTTCACTTAGCTTCATCCTGCTCCATTGGTTCTTCGGAGACCTCGCGGGAATGTTCTGGTGTAGTCCTGTACAAAATGAGAAGAAAATAATGTAGTAATTGATACTTCGATTACTGCTACGTATTCTCAATTAAGAGTGCAATGTTAACTATCTTATTAAGATGGCTTATATACCTACGTGAGATTGGTCGGCTGCTGCATAGAAAGAGAGGCCATTGCGGAAACTGTGTCGGTTTCGTCACGCTCTTTTTGACTTGACTCAATCACACTCATCCCCACCGTGTGTGCGGCCAATTTGACACACGGCCAATGCGACATCTATGATCGTACATGAAAAAAGAAAGATATTGCTAACATCATCCAATACATTAGACGTAAAGATATTGTAATCTTTAATCAACTGAACGCACTTGAATTGCTATGGTCTTTTGCAATGTGTCAATAGCGTTTTGGCACGGCGCTCGTGTCAATTCCTCTTCACGAAGCGGCGTCGGTTCATCACCAAGTAGGGCTCTGACGCATTCCTGTGCAGAGTCGCATATAGCAGCTAAATCATAGCCTCCCTCGAGAGCCAGTACAACTTTTCCATCAGCTAAGGTTAGCAGTTCTTGCGTCATTCTTCCAAAGCACGCAGGGCTAACTTTGTACCCTCCTAAGGGTGCGGCATGACCTATAGCTGCGTCAAAACCCGCCGAGACAATGACTATATCAGGATCAAAGTCCTTGGCAATAGGCATTACAACAGTACGAAACGCAGCCAAGTACTCGGCATCCCCCATCGGTGGGTTTAAGCCACCAGACCAGGCTATGTTGACATTGCAGCCAAGTCCTTCACCTACACCGCATTCTGTGGGACCTCCTGTTCCTGGGAAGAAATTACCCTCATCGTGTCTATGAATAGACATGTACAAAACACGAGGGTCATCGTAGAACATTTGCTGGGTTCCGTTTCCGTGGTGAACATCCTTGAAAACGTAGAAAGAATAGGGTTCAAAATAGAGTTGGACAAATTCTTGATTCTAAATAATTAACGTAAAGTTTGTCCAACACATTAAATAATGAAGCAACGAACATATTTTACAGGATAACTATAGCTGGAAGAACTCGTTTTATCTAGGCAGCTTGAACAATACACTTATCAATCTGATTAATGCCTCTTTTCCATTCATCCCCTTGATTGAGTGATATAACCATTGGTAATTGAGTACTAGAAGATCCTTACCCAATCTAAGATCAATATTTTCCGCGTGTCAAGCTTTTGTTGTAGTAATCTCGTCGCGATGGCTACGGAATTGAAGAAGCAGAATCCCATAGCCTGATTTGTCTCAGCGTGATGACCAGGTGGTCTGACAACTGCGAAACCATTCTTAATATCGCCCATTGCAGTTTTAAATGCTAAGTCCACAACACATCCGACAGCCATACGTGCCGCTGGAGCTGTGTGAAATTCATTCCACGTTGTGTCTGAATCAACTCCTACACCGCCGCATGGAAGTCGGACAAAACTCTTAATTGGTAATTGAGAGAGCTTCGACATATCGAGTTTCTGCCTATTCAGCGGATTTGTACCTTTAAAAGACAAGAAAATTGTCGTCAATATTGGATCGAATAAGTAAACGGATAATTTTGACAAAATATCGTATACCTCATATTGCGAATGTAAAGTATAGTAAAAACGTACCAAATAAAAGCGCATGCGCTTCACTGTGGCAAGTTTGTATTTCCTCAAGGGTGGCCTTGCGCGATCGAACGCGATCGCAACGTTGTAACAATGCTGTTTCTGAAAGTCTAGCCCATACACTTTGCAATCGTCCACCGTGCTCAGGATGACCCCTGACTGTTTCGCCGCAAACACAAGCGTGCTTCAGCATCAGCGGGTCGTAGGCAAGACCTGTAGTCGGCCGATGTGGTGATCCCCGAGCAAAGACATCTCCCCCAGCACCCTGAGGCCCTTCACGCAACCCAATTTTCACGTTATTAATCGAAATCACTCCTTGAATGTGTGACAAACACTGTCTGCCGTATACTCTTGCTAAAGGTAGTGACACTTCTTCCATCTAGATCTAATGTCATGCAAATACTTCATTTTACGGGGAGGGGAAAAAATACGACGGTGTAGCGAAAAAGAAAATTATCATATCGTCTTAAATTTCTCTCCCAAATAATATCACTTGTAAATGATTATTTCCTTCCTTCGGCAATATACATACCTAAATGCACCAACGGACTAGAAAGCGCTCTTGACAAGGGCCTCGCTGAGTGTGAGGATCGGCTTCCCGCATAAGCCGGAGATTCATTAACTTGAAGAGTATGGCGCATCATTAAGTCTCGTTGCTGTTGTAAAAACTGTTCTCTTTCCCTTTGCTGTTTCGAAATTTCACTTTCCTCTGACAAATCTTTCTTGCCAGTTAGATCTATAACTTCGGATTCCTCACTCTCCGGTGCTTCGTCAAGCTGGTTCGATTGACCTCTGGATCCAACTCGGGTTAGGACGGTTTGACGAATCTGCTGTTTTAAAAAAATATGAGCTTGTTGTTGGTCATGAAGTTGTTTCTCCGCAAGGTACTCTTCATAGTGATTTGGTGGTGCTATTATTCCACCTTGAAGCATCGGATGCCCAAGTGGCAAGGGAGCCGATTGAGTCCTACCTATTTGTTAAGAAAAAAATTATTCGTTAGAAATCGTATCAATGTCAAGAACATACCCTGTTTCAGAAAAAATTCTTACATGCGCAAAATCAGAGAAAATTTCATACATGAATTATATATAAAGAATAATAAAAGAAGAGAAAAAAAAAACGTTAAATCAGATGGTTGCATAAGTTGAGAAAATCCATTCACTTTGTGATGTCTCAACTGTATAGGTAAAAAGGGTGCACCCAATGTTTCTCTGGTCTTCACAGCTTTGAAAGCATATCGAAAAAATATCAAAGGTATGCTTCCTACATTTTCTGAAACAAGGTAGGGGGAATAAAATTGTACAAACAAAAGGAAAACATACTACCTAAAGGCCGGTGACCAGCCTTATGCAGTCTTGCGTGTGCTACTTGAGTATCTGTTATAGGTGCTCCGTGATAAACCTGATGTTGACGATTTTGTTCATGATTTTGTATCTGCTTGTGAATATACGTGGGTTCACCTTCGATTACGGTCAACGATGGATAGAAGGGCAAGGTACCAGGCAACATCTGTCCAGTCAATGGCATACCAAGACGAGCAGTGAACGCTGCCCGTACTTCCGCTTCTGAGACTGGTGCCAATTTTGTCGCACTCTAAATGAATCGATATAATTAACTAATGTCAGGAGAGAGATTCCGCTACGCCAATTTCATTATCCAGAGGTTTCCTCTCCTGTTCGATCTACTGTAATCATTTTGCACCCTCTTCGTACACGTCGCATACTACATGCCAAATCAAACCTTCGGTGACTCGATGATATTACAGGTTTAATCATGCATTAATATATACGAATGAATAAAAAAAATATGGTTGGAAAATGCGAAGCGTAACTTACTGCTGAGCTGGATGGAACATGAGGTCTGCCCAATGATATGTTAGGCATGGACGGTGAACTGAATAAGGAAAGGTCCGATAAACTTCCCTGTTGACTACTACTTGTCAACGGACCACCGTAAGCTGGGTTTTCGCCCTCCTAAGAAGAATACATTTATGAATAAAGCTTATTCTTCCGTTGCGAAATTACCCGTAACATTTGAAAATTATTATGTATACAGAGAAAATAAGTCTATCCTGATATAACGTACATAACAATAAATACAAGTCACTTTATTTGAAGATTTCTATTTTTGACGCAACGCGTTATCTTGATCAAGAGCAAAAAGCCGATTAGATACCAGACTAATTAAGTACTTGGCCGGAAAAAAAACGAATATATAAATACCAATATCCTTATCTTGATTCATTTGATACCTGGGCCGGGATACGTTGGAATTAAAGATATAACATATTTTCAAATAAACTGTCTAAGAATTTGCTAAGAATACCACTACATGATGCATATTCACGTACAAATTGCCATACGGCCACGTCGGCAGAAAAAATGACGAATCCATGATTATTGGAAAAAAGAATTTTAGCTCATATGTATAAAACTCAGCACACTTCAATATGAATATGAATTTTTGAATACTTGAAGCTTTTAACTAATGATGTACGTACCTCTTGTATTGGAGTATTGCTGCCTGCGGTAGGACTTGCCTGCGAGTTGTTTACTGTCGGTGGTGAATTAGGCCCGGATTCAGGATTGCTACCAGAATCTAAAAGATAAAGACTCATTTACTTAATGCCTTCAATTACCCGAAGTTATACTAATAATATCTCATTGTGATTATAGTATATGTATGATTCAAGTATCGACGATGATTTTACTCCATCACTTAATATTAAGTGGATGATATAGTCAATGAGAATTTATACAGATTTATTTCAAATACTTGATATAAGATCATTCGTTGTTTCCGTAAATGATACCGGGCAAATTGACTCAAATGTATATATATATACCTTGAACTTAAGCTGTAGTTCAACAATTATTCACAGTTGATTTTGGAGGTGTGAAATCGTGTATGATCTTTGATGCGTAACGGAAAAAAAAAAGAATGAATAAATGTGTATAACAATTTTTATCCTCACTTTGAAATTAAACTTGAAAAACTGTAAATCTACCAATTGTTAATTTTTTCTGTTTGCTTTTTTTCATGCGGTTACTAGACACTAACAAAATCATGACAACATCCAATTAATCGAAAACGAATGCAACAAAATTAATAAAACATATTAATAATATTCTTAGTCAGGGTAATTATAACTATGAATATTATATCGTATCATTACAATGAGTCACTTAATTCTGTACACACCACGTGTACATTTAGTATACACACTCATTGTAATAGCGGTAATATCACCGCACCGCACCTGAAATTTCCATAAAAATAACGAAATGCAGATGATAGAATAAAAAAAAAAAAAAAAAAATTATTAAAAAATCCTTTCGGCGAAAATTTGTGTACAGGAATAATTTGACGGTAGAATTAAGATTAGATGGCATAACGTAACTACAATAGTAAGATTATGAAAAAAAAAGTTACCACTCCGTTTGCGTGGTTCTGCCAAAGCAATTTATCAACCTTGCGAGAGGAAGAGAAGAGAAATACGTAAACTTTCTTGACGCTTGACGGAGCATCTTAATATAGCTATTACGCCATATAATTGTGCAATGTTTGTGTGCCAATAAAAGGAATTAATGATACGGCAGTTTTGTGAAAAAGTATACGTACATGATCGTGCATGATACGGGAGGTTTCTTTTCGCGAATATATCTCTTCGATACGTCAAAACTTTGACTGAAACTTGAACTGAAAATTTTCTAACGAGGATGAACAGGACAATAAATAACGAGGCTCGATATTTTTCACCGTTTGTTCTGTGTATTCTTCTACCGTATACGACTTTTCGACACGCGGCTAGAAGTTCGTGTTTGATGCCGAATAATACTTCTTAGGTTTATTATTCTACTATCGAGGAAAAAGAGATGCAGGATCTTATGAAATTACTTTTCTTCGTGGAGAATATTACGGACAAGCGAATGTGCGAAATGATATTATTCCTCTCCTCCGATATTATCAACTTTTTCCCAGACAGTAGCCGTAGACAAGGGTGTCAAACGTACTTGCTAAGAGGGATTTCCGCTTGAGATGGGACAGGAGGCGATCCTTACGCCGGGTCAGCGGTGAATTTCTTGGCGCAGCCATGTTCCTTTCCATGACACGTTGCTTAAGTCGCAGCTTGAGCAGGTTTGGCTCCGAGGCTGGCGAGGGCCAAGCCAATCAATCAGCCAGGGTTAGTCATCATACCATAACGATTTACATTACTAAACTGTCTAACAACCACGCTCATTCGACAAACTAAATTTTTTCTCAAATAACATCAATTAAAGAAAATCAATCGCATTCTATGTGACTTCGTACACGTAGTTATGTACAACAGCTGCACATAGCCATGTCCGTATGCAAGGTGTGCTTCGTTAAATATTGACAAATACCTCAAATTTTCAACCAAAGATTAACAAAATATTATATTTCAGTATTCGTACAAAGTGTGTGACAAGCGTGAATTATATTCAACAAACATTATGAAAGCTTGAACGAAAGATATGTAGGCAACACCGTCAAGGTATACATAAGAATCTTGTATCAAATGTATACTCAAAATGTTTTTCCGAAGCACGAATTTAAACGCAACGTATGAAAATGCTCAGTTTAAACAAATTTACTCCAATCGCAAGTGATCAAATATAAAGGGATTAATTTTTTCTGTCTTCCGATTATCGTTTGGTATATTTATTTATCGTTTGTATAGATAAATATAGATTTTGCCTGTAACATCTCTACGTAATCCGGACAGACACTGTTACTCGTTAATGTAGTATTACAGATAAATAATACAATTAACGAATTTGTTATCATGAATTGTCAAGCGGTGTAACATACAGCATGGCTATGTGTAAGGGATTTAGAACTCTAGTATAAGAAAATAATCAAATAATAAATATTACAGCACAAAGTCACAAGCAAACTCAAAACAAACATACTTTTATTGGAAATAAAAAATAAAAAAAAAAAACAAACCAACAACATAAGTAAAATAACATCAAGGACGACGATCAAGGCTGTGTACACAGTGATTTTTATTGTCATAACTCAAGAGACAAAGACCAATGCTTTAAATAAAACTGACGTTGTATTTATTTTTGCAAATGTTCCAATTTCATATTCGTACAGGAGCCGATAAAAGGATTCCAATGGTGAATATATAAATTTTGACAATACGAATCCATGCTTTAGTAGGCACTCTCTACTAATCCACAGATAATATAATAATACCTTAACAGTTGACGTAATTAAGACCTACCTGTTTTCCGTAACGGGAAATCATCGCCAAATTTCTCTTGCAACATTTGCGGCATTCTGTAGGGATGCGAAGCGTTTGTAGTGCTCGACGATTCCGATTGGGGCTGCAACCTTTTCCAAAACAATGAAACAATCATTCGACAGTGTTCGAGAATTCTTTCGGTTGAAAGAAAAAAGAAATGAGAAGAACAAATTCTGGTGTAAATTACTAAAAATGAATTGCTGAATAATTGAGAAAAGAAAAAAAGAATTTTTTTTTTGTACAAAAATAAGAATTTTGCAAGAGACGGTAGAAAGGATCGTTCAAAACTATTTTCATACATCGTATTACACATGTGGTAACGAGGACTTCGCGTACAACGAGCTGACAACGCGATTTCGTTGTCAAAGAGGAAATCCGTGGAAGCGGACGATCTCTATACATACATCGCTTTTATTTCTGCATTCTATTTTCGAATAAACCAATGCGGGCAGTCTGCCAGACGTTAACCTCTTTTGTGGGGGTTCCGGATGGCATAGCCTCGGCAATATTAAACCCGGTTGGAATAAGAGTCTAAAAATGATAAAAATATGCCCCGCGAACCCGCAACTCCTACGACTCGCAGCTTTGAGCGATGCGATGCGATGCAGTCTGCCCTTTTTTCGCTTAATTAATAACGATACCGTTTCGTCGTAGAAAAGAACGTCAAAGATTTGCCGCGGAAAATGAAAATCCTTTTCTTTTTTATCTCTTTAACTTTATTGAAGTTAACGAATCTGAGGTTCAGAGGAAGAGATTTCAAAGCCGAAGACAAAAGTTGTGTCGTAACGGTACCTACTTATGGATGTAATATATTCAAAATTGCAGTCTACCGCCTAGACATATTTTCGTACATATTACACACACACACACGCGGTTGTATGCTTTTAAATATTAAAAAACATCTGTCAATCAATCGCAGATGCGACTATACGCCGTGCCGATGAACACGTAGGCCAGCATCGGTCACACACTTGACCATAACTAAACTGGTCAAATTACATATTCCATACACCCGATGATTCCTCGCCTATAATAACCTCAGGTACACGCATGCATAACCGATAAGTTCTACCATATATATATAACTATAAGCGCAATATAAAATATTCAGCAAAGTATGCCAAATAAATGGTCGGAAGAGATATCGATACACGGTATTCCACGAATGAAAGAGCTTCGAAACGGTGAACCTCCGGTTCTTTCGATTTCCGCGTAATCGGCGTACGCGTGCGGTTCAAAAATAGAATTTCGAGAGAAAAAAAGGAGAGAATAAAAAATATATACGGAGAGAAAGAGAGAGAGAGTGGGATCCAACCGAAACGACTTCTATGTACGCGATTTGTCGCGTTATCATCATCCACATTTCTGTTGGATGTTAAACGCGTGTCGCCGTCTTCGTCGTCTTACTCACCAGCTTCTGTATCCGGGTGTGCCTGGAACTGCGCCATTTGCAGCGGCTGCAGCTTCTCTTTGTTTCTTGTTCACGATGAAACTCTGTAAGTGAGGAAAAAATGAAAACTGCAGTTTGGAATGCGGTGGCTCCGTACGCACGTTATATATATACACATATATACATATATAACTACACAGCAGGAAATTCCTATCAAAATTCTTCGTTTCGTACACCCATATATACATATTTTATACATATTTACAAGCTCTGTGCTCCGTTTTCATTTTTATTTTTTTTTATTTTTTTTTTTATTTTTACATCAGTGTTTTCCTTCCCTCCGCGGAATGTATGTTATAATCGGTGAAATAATTGATGGAGGAAAAAAGCGAAGAATTTTTCTTTCACCTTATCCGCATAGAATTCGAAGACATCGTTGAATATCACCTTCCGAATTGAACGGTAAACGGTACACTCAATTCCCACCGCAACTTTTTGCACAATAATGTAAAGTATATGTATAAAAAAATAACATGGCATGTTTACCTGCAGCCGCTGCTTGACCTCAGTCGACGCTATGGCGCTATGGTCATGCTTGTCCTTTTTCCTCAGAGCTTCCAGCCTCTCCTTTTCCCTCTTCTCCCGTTGCTCCTCGAGCTGTTTTTGCTGCTCCCAAAGCTGTACGAGGAAAAAAAAAAACCACAGAAAATTGAAACCATTCTTATTGCACATTTTTCCATTCCTCGTCAAATGTGTCGCGAGGTGTGTAATCAATTGTATTGGTATAAAAACAGAGATCACATTTCATTAAAAATAACGCGAAAATAAAAGGAAAAGATAATCAATAACACATATACGTATCATGAGATACCAGTTGTGCGATTGTGGAAAAAGTGTAATTATCGTTGTCGTATATATTTTTATATATATACATATACATATACACGCGTTATCGACGAATCATTAAAATCATCGTACATGCGATGTCGTCATGAGCAGGTCTATAATTAGCACATCTACCGTTTAAACCTGCCATGCAGGAGTAAGAGGCAACAGCTCGGTATAGCAGCTACAGCGAGACACAGCTGTTTAACACACCGACATCGGATCGACTGGTAATTTTCCATCAAGGCATTATGTATGAGCAATACGTATTTACGTATATTACACGTAGGTGGATATGTATGATAATATAATAAGAGAGATTCGACAGGCCGTTCTAGTCAACGCACGCGTTTTTATATCTTACGGCGTGTGTATGGGGCATTCCATGAAATCGCGATAAGGATTTTACGCCGATGTCTCGGATTGGTTTTATAATTTTTTTTTTTGTTATAAAAGTACGTGACGAGAAAACGCAACCACAAAGTTTTTGGACCCTGCGTATCTGAAGTATGATTTAAAAAAATGGAGAAACAACAATCTCACCTTCTATAATCTGGCAAAAAAAAGAAAAACAGAAAAATCTTGTAAAATATAACAAACTTTTTCACACCTATTAGAATATGGAGGATTTCATAACTCCGAAAGATGAATAAGAAAATGGAATAAAAGATAAATAAATGTTATTGTTATTGGATTGCATTTTTGACATAAGGATGAACATTGAAGCTTTTTATAATATCTCTCTAAATGTTCGTTCTTATGTCGAAAATGCAATCCGACAATAATAATTTTTATACATTTTTTGTTAATTTTTCCTCTCGTGCTAAGAAATCTCCATCTTCTAACATGTGTCAAAAATATTGTTACATTTCATAAGATTTGTTTCAGATTTTACAACGTCAGCTTTTTTTGCTCCAGTTTTTAAATTCTCCTTCAGATACGCTGGTTTAAAAAATTCTTTAAAAAAAATTGGTAGATTCCGTATTTCGTCGCGTACGTATGTACATTCGTACAAAAAATCACAGAGCCAATCTGAGACATCCGCGTAGAATCTTGATCGGGATGTCATTGAATGCCCCATATGCAAACGTATAACGTATATCTGCAGTGGTGTAAGTTTCCTTAATTAATAATTAGCCAAAACATCGTCCTACGTACATAAATTTTCTTACACGCGCGTGTGTTTTACACATACACATACATACATACATGCATGCAAAGATATATATATATATATATATATAGTCTGCAGTATCACGATGCTCGGCGTCACATAATAATAAAACTGGTTGGTATATTAGTCAGCAGAGTCTCCCTTCCTCTATCCGGTTTCTTCACTCACTTTTCGCGGTAAATTTACTCCGAATTACTCATCGTGACGGAAAATTCTCACAACAACCCGTGTGGTCAGGCCTGTAAAAGTGAGGCCGGTGTGTTTTCGATGCAAGAAAGTTATATTACGACATTTTTAAACCGTCAACGTTGCAAAGGTTGGTGTTAGCACAGCCTGCCAAATTCCCCGGCACGAATCATTAGCATTGCAAATCGAGCGAGCATATCTCTCACCGTTACGATTTCTAATTGAGCGTGGAAAATAAAACAACCTGGCATATATTATAATATTACATGTACCGTGTGTATGTATGTATTACATACAGATATATATATATTATACACATACATTGCGTAGAAATATAGTAACGAAGACGGCTTATACACGGAATATTTGAAATCTTCCTATCGGCTCATTTTTTGTCTCCTCTCAGTATACGTGATAATATACATCAGGGCGTTTAAATGATTTCTATTCTTTCAATCTTCGCAACAAGTTCAAAAGTTTCATTCGGGTATCTTAATATTTAACATCAAGAGGCTACGCGTCGCACTTTTCTATTTTTCATAAGAACGACACGGGAAAAAATGGTTTTTCTTCCTTCTAATATTTACAACTAGTCTGTGAGTTTCCTGTACGTCGCATCGTTATCTATTTCTAAAAATCAGAAGGAACAAAAACCATTTATCCCGTGTTATCCTTACGGCGAGTAGAAAAGTGCGACGTGCAGCCTCTTAAATGTTAATATTAAAAGCTCAAATTTTTACACCCCTATTTTTATACCTAAATGAAACTTTCGAACCTGTTTCCAACATACACGCCAGCATACATCCACGTAGGTCCAATATCATATCAATCAAACGTGCAGAATGTCCTCCGTAGTTGTCCGCGTAATCATCCCGCGAATGTAACAAGGTGGCCCTGTACGTACACAGATACAATAAATATACGTATACGTTATAAATATATACATACACGTATAAGTCATAGATTGTCGATCGGCAGAATTGCGCGCGTTTTGCCTCCGGGCAATTCTCAACGAGTCAATGGCCCCCTCTGCCATGCAACGAGAGAGAGCGAGAGAGAGAGAGAGAGAGAGACCCTCTTCTATAAATACGGTGAAAGTTTATACATACTTCCATACACGCTGCTTGCTTATAGGGTCGAATTCTTCTCTGTGTTCGAGCAAATCGCAAATTTGCGACCACACACACACACACACACACGGTATCCATGCACACGTGTCGGAGATACGCAATCAATACATACATGAATACATACGATTATATTACAATATCTCCTTGACTTCTCGTTCTATTTTCTATTTTTTCTCAATTTTACACCCGTACCTCTAGGCTATATTTATATTGTAATATAGATAGTAATTCATTTCACGGTGAGAATGTTACATAGAATTTATGACTAATGAATTCACGAGCATTCAACACATGCGTACACTTATATATATATATATAATATACTTTCGCGGAGTGTTCGCCAATTTTGAGTCTCGCGGCGCGTTGAAATTGGCCGAATTCATGTGAGTTTGGTGGTGGTGGTGGTGGTGGGGGGGGATACACGCGTAATATACAGAGCTGCGTTATATATTTATGTAGGTTACGGGTACAGAAATAGATCGCGTATGGTTATAATAATAAAGTAGGGTTTAACCGTTGATTACCGAGCGACAGGGGAAAACGAAAGAGCCACGCGTGCTTCCCGTGTTTTGTGTGATTTGCTGATTCCCCGACCGTCCGTAGGTCGAACTGAAATAACAATTATTACTCGGCCGTCCGGAGAGTTATTGGTTCGCACGTTTTCCCAGCTCGCAGCTAAATATATCTTGCCAAATTCGCAAAGACCGCGCTCTACGACTCAAATATGCCTGATACACGACGTTGTGCGCGAAAAGACAGATGTCGCGAAATTGTAACGCGTGTTAATTCTAGCATTAATATGCGAAAATACAGACTGGCGAAAAATATTATCAATTAATTAGAATGCCGAAAATCGCAAGGATTTAATTTATACCATGCGCTTTCCGATACCTGTAATACGTATAATAATACGTGAAATAATCATTTTTTCACTAACATTATACGACGCGCACACGTCTTGCGATAGAATAATGTGTATATGACGCACGATTTGAACTTGTAAATAATCGTGCACGTATATGCATGTAGGTGTATAACTAAGGTGCGTACGAATGCATATATGTATGGGTATACAACCTGTAAGTGTGTAATAATGACCGAGCCAGCTATCGCGTAATTGTGGAACGTAATTTTGAAATTGATTACACCGCGTTGAGTTGGCAAACGCAAATATGCAAACACGACTCGTACCAGATACTCAATCAAAGTTGCAGCACTCGAGTCTGCAGCTTGCTTCAGCAAATCGCGGATGCATCCTGCAAAATTACATACGGCCAATTTTAACCGCGATTTCACTCAAGACCGACCAACGACGGCTACACCGTGATGACTGTACACCGAATTGAATATTGCGTAAGATTAATAAAAGTCTATAATAAGGTCTCAAAGCCGAGGGTATCGACGTAATTTCAATAGTGTGAGAGAACGTGTGAAAAAAAATAAAAGAAAAAAAACCATGCTGTCGTAGAAGTTTTATTATATTTTTATATGAAAATTGGTGTGTAATTTTTTTTTTTCTTTGCTTTTGTTTTCGCACACATCAGTGTAATCGCGACGAAGCCGCGAACAACGGTGTTAAACGTATACGGTATATACTGATACGAACACCTGTGGAGGTCGAAGTCCGATACGGAAGTATAACGATAATGATAATGATAATGACAACAACAATAATAATAATAATAATGAAAAAATCATAGGTAAGGCGTTTCGAACGAAACACCGGACGGTAAAATCGTTTGTTTATTCAGTTGAGCACGCGAATATTGAACCGTGGCAGAGCGCGAATAACTGATGGATAAAGATAAGATAAGATCGACCT
Organism: Neodiprion virginianus; assembly: GCF_021901495.1. Taxonomy (NCBI): domain Eukaryota; kingdom Metazoa; phylum Arthropoda; class Insecta; order Hymenoptera; family Diprionidae; genus Neodiprion; species Neodiprion virginianus. The sequence continues at coordinate 38,807,787 of NC_060878.1, read as the reverse complement.
CAGCCCTCAGGTTAAAGTCGTGACCGACTTTCGGAGTAATAAGATTTACCGAAGGTAACGTTACAACGGATATTAAAGCGAACTCTGCACGCGGGGTAAAAGAACAAGAAAAAGGAAAAGGAAAAGCACCACCTGCATATAATACGTATAGAGATGCATCAAGACTTGAAGCGGATGAGCGATGCGAATTGAGGCGTAACGTTGCAATGTCGGCGCGTACGAAAATAAATTTGATATTACAATGGAAGCTAGCTTTTGCCAAGAGAATTATACATAAATTACCGCATTATCAATCGCATCCCGCTGACTGTGTAGTGTACATAATATGGATGTCCGCCAATTTGTCAGTGGCTAACTCATTATAACCACCGGTTCCATTTTCTGATTCGTCTACACGTATTTATATATATATATACATATACAATTTTGGCGAAAATGTTTCCCAAATAGAATTCCCCGACTTCTCTGATTTTTAACGTAAAAAATTCATAATTCCCTGATGTTTTCCCACAAAACTTGGGTAAAAACACACACACACACACACACACATATTATTGCTTCGTTTCACACGATTAATTAGAAATCGAACGATACCATTTCCGAAAGTTAGCTTTACTGGATATACGAAGCGTGGCTGACGTTTGAAAACAATTTGTAAAAAAAAAGTACGTTTTTCCCTGTGCTCCGTTATAATTCCCTTACGTTTCCCGATGGATGAAATTCCCTGACCATTTGTTCCCGGTTTCTCCGGTCCGTCGCCACCCTGATACGTATTGAATAATACACTGATTAGAATGCCGGGAAATACGGCATCGGACACACGGTTAGATTATATTTTCACGAACGACGTCAGTGCACGGTATCTTAACCGATCTTATCAAGTGTTTGGATAAATTGAATAACAAGCCGAACGATAATCTGCAAATATGTCTAATATAATCTCTTTTCCGTCTACAGTTATCCTAATTATACATGGACCAAAATTTCACAAACTTTTCCTTACACCCTTTTCCACAATTCCGTGTATCAATTCGACCTCCCTCCTTTACCTCTCTCACACTCTCTCCCCCTCTCTCTCCCTCTCTCTCTCTCTCTCTATAACTTCGACACATCGAATAAAATCGCGTTTTTGCGATGACGTAACGCCGCACCCTTTGACGTCAAGCGTTTCCGGTTACGTGCGACACGCGCCTGCGGTTTCCGTCAGCTATTGACACGTCTGACTGATTAAGATTGCGAGGCGAAAAAAGAGGTAACGCACGTGTCTCTCCTACATTCGCCGTACAGACGCGTACAACGGGGCATGGCTGACTCTCTTCTGATATCCCTCGACTAAATACGAACCTAACGACAAGCGGTATAGGTATAAGGATATAGATTATAAGAGTCGCGGTCACCGCATTGATTTTAATGGCAGGCGAGGAAGGCTCCTCGAGAATTTTAACCATCCGTCTGTCGCTGCGCTCCACGAACTACACCCGCCATTTTACAACGAATTTTCGTTAAATTATAACAAAGATAAATATTCAATCATATACAATATACATATATGTATTACATTATACGTCACGTGAAAGAATGAGTTTCTTGACCCGTCTCTTTTTATAAGCATATACAGCGATTCGTCTCGGAATGAAATCCCCGACGAATGTCATATTTAAAGAATATCGAGCATTATACGTGTAAATATAAGTATAAATACACGTATGGACGACGACGAGAACGCGACGCTTAGGTTGGGTTAGATTTTTGTAAACTTGCGGTCGATGTCTAATTCCCCGTTCCATCGACGAAGGAATTAATAATAGACCATAGGCTTTTTTAAATCGAGACCCGAGGCCCGGAAGACTAATGACCGATGATGGATACGTATATGTGCATGTGTGAGTGAGTATGGAGAGGATATAAAGAGAGAGAAGAAGAAGAAGAAGAGTTGCCGGTGTTTCGCGTTTTATTATACGCCCAGGGCGGTGGTTTTATACCAACACACACGTTTCGCCATAGATCGAATAGGTTCAAAGTCTCGCGGGCTGCATGGTCTATAAATACTTGATGTTCGAGTAAAAGCATACCGGTTGACCGCGATTCGCTAACTTCCGCTACGGGGGTCAGACGTGCCCGGAATCAAAAACTGCAGGATCTCAACATTTCGGCACCGAATTTTTTCCAATAATTATCGCCACCCAATTCCCGTTCTCTTTGAACGATGAGTTTTGTGTAAAAATGATGAAAACACGAGCTAGCTTTCCGCTCTTAAGAAAATCAATAATTTGGTTTAACAATTACGTTATATCGTAGCCGAAATGTTATTTGCGAATTATAATTCACGTGTCAAAAAAAAGTGGAAAAAATTTACTCAAATTGTTGTAGAATAATCAAACGTGAAGTTTAACCAGCATCGTTACTCATCTCATTCCGAAATAGTCCTATTTTTGATTATGTCGCTGCAGACGAGTTTTCCTTGTTTATTCACGTAGTTTTTTCACATCAGAAAAATTTATCACCGTACAATATGTTTAGTAATTATGAATTACGAGTTAACAATAACTCTGATTTATGAATTTATTGACAATAAAACTTGAAAAACAAAATCTTGTCGATCGGATACAGGCGTGGAAGAAAAATAATCGTGCGACACAATTATTCACGCTCGAAACTCAATAACGATGGAAAAAGTGACGCAAGTGTCTATTTCTTGAAAAAAAAAATTTGACAAAAAGTGACTAATCGTAAGAAATATGACCGACCACGACTATGAAGCCACTTAACAAAGTCAACTTGAACTTACGATCGAGGCAATTAGCTACACTTGCGGTATTCGTTAAAAAAAAGTTTCAAGAGTCGTTATTTACGCTGCAGCGTATTGTAGAATCTATAAATCGTTCGTAGGCACGCCAAAGTCTCCGTACAGCGTAGGTTTGCGTTAGATGCGGGTAGAGAAAAGACGAGAAGAAAATCCAGAGAAATCTATGAATCCGCGACTTCTCCCCGGGCAGAATCCCAACGAGAACCAAAGAACGACGTGACACAAAAGAACCGTACGACAAAAGCGAGATACCAAAGCGATGTTATTTTTAGATTGGTAAATAAAAAAGTTAACAAGTCTTCAAAGGTCGCTCGTTGACTCATTCTTTGCGAGTGTGGTAATAATAATATTATTTCACGACAAAAATCGTTCACTGCCTCAGATTCGCAATTTCTTACTTCTCATTTCTTATAATAAATAACCGACGATGTTCGTATTATCAATATTATTATTATTATCATACAAATTCGCGGATCTACGTGTATTGTACGGTACGTGAAATTCTTGTAAAATGTTGCAATTTGCCTCGTACGCGTTAATTGTAAACTTGTTAACAACGACTGTAAATTCGTACTTTTTTCTTACCCTAAGTTGGTGCATTTGCTGCTCGTGGAGTTGGGCCAGCTGACGTTCCTGAGCGTGATACTGTTGCCGTAGGATCTGCTGCTGGAGCTGATGATGCTGCTGTAGCTGGAAAAAAACCCAGACACCTCAAGGGCAAGTTCGAACAATTACAACTGCAGTTTGACGCGGATTGAAAACGTGACAATCGATCTGCGTTTAACCGCGATTGATTGAAAATAGCGAGAAGAGTTGAGTTGCCTTTTCTTTTTTTTTATATATACATCTCGCAACTCCAAGTAAGACGCCAGTGGGATAAAAATACGGCCAATAGTTTTTATCTCATTGCGAGTAAATTTGGCAAAATTGTCTTCACCTCAGATCAATTTTAAACGATCTATGATAGGTGTAACGTAGTCGTTAGAAGTAGATCATTATTGTATTATCAAACAGACGATTATATCATTCTCGATTCAATAATCGAAAATTTATAAAAAAATTGATTTCAACAGTTGTATAGTGAGACGTGCCATGCAACGAGTATCAAGAAGCTCTTCCTACGGACGCGTGTCAACTAGAAGAAGAGGACATTTATATACTGACTGAACGCTGTCGCTGCACTCGCAATATCACGTATAACGTTTAGTGCACGTGGTGGCTTGCAGGCCACGGGATGTGTCCAATTGGTAAAATCATTTTTTTACCCACGTGGATCAGGGACTGGATTCGCCCACACACTTCCCTTGCTGGAAGGAAAATATGCAGGAGGGAATCGCATAGAGTTTAGAACCCGACTATGTACGAAAGCGGACAAAAATATATATTATTAAAAAGTCAAGAGTCTAGAACTTTTATTACTTCAAATTTCAGCCGAATTCTTTCTGTACTTCAATTTTTATGACCTACTTGCGGCAGTTTTATTTTATATAAAAGACGACAAGTGGATACGTCTAACCGTGATATGAAGGAAAGAAAATTTTATATGATATTATTTGTGCATAATGATTCGACAAATAAATTACGAGAAATCCTCGTGTCGTATCGTCCGCTACGAGAATATATATAACGTTTAAGATAATATCATATATTCACATGTACGCGAAGTTACGGTAATTCGAATTCCGAGCAAGACCAGAACTTCCTTCGCCAACTAGAGAATAATTTCCTTGAATTCTAACTCACAACTATTGTTGAGTCGACAACGTTAGTTCGGAAAAAAATACAATTTAGTATAAATCAGCAGCGTAATAACGTGCTCGTTTTTATCCTTCCTCCGTTTCATTGGCTGAGTATTTTGTTACAACAAATTTTTTTCTACTATCTTTTATAATGCAAATTCAGCAAAATATACGACCGGTAAAAGAGTAAAAAACTATTCAAGATGTCGTTTGCATGAATAATTGTAAACAGCGTACGTCTTAGGTGGACATGTAATAATAGCTCGAATTCCGAGGAATGGATTTCCTTTCGTCAAGATAAAACTCGGTCGATCCACCCACATGACGATGAAGACGGGAATAGTTGGACGATTTGCGATCGTCATCTATAGCTTATAGTTACACTTGTAGTGAGTAAAATACAAAAAATATATATATATATTTGTACAACACAGTACAATTCATGGAAAATAGGAAAGTACACCGTCGATGTGTGAATTCTATAAATATCCGTCGTGACGAATCGCCAGCGGGTTAAACAGACGTTCTATATATATATATATATATATATATAAGATATATATATATATATATTATACTGTGTAAAGAATGCGATTTCATCGATCGAGTATCAGTTGGATACGGCAAAAAAAAAATGTATGCACGTAGATAATCTAATAATAAGACTGCATAAAACGTGCAAAAGTTATTGCAGAAGTGAAGTGACGCGGAGCCTTGACAACAGCGGCCATGACTCGCATCGTTTTTTTTGTCAATTCGTACAGCGAACAATTGTGTCGCGTATACAATGCGTTGTCTGCAGGCACGTATTGCACGGTTTGAAAATGTCAAAAAATTGGCAAATCACGTAGAGAATAATAAAATAACCCGCGAAATAATTCAATACCCAATATTGTTAACCCCTCTGCTCGCGGTTAATTTATCGCGAGACGTAAATGAGAAAATATGTTTCGTAGGAAATTCCGTATGGTGGTAATTGTGACACATGATTTCGCGGTGTTGAAATCGTTTATTTCCGCCTGAATCGCGCCACAGTCTCAAAAACTGTCATAACCTGTCGTTTGTACGAAAATTTTTGTTAACGAAAAACGCGAAATTTGAGGAATAAAAAGTAAGAAAAAAAAATTAAGACAAAGTAAAATTTCTTCGCGGTTACCGCGAATCGGCGTTAAATAAAAAAAAATATAAATAAATAAATAAGACCGATTTTTATTCACGCGTAAACCGCGTAATCCGGCTTGTCGCTAACGAGATGAATATTTCGGATTACCCAAAACCGCAAACGGTTTTCGCCCAGCTTCACCCTGTAAATCCAGAATCCGTTGGCTCCTGCGGGAATAGCTGGCGTGGTTTTTTAACCAGAGCAACACTGCTGGCGGTTGGATTGGGCGGCTACTTTTTTCTCGCGAAAAAAATCAATTTCGCCGATAACGGAAGGCGGTTTTTCTACGCGTTGAGAAGATACTTTCCCCACGATTCGACCGCGGCTGACGACGCGTCGAAAGAAACCATAACGAGCCCCCTTATGAAAAATCACTCCAGGTGAAAGAAAGAAAAAAAAAAAAAGTAAAAAGTATCACGCGTGACGAGGCTGAAGCTGGCAGCCAGAATCAGCAGCCAAACGATCTAAGCATTCGTTCGAAATCGAGATAGCGAAGATAGAAAATGAAAATTTTGTGAAATACCTCGGACCCCGAATACTTTTACAAAATTACGAGGGTAAAACGGAACCGCATTTTTCTATTTCCAAAAAATGACGCACGTTTGCCTGCTGAATCTGGCTCGTGCTGGATTCAACTTCGTTCTTGCTTGACGGTCGATTGAGTTTGAAGAAAAAAAAAAAAAGAAACAAACAAAGGTAACAAATAAATAAAATTCGCCTCCCCTGATCGATCAGCACCTCGTACAACGGAGTCGAGGTCTGCCCGGTCTGTCTCGGAAATCGAAAAACCGGAGTCCGAGCATCCTGCGGTCACTTTTTGTGCGCCAAGTGTTTGGCCAGATACTGCGAGGTGCGTCGAACGAAATCGCCACCTTGTCCGATGTGCAGAGCCCCCTTGAGTTCCGTAACCCTCGCCTCGGATGCGGTAAAAAAAAAAAATCATCCCCGTTCATCCCTCGTCATTACATATTAATTTCACCCTGCGACTTTAATCGGTTTTTACAACACCGGCCCTGATATAGGCAACGTGAGTTTCGTTAACCCTTCGTTTTCCAACGCATAAGAATTCGTCTACAGCTATTTTGTAACCACTTGAAAGCGAAAAAAAAAAAAACAACAACAACACAAACACCTCCCCGACCATTTGGGTACTTGTTTCGAGGTTTCTGTCCGATATTCCAACAATTGGATTGAGAAAATATTTAGTAAATAAATGTTTGATTTTTTTTTTTTTTATCATGTACGTATGTACCTACCTACGATATTTATAACAATTAAACACAATCGAGTATAATTTTAAATGTCTGTAATTTAAGGTTTTGTCAACTACTGTCTAACCTTGCAGGCGGGCATCGAAGGTCGGGAACTTCCGGTCTTTACGGAATTAGACGTCGCCGGTTTAATCGGGGATTGGGTTCAAGATTACGACGAACGGCATCGTAACGCGGATCGGGATGATAATCCGGTGGACGCGGATTATAGGAACGGACGCGATGCGGAATCCCGAAACTTTTCCCGGGAATTCGCGAGCTGGTGGGATGGACATTTTTCCTACAGAAATTTCATCCTATGGATATTCGTGGTTCTCGCATTGATCGCGGCAAAGTTTCAGGTTATATTTTTTTATTTCCACGCACGATAAAAAAAAAAAAAAAAAAAAAAAAAACCATACACCGATAAAGCGCGGAAAAGAAAAAATTATTTTCAACTCCACTGTGTTTCTTAAATTTCATTTTTTATTTTCACCTCGTCACGATTTATATTCCCTGACGTGCGTGTCTGCATACTTCAAGCGTATTGCTTCGAATTCACAGAAATCATTTACTTTCTCGATGAAATTAGAATAAAAAAAAAAAAAAAAATACCCAACGATCAATCTGTTCCAGGTACTTCCTTGGGGCGAATGGATCGTATACGGATCTACGTTGGACTTTGTAATGGCATTGGCCATAATGCCGGCAATTTACATTTGGTGTATGTATCGAGTGCGAGCCTGGACGATAAGATACGAATGAATCCGTATAAACCTCTCACGGTCATCAGGCGCAATATATATAACATTGTACATTATATATACGTATAATACGCTTTGAAACGTAGAGTTTCTTTTTATCGTTATTTTTATTTATTTTATTTATTTCCTCACGCACGTTTTTTGTACCACGTTACGACTCGTCAAAGCTATCTTCTCTTTATTCACTCTTTGTACATCTTATTTTTACCTCCTTCAAGAATCAAGATTTTAATCCTATGGATATTTGATTAGACTGTTTATTCGCTCGATTATAATAAGACGTGCGTAAAAATAAATTACATCGAAATTTTATAGCATTGAATTTAATTATACCTAAAATAACGTTGCTACCATACGTATACGAGGACAACGCGACGCGACCATAATGTGTACGACATTACGCGTCATGTTATACATAAATATGCGGACACTCGACGTTGCGAAACTTGCAAGAGCGTCGTATTATTCACTATGTGTGTATAAACATTTTTAGATACCGTATAAATATTCGATATGTAAATTTAACGACGCTTCGTTGTTATAATCATCGACGAGGGACAGGAAAAATTTATAGATAGGTAAAAACATGTATAATTAAAAAAGCAAAGAGACGAGAAGGGAATATTTGTTTTGAAAACCGACATCGAGCCGATTCGTTAAACAAGTCTGTATAATAAAAATTGCGAAACTGCCAGTGATAATATCTCTAGAATATATAGTTATTTATATCGTACAATGCCGCGAGCACGTGCGGCCAACGATTGCAAAATCCGCGGACGTGTCTAAAGTTTGCGAAATTTCTTGATTACCTTCTAAAAACGCCTCGTTATTAAACAGGTATAATTTAGACATAACGGTATCAACTCTCGCGTAACGTAAAAACGTACAGCACGTCGTGCAAAAAATGAAATAAAAAAATTAAGATATTGCAAGAAAGAAAAAAACCCTGTAAATTTACTTCCGGAAATTGAAAAGCATAACGGATAAAACCCGAAAAATAATCATTGACGAGTACCTGTCGTAAAAGATTATTGGAAAGGGTGACGCGAACGATTCGTAGAAAATTGATCATTTTCCATAAGTATTTTTGTTTTTTCTCAGGAGGAATCCGGTATATTATTTATATATTATAAGATTCGTATTTACATACGTGTTATATTCGTACGCGCAAAGATGAGAATTCTCTGTTCAAGTAAACATCGCACGCATTACGGACGAGAATTTGTTTGTAATCGTTATTTCGCGCGTCAATACTGCCCGGGCAAATTTGTGTCCGACCTAAACAGTGGCTAAAAAACTGTGCATCAATTATTCGGCAAACACGCGAATAAGCGATAAGAATTTATTTATATAATATATAAATGTATCCTGTTTCCATGCAACACGTGTGTGTGTGTGTATAAAATACACATATTTTATATATATATACATATATATATATATATATATATATATATATATATATCCAGAGCTATATTATAATTCAGGGTCAGATTAGTACGGAAATAACCGGCGAGCTGACACGCAGCAGCTTATCGAACGATGCTGGTACGCATTATCGAAATTCTTTATATAACTATAAAACTGGTAATAACAACGAAACGGAGTAAATTCCACGCGGTCAATTATAATTAAATACTACGTCTCGAGTATTTCATTCCGATGCACAATATTCGTATAATTTGATTGAGAGTCGTAATCAGCTGCAGCTTGTTTCGATAAGATACGAGAAAATATGCACGCGTACGATTGTCGCGCGTTACATGCACGTAACACAGGCAGACGGATAGAACGGACGTTTGTATGAATAGCGAAATATCGTTAGACGACAAACGGATGTAAGAATTAAAGGATAGACGTAGTACGTACGTGCGGTGGTAAAAAAAAAATAAGAAGAACACGTCCCCAATTAGCACCGTTCGACTTGCGATTCGCTTTTGCAAGGTAATAAGAGAAAAATGAGAATGGAAAATGGGAAGAAAATAATAAAAAAAATTATTTAAAAAAACACACGCAACAAATAAATAAATCGTCGTTTCTACGCACGGTATGTTCTACAGATATCAGGCGTACAAAAAAATATTCGGCTCTTCTCTGACGCAGGGAATCCGCGCTCTGCGATAACAATGAAGTTTAGAAATAGCCGTATGCACGGTACGTCGTATTATACGTATATCGATACGTATAACCGGCAACGAAGAAACGGTGAAGAGAAGATGAGGATGGAAAAAAAATTTTACAACGCGAAGAAACGGTAGAAACAAAAATTTCCGTCTTTTTACTTTTTTTTTTTTACGTCACGTTGTTTCTTTTCACAGGTTGTACGGGTACATGTACGCGTGAATAAAGAAGAAAAACCAAATAAATAAATAAATAATAACGGCAGAGTTGAACTTGCAGGCTGTGCTTCGACGATTTGGTAAAAGAATATTTTTTTTTTTTTCTAACAAACCCCGACGAGAATGATAATTATTTTTAACCGTGTTATCCGTTTGCGTTCGTGCGTGTTCATTTGTTTCAACCTTGCGATTCACTGAAACATTATTTATTTTCATACGACATTTTATCGCGTACGAATACGCGGTTAAAAACACTTTAACGGGCACGAAATGCTAAGATATTTAATTTACAACTTTTCAACGCATCGTTGATTGTATTTCGTGTAATTATTTGACCTCGCGCATGCAAATATACCCGACACACGATGCGAATACATACTAAGTAGACTGGTATGGTATATGTAACACACGTGTCGATATTCGTAGCAATAGGTGAACGATAAGTTCTATATATAGACACGGCCACGGAATTCATTCCATTATTGAGGTCACTCTGTAAGCGATAAGATAAGAAATAGTCGGACCTCGGGTGTATGTAAAAATTTCTACATACGTTCGCGTCGCTTCGCCTCGAATTTACAATCTTTAACACACGTTTAGAAAATATTCACGCACGAGTTTAAGATACGGATGTATTAACGTTGAGTGACGTCACGTACAAAATTGATCGTGCGTCGTGTATCGATTCTAAAGATAAAACTTGGAAAAGGAAATTGAAAATATATGCTGCTCGTTTCTATCCGTTTGTATTCTAACGGTTATCGATGAAGGAAGAAGAACGAAAGAAATAAATTTTTTTGTTTTTTTTTTTCTCTTTTGAGATTCGTTATACCTACAATCGTATAAATGTTCACTCAGTCGTTGCCTCGTCGTGCCGACTAAACTCTGCCTTCAAAACGCGCACGCGAAACTAATCGGCATTCGAAACGAGGACGTGCGAGCGAGTTGTGAAAAAAGAGTGAATAAGGAGAAAAAGAAGAAAAAAAAAAACATAAACTTCCAATTGTGCCGATTGGCGCGATGGAAAACTTACATTAAACATATATGTATTATAATGTTAATATATGTAATATAATCGTAGTTTTGCAACAGGCGTTATTATAATACACACGCACACCGTACAATAATGAATTCCGCGAATGGAAATGACAACTTCTCATCGATTGAATTATATCCACAGCTGCGAATAAAAGGGGAAATCAAGAGAACGAAGAAAAAAATAAAAAGAGAGAGATTAAAAGCGGTGCGACGATTGAGAATTTCCTTACGTAAGATAATAACATTATTGACTCACACACGGACCGTGTATTTTGGTGTTTCAGCAAAAAAAATTATCTTCCGACGTGGCAATTTCGTTTAGGTCAAATGAAAAATTCTGCGGAAAGACGAGCGTTCCACGTTACGTGGAAGATTGCGCTCGTTTGATTTTTCACGTGTTGTCTCAAAAATTTTTTGAATTTGTAAAAAAAACACATTGTAGCAATTCGATTATTATTTCTTTCCCGACATTTTAAATATTCAGCTCAAAGATCGCGATCCGTAACGCAACGATATATAAAACGGTAATCTAATTCTCTTAAATTAAAAATTCATATTAAACTGTAACTATTTTATGAAATTGAGTTGATAACGAAACGATCGTCGGACAGACTGCTCAAATATCAACTGGAGAATTATTATTACAAGTTCGGGTCGTCTTAGTGACGTAAATTGATATTATGATTGACGTAAGCGGTAGAAAAAAAAAAATTTATCCACCATTCTCTATAAATTTAAAGAAAAAAAAAATGTATAAAATAGCAAAATCAACTGAGCGTGATCTTCCACATAACGTAGAACGCTCATCTTTTGCTAGAACCTTACTTTTGACCTAAACAAAGTTTTTACGGAGGTGCGACGGTGGAAAATCGCAAATTCATTCTTTCTGAAACACCCTACTTTATGTATACAATATATTTCAGTAATTGTCTAACGTGGTTGTGCAAAGTTCGTAGAAATAAACGGCCGTGTGACGTGGCGAAATTTTTCATAGAACGAATTATTTCATTCCATTTTGTGTAGATTCAAGTACAAGAATTCGAAGGAAAGAATAACTTGAATATAAACAATATATATTTTATATATTTTTATATATATTATATATTATATATCACACGACCGTTCATTTCTACGAACTTTGCACAATCACGTTAGACAATTACTCAAGTTCTGGAAAATATGAATAAGGCTGTATTTGTTTACGACTTCTTTTTCTCTGTTTTTTTCTTTTAATTATTATTATTTTTTTTTATCTTCCCTTTCAATTTTATTACCTTAACAAGAACCGTGAATATTTCGACGAAACAAAATCTTCTTCGTTAAAGAAAGTTACGTGATTATTCACCACGCAACATTAGACATAAATGATCAAGACTCGGAATACGGATTTTTTTTTGTTTCTCTCTGTTTATCATACTTCCGCAGTGAGAAGCGTAGAAGCAGGTAGAATCGTATAAAGAAGACGGAGAAAAATAAAAAAAAAAAAATGTTTCAATTTAATGGATCAAATTGCACAACAATGACGTTCCGCATAATATACGCACATCGATCAGTAGGCGTTCTTTTCTTTCTTTCTTTCTTTCTTTCTCTCTCTGCTTTCTGCGTCTACTTAGCGGCAAATAATAAATTTCGACGGTAATTGCAATAGAAGCAAAGGGCTCCACATTACCTGAAGTATCTTCTGCTGAAGCGCGTGTCCGTGAAGGGCCGCCGAGTCAGGAGCAGCCGCGTGGAAAGCCCCGGAAGTAACCGTGGTTGTCGTAGTTCCGGCCGATGCTAGATCCCTAGGCCTCGACATTGGGGCCCCCGGCGTGTCCCTGGCCATGTCTACACATACGATACACATTTCCGGTAAGGTTGACGGCATTAGGCGGAGCGAGGGATTCGATACGTAGGGACTGAAGGCCGAGGGATGATGCTCGACGGACATCATCCTCATCTTCGTCGGAACGATCGACAATTACCGGTTGTTGGTGTTGACGTCGTTGCGCGAACGTCAAATTTATCTTTCACTGTTCTTCGGACTTTCTTTTTCCCCTCGTTTTACAAATCTTCAAATTATTATGATTTTTCTTATTGATTGCATATGTTTTATCTCTCTCTCTCTCTTTCCGCGTCGATGTTACACTGTTATAAGCATGATTGTACGACGAAAGATGTGGAAAAGTGTGGGCGGGCAGACTGACAAGTGTCAAGTCTCTCGCTCTCTCTCTCTCTCTCTCTCTGACGACGACGACACTGTGTCACTCGCAAAATTAGACTCGTCTAAATTTAAAATACACGGTATTTGCGCAAAACACACCGTGTACTGTACAGGCATACGATGATCATTGTATATACATAATCGAAAACGTGTGGGTAGACAGGCAGTCTGGTGACGTGCGTCGTTCGAATTTAAGAATACCGATACACCTTGGCAACTAAATTATTTTTTTCATTCTTAGTTTGCTTTTTTTTATTTTTGTCAAAACACTTCCGCGAAATGTAAAAAGTCAATCTGCTCTCACGCCTGTTTCATATTCATATATTACTATTATCGTTATTGTTATTATTATTCTTGTTGTTGTTGTTGTTATCGTTGCTTTTGTTGTTATTATTTTTACAACAATTACTTTTCACCAGCACTACCGCCACCACCACCACCGGCACTGAACGTTTTTCCCCTGATATTCCGAATAACTTTGTCAAGTTTTTACAAATATCGCGAACGAAGAACGTTTCAAAAGTTTGATAAACTTGAAATTGAAAAGAATCCCGCGCCGGACGATTACCGCGCACTCGGAATTTTATTCAGTCTTTTTCTTTTCTCTTTCTTTTTTCCCCCGGCAAGTCTTTCGAATATTCGCTTCGTAGGCGAGCCGAATTTCTAATTTTAGAAGATACGCGTAAGAACGCTGCGCGGAAAAATTGTTTTATAATTCGCTAATCGCGAACCCGATTATTTTGTACTCGATTTAAATACCACCGTGTACGCTGCAGTCACGATATAACACATCGAAACAACATATCGTTCGCTTTCTCTTTTTCGAATATAAAAACACAAGTTGCAATATTATACAGGCGACGCGGACGTTTCCATCGACAGCGGCAGCAGCAGCAACGTTTAACAACGGCGTAAAACGACAATGTCACAAGATGTTTGTTATTACTCTTTTCTTTATTATCCCGTCTATTATCTTTCTCGTTCAAACACGATGAAAACATCAATAATCCATACACGAGCTTTAGAAAATTTCCTCGTCGCAAACTTTACTTTACGAAGAAATTTGTCGTTTTGTTCGACGTGTTTTTTTTTTTTTTTTTTTTTATTTTTTTTTTCTTTACAGAAAATTTTATCGTTATAAAAGATTACAAAAAAAAAAAAAAAAAAAACAAAAAAAAAACCAAAAAAAAAAACCAACAAATATTACATGTCAATAACCCGCGTATTCAAACCGCAAGTATTCGCGCGGAGCGATCGAGATCGCGACTAAGAATTCTTGTGCTCTCACTTACGATGGTATCGATAATACCAACTTCGCAAGTGAAACACCACTGTCAGTGTTCGTTGTTGGTTGGCTGGTTTGCACTCCGCGAATTGGTGGGGAAAATAAAATGGGAGGGGGAAAAATGGGTGGCTGTGAGAAGAGGGGTGCGTGAGTGTGTGTGTGTGTGCAGAGAGAGAGAGAGAGAGAGAGAGAGAGAGCGCGTGACGTCGTCTACCAACGCGAAATAAATCTACATATCTTAACGCGCATTTATATTTATAGATAAACGTACCAGGTTATACGTATGCGCGTATGTACGTGTTTGTGTACGCGTGCATATATGCATACAAGGCAATATATGCCATCTAAGCGTCGACGTATTTATTTATACACGAGCAAAGGTTACACGTACGTAGGAAAGTCTCTTTGTATGCAATGTCTGCACTGCGAGGGAATACGTGTAATTACGATATTACAACGGATTGTAATACTGATTGTGTGCTGTACGTTTTTCGTGACGTAGCGTGCAAAAATAAAATACGATATTAAATTCGAACAATTAAAACGTGATTTTCACAATCCGCGTAACGCCAATTCCGGTAAATATGAAATTTCAGTCTTTTTTTTTTTTTTTTTTACGTACACAATATGAGGTAGATTTTTTTCTGTTGAATAAGCAGAGGATGTAATATGCAAAATTTTTCGCACGATTGTTATTACTATTATTATAATATTCCCTTGTACAAAAAACATCCGCGATTTTAAAATACGTACGTATGATTTTTCCATGACCCGTCGGTGTAACGTAGATCAGTATTCTCGACAATATTTTCCCTTCCTATTTTTTCCAATCATATCCTTGCCCATTTTCCAATTCGCGACAGAAATTCCGTGTGTATATAATATACCTACACAGGCACACGTACGTGTATAAATACAGAGACACGTGTGAAAGCATAATAATAAAACGGTGGCAGTGAACCGGGAAGGAAATTTTATTTAAACGATGTACATACACATACACAACACGTGTGTACATATGTAAATGTGTAAAAAATTTGTAAATAAAATACGTGCGGATGATTAGGCGCTGTATATATAAACGTAACACATGCGAGTGTGTACAAACACGTATGAATTGAAGAAACGAAGTGAACTTTACTCTCGACGTATTATGTACGTGTTTAGAGATACGCGTTTCTCGTCATCCGCGTGTCGCACACGATGACGAAGTGACGTTTACGACCATCCGGGAATTAGCAATTATTGAGGCAAGAGGAGATAATTTCGTGCAGCAAAATCGAGAGACTGCTGCTGCTGCTGATTCTGACAATGAGTACCGGCTGTGATATTTACGTTAATAACCGACGAGCCGAGATCACGGCGTTCGCCATTCGATACAACATGTGTAATCGCTACAATCTTCGTACATCCAAGGCTCTTGCGAGACATGTCGAATTAACGATTGATTATTCTTATCATTATTGTTGGCATTGTTCTTCATTGGCTTTTCATATATGTATATATATATAATTTTATTAACGAACGAGAGGAACGAAAGTCACATTTAAACAAAGAATTTTTATATTATAAAAGACTGAGAAAAAAGAAAGCGAAACTTCGCATAGGCTTATTTAATTTGCAAAAACTGCAGTTGAGAATAATAATTGAAAAAAAAAAACAAGAAAAAGAAAAGAAAATACCGCAAACCGTAGGAAGAAAAATGTTGATCTATCGAATACGTACGACAAATACGTTTCGAGATTTCAACAATTTCTGCACTTACTTTTGACGTGACAAAAATATTGTACGCCATCAACGCTTCTTCACCGTTAAATATGAAATAATACAGTGCTTGTTATTATTGAATACGAACAGAAAAAAAATAAATAAAAACAAATAAATAATACAATTCAACTTTACCCAAGCATTTTGACGCCCAACGGTCGTAATAACGTAACGTGTATTGTTCGAGTGTTAAAAAATGTGGAGTCGTTCAAGGAACCTGTGCCGTTTCAATTTACCGCAGGTCAGTAGCGGAAGAACCCATTCCAAAAGTTTGCACTGCGAAACGCTGGGAGAAAAACATCTTCGTTAAATTCTTGACATTCGCGTGGAGTGAGAGAGAGTGAGCGAGTGAGTGAGCGAGCGAGAGAGAGAGAGAGAGAGAGAGAGACAGAAAAAAACGCGAGTGTGTAAAAATAGTGGTATGAAATTTGAAAGGACGATCGTCGGTCGGTGCGAGAATCGCGTTTATCCTAACGATTAGCGTCTACCGACTAAGAGTAATAAACGCTTGTCACACATTGACGCGATCGGCCGAGCGACGGTTCTTCGACATTTGCACGTGCGCACGTGGTGACATTACGTCCATTTAAATCCGCGAGATCAGGCGAGGAGGTATTAAGTTGCTTCATTATTACACCGCTCCTTCGTATGCATATATACGTTTATTAGTGTTCGAACCGACCAACTAAGTTAATTGTAAGACGACCTAAACAGTCGCCCGAAGGTGAACCTTTCCAACTCCGAAACGGATTTTATTCTTCGTTACTCAACGATCGATCACTCGCCGCGTTATTAAGGAAATTCTCCGACTTTATCTCTCGTTCTTTTCATTCGCACGAATCGAAAATTATCCTATTCTTGTTTTTTGTTTTTTTTGTTTTTTTTTTATTTTTTTTAACTCGGCTATTTTATCTTTACTACGGTAAAAATATGATGAAATAAATAATGAAAAAAAAGTTCCTTACTTCCGATTCGATTCTGCAAAACCGTAGTGTGTAATGCATTATCGTTATATATGTATGTATGTACGTATGCGTACGAATACTCACCTTTTTGGGGTATATGCGCGAAGGCGGACGATATCTCGACACTTCTATAGCCCACGTCTTCTGGAACAAATGGGAAACGTGATTAAGCGTGTGATTTGTTTTTTATTTTTTTTTTTTACCTCCTTTCTCTTGCATAGTTTCACACATCGGCAATAACAGATTATAAAATACAGCTGTTGGAAAAATGAGAAGATATTTTGTTTTCAAATTAACCAACTACGTGCTGACACGTTATAATAATATTAATTCCGGCAGAGTAGCACGAATAAGAATAATTAGCGTTTAAGCATGACTATTATTACTAAGATTATTACGGTTGTTGTTATTGTTATTATCGTCATCATCGTTGCGGTTAAACGGAGAGCCGATGTGGTGCCTGCATAAAATATCAACGAATCGCGATACGCGGTGTATGTTGCACATTTATGTTGTAAAGTATACGCGCTGGATTTATGGCAAATCAACATTGCGGTCGTGGATTCTTCGTGGAAAACCTTCGTATAAAACGGGATATAAATGGCGTGTGAAACATGTACGCCGTACGTATGCATACATACGTATATGTATGCATGTGTGTATAAATTTTTCAAATCCCTGCAACTTTGTTAACGACTATAGAGGAGAAAGAAAAACGACGTAGGTCCGATTGAAAATCAACTGTAATATGTAGGTACATAGTATGTAATAAACAGCAATCGTCGTCCATCCATCGAATCGCGCAACACCCCGCTTCTCACACACGCGAAACATTATTTATACTTGTAGCTTTTGCCGTACATGTGCGTATAACGATACAACATACGAATAGGAGTTTTATATTTAGACGTAGGCTTCGCCGCTTCGTTCTACGTATCGTACAATATACAACAATGTATCTACCAAAGTACGAAGTTGCCTATCGTAAAATGCACGATACGTATAACAGAAAGAACGGCCTTCGGGAATAATAATAGAACCTCGACCGTACGTACATACATACATACATGCTTTTCCGTGTACGCAAGCTCTACGTATTATGCATGATATGCCGTTTGTCTGTACGTACGTAACAATATCGGCAATGTTCCCGGATGATCGGTCGGACAATGTTTAATGAAACAAAAACGCGGGTGACGTGTAACAATAACGAAGAATCCCAAGAGCCGGGTTAAAGCGTAACGATATTTAATACAACATGTGCGGTGATTTCCGAAAAATAATGATACACAACCGCGATTAGCCTGATACTTTGCTTTTCGAACATGCGTGTGTGCGGGTAATACGTATAAATATGCGGTGCGGTTGTGCGACGAACGCGATGACGTCAACCGTACAGAATTCTTGAGATAAAAAAAAATTTATCCATTTCTAAGATTTTTTCAAATGAAACTTACGTCGAACTTCTTACGCGACCTTTGCAGACTACCGCTTTTTAAAATACACCTCAATTTTCAAATAAATTTTATTCGAATTTTAATCGTTCCCTCTGCTGTTAATTTATATTGTCAATACAACGGTACACGTGTATTTTTTTTTTTTTTGTTTTTTTTTTATTGGAAACAGGTTTAAAAGTTTCATTCGGGTATAAAAATACACATGTTGAAATTTCAGCTGTCAGTATCAACATTGAAATGTCGCGCATCGCACTTTTCTATTTTCCCTAAGAACAAATGGGGAAAAATGTTTTTTGTTTCGTTTTGATTTTTATAACTAGCCAACGATGCGTCGTACAAAAAATTCGCAGACGTATTTTTGTGTGTAATTTTTAACGATCTACAAAAAAGATCTTTCATCATTTTACGAAAAAATTTACTCTTTCAAAAGTTATTTGAGGTGAAAAATTATTCAAGGATCTATATATAATATAATATAGATACGCGAGGGAAAATTATTTTTACATCTCGACGCTGAATAATTTAAGAATTCCTCCAAGCTTTTTTTTTTTGGAAATCGAAGGAAAATTTTTAAAAGTCAGGCAAATCGCTTGCATATATGCCTACACATGCGGCAAATAAATAATGCAGGTAAATGAATTTAACGTGTCTTCTCGACGTGCCGAAGACTCGGTTTTACTTTTATTCCAACTACGAGTATAAATAACACCCATCATACGATGTGCACGGACCAACAATAAGTACGATAGCGCAACAGGACTCGCAGGAATTCGTATACGTGTACACCTCGGATCTGATACCAACTTACGAACTTGTCAGCGACGTAAATACACACCCTATATGTATACATACCGTACATACGACGTGTATGCATAATTCTTCTTTCTCGTGGCAAGGTGATCACTAATTGGTCGTATTGATTAACTCACCGTTCTATTAATAACTCGGCAGAACAACACAATTCCAACTCACCGTTTCTCAATTCCACTTCGTATAATTCCACACTTCTATAATCGTTCACGGAGGTCTGATGCGTACGTATACCTATACAAAGCTACATTCAACGGATGTATAATATTCGTATTACGACGGTCAATTTTTAGTAAATTAATAATTCTACTCTTTCGCATGTGTACGATTAATTGATTTTCGCTCGGGTTTTAAGCATATGTTGACTGTATCAAAAAAAATCGAACGATTTGTTTTTTTTTTTCTTTTACAAAATGCAAATCGACAACGTTGATCGAAATAACGAAAAAAAGATGCTGTCCAAGTTTCAGCTCTTAATATTAATATTTTACATTTCCCCGTAAAGTTATTTAAGTTCCTTTGTTGATCATTGACCTCAAATAACTTTTGAAATAGTAGATTTATCATAAAACAAGTATACTTTTTGCGGAACGTTCAATTCCCTACAAAAGTTCGTTCCAGTCTTATCGGTATGCCGATGCGTTGACGAGTCATGAAATTCCAAGGATTAAGAAAAAAAATGTTGCTACAATATTCAAACGGGAAATACAAATTTCCAATCTGTCACAATATCGACGTAAGATAAAAGAAGAAATGTTCTTGTTCGTAATGAAGAAAATTTTATACTCTTATCCTCTTTTACGCACGTCAACGTATATCTATTTTATTATAACCACGATGCATACGAACTTTTTCTTCTGCCGCGATATGAAGTATACAATTATTGTGTAATTATAAATGATTCGTACGCAAGCCAGTGTGATATACATTACAATAACGTACAGGCAGTAATCTTTAAACGGGTATAATTGCCGTACACCGACAATAATAACAAGTACAATAGACGTGAGGATAAAAATGGTAACATGGAGAATTGCAATCAAGACTGGAGCGCAGGAAATCTACTTAACCCGTTATTCGCTCCCTGGGAAAGAGAAGCAACGAAGAATGAGAAGGAAATAAGAAGAAGAAAAAACGAACTCACAGAGCTTGCGATTTGCAAGCCGTCTTCTATTAGTGAAAAAATTATTTCCACGCACGATTATACGCGCTTTGCTGCAAGAAATATCCTGCACGATAAGAAAAGGTTGAAAGAAAAAAAAAGACTCACCGGTCAAAGTCTAAAAATATAATTCAGGTTGCTGCTGCATTAAAAACCGCAGCATCGCCGGCATCACCGACATATATGCATGTATATGTATATACGTATACATACACCTAACATAACCCGTATCTCGTCTATACATCGTGTAACATCCGGCTATAAACATCACGTAATAAAATTCTGACCGTAGATAATATTGTCATGTATATATATATGTATGTATGTCACCATAGGACTGTAATAAAAAATTTCCTTCTTCGCAGATGACGCGAGAAATTTTCTTCTCCTCAGAATTGTCGAGCTATTTATGAGAAAAGGATTAGAAAATCAAATTCAAAATCAAAGAAACTGATAAGAATGGAAAGGAAGAAAATATAAAAAAAACACAGGATGTAGAACAGTTTTACGAATACAGTTTCGATTGTCAATCACTTGAGCTGCAGATATTGAATTTCTCTCATCTCTGCCATGTGTTTAATTCAATGACAAAGCGACTCGCTTCCGGCGTGCAGTTGCAGTCGAGGAAAGGAGGAAAGATGTCAGAATGCTTTTACCTTAGACGATAAGTAAGGAAATAATTTATTATTTATAAGTTCGTGTACGTAACGAGGTGCGTACGTGGAAATGAAAAATAGGAATATGAGAATAATGTCGACAAAGTTGTACAGTGAAATTTCTCAAGTAAGACGATAAACAAAAAAAAAAATAAATAAATAAAAGACGTAGGAATGAGTAATAAAAGGAAAAGAGTATCGTCAAAGAGGATAATCGCCGTTGCGGTAACGAATGACGGTGAAACGGATGACAGTGAAGTGATGGAGAAGTTGAAAGAAGGAAGGAAGGAAAGAAGGAAGAAACGAACGAACGAGAAGCGGCAAGTAAAACGAGCAAACACCGAACAAGAGTCACTGCTCCGTGCATTCCTTCGATTCAAGTTCAAGGCGACGAGAGTGTAGGTAGGTAGGTAGGTAGGTATAAGAGAAGAACCGCGAAGCTGTAATCGAAGAGAGTAAGAAGAAATTAATAAGCGAGAAGGAAGAGGAAAAAATAACACAGGCGTCAGGAGAAACAAAAATTCAAAATTACCATGGAAAGAGTAACAAAAAAAAAAAAAAAAGATAAGTATACAGAGACTCATGCGGAGATGAGGAAACAAAAAAATACAGTCGTTAAATGAATGAATATGTAATAAATGGACATGACAAGGAAAATGAAACGTCAGACTCTGCAATGTGTAAACACAGAAACGGAAAAATTTAATCCTTGCGAGAGTTGAAGAGAATAAGAATTTGAGATTGACTCGGTTCCTTTTCTTTTTTTTTTTTTTTTTTTTTTTTTTTTTCATTATTTCCACGTCGTGCTTCACACGCACAGATCAAATTTGACCCTCAACCGTTTACACGGCCTGTGATGATGGGTTTATTCCACTCGTGCCATTCATTGCACATGAGAGTGAGGAAACAACTTCTGAGGCTATCTCGAAAACCAAGTTGAAACGGTCAAACTGTTGCAAGCTCTTCCAGGAGTTGATCAAATAATCGACAAACAATCATTCTCCACCTTCCTTCCGGCCGCTCTATTCACGAGACAGGAAATTCTTAAAATTATTATAACATTCGAGTTTGCGCGAAACCTCCGCGTTACCTTTCGTGTTACGTATGAAATTCTGACGAAATTCGGTCCGTGAATAAACCCGAAACGTTTCAACACATATAATTGGTTTGAAAATACTGATCAATATATTGCAATTATTATAATTCTCCCGCAATATTGAAGAGTAATTTTATCGAAATGTAATTAGTTCGTAGATAAAACACTACACAGACAGGATCTCCTGAACGAATTAACCGTCGCACTGTAAACTAATAGATCGTTATTACTCGAAAAATAAATAATTCATCAGGTAGTCCAATTAGCGTTCTTTCAAACTTTACGTGTTTACAAACTGAACCTGACACACGTCTTTGTTCTCATCGGGGGGATATTACCGTGTTTCATTTCGGTATTTTTCCTCACAATCGATCAAATTTATTGATCATTAACGTCGCGTCGGTTATCCGTTACCAAATCCCTTCACCTGTGCATATATAAACAAATTATACGCTTATAATAACATAGGTTCGACTGCTAATTAACGACCACCTAATTTGTAATAAAAACCTAAAACACGTTGAGCGTATTAAAAAGAAAATAAAAAAAATTAAAAAACTCAGCTGAGAAAAATTTTAACAGACGTATTTTTCTCGTTAAACGCTGCAGAGACGAGAATCGCTTGACGAGTCTGAAATTCGCTCGCTAAAAGCGCTTTTACTTACGGTCATTGTCACACACATGCCGTACGTATAATATCCTCGTTGTTATTAATGGAGATCCTTTATCGGGTGATTCGACCAATTTGCAAACGAAAAGCGAGCGAGAGAATGAGGCTAAAAATACGCTCTTAGCTAACCCGACAGTCTGAGAGCGCTCGTGCAAAAGCAGACCGTACGTATTATTTATATACATATGTATAAATATATGTCAGTGCACACGGGCATTAATTATTCGGAGAAGCGGACGCAAAACTAGCAAGATTCGTGTACGTATAAATAGTTACAAGTATAAATATGCGAACGGTACGAAGAGCGAAAAAAAAAGTGTCTGGCCAAGAATAGACCGATAGACGGCGAGCCGGGGTATTTTAAAGTTGTGGGCTGGTGGAAAATCGTCATTCTTTTCGCGTTTTTTCACGGAGGATTTTTCCTTCAAAGTTTCGCTTTATCTTTGTCATTAACAATCGTACACGGGACAACTCGACGCTGTTATAGGCAAGAAATTGCATATCCTAATAATTGGAGACGAGAGAGAGCTAGCGCGAATAGTTGGACAAAATTCCACTGAAAACAGCTTCGTGTGGACGTAATTTTATACTTACGAAAGATTAACCCCTGTACGCTGTATAAAACAAGTTGTCACTCGAATATATTATTATTTGGCAAAATGAAATTTTGATTATAAGGAAAAAGGAAGGGATCGTTATTGTCAAAAAATTATATCACACTGAATTTTACAATATTTTTAGGTGAAGATTGACTGAGTAACTCTCGAGACACAGATATTTAAGAAAAAAGAAAAAGAAGGTATTTTATTTCAGTGAAGTTGAATTTGTGCAAGAAAAAAAAATGAATTAACGATTTCTACGACATTACACCATTTATTACGGATCAAGTCAGATTATATTTTGGATGTTTTTCGTATGGAATTTACGGTGAACATGCCGTGGGGTACATTTTGATTCCGGTGTGTGGCGTAAGGGTTGGACTGAAATGGAAAAAAAAAAAAAAAAAAAAAAGAAAACTATACGATATGAATAAATGAAAGCTATTACAGGAACTTGATGAAAATATGACAAATAAGTAGAAAAAAATCTTGTAAAGCTTCCGGCGGAAATACGAAAATTTTCATATTTCCAAAAGCCTTGGGAAATTACTCTTACAATTTAAATGAGCCGAAAACAATCAACCGAATTCCATAAAGTAGTTCGATCCGTTTCCGATTAATTGTATCGGACGTAAAATAAATGAAAATAAAAAGCCTTTTTTATAACTTGAGGCAAAATGTGTCTGCAAATGGAGAAAAAAACAAAAAAAGAGGTAAAGGAAATTAGCCGTAGTTTCAAATAATCCGAGCGCCACGCAAAATGTGCACGAATTACACACGTGTAATAATACATATAACGTGTATGTTATGTAATAATAACGTTACAATTCGTAAGGCTGGGGATGAACCGAAGGCTAAGAAGCTGCAGTTATGTCACGCGAAAGCCGCGGATGATCGCCGAGATGACGGTGAGACTGTACGGTGAGTCACCTCCTCGTGGGTTTCAATGTTACATTATTATATGTATACCTACGCTCGAGAGGAGCCGAGAGGGAATGTAATTTGGTAATTTAGAAACGTCGGGATTATTGGATAATTGGTACGGTGACGAGCAATTCTGAAAATAAACCGACTCGCCTCGTAACTCGATTATAAACGGCCAGGCGTCGGTATATATATATATTATATATACCTATATATATATATATATATATATATATATATATATATATATATATATATATTGTTTAATAATAAAATTATAATCAAATTTCAATCGCCAGACATGACTTCCTTATATACATGAACACGAATTGAATTTAGGCGGCAAAATTTTCATCATATGCAATATCTATGTCGGTTTGTATACTGAAAGAAATTTTTAGTTCCTGTTACCGGTCAGTCCTTAACTATTTTCATTTTTTACCACAATCGAAAAATATAATTCTAGGTAGAAAATGAAAATTAGTTTTCTAGCTGTTACCGGAAAGTCTAGTTTCCGTTACTATTCTATCTCATTACGATCACTGTTGCTAGATTTTCTTGCAACTGTTGCGAAAATTTAACGCTTGTGCAACGATAAATTGACGTTAAAGCCTTGTTTAAATAAAAAAAGTACGGCAAACCGAACAAGCTGATTTTGCGTTGCAATTACCAAAAAAGGATCGACGATATCGCAAAATGGTTAGGCGTACCTCGTTTTTCGTAATTCCAACAATATTCGAACAGTTCTTTCAACGATACCTGTTTTACTGAATTTTTCCAGTTACTATGACGAATGAAATGTTTCTCAGTGTATGTCATAATACCTCGCGATCTGTAATACCGATAGTAACGATGACAATATTTATTAGAGATCTGAACTGCACAAGGTAGAAGAAGCGGTAATCTTTCGAGATGAGAATCGTATTGAAGTTAGCAACGTTATCGTAAGGATTGAATGATGAGAAAAAACAGTTTTAGGAATTGTCTGAAATTCGGTAAGCCCTTATAAAACCAAATGCACTAATATTTCGAAATCAATTAAAAAAATGGTGTTTTTTCGCCCGATGTTTCGTAACGGCAGAACGTCACCGACTTCAACCCTGTAGATGAGAGCTAGACGACATCGACCGGCGACTGTAACGCCGCTTAGAGAACGTGACACGTTTTCCTGGCGTCGAAATAATAAGTCAATTAAAAGCCCACGTTAATTAAGCTGATTTTACCGTCGGTTAAACCTGCCGCAAAGTGTTCTCTTCGTCACTACCGTCGTCGTCGTCGTCGTTTCTCCGGACGTACGCATTTGAAACGTCACCTAATTCCGAATTGCAAACTAATTAAAACACGACACGCCAATCAACAAGAAACTCTCGGCGTTCTTGTATTTTTTCTCCAATTAATTCGTTACTTCTCCTCCACAGGTTAGTAGTTAGGGTTGGGGCCCAAAATTTGTAGGGATCAATATCGTTATATATTGCAGGATCAAAAAAAAAAAATAATAATAATAATAAACCAGCATTTATAAATTTGAAAATTCGAAAATTGTGCAAAAATATGGTATTTATTATTATTATACTATGTTGAAAACATCAATTACGATTCTTATAATCATCATTGTTTACTCAACGCCACCATATTCGATGCAATAATTAAGTCTATGTTACATGACCCCGTTAAATTCCCATTCTCACCTGGCAAATTTTTGATACTTAGGCCTAAAGTGTGACAATCCTGTAATAAAATATCGATAAAAAGTACCGATTTTTGGCCAACCAGCCTGTTGCACTGTTCTTATTTTACATTATTTGCATATTTTTTATTTTTCATTTAGAAAAAAAAAATAAATCGAAACTGAATAATGAAACCGCGATCGCCGCGTCAACTCGGTTCACGAGATTACTTTTTCACTGATACACCGCGTCTGATACGCGTGTATTATACATATATTCAAAGATAAAAACATTATTACAAAACCTAAACGTGGAAAAGTCTCCAGTCCGTCTGCACGGCTGATATTAAAATTAAACGGTACGGAATATTTTCGGAAAACTTGTCAATTTCTCCTGGAAACGTTTTTTAAGTGGGAAAATTTGTTTGCCCAACAGTTCGACGATGCACACTTTAGAAACATTTTTACCCAAGTTTTAGTAAAGCATACTTTTTATTCACGCGTGTATTTTTCTTGTCCGTTTACAGTCTTTTTTTTTAATACATTTCTGTTTTCTCACGTCATCCACTCAAGGCGCAGGTTGTGAAGATTCGATTAAAGCTCCATTAAAACGATCGTGTGGCCGCATTTGCCGCCGTATAAACGCGTCCAAATCTCACAGCCAATCTCATTTATAGATATTACATGTACCACATTCCAATCTCGATACAATAAAAGGCACCTGCGTCGATCAAATCGATTACTTTGAAATCGATTGAAATTAAATACCCCAGTAACGTACACAACAAAGTACATGTACGTGCCTTTACATATATAGATAATAATCTCTTGCCATATGTAAATTACAATTACGTCCGCGTCTGTGCCGCGTGAAGACGAAAGAAAAATAGAAAAAACTTGATACGAGAAAAAAGATAAGTGAAAACGAGAAAAAAAAGCAAGAAAAGAACTAGGAAATAATATGCCAAAAAGAAAAGCAAACGATATATCGTACAGGAAAGACGAGGTAATAAGAAAAATGAAACTCACAGAGAGCGAGATAAGGACTCAAGATAACGCGCGTGTGATATATCATGTATATAGTAAAGTATTGACATATATATACATATATATATACATATATATATATATAGATGTATAACGACTAACAGCGGTTCTAGTTAGTCGAGCTGCGATGTCTTCACAGCTGCCCGCGATATGTGTTTCAAAACTTTTATACCATGTGAATATGGCGATGACGACGAGAATGAAGAATAATTTTTACAAAAGGACAACAACACTTAACACGAACAACACGATTGCTGCCTGTAAACCGAATTGTACATATACGTCATTTATTAATCTAATAATAACCTGCGTGTGCAGTATTTTAGTTTCACGTATGCTTACATGTATACGTATACACATTAGGGTGGTTTAAAAGAAACAAAAAAAATAATTTTTCTTTCACCCAAAGTACCCTTCGAAATGTTAGTTTTTAGCCTTAAACGAAGCCTCGTGAAACCGGAACTTGGTAGCAAAATTATAAAAGGTGCCTCGTACGGTTTGAATTTTTCAAACGCTCTTACAGAAATTGGGAAGCTGTTTTTTGTATCAATCTATGGTCAAATTTTCAAAAAAAAAAAAAACATTGAGACCATTACACACCTAAAAGTTCATCCTGTATTCGATACAAAAGTGCATAAGCATCTTCATTCATTTATTCAATGCACTCAACTTGTTACTAATACACGGTATATATGATATCATATGCAACGGCGAAAATTCAATCGTAAATATTCGTCGCGCTTTCGTTTTTCCGACTATCGATTCGTATTCGATAATATTGAATTATATCATCAAGACTAAAGTTAAGAGTCCGTGAACGAATACGTACGTGTAATAAAATCAGCGGCAAAAAAAAAAAAAAAAATAAATAAAAAAAATCCCAGTTAATAATTGGCCAAATGAAGTTTCTTATCTCTGCAACATCTTCTCGCAGGTACTTAAAGGGTCACCCTGGTCAATTTCAACGTTCTCGAACATATCCCCAGATATCGAAGTCGACGTACCTAAAACGCGGAAACGAGCTTAAAAGCCCCTTTCCATACACAATTCTGATCAAAAACGCTCCAAAGTATTTTTATTCGAGGTATAAATAAACAAACGGCACGGATTCTACGAAATGGCAATAGTAAATTCGTAGAATTCATGCCATTTCTTAATTTCTGCGTCAAATGAAAGTGTATCGGAGTATGTTTGTTGGGAATTGCGTACAGAACGAGGCCGTCGATCCCTCGTTCGCGATTGAGACACGTCAACTTTGATATTTGGAGATAGGCCACCCCCTCAAACGACGATAAAAAAGCCTTGCCGGATTCTGCCGCCACCGGCATCGTCGTGTAATACGTAAAAGTGCGTACACACAGAGGCCGGCGGCAAACGTACACGCACGTAAAACTAACGAGAGAGCTATTATTAGCTAATGAATGTCGGTGTGTAGGTCAGCACGAGAGATCGAGAGCTAGCCGCTAGCTGCGCTCTCTGCTACCTATTTACACGAGAAAGAGAGAGAGAGAAGGAAGAAGAAGAAGGTGAGGCGTGGGTGGAAACGGAGTGGTAAATTGGCCGTCGGTTCGCTGAAATACGCGGCTTTTCGTTATTTCGAGTGCAACACCGAACGCTAATTTATATCGCGTACAGACAGACGGAGAGCAGCGTCGAACGGAACAGTTTCAAACATGGATATATCTCTATTAAACGTGTAGGTGGACGACGTAAAGTCGATCCGAGCCTCGAGAGCTGAGCGAGAGATAACCGAGATAGGAGATAGAACGAGGGGGCGGATAAATTATTGACTCGATGCAAATACGCTCGTTTATACGCGTTTCAACGCGAGCTCCCGCATGGCGCGTGTTTATCGTACAACATATATATCTTATACACGCTACAATTGCGCAGTTGGTAATTAATTAAATCGCACAGTGTGCGTACTATTGTGCGGAATGATTGTGAATGAATAGATGTACCGTTTCAATACTATACGTTGTACAAAACATTGCGTAGCGAACAAAAAATAAGGAAGAAAAAACAGAGAACAATTGTGCGAGCGATTTCGTTTTGAAAAAATGTACACATATGTGTATATATTCAAATTTGATCAGTTCACGATCAATGCGCAATGTATAGGAATAATGATAACGTAAATTATGCATATATTACACATTCGACTTGCAGTAGTTGAATTTTCGAAAATCTCAGCATCGCAATTATTCCCACGCCGCGTATCCGGTACGCGCAAAATGCCGGAGGCTCAAAGTCTTTTGCACGTGATCACCTTATGTGCAGTTTGCTGCACGAGCGCCGATGCAAATACGGTAAACAATAAGCCGGCCCTCTCTATCTCGAATGCGATAAATCTAAATATTATAATTACACCTGCGCGCAAAACAGAAATAAAGTAAAAAAAAACAAATTCTAATACGGGAAGAATAAATTGTTGACAACGATCGAGAGAACGTGTAAATATGAATCGTTGTAACATTAAAAAGTGGAGAAAATTTGAAACGATTCGTTTCAATCGTACTTCTTGCCTGTATACATATATATATATATATATATATATATTTGATGTGGTGTTCGGGAACATTATTAAAACGCACGTGACATACAATTATCCGACAGACGCACAAGGATATTTGATGAAAAATTGAGTTATACGGCGGGATTGCTTTATTTAAACTGGTAAAATTATACGCCGCAACGATCCTCTGCCTCGAAAGATTGCACATAGTAACGTATAATCGCGTAGTTGACGTGGAAGAGAAAACATTGCGGGAGATTCTGAATATACCGACAAACATGTAACATGTATAACAACCAATACGTGGACACGCCGCACGCATGCGCGTGTCTGCTGGTGTAAAACAAGTATACACGCGCCTGTGTGTATATATATATATACACGCGCGCCGGTTATTCAAAAGAATTCTAAAAATATCGGACACCCACGATAAAACATCTCTGCAGTATTTCTAAAATTACAACAACCCAACCGGATCTCGGAGGAGAAATATGCGTATAATATTTTTCGACCTCGGTTGGTAAAGCGTGAAATTCGCTGAGGAAGATCCAACTCTAATCCAACTCTGGATCGTAGATTTTCTTTCTACCTTGTCGTATAACCTGGTATTTCTTATCCGTATATAAAAACAAACCTACAGTTTACGCAACGTTCCTTCTTTGTTTTTTAAATAAAATCGCCACCAATCGCACGCGCGTATGTACCTCTGCATTTCATTATATATTAATACATACATATATATATATATATATACATACATACACACACACACACACACGTGAATAGATACGTGCATGTAACAACAATACGTACCGTACGACTCTTTATGGTTGGCGTTGTCGATCTATAAATAGAATCAGCTGCACGTCGATGCCAGCGAGTACAGTATCATTTGTTTCACTCGAACCGATAACGCTCGAGTGTCCGATAAAACGGCGAAACCCTGCCGTTTCTATTATATTCTAGTATACGTGTCGGTTATAAGGCGGATATGCTCGTCGCGCCTACCTAGACTACCTGAACTATACTTTACGGGGTTTTTCTTTTTCCCTTTTTTTTTTGAGGGGGGGGGGATTTGAAACGTCAGAGTGAAAATCGACGAGACATTACACGTATATATTGAATAAATTGTATTTCAGATGAAAAAAAAAAAAAGAATAAGAGGAAGAAGATGTGTTTTTAAGCGTATTTAGTTCTGAAACGTTCGGAAAATTTTCAGTTAATAACCAAAAATTTAGTGCTCGATTCTGAATCCTCTTTTTACGTAACAACAAAGAATTTCTCGTAATTTTTTGAGAATTTTTCGACAATTCTCGGACCGTTCGAACAACGTTTCAGTTGAAGAAAAAAAATTAAAAGTGCCGAAGATGAGTAGAAAAAAAAAATTCGGCCCATCGTGGAAATATAATTAAATAAAATACAGTTGTTAAGAGTTTTTTTTTGAGAATTTTAAGAAAGTTCATTTTCAAAATCACTCCCAATATTTGCAAATAATTGAACAGTGGAATAAAAAAATTTTTTCAAAAAATTTTGCACACTGTTTCAGAGTCGGAACAATTGCAGAATAAATTCTGAAGAAAATCAAAAAATGTTTTTGAATTGAATTTCTCATATGTAAATCCCATATTAGCGCGAATCTAATCGGGTTCGTATATAAGGTACAAGGTACGGTATTTTCGAGGTCGATGCAGCGTGTACCACCTTGCGATATACGCCGCAAGGGTAGAAAAAAAAAATAAAATAAAAAATACGGAAAATGAATTGGAGAACGTCGACGCCGCGTAACGATTTTACCTCCAGGGCATTAACCAATTCAGGTCTTCGGGCAGACGGCGATTTGAAAACAAGTTAACGGTATCTGTAAAGTGATGAATTCTATACCCGCCGGATTATACGTGTAACCGCGTGCAGCGTTATTTTAATTTTAATTTATGTAGGTATGTGAATGCCAGACGGTCGAAATTAGACAGGAATTCGAAACGATCGCTTACTTCACGTACATTCAGCGAGAGAATTAAAATGAACGGAGATTTTTAGTTTTCTTTATTCTTCCTGCAATCGTTGTACGAGTATTATTTCCATTGATTTACGTATATTTAACAATCCCTTCTTATTGCATCAAGCTACGTTGCACGTGTCGAAGAAAATTGAAAAATTCCATACGTCATGGAAAAGTTGGCTAATTTCTTTGTTTTCATCGTCTCGTCCAATTCGACCTAATCGAACACGATAATATTTCTCTCTTATCCAAGAATGGAGAATTTTTCACGAAAACATCCTCCTCGACAGGCATCGCCAATTAAACCGCATCTCGTTACTTATACGAAATAAATTTATTTCTCCGCAAAGACAAGCACGGAAACACAAAATACATAATAAACGCATCGGGGCGTACGCATGTATTTAAACATTACAACTATCCACGTGTAGACCGTACAGTTTGCCGATTTCGTAAACGCGCAAATTGCATTCGAATTCACGGATGCTTTTTTCTTCACGTACTATACGTAAGTGTACGTACACGGTAATATTCATTAACAAGTTCCCGATGACTCGATATTTTTTTTGTTTATTTTTTTTTGTTTAATCAAAACTAAAACGAGTTTTCTTTGCATAGAAATTTCGCGTGTATATACGATAAGCGTGTCCGTTTTTATTTCTCCAGTCCCTTGAGTCGCTGGTCGTTTGATTGATTTGAATTTTGATCAAAAAAGAAACTAGTTTCAGTTTTATTTCGAAAAAATACTAAGCCACTGGCAACCTATCAATGAACATTACCCGGTAAATTGACGATACATTATACCGGGAGGACACGCATAATACGCGTAACAAAAAATAACGCCGCGACGTATGAAATGTACGTACGTACATGCATACATATACGTATACGAGAATAGAAAACGAGGCCAAAAATACAATCGTTAGGTCTAGCCGGCAATGATATTTCCGTCCCATGCAGACCTCCCTTCTCCACGTCTTTCACGAAATGTACACACACACACACACACACACACTTATATGTATTTACATTTCACCACCGCGGTTGTTGCCCGATCGGATTTATTTATTTTTTCGTATTTTAAATGTTCGCTTTCTCCCCCCCCACCCCCCCGCCCCTGAAGTTCTGCCCTATTTTTCTCACCCCCGATTTGATTCGAGTGTATTCGATATACATGTACAATGTACACGTATACATATAGTGTACAGCATATACCCATAGTCGCAAAACGCATGATCACATTTTTACAACATATGTACCTGTCTGTGTATAAAAATTGAAACACGCGTACCAATATACGAATTGTAACTTAGGTGTGCAAATTCTTTTCGACTATTTCTTCCTCATGCACAAGGTATCGGATTGGTTTTTTGTTTTCAGCTTTTCTCGAATTTTTGCCTCAGCCGCTCGCCCCTCAGATTGGTTTCACACAAATGTCGCGTGACCGATTGTTTGCAAGAAACTTTGTTACTGCGAGAAATCTGTGAGCATGGATTCTAATATTCCATGAAAAAAAAAATATTCACATCGCCTACGGAGCATTCTGCGTCAGCTGTACCCAATTAGAATTTGACTCTTCTTTTTTTTTTGCCTTCGATGTCGGCGGACGATTGACGTAAAATCCTCCGTCAACGACGCCGATATTTTTATCAAGCATCGGCGTCAATGCTGATCGAATTTTTACAATTATTCATGTTTTTTTTTTTCAATTATCAAGTCCCACGGTCAAATCTATGGCCCCTGAGAAAATTCACTCAACTTTAGCGAGGTCGATTACAAAATGCCCAACTTTGGGGTGACGATTACACAATCCTCGTACCTCTACGGACCCCGATGTCAAGAACAATTATCCTCTACGCATATTCACAATAATCAATCGTTTCGTCAACGTCCATCGAGATATACCAACGTATTCTGAAATTATTTTAACCAACGTCAAACCGTACTTTTGTGGATACTTGTATTTATTTGTTCAAAAGTAATTTCTGCAAAAGCAAAAATTGTCCAAAGTAAAGAAACACCCCAACGCAACATACGCGCAACGTATAATATTCTATTATACAAACGCTCTGCCAACTGTAAGACGAATGATGCGAGTGCAATTAGCGCGATCAAATTTGAGGGTGGTGGGTAGAAGAACAAAAACAACAACAACAATAATAACAAAAAGAGCGATAACGACGAGCAATCGTAGAAACGATGAGGCGAGGCTGGTTTTTGCCTCGCCGACATGCGACAACCGATCGCACGCGCGTGTTTGCGTAGATCGGAGAACGGCGCTCGATCTCGCTTTCGAGCCAGTAGTTGGTAAGTATACCTCTACCGGTGGTAGCTTGTATTTCTGGCCGTTGGCCGACTCCTAACTTTAGCCCGTAACTATATATAGGATGACATTTGTGTACACTAGGTCCTATGCCCTCGGCTTCTAACGTCAAACCAAAAATGAATCCGTTCTCTCCTCTCTCTCTCTCTCTCTCTCTCTCTTTCCCTCTCGCGCCAAATAGAATCGAATCGAGTGTACAATTATTAAATAATCCTTATCTACCCGATCAAGCACGCATATCACGAGGTAGATTGGGCACTGAAACGTATGCACGTGCAATGTCTTGTATAGAATCCAGTTTGAAATGTTAGAATGATAAATGTTTGCGCTATATTTACGACAATCTGCGCGCACAAAGAATTGCGCAACACCGCGATTCTCTGCACGGCTATCGTACGTATGATCCGCACGTTTCGACCTTACAGATTAACTTCGTACCTAAAATCTTTGAACAATTTCTTCCATGTAATAATAACAATTATTATTATTGTTATTATTATTATATACGACATGTACATTTCATTTATATTTCTATATATATATACATGTATATATATGCATATACATGCATGTATGAATGTATCTTGAACCTTTTGGAGTAGGTGGACGATAACAGGACGTGCGTGTGATTGCGAACAGAAGCGTGACAAAAAAAAAAAAAAAAAAAAAAAGTGAATAACAATATATAATATCCATTTTTGTCGATTTTTACCAATTACACCCATCATCCAACAATATTGTGAATCTCGTAGCTGCATGTACAAAGGAAAGAAACTGCCCGAGGTATAAGATACGAGGTACGTACCTTACGTGCACGCAGAGCATTTGTTGAATCTGTCAAATTCGCTGAGAGAAATGTGTTTTCTCTTTGTTTCAAACAATTGTTACTTGATTCGGCAAGACAAAAAAAAAATACCGGTAGTAAAAACAGTAATTTGTGACGTCAAGTGATGAAGCCACATTTATTTGAATAAACAAAAATATATCCTTCGACGTGTTTGGTAAATTGAACAAATTTTTATTTTGTTTAATTTTGTTTTCGAGCGAGTATATGCATATTCATGATACACCGATGAGAGATCAAAAGATACACGCATTGTACAGCGTAATTCAGTAATCAAATATACATTATATGTGTATGATAATATACGCAAGCGTGTGTGTGTGTATGTACATAGACATATATATATATATATACAGGATAATCGAAAGAATGAAGTCGGCTTCTCCGCATCCCGGAAGGGATCCGATATACGTATATATGTACCTGTGTACGAAATTCTATACAACGAGTTTGCCTGTACAAAGTGTGCACAGACGATACACGGTTGTTTGCCGGAATCGATGCGTGTATATTTTCTTTATGCATATAAACTGGTTATTATACGTACTTTCACAGACACACGCGCGGATACGCACGCAAACAAACGCATGATTTACACGTTTCCATGTAGACAAGTACACGCTGAACCGGAAGTATAATCATGGCACGTTGGTCCGCACGATAAGTTAACTCCACGTGCGGGGTAAAATTATATCTACGTGCACGTATAACGTACGTATTAGGGTGTTCCTTATTTGAGGGTAGGATAAAATTTTCATTGGGACGCCCCAAAATTTGTTAGAATTCGTTGAAAATGAAAATGGATGTAAGGTTTCAAGTGTTTTTCTGAGCCCTCCGAAAGTTTCAAATGTAAAATACACGTAGTTTTTATATAACCAGTTATTTCGTTTTGTATG
The DNA here is from genome assembly GCF_021901495.1 of Neodiprion virginianus. Taxonomy (NCBI): domain Eukaryota; kingdom Metazoa; phylum Arthropoda; class Insecta; order Hymenoptera; family Diprionidae; genus Neodiprion; species Neodiprion virginianus. The sequence goes on along the minus strand of NC_060878.1, from coordinate 38,771,805 downwards.
ACTTTCGTATAAGTTGAGGGAGCGATTTGATAATTGGCAGAGTAATACGCATATGATACAGATCGGAAGCCTGAAAATAGTCTGTTATGTAAGAGAGAGGGATAAGATATACAGATAAAGAAATATTGAAAATATGAAGTTTTACATCTATCTATCTTATCTATATATATATATATATATATATATAGATATAGATAATAAATTTTTATTACTCTACAGTCCATGTCCATTGATAAAAAATTGCTCGAAATTTTTTAACTATATGTGCTTTTTCGCAATTTAATCCTTTAATCCGCAATTTAAAAAAGCACATTTATCACGATTTATTTGTAATAATAATTTCCAATATTTTTATATATTATATCACGTAAATAAAAATTCCAAAATCAATCACAAGCAATACGTTGCGAGAATTTTGTTTATTTGTTTCGTTTGTTTGTTTCTTTCTTCCTTTCTCTCAGCTGTTAGTCAGTCATATCAACGATACATACCTAAATGATTGGTATGGTGCATATTGTAGGTAGCACCATAGTCCATATATGCCTTTCGTCCTGGACCGTTTTAACGATATATTTATATCCAGGTCAAAATTCGCGTCGTCACCAAGTAACATCCAAACGGCAAAATTATCACGATTTCAAAATCTTTTCTTTTGTTTTTTTCCTCCAATTATTTATCGATTTTGTTTTACTTATGTTTTCACACTCGATGATTATCGTTATTATTTATGTTTATCGTTATACTAATATCACTTGCACGAAAAATCACACACTATGATATCGCATGTACATATACAATACATGTATATGTGTAATTGTATAAGGGTGCAGATGATGGATTATTGGACAGTATTAATTTGTTATTATTTTTATTTCATCTTTAATTCTCTTTTATCGCGATGTCAGAAATAACGAAAATAACGACAACAACGACGATAACAATAGTAATCCTGCGCACTAAAATCGATTTTAATCGCGAGTTACGAGGGGCTGCGCGATTGTTTTAAAAGAGGTGTACGAAGGTTGCAATTTGTACGTGTACTGTGCAGGTATATTTTCACATTACAGAAACTTACACCAGGCCCGGTGTATTCTGGTTAATAAACGTGCGATCACTGGATACGCGAAAATTCAGCACAGAGATCAGAGGCTCGATCAGGCCGAAACTGGCGGATATCTAGAAAGAGAACAAATAAAAATTCGTTAAACCACAATAAATCTGATCGAGAACCACTAGCTGTATTGCATTCGAGGAAGCCTGGGTATTATTACGCGTGACGCGTACGCGATTGCATTCTGATAACCTCAACCCCTTCAGGGGCTCGTTCTTCGTTTGCACGAGACATAAAAATCATCGGTGAACTGTAGATTTTTGAGCTCGCCATTTTTATCAACGTCAGATTCGGATTCAGCGCGTCAAAAGCCTGCGGGAAAGTATAATTTGGTTTATGCAGGATCTGAACCGGAAGTCAAGTCTTTAACCGCCTGTATTATCGGACATGCAATTGAATTTGTTCAAGAAAATGACTCGTTGAATAAAAAAAATAAAAAAAAAAAATAAAAACATCAAGAACGCTTTCGATCAAGAATTTGATTTCCAATAAGCGAGCCGATAAGGCGACATTTTCTTTTTTAATGCAATATTTTGAATATTTTGTGACTGCCGTTCACCATATTCGATCCGGCATTTTGATTTTTCAAACTTTTATACCGGATTCGTAATCAGCGAGATCAAAAACTTCAAAATATGAAATTTGTTTTTAATCCAATGAAAATTGTCTTCTGAGCCAATTTTCTTCTTCTTCTTCTTCTTCTTCAAAAAAAAAAGAAGCATTTTCGCACATTGATTGTTCGTTAGCAAATTTTTGTGAAATTCTCAAGCCGAAACACCTAGTGAATTACAAAATAAGGTGGCGTATAACAGGAGTCTGAGAAATTTAATTCCTTGCATATCGGTGCAAAAATATTCCCATAACGCTAGAAAAAACTAAAAATAATCTGTCGTTGCGTGTATTCACGTATGCAACACCGTCCCTGAAAGGGTTAAGTACAAAATTTACTTAATATATTTTGATAATATCTCCCCGAATGTTTACATAGCTAGTTAACAAAAATCCGCCTTTTTTCAACTTGTTCTTTTTTTTTTTTTTCAATCCGCTTGTCCAGAAAACTGTCGCGTTTAGAAATAATTATCGTGAAACAATCGCGAAAGTATAAGTTTTCACCTGTTCGCGCACAGTGTTCACGCACGCGAATCCCTACGCATGCCTATATTGTCAAATTTGGTGCCCTAACCTTCGTGCGAGTCAAGGTTACAAAGCACAAATCATTTTTATAGGTTGTTTCTTTTTTACAACACACACACACACGCACGCACGCGCGTATATGCAAAAAAAAAAGAAATTTTTTAATTTTTGTTTTTAAACGCGAAGGTGTACGCAAATATACGCATCGTGCAATATTGTACGCATATACGTATGCGTATAAATATACACGGTCAGACGGCGCGTCGTTAAAGATTTTGAAATAAAGTTGTCAGCACCGTGACATCTGCGGCTTGTAACTCGACATCTTGCTTACGCAAGAAGGATGAAGAAGATTACGAAAATGAGAAATCAAAGAATTATGACAATATGATTAGTATACATATATATAACATATGTATATAAAAAAAAAAAAAAAAACATCAACGACAATTTCTTCTATTCCGTCTGTTACACTCGGCGCCCTGCGAGAATGAATATTGTCGGAACAACGGCATGGCGAGCAAATAATTATACTGCGTATATTTGTGTGAGTAAACGAAGTAAGGAACAAACAAACAAACTAACTAACTAACCAACGAACGAAATAACAAACTTTGTTACAGTCAGAAGAGAGATCTGGCAGAGAGCAAAGACCAGCCAGCTAGCGCCGGCAGCGTTGACGCATCAAAACGCGCGTATCCGAGTTCTACGAAGAGTATCGTTATCAGCTGATAATAATTGAGTACTTATACACGCAACGTGTACAAGGGACCAACCGTCGGGCAAACGAGCATGAAACACGCGGTTCAACTGTATGTGTATTCGTACTACGTAGGTATAATAATATGTACAAAGCAGAATTGGAAGAAACTCGCTCCCAAGTCGCTGGTGCGTTGCGGTATGTATAAATAAACAACTGCAATTGTAAATTCGAGGGATAGAAATACAGCTGAAATAGGTGAAAACGGAGCAGGTGAAACAGGGAGATTAGAAAAACAATTTTTTCGCGATGCTTTTCGTCAACGCGAAAAGGGATAAGAATATGCGAAAAGAAAGAATGAAAAATATTGTCGTATACAAATATGCATAGAAAATTCGGCCTGTAAAAATTTGTGTTACATATTTTTTACCGCAATCTCGTTATAAAGTCAAGTCGAATATTTTACCAATGACTCCAGAATGCAACAAATTATATGAATCTAGTGCCGACGGATAGAAAATTGATCGTATCGTCAGCGATCGTAAGATTCGTTTCGATTTTTTAAAGTCGTTCTATTGAAGAGTGCTGTTAAAAAATTTGAAAACAAGGCATGAATTTTTTTATTCTTCCTTCTATTTTCGTGGCAAAAGTATTCTTACATTCGCCATAGTATAAGGAGATGAGAGAATCGATCGTGTTCGATAACGGATGCTTAATTGCCTGTACAATGTACATGTACCAACTCGACTTTTTATTTATTTATTTTATTTTTTTTATCCTCTCGAATCTGTTCCATAATTGGTTAAACAGTATTTTTTAATTTACTCCTTTCGGAAATGGTTTCTTTTTCCCCCGAAACCGGTATGTACATATCATGGAAGTTTGAAGTCGGAGAAAACAAAAAGGTTTGACATAAAAAAAAAAAAAAAAAACTTGTTGACATCATGTCACGTCAACCTCGCAATCATTTTAGTACACGGCTAATCCTTTGAGAGTCAAATAAAAAAATAAAACTAAAATTATAAAAAAAAAAAAAAAAAAAAAAAAAATGATCACGCCCGCAAGAATTCCCGCAAGTATTTCCGGTTTCGCCGCGAGTACCGTACGTATATAACATCACATATCGCTTCGGAGATGGTAAAGAGCGAGAGAGAGAAAAAGGGTCGAAGGTTGGCGCAGGGAGACAGGGAGTGGGGGGGGGGGGGGGGGGGGGCGAGATGGGGGATCATTGACCGTATAACGAATGCTTTGCTGCACCGAGACGACTGGGCTACAAACACACGTCTGACGGACCGCCGCATTCTGCAAACTGTTCCCGTGACGTCGTCGACGTCGCGCTCGACGAACGAGTCTATTTTTCATCTTCTTGCATCATCGGCAATAAATATGCACAACGACAATAATATACTTATGAGAAAACGAACGGCGTTGATGGATCATTAGCTATGCGTCGATATTCATTTGTTTTTTAATTCCCTACTATAACTAGTTATGCGTGATACGTTAAATACACGTAAGGAAGGCAACAGGTGTTTGAAAATAAAATTTGTCTTCCGTTCGTCTGCCTTTGTTGTAATTATATGTATACACCTCGAGAAAAAAAGGAATTAAAAATTAAATTACCATGTAAACAACGATAATGATAATGATAACGATGATAATGATAATGACAATAATGCACGAATCTTAGGCACGGACGCGTGTGTATTACACAACGATAAGTGCAACCTGCGCCATTGTTCGCCGCCTCGGGTAGATTATAATATAGGATACCGGATGCAACTTGTGCATTACTTATGTACATATACGTATAGACGTATGTTCAGCCAGGGTAAAGGTATTATCTCGACGCGATAAAGTACCTACGATGCATAGAGGGGAATGAATCTCTGAACGAACGAACGAACGAACGAACGAACGAATGAATGAATGAATGATAAGCAGCTATATATAAGAGACGGTGAAGAAGTACGTCAGCGGTTTGTTTCACTTGCCGAAACATTTCGACGTACGTATGTTTGTATGTGTATGCGTATTGTCTGGACGGATTGCATACCTTCCGGAAAAAGAAAAAAAAAGAAAAAAAGAAAAGAAAAAAGAAAGTGAGATTGAGAGGATATGCAATTAGTCTAAATTGAATTTTTTATGACTTAGTAGCACCAACGTTTACTGAAATCTGACGATTACAGGTTATTTTGAAAATTATTACTTTGAAAATAAAATACACGCAATTGAGAATGTAACGGAAAAACGGCGATTTTTAAATCGGGAAATCCACCGTCTTACAGGCAGGGATTAGAGTTGAGATAAAAATTTGAAAAAAAAAAAAAAAAAAAAAAACATCAGGAAATTGCCTTTGAATTATTTTTAGTCGATTTGGTAGGTGAATGATAAAAATTTCTTCCCAGCCCTAAATAAAGTATACTCTGGTGTAAATAGAGTATCGATCAATGTTTCAGATTTCAATTCGAGCATCGGAATATTATCGTTCTCATTTCCATCAATTCTTTTCTTCCGCAGATAAACTTACATTTTTTACGGATACATATTCTGGATGTGACATTTCACACGACAATATCAATTAATTATTTTTAGATTGCATACATCGAACGCGCGTTTTTTACATAATGATTCAATATTGATTCTGTACTTCTGTAAAATAATTACAGCGACAGTGGTAATATATAATAATGTATAACAGCTGTTGCGAAATTGAAAATAAACTTAAAGAATTTCGAATGCCGCCCGTTTCTCTCGTTTTCCATGCATACATGTATATACCATACATAACATACATAACATAAGTGTAATATAAATGAATATAGTACACAAGATATTAGGGAGATACGTTTGTGCATTACATACGTTACTATATATATATATAGGTATATATAAATACACACGCGTTTAGTCGGCTGAGTTGCTGTAAACAAGCCTTAGAATGTAATAATTTAAAGTTTCTCTCGACGCGCGCGGTCAAGCAACTGAAATTGCGTAATATACTGCCACCGAGTATGTGTAGTAACGAACGGCAGCCTCTGCAATTAGATAGATCTCGGCGATTGCGAATAGTCGCCGTGTTTGAGGAGAGAAAAAGAAATAAATATGAAATAATACATGTCGCGTGTCTAATGATAAAAATACGTGTACGCCATTATACGACCTTTGACCACGCGCGTAAAGGTAAAATGGCGTACTTTATTTTCTTCTCCCTTTGTATTTGTGTGAAAAATATGATGATACGTTCGGAAGAAAAATTTGGTAATTGAAAAATGGGCCAACTGACGGTAAAAATGTCGTAATTACTGTCGGTTATGCCCTTTCATCGGGAACTAATTACATTTTTCGGTTAATTTTAGTGTTGACAAGCGTTTCGAGTACTTTCGACGCGAAAAATAGCCAAACGAATAAATAAATAACACGCCCTTTTACCATTTACATCAGACACGCGGTATGCAACATAAATTTACGGCAAACAGTCGGCTGACAAATAAATATTCGTGTTTGAAACGTTGTGCCGAATTCACGAGAAAAAAAAGTTTTAAAAAAAAAAAAATGAAGGAATGAATAAACCAAAGAAATAAACTTCACGAGTTTCGCAATATCGTAAGTCAATTATTGTACGACAATTAATTAATCGAGTGATATCGGGATTTTGTTTAATAACACGAAAATCGACGCACAGACGCGTACAAACTACACTTTGCTTTACGTATATATGGAAAACGAAGGCTAGCGGAAAGCGTGATAAATCGAAAGACGAAAACGAATTGGATACGAGTTGTAAGAGGAGTGGAAGAAGCGCGGTAAGCACGACACTCTCATTCATCGTCGTGTAAATTGATCCCGTGACTTAGCACAGCGCTTTAAAGTGGAGAGAACGATTATACTCGAGTGACGTAATCGGAATCACTTTCGATTCACCGCATCAGTCTGCACGGAGGCGGAAACGAGAAGAAGATATCGGAATTTAATATTTTCCACTTTATACGGTCTGTTTTTCATCGAGTTTGTATAATTCAAACAACGAGAAACGAAGTTCCAAAACAACGACGAGATAGATATGTACTTCTCGGACTGTTTGACGTGTTTCTTTCATTCCTAAGAAAAAATAATTAAATTCTTTTTCATTTGACTTTGAAGGTTTAATGATTATACACAAATATATATTGTCCCCCCCCCCCCCCCCCCCCAAAGTATCGGCATCTTTTACTCTCAATTTTCGCGAAAAAGACACGAAACGAAATTTAAAAAGCTAAACAGAAAAAGCAACTCTACGTGACGGAAATCGATCGATCAAACCTTTGATTGCGAGAGTTATAATCGATATGATCGGTGGATCGTTTAACCCGAGGCTGCATCACCGGCGTCATTCCTCGGCCTCTCTTTCTACTCGCTTCTCTTTTTCGCAAACGTCTTGGATCAGGTATAAGAGAGCCTGCGGTGAGTATATGGAAGTCGCGTACTCCTCGGAACCTGAACCATTAACGGGATGTTGAACTTGGGAGGCAGCACCGCGAGCTAAAAACGCTAACGGCGATTATAATGGTATGCCGAAGATCAAAGGGTTGAAGCCGCTGTTAGGACTTGACGCGAATCTCTCACGCGTTGTTCGCCATATAGGTTAAGTATACGCGTAACGGTATCAAGTAAGTATAATAATGATACAAGCGGGATGCGAGATTTGAGGGAATCTTTGTTATTCTTCCTAAGCTTTACTCGTGCGTCACATGTTCTACAAACCGTGATATGGAAATTCCCTAAGATCTTCCAAATTTTTCACCATTATTCAATTACACGCTCTCTGATCCCTTGAATATTTTTCAACAATTTTCTTTCAAGGTACACCCGCGAGATTTATTTTACTATTCTGACAATATTTTTTTTTTTTATCCACTCTCGTTTATCACCCCAGAATACGCACGTTGACATTTACACGGTGAGGATTTCGAAAAAGAGATTATTCAACAAATTTCTTATTACACGTAGTTAAATTAATACACGTGAGTAAATTTTCTTGCAAATATTCCAGCGACGTTGTATGCGGTTGGCGTACACATGCATGAATAATAAGGATTTGCAGATACGCGTTACGCTTTTACAACTATCGTACGTACGTGTAGTAAAGTATCGTACCTGTAATACCTGCACGCCCTGTGTCATAAGGTGGGTATTACTATGTCATGTACAACCGGTGACTGCAAGGAGGTGGGGACAAAGACAGACGTACATTAACGTTTGCATAATAAATACATAACACGGGCCCCGCAAACTTTCTGCCCTGATACACGGTCAGTCTTACACAAGTATAACATGTATCATACGTATGGTACGTTACACGGACAGCATGACGCGGTTGGTGCCATGCCGGCTGCAATTTGGTGGCGATAAAATACCCGCTGCTACTTGGAGCTGATCGCGAATGCGAATTCCTCTGTGAAATTTTCTTACAGAGCGTTGTCTGTTTTTAATCGCAATCATCGTTTCGCGGAATTTGATAAAACTTTCGCGACAAACGGTGGAAGAGGAAAACCGATACGAGAGCAAAAAAAAATATAGAAAAAAATATTCTTTATATCCACGCATTTGTAAATAATATCTTAACAACGACGACAAAACATACGGGAGAGTGACGGAGAAGAGGGGGGGAAAAAAAAATCGATCATCAATTTTTTACAACAACGGATTGTAAAGGTGTGACATGATATGTTTGATACAGTTGCTCGCTTCTGTACGTACTCGTGTACGTACGTGACGTACATTATCAACATGCATATATTTATATGTCTGGTTGGAAGATAGATTCTCGAATATAAATTATGCGACAGGTACACACAATATAAATGTGTAATCATTTTTCAAGTTGTAAGACCTAAAGAACGCGCGCGCGAGTTGTGAAAGAAAATGTGATAAAGCTATTACAGTGTGACTAAGCGTTTCTGTGGTAATTTATGCTCAACAATATTACACTTGATACGTAGATAAATTAAAATTCGTCATTCCCGGTGAAAATTAGAAAGAAAAAAAAAAAAAAATAGTACAGACAACGTATTCCAAGTAAATGCGTTACGTCAAATGCTGCGGACATAAAAAGAGAATAATAAAAAAAAAAACAATCTGAACTGTCGTATGAAATTTTTATTCTCCAGTAATTTGAAATTGAATACAAGGATAGGGAGGAGTAAACTTTAAAGTAAAGTCATTTAATCGATTGATCAAACCGGCTGATGAAATGGCGTAAAACTTGAAAATGAAAATGAAAGATTAGAAAAGGAAAAAAAAAAAAAAAATACTATCCAAGAAAAATGAAGGAAAATACTTGTCATTTGAATTCAGAATCAGCAATTTATTCGGAGAATAATTAAAAAAAAAAAAACAAAAAAAACCTCGCAACTCGCCAGTTGTTCCATAAAACTTTACGTTTTTGAGGAGCATTAGTACAACGAAATAAGTATTGGTTTAACTAGGTGAAAACCCGAAGGGGAACGTTTCCCTCGAGAGGGAAGTAACAGGCACACCAAAATAAACACAGGCATCAGGGATGCTTATCGCCTCGGCGTCCTACTCTCGCAACTACATATATACATGATATAACTTACGTACATGGCAAGGTCAGGGTTTTATCCCGCCCAAAATAAAAAACGAAACAGTTTAAAAACACGTAATTCACCGTCCGATGTGCAGTGAGAAACGTTTCTCCGTTATTTTTATTTATTTTTATTTAATATTATTATTAACCCAGGAAACTTTTTCAACAGAAGCGTAAGATTTGAAATGATAAAATATACGAAGAGATAAAAAATTTCGTAGCGCATATCGGTACAGTTGGAAAGTTCGTTTCTGGATATAAAATTGAGTCCGAAACTCGTTCGAGTATAAGATATAAAAAATTAAAGCCCACCATTCTTCAGAACGCTTCGATTAAATTCCAACTTTAGAACAAAATTCCCCAATTTCTTGTAATATTAGGTCAAAATCAGACTCGTGCGTTTAAAATCGTTATAAATATAGCGACGCCAAGGGCAACGATCAACAAACTTGAAATTCCATAGTGTATAAAACACCGGAGTTTGAAAGCCGGACGTCGTAAGCGTGCGCGTAAGGTCAAGGATCGCGTTTGCCTAACATGCGTGAAAATGCGTGTGCGAAAAGAAATAATAAATGAAATTGTATACAAATAGCCAAAAATCGAAGATCTAAACCGGTGGTTTCGACATTTGGACTCGTTGAAGTGAGAAAAATACGCTGCATGACAAGCGCGAGGCATTGCAGAAGTATCGAATACGACAAGCTGTGATCGGAGGTGTAAGACAAAATTGTGCAAGCAGCGCTTCGTGCCAAGATATATGAAAAATTGCGTTACTGCAGGTTTGTAACTCAAGCTTACGGAGAAAACGAACTGTCACCATTTTTTCGCGGTAAAAGAAAAGCATTCTTCATCGTCGATACGATTTTCAAGTTTAGCTTCCAAGAAAGTTGACTTGAAAAATTTTCATTCGCGTATCGTACAATTTGTTAAATTCAATAACATTCGCCAAATTCCGTACAAAAATTAGCCACGAATCAAGCAAACCTTGACTTGCATCGTATTGTTAGAAATAAAAATCAGTTTACTTTAGTCAATTTTTTATAAATATTAAACGTTTCCTATTTGTACCAAATATAAGACTCATTCGTATGAAAACTATCCGAGCCAATGTTTATCAAACACAAGGTTGAAGTTAGTAACGTCAACGTAACGAAACATCTCGGGGAAAAAAACATTACCGTGCAATTTTTCAAATGACTTTCAACGAGTTTGCTTTTAAAAATACGAGTACGTTTTGTTTATCATGGTTTATAAAATTTCAGATGATCCTCAAGTTGCGAATTAACGAGTTCTCCTAAACACGTGCATCGTTAAAGTAACGTTACTAACTTCATCCTCGTTATTAAATAACATTAAATTTTGTCTTTCGTAGCAGGTTTTTTTTTTTTTCCTTAAATTATTTTCCGCCAAGTACTGGTCAGTCAATCGCAAATTAGACGGCTCGAATTGCAAAGAGACAGTTTTTTGAAACAATTGAACACCGAAGCACTCGGACGTATTTTCAACAATTCGACATTCCCTTCCCATCCACCCTTCAGCAGAATTTCCGTATCCCGGACAAGCGGAAATAAGAGAAAATCGTGCGTACGCGTGTGATGGCAAGAGATAATAATAATAACAATAATAACAACAATAATAATAATAATAATAAAAAGAATAACCGTCAAAATATACAACGTAAAAGAATTCACCAAATAATTCACAAAGTGAAAATCAACTCACTGATAATTATGCGGGATAATGTGAAAAGATTCCTCAGGATTCCACATCCGCGTCCGATTAAAATTAACAAAATCCGTACGACACGACGTAACGAATCAGGTAAAAACAATACATCGTACATATATATACTTCATACATATGTGTTTGTATATATATATATAAAACGTATACATATATAGCACATCCGTTCACTGCGTTCCGTCGAACCAAAACAAAAAAAGTGTAAATTGTTTCGAGTAATATGTTACAGGATAGATGATTAGAGAAAAAATAAATGAAAAAAAAATTAATACCAACAGCAAGAAAACAAACCGTTCCAACACACTACACACGTATCAACGAACGTATAAAACAAGCCCGACGAAACACGGGATGAGAAAACCGACCACTTTTCCCTGGCATTTCCTGCCACCTTACTTGCGATATTCCTACTCGATATTTTAAGGCGACGCGACGCGACGCGACGTGACGTAACGCGACCGAGCCGACGTAGAAGGCGTACAATCGCGAACTGATGTCGGATTGTTTCCTCCTTCGCGGCCGTAAGCGAGAGCCGAGAGCGCAGCCAGTCAGCGACGTCGTCTCATGGCGTCTTCTGGCGTCGACTTTACGAACGAGATTTATTTATAGCGCGAGTACTGTTTGTCCACCTCCTTGCCCCTCCCTCTCCTCCTCCCGCCGCCTCTCGCTTTTCTTTCCGTAGGTACCAACCTACCTGGGTACCCACTCTCGATGCGCTCTGCTAACTTCGATTAAATTTTACACTCGTAACACGTAACGATGCACGCTCGGTGGTTTCGTAATTCTACTTCAATTGTTTTTTTTTTTTTTTTTATCCACAAATGAAAAAACCATCGACAATAAGAACGGAAGATCACAAACTGCGAGAGATTCAAACGATACGGATCTACGTTTGTTTGATATAATTATAGAACGACGTCGGAAAATATTCAGTTGTATAATAATAATAATAATAACAACAACAACAAAAACGCACGTACGCGTGTATAATATTGTTTACTCGTTTGTTGGTTACCCGAGGCGTCAATAATTACGCAGCCAGCATCGCGGTGGTATAATTTTTGCAATAATTATGTATTGTTCGTATTTATTAACCTGAATTATGATATGTATGAATATACATGTACATATAACGTATGTACCAAAGTCCCGACGTGACAAGAGAGCCCCTGCGGTAACAGATTCCAGAAATAGCGCATACATTACACGGCGACCGACCGACCTCCGTTTTACATTGTTTTTTTATTTAAAGAATTATACATTGTAGCCTACGCACGACGAATATTATATTTCAGTAATAACAACGTTGAACACGGGTATGTATGCATACGAATAATATGTATAATGTATAACAGATATAATTATCACAATTTTCCGATCGCGTATCTTGATACGCGAGTTGTCATTTGTGTTGTGTTCTTTTTCTTTTTTGTTTTTTCTTTGCCGTTGTAACGCAGCGTAATATTTTTCGATGAAATCTATTTCTTAAAAACGAAATCACACCGGCATCGAATAACGATGTATTATTAATAATTGCGAGCGAACGAGAAATTTTAAAGTTGCGAGCTAAATCGCGCGAGTTGACGGTTGAGTGTGAAATTGAAAATGATAAAAACACACAAGACGCAAGATGTCGGCGCTCGGTCGACCTTATCAGCGTTGACATACATACATTTTCTCGGCTCTACCGCACCGGTTAGATCCGGTCAGCTGGACCAAATGCCGGGGAATGTAAAGAAGCGTAATTACACCTAATCGCGATATAAGCGAAACACGTATCCGTACGTACGTGGCACGTATATTGTAATATGCGTTGTACCCGCCTTACATGTTCTGTGATAATAATTTATAACAAGAACTATCAGCCCTCAAATTAAATACTTTTCGCGATTAAAAAGTCCGCCGTCGTGTATTGAAAACATAACATATCAAAAGTAACAACATGAGGAAAAAACCGAATCGCAATCGGGTTAAAACGCTTTCAAAATATGTCGAAACTCGCTTCGTATGTATTACATAAACATACATAATACGAGCTTCGAAATATTTTCAAATATACATATACGCATGTATATTTTATACAATCATTCGATACACTTATCGTAACGTAATGAAATCGTATAACAAATCGTTTCCCAAAGGTGAATAATCTTATTAATTATACCACACCGAACGATATATACAGGTCCAAGTAAATACCTAGTCTTTTTTTTTTTTCCTTCTTCACTTCTAGATCGCTCAACGTTACAAATTATTACGATCTGGGTCTACGTCGGAATAGGAAAATGAGCAAAAAAAAAAAAAAAAAAACTGCATCGCGTATATGTTTTATCATATGTTCAAATCCAATGTTTTCCAGGGAGTAAAAAAATTTCTTCGCAGCGACGTTTTATCCGAAGCCTATTATACTCCGAGTAGGCAAAGTGCGTCTCGACGCCGGTCGACGCCGGTTTAGTTCCGCGGCAACCTTCCCGGTTTCCCCGCTGCTAGGCCGACCGCTAACAGGTGGTTACTACTGCTGATCTCAACCACTGCTCGACTACTCGCCTCCGCTCGGTTCCTAGTCCTCTCTACCCACCGGCCAAGGAATGCCGGTCAACGACGCGTCCGACCGACTCTGCCGCCCTCCAAACGTTGGCGACAATTTTTAATTTATCGGCTGATTGAGCGGTAACTTAATGAGGGGGGGGGTGCTTGTTTGGTTTTTTTTTTTTTTTTTTTTTTTCATTTTAAAGATACCGAAAGCACTTGGAGGAATATCAGTCCGAGGGCTTTTTTTTTATCTACGATTTCAAGAATATTTCACAATTTTTTTCACCGAAATTAATAACAAAATTGCGGCATGGCGGATATAAGTAGCGAACGACTCTGAAATCGAGGGTTTTTTGCGGTGGCGAATCCTCCGACATCACTCTTCCCAACTTGTAACGGATAAAACGAATTTTTACGAGTTAAAAACGTCGTTTCGGATTCGAGCGGGAAGTGCGAGCGTTGAAAAAAAAAAAAAATTTTACTCACAAATATACGCGATTATGAACTAAAAAAAACTTCATTTTTCCACCATAAAATTTCTGAAAAAAAAATTCGGTATTGAAATTCAAAAAATCTAACTAGAGGTCAAATCGGTAAACAAGTTTTAAAGATTGTGTGAAAATTTCAAGTCAATCGGATGAAAATTAACCGAGGAATCTGAGTCACCGAATTGAAAACGTGGTTGTTAGCTACTTATATGCGTCATGCCGCAATTTTCTTACCAACTTCAATGAAAAAATTGTGAATAATAAATCTCTGAAACTCAAATAGCTACAAGTGTTTTCATTTTCTTTAAAAAACAAAAATTCAAAAAGAAGTATGATCTTACACCAACAAACTCCCCCTCCCCCTGCCCCTCGTCATATTTTCAACTAACAATAAGATCATGTGGTTCTTCTGGGTATTTCGTAGAGTGAGATTTTACGACAGAAAATTTCGAATAAATATTTGAAAAATTTTACTCCTGTGAAAAATACGAAGGAAGATTATTAGACGATTTTAGTGAGCGATCAAAATTTTTTTTTTACCTTCAAGGTAAAATATGAATACTGTCAGAGTGACAGACGCGTTTTTCATTTCCAAAGGAATCACATTTATACATCACATTATTTTACGTCACACGGTGTAAACGAATCAAACGTCGAAGTAATTTTTATTTCCGTGTAAAGTGTTTCTAATGAAAGAAAGGGAGATAAAGAGATCCGAGACTTTGATCGTTACGCAATTCTTATAATAACGTATCTGACAATGAGATTTACTTCGGTGGGCGACAACTTTCTTTAATTTGAAATTTCAAATACAACACTATAAACTACCTCAGACTCTCTTTCGATTGTTTATCCTTTCGATTGTTTATCCTTTCGATTTAATATCTCACTATTATTTATTGTATTACATAATTAACTCACAATACACAGTTCGTAACAATTATTACATGCGGCTGTTTTTATTTTTCTTTCTAAAAAATTCTTTAACGCAAAGGAGAAAAATATGAATCTTGGTAAAATATATCGTTTATGTTAACATGCCAAGAAAATAAAATGTGTAACAAAAATTAAAAAAAAAAAAAAATGTGTACGAAAAATTCTGTACAATAATTCATGCAATAACAATAGTTTCAATCCCACCGACTTTTTCGCATTCTGCGCAACTGCAACACTTAATACACTCCTTCAAATCGCATATATGTATTCAGGTTTAGATACATACATATATATATACCTATACATACACACATCTGTCCAATAATGAGATTTCGTTGGAATTGCGTCGTAAGCTTTTCTCGCAGTTCCTGCAACCGACGATGCAACTATCCATAACAACCCCCAACCCTAGTCGATTATCCGTCAAGTTTTAATTAACCCCCGTAAGGAAGGTAGGCAATTTCTATACCGTTATCATCATCATCGTCATCGTCGTCCGCCGCCCCTGAAAGCTCGCTCAACCAGCCGAGTTGGCACAAGCCGGTTAAAAATAAAGTCAAGGTCAGGTATTTTCCCTTCACTTCCCTCCTCCTTCGCCCTCCTATCATTCATCGATCCGTCGTACTTGATGCTATTAGTCGCGCACACGTACGCACATTTATAATATATATTACACTGTGTTGTATAGCCAAAGGAAGTGGGATTAAAAAAAAAAAAAAAAAAAACAATTATATCCAAACATACCTTATTACGCCGCATCAGGATGCGAACAGTTAGACGATTGTGAAAAGATGGCGTTGAATATTCCGCTCTATTTTCTCAACACGAGTTTTATACTCCCACTTATATTCGGCAATAAGGATTTTAAATCGCTTCTTCGACTCATCCGATCGAACTTCAAGTATTACACTTTCGCACACGTACTTAATATTCACGTAACTACATATCAGAGAGTCGAAGTCCATACCTGTATATAAATACGAGACAGAACTGATGACGAATAATCCGACATTATTTCCACGGTGAAATTAAAAAATTGTCAATCAATTCGTTCTCGGACAATATATGTATAGTCTATAGGTATGCAGATACTCTGCATGAGTCACATATGTCTGTTATTATCTATAACCGCATGTTATTTATAGAATACCGGATTATACAACGATGAAAATCTTGAAAAGCCGTGTGTAATCTGCGTGTAAGGAATTGGGACTAACAATAAGTAAAAAGAAGTTGCAAATCGACGACAATACCGACTTTGCCATCTGCATGGCAAGCCTCCTTCTCCTCCTGCTCTTATAGAAGGCTTGTACGTACGCATTATACTGTAGTTTATTGTTAGTAACAGGATGTGCAATTTCCTGCAATTCTCCGATGCTTTCACGCTACCTTTTATATATATATATATATATATATATATATATATATGGAAAAATTGCCATATACATTTATATATAGTATTACACGGCAACAAATAGAGTGAGACACGTGATTATCATTGTGATATTTATATACACTCTAAGTAGTCACTCGGCGCATGTTTTATTCTCAACTATACATATACGTATACTCACCCGCCAACTTGCAAAATGCAGCAAGGGCTCACCGTCTGCAGTTTTCTTCGGTATTTATGGTAGCTACAACTGGTAGGAAGAGGGTGAGAGAAGAAATGGAGAAAGGAAGAAAGAAGGGCAACGAAGCAAAACCAAATAAAGCAGAATGTGTTGGGAAAAAAAGAACGGAGAAAGGAAATAAAGTGAGGAGAACCGACGTCACTAACCTGAAACAAAAGAGAACGAGTGGTTAATACGCGTGTACGAGCGGTGGTTGAAAAACGATTAACGAAGGTTTGCAAAACTCGAAATAAAAAAAAAAAAAAGAAAAAAAAAGAACAGCAAAAATACGACAAAAACGCGAAACTTTCCGCAGTCGTTACTTGCGGTATAAAAACGAAACCGGGTACGCACGCACGTTCATGGTTGCTAATTTTAATGCACATTTAGTATTACTGCGAAGAAATACGCCATACTTCAACTTGTATGTTATATACGGTTCGGGGCACAGTCGTAAATTTATCAATCTACATACATATCGCTGAACGCACATATTGTACTATATCGCGCTAACGCAACGCGAATTGTATCTATCGTTTCTTTTTAAGAGAGTGTCGAAAAGCTTTTCGAAACTTTGCACACACGAATGCACACGGGGTCTTTTAACCAATCGCATTGTCAGCCAGGATTAATTACACGATCATTTTATTTTCTGCAAATCAAACACGTGTGCGCAAGTCGTGTTTATTCACCTTATTTTGCAGGTTATAATCTTTACCCATTCGCAGGATACGCGATGAGAAAATTTTATCAATTTACTGGATTTCCAATCCCCACCATCCGGGAGGCCGTTTCATCGTGCTAACCGATTGAAAATATGGCAAATTCAATGTTCGTTGAAGATCGAATTATGCAATGAAGAAACGAAAAAAATTTAATAAATTATTTTTCCAATAAAATGGTCAGTATATAATTGCTGGCAGTGCAGGTATATAGGAGCAAAAAAAAAAGAAACGAAAGGAAATAGAATAAATCAAAAACGAGATTGATTACTCGATTCCACGGTAATTTACAAGCCGTACGTATGTTCAAGAAATCCATTACAACGTGAGAATCAATCATAGCGTGCAAGTAAAATAAAATAAAAACCTTGGACAAAAACGAAAAATAAAAACAAAGAGCAGGTCTTTTTCTTTGTATTCCACATATGTATTAAATACACGTAACGCATACGGATGCATACGCGCAAAAAGAACGAGAAAAACAAAAGAAAAAGGAAGCAATGAATGAGAATGGAATGAGATCGGATCCTGTACATTTAACAACTTCTATTAATTTAGCCAATTCCAATTTTAAACCGTGAATATCTCGAGAACGGTGATAGATACGGCAAAAATAGCAATAACTCGGGGTCAGTTGGAGGGGGAAATTGCAAATATATATATATATATGTGTATATAAAGGCCGAGCGTATTACGCGTTCCTCGCGGATCGTGAAAAACAATGGCGGATCACGAGAGTGCGGATTATTTATAAAACGTAATTTGTGTAATCGTCGAAAGAAGAAAAGAACGAACGACGAGGAGGAGGTTGTGCAACGCGATTATCCGCCGGGATTCTCCGACTTGTTCCAACTGCGCATTACACACGCACACAAACGCGCAAACGCAGGGTAACGTAATAGATGACGTAGGTATAAACGTAGAGGCGAGAAGAGGGAGGAGAGGACGGACCGATGTTCAAAGCGCAACCCGATGGGGGGGATGAAAATATTCCAGAAATTATATCGAAATTATATCATTGCGCAATACCGCCGATTACATCGACGCCGTTACCGAAACAATATACGTAACGATATTGACCTGTCGGCTGTTATACGTAACGAACGCATGGATATACCTATCGTATATACCTCGTTACCTACACGTTATCCACGCGTGTGTGCAAGTATTAACAATGCACAAAATACCTACGCGTAAACAATCGTGGACAGCCTCCGGAGCTCTGGCGTGTAATAACGAAACGTATTTAACGATAAGTACAATAACGTCAGCTCCGCGAACTTTGCCCCTTTTTTTTCTCTCTCTCTCTCTCCGCGTCTCCCTCGCTTTGATTGTTTCTCGTTTTCTTCTCGATATAATATATCAATCAAGGCTAATTTGCGTAACTCGGAGCCCGATTACAGATATACAGATATATACAATATGCATATATGTATACAGGTATAAGTATAATAAATACGAGTATAAGGTACGCGTACAGAGAAAGAAGAAACCGGCCCCTCCTCGTGCTGGATGAAATCTATTCTCGGACTAGTTACGTGTCCATTCATTTTACATATAATTAACTTGTACGCAATTAAGATAAATATATTAAATCACGAACCGTTTATTACCGAATATATTATACATGGTATACGTTGCACGTAGTTGGAGAGTTTTTTAAATTAGGTGGAAAATAAAATGTAAGAAATAACGTGGCGCTCTTTAACGTATACGTTATTCCCGAGTCATACACACACAGGTACGCAATTATTTTGAATTTCTAAATAATACAGTGAAAAATAAACAACCCGAAAGAGATTCAATAGAAAATAAAATACCCCGCGAACTAGGAGTAACGAGATAAAGAAAAACTTTAAAACAAATAACCGTCTCTCGAGATATTGTCGAGAGATTCTCAGCGTGAGGCGGTCGCGATAATTATAAATACGAACCCTTTTTAACGCCGAACCGTTCTATTTTCAAAACCAAACCGTCGCTATAACTACAACCATATATTGCATTCCATTATTATACACTAGGTACGTATTGCGATCGGTGACGAATTTTCTGTATCAAAAGAGATTTAAAAAAAAAAAAATAATACAATTTAGTTAGCTGTTAAACAATTTTTTTTTTAAATATATACATATACCTATATACTTATATACACAGTAGGTTTGCAAATGCGAGGCGTAGATTATACTTATTTATACACAGAGATCAGGTACACGTTCGTTGTACATGGGGTTGGATAGGCGTCTCTTATTGTAATACATAGACGTATGTAATATGTATATGTACCTATATTGTACATAACACGCGTGTATGTATATATGTATATATATCAGGAGCCGCGGCTCGTAAGGCAGGATGAAAACTAAAATAGTGGCGTTCCGTTCGAAAATACCGGAGCTAAAAATACGGGTAAAAATAAACTGGCACACGTGTAAAAACAGAAATTAATATTTGCCGCTACCGAACTTCGATGTAAATGCCTGTATTAACGCGGTTCGCGATAATATCAACGGAGTATATTGTTATACGCGATGATTATACGAGGCGTGTCTGCGGTTCGATGTGCGAAACGCGCGTCAACGACGAACGCGATCCGGGAACAAACCCGCAAATACGTACAATGTGCGGTAAATGGGTGATAAAATGAAGAAACAATAAAACGTAACCTCCGGGGCTTGGCCAGTCTCAGCTGTATTTTTGTACTACCCCGGTTTTATGAATAAAAAAAAAATTGAAAAAAAATAATAAAAACAACAACAAACGAATCGTAAAAATAAGCAGGTAAATGTAGTGAGAAGGAGAGGAGAATGAATCGGTTCGAAAATTCTAAATCGATTGTTTTTTCATTAAATTTTCGTCAAGATTCGACGGTGAATCGTCTGCAACGTTGAATGACAAGGGTAGAGAATAGAACGGAAGATAATAATTAATGATATCGTCGTATTAGCTAACAATAAAAAGGGGAGATAAAAATCCGAGTAACTATGGATGAGCAATAAACCGAACATTGTTGATATTCAAATATTCGTACACCTTGATTAGTTGTTGTTTATAATGATTTCAAGAATATATTTAGATCTACGTAAGTACAAGAGAAAAAAATTTAACGGGAGTTTTGAAGAATGTGGAAAAAGATGTTACAAGTGTCTTTTTTGATTTATCTCGATACGGTGTTTGGAGAACAAAAATAAAAAATAAAAAATGGGATGTACCCTAATTCATATATTTTATTCATATAATAAATAAAAAAATAAAAAGCATTATTTATTCACGGGGGAAGTTAAAAGTTGCATTTCGCGAGCCTGCGTCATTTGTCAAACAAGCAATATCAAACGTATTCCGAGCATCGTAGTCTATAATTACAGAAAATGCGACAATCGTCAGGTTCGTGTGTAAAAGGATATAAATGACGAGTATGATACTCAGCTGTTTATTATACGACCAGTTTGTCGACCGTATAAACGAGACTCGTTTCGTTACCGAGGTCAAGTCAACGCTTCGTTAGAGATGTTACACACATATGCATACATATATGCATATAATAATAAATGCGTGAAGAATAAATATGTAAATATATGATAGTAGAATCGGCCTCGTGGAAAAGATTTGGTAGTAATTAATAAAATACGGCCCCGTTTTAATTATACTCGTTAGATACGCCGACGTAGCCTACGCCTACCTCTACACGTCTCGTTCGGTGATGAATTTTTGAAAATAACGAGAAATCAGAATGGATCGGTAAATGGATAGGAATACGGTACGTAAAAAGCGAACCACCGTACACGTATGATAACGCTTCAGTGAAAGGCTCGCGTCGTAAAACGTGCCTAGTTATATTTATAGATCGCAACGTACGCTTTACTCTTTGAAGTATGAACCTATGTACGTATCTACGTACGTTTCGGTTACAGCTCGGAGATCGCCAAGGTGGGTTCTACGTACGAACGCAGAGACGCGTGCGCGTATAACGCATAAAACCGGGGCGAGTGAGAGAGTCGAAGGAGGGAGGAGGAGCGGTTAAACGTAAAATTTAAAATTAGAATACTAAAATAAATTTCGGATTCGAGTCGTATATGCAAGGAATACTTACGAAGGAGTTTGCCCGGCCAAACACCATGGATTCCGTGTTACGTTACGCATGCATCCCATGACGGATCTTTTGCACGCAAATTCCAAACTCGATGGTGCAATAAAAAGTATAAATCGAATTATAATACGTATGTACGTAGTTTTAGAAATTGGGGAAAAAATTGTAAGTCGAAACGAGAAAAAAAAAAAACAACTATTTATTCTACGTTTTATGGCTGCGTATTACGGGTACGTGAATAATTGTTAAATATGTATAATTATGAGAAAAGGAATGCTGCGACTTTGATTCTCCGTTTGAGCCGATATTCCGATAATTGCGATCGCATATTGATCACGATCAAAGTAGACGTAACAAGAAGAATCGTTCAAGATAACCGCTTCGACTTTTTTCTTTTTTCTTTTTTTTTTTTTGTTTTTCTTCAGCCTCCTACGCATTTTCACAAGTATACGCGTATACGCGGAACGAAGATATCTCAACGAATGGTTATTATAAGCTTGTAACTGCATCACGATGTCTGGACGTGATCGCGATTAGTATCAGCTTGAAATACGGAAATAGAATAAGGAATAAAAATTTCAACGCTTGGTATAAACAGTTTGGTTCGAGCTCTACGGTCCGGTACAGTTGTACTGTACAAATACGTATAACGTACAACATTATACATGGATATCACAGTTCACCTTGAAAGATGGGTTTTTTTTAGCAGAACTTCTTCCAAGTGAATTTTTTCTGATTATGCGTTTTTTTTTTCTTTCTTTCTTTTTTTTTTTTTTTACGCCACACAGCGGTTTGAAATAGAATTTTCGAGTTGTAAATAACCTTTGTTGTACCAGAGCTGTGGCGCGATGAAATCGTGTCTTGCAAGAAATCAAAAAAAATCTAGCCGCATCGCACGCGAGATTAACATTATACTCGTAAAGTTGATTTTTGGCACTGATTTTCGTTGTAGAAAATTTATCGTTTACACAGTACGAGTTTTTAGAATAAAACCTTCGAGACGAACGAAAGACTTTGGTAAATAATTTATACAACGTTATTGCATACGGTACAGGATTTGAATTTAAATCGATCGATGCGTTCCAAAAATATCGACAGTCGTCGACGATTTGCTTAAAGGTGAGCTTTTATTTTTCCGTATTCTCAACATCGAATCGATCGACGACTCTGCGCGAATAAATTCTTGCAACGGTTACGGGATCTATAACAGAAATGAGGAAAACGACGGTGTAGATCCGTCGCGTCGCGTCGCGACGTCACCGTGTCGCCGTCTGTCCCGAGTAAATTAGTCACCGTGCGTCTCAGCTTTTTTTCTCTTTTGTTTCATCATTTTTTTTTAAATTTATTTTCACCCCCCCCCCCCCTCCTCCCCCTCACCCCACTGCTAACCTCATCCTCTTCCTCTTCCTCTTTCGTTTCAAGGAAATCCAAACACTCGATTCGGTAAGAATAATAACAATAATAATAACAGCAATAAAAATAATAATAATAATAATAATATAACAGTGATAATAGGAAGAAAGGGAAGTAGAATGAAAGTGAAAGTAGACGAAGCAAGAGGAAGAAAAAGAGGAAAAATTAGAAGAAGAAGAAGAAGAAGAAGAAGAAGAAGAAGAGGTGGAAAAAAAAAGAACCATAGACTAATAAAACAGACGAAGCATGCAGAACGCAACGGCGACGGTGGAGTTTGGCGCCAGGGCAATGAATCACTAGAAAACACGGAGCCATCGCCTCATCAGCAACGGCGGCGTCAGCATCAGCAGCCACTGCACCCAGTCTTCCAGAAATATATAATTACGCCAACATTGCCACGGGACGGATTCGTCATTTAATTTTCAAGCGTTCGTTGTATTTTAATAATATACGGACGCTGATCTATATATACGTATGCGTGGTACACGCGGATTACGAGAGGGGCTGCAACAATTGATACTGCCGTAATTAACCTCAAGGTCTTTTCTCCGGTATAGATATAATTTCGGGAAAATTATATACGCGTACATATATTGCATGTTTTGTTATTTCTTAAACCCCCTCCGAACGTGTAACGCCTACTGCATCCGTATATAAACTGTTGAATAAGGAACCCGATAACATCTCCGGAATATATATTGTGTATTAAATTTTGTTTAAACAGAGATATAGGTATACGTATAACCGATGATACAATTATAGACAGTGCGCAGCGGGGCGACGGAATGACAAATGCAAAATATGGAGGAAATTTCAACGGGATTGATTCACTTCTCGTATCTTTCGTCTCCAATTTATTATTATCCTATTATTTCTTCAATTCCGATATCTCGCCAGTTACTTCCCTCTTCTAAATTCCCACTATTGTTATCATAATTATTTATTTATTTATCAATTCTTCTTCAACGCTCGCTGGCGCCTCTCGCAATAGTTTACCAATTATTTGGCAATCGCGTTGTTTTCACCAGGGACGGGGGTGGGGAGATAACATACATACATACATACATACATACATATATATATATATATCCATACACGTGTAAACACATGTGTATCTACGTGTATACAACATGTAACGTAGCGAACGTATAATATAAGTTATGAAGCAATTTTCTTCAGCCAAGTTGAGAAAATATAAAAGCGGAAGGCTAAATTTATTCCCGAATATAACTGGATGAGAAACGAAACGACGAACGCGTTATAAAGCTATAAGCCATACTTTATTTCCACAGATGCTGCGGAATCCACGGATTCCCGCCGCTACCGCCATCGCGATATTACAATACCTCGCTGTTGCTAATCTCGAAACGCCCCCCCCCCCCCCTCTCCTCCTCACACCCCCGCCCCTGAGGAAAAGACCGCGATTGCCAAATAATCGGTAAACGATCGGGAGATTCGCGAGAGGCGCCAGCGAGCGAGCGACGAAGAAAAATGAATAAATAAATAATAATGATGATAATACTTAAGTGACAATTTAGAAGACAGAAATAAGTGGCGAGAGGTAGGAATTTAAGAAATAATACGACGATAAATTCGAGATGAAAGAGCTTACTGTTTCAGGAAATTACACGCCGTGATATATATCTGTACGTTATATACGGGATTGACCGGGGAAAAAAAAACAACAAAAAAAAAAAAAAAAAAAAGCGGGACCGATTTGAAACATGTATGTGTACAATGGATATAATAGTTCAAGGTACGTTATACATGGATTCACGTATTACGTGATATTTATTCGACTAGATTTTAACGCAGGCGTCGCGACTTATTTATCGCACAGGTATTTTTATTCATTTATTTATTTATTTTTCTTATTGTTTCAAAAATGTAGGGATTCTTAAAACGTCCGTCTTCGTGTCAAGGATATTTCCTCATATCGCGAGATCATCGCGCGTTTACAAAACGGCGATAAAATTTCGAAAAATCAGAGGTCTTGTTTTCGACCGAAGTAAAGGAAAAAATTCATTCAAGTCCGCTGGTTTTACCTGAAATGCCGTATATTTTCACTCAAGTGTCGCGGGTGATGTTAAAATATAAAATCATCGATCAGCCACCGCGGTTTTTTAAAATATAAAACACGGTGAGATTCGCGATAAAGGAAATCACGAAAGTTTAAAACGCGTATCGATCGTTTCTATAATTCCTGCAACACCATTATTATCCCCATGGAGGCGTGTCGTATTAATTTTTCAACATCGATTTCTGTATACTTTACGCAGTCAACGATGTTGCGCTCGCTCTGTTAACTTTCCGTAATTACACACGCAAGTGTTGACTCACCTGAAACACCGTGTAATTATGTGTATTCAA
Organism: Neodiprion virginianus; assembly: GCF_021901495.1. Taxonomy (NCBI): domain Eukaryota; kingdom Metazoa; phylum Arthropoda; class Insecta; order Hymenoptera; family Diprionidae; genus Neodiprion; species Neodiprion virginianus. The sequence continues at coordinate 38,746,370 of NC_060878.1, read as the reverse complement.
ATCGATACGTCCGTACATACGCGCGTATATCGAGTTGCCAGGCAGGACAAGCTTTTTGTTTAACGAGTGTAATTTCCAGTAATTCACACGACATACGTGTGTCGTCGGTGTCCGTAAGATACGTTGATTACTCGATAAAATACCCATAAAATAACCAAATTTTTAATCATTGTCATTGTTCGCATTGAATCCCCCGAACAAATGTTCGAATAATTATGGGATTCCTTCGTATAAACTGTGAATGATATCCAATTTTTGATAAAAATTGTCTGACACGCTGGGCTTGTATCTAATATTCAACACCGTTACTGATATAAATGATTACAAAACATTCTACGGGAAATGTCATGGACGAATCGAAGTACCATATACGTATGTATATTCTCCGCATGTCGAGTTATAGTCGATAAGCGAATATAAGTGTTCGAACGAATGGTACAAGCTTGACATTACACCTTGTGTCGAAAGCTCGTCGTCAATCAGCCGACAAAACTAATAGCGCCAAATTAACCAAGATTCTTGGCAACGATCTAACAATTTAATACATGCCACACGCCAGACTCGCAAATCATCCAAAAGCGCAAAGTCACGAAGCGCCGATTTGCGTTTTTACTATTCCAGATAGTCCGAGAACCAGAATGATAAAAAAGTTATTGCGATTACTTTAGGTACCTATATTTGAATTGAAAATAAAACTTGTTCTTTCCGAGCGAATCAAGTTTGAGTAATCCCAGTTTTCAAACCTCACTCTCCGTACAGTCGTATCTAAAATATAGATACAATGACTAATCTTTGAGCTGTATAAAATCATCGCTTTTCCTAACTTTTGCTCAAGAGACTGCGTAAAAAAAAAAAAAAAATCGTATAATCTCGAGACACAGTGAAAATGTATTTACGTCGCTAGCGGCATGCGACTCTCGACGAAGTACAGGAGTCGAAATAAAGAGTCCGTAAGAAGAGCGTTCCTAAAATGACGTAGGCTTCGAAGGTTCGCAAGTAAAAGTTGTCGGTGAGACAGTGAAACGAGATGTTAAAAAACGAAATCGTAGAGGCTGCGCTTACACTAATGTAAGCATAATCGGGGAGAGCCGTAAGCAAGTAACACGTTCGTGATCTCCGTATATAACGGATCAGGAATAGCCACGTGTTGGAAATTCCACTTACGAAACGGATCAATGCCGCTCTTACGAGATTAATCCGCAAGAAGCGAGAAGAAACGACGATGCGATCTTCAAGGGTGAGGAGGAGGGGGGGGATAAGAGGTGATGAAAATGGGTCGAGAGACACCTTCGTTGGCGTGTACATGTGTGACGATACAGGACCTGTAGGTGTATCGGGTACGACGTTGCATCGGAACTCGAGTTTTGCTAACTTTTTGCTTCTATTGTTTCATTTCAAGCCCTCCCCTAATTTTATTCTTCGGCTCCGCAGAAACGGCACAAAAGCGAAATTCATCGGTCAAAGGTGATGCTGGTGCTCGTTACAGTGTAAATGTCGATTAACGTGTAAGTATCGGTAAGCAAGGGTCGAATCTTCGATCATTTGCGTGGAACGAGTAAACGACCACGCACGACCTGTACTTTACGTAGTTGCTCCATAGAAATACACGAGGATATGGAGAAAAGGAAGAAGAAGAAGAAAAATGAGAAGAAAATCGCGTTTGCGAAACGATTTACGAACGGGAATCTTTCCAATTCCACTATATATATACACTACATTTGCATGATAAAACTCAGGCTGTTGAAATTTGTTGGAAAATCCAAAAGTATTTCTGATCAAAATCTTGACAGGTGTAATAAAAAGAAATTTCAATACATGTACTTGACATTTTCGTTTATTTGAAAGCCAAATAAAAACTCTCGTTTCAGACACAAATGAGGGGTGTGGCTAACAACAGGCGATAGGGCGGCGACAAGTTGACTGTCAGCAAATTGTTTTAGGTCAATTACGCAAAAATGAACGTATAGAAAACTCAGCGCAAGCTGCGAAGCTTTAGTTATTTCGATTTCGCAAGGAATCGATAATATAATCGAAAATAAATTAATCACGTATTCTCGATTTGCAACATCAAAAGAAATTGTTTCTTTTTTTTTTTTTTTTAAACCTTCTCACAATAAAAAACACCTCAATTTCCTCATCGTCAGCCGTTGAAAGTTTAATTTCAATTCATAAATCGTCCTGCCCGCATTCTTATGACACCGAGTCACTACTCAAACTCTCTAACAAATTCGACTCACCACTGCTCGTTTCACCCTCGCGTTGATTTTGCGGGGGTTACGAGTGTTGGATGGGGGGGGGGGGGGGGGATTAAAACCCCAATCGTCGTCGTCGAGAAGAGAAGAGAAGGTGAAGAAAAAGTGGCGGCTAGAGAGAGCGAGAGAGACAGAGAAGAAAGATAAGGAAAAGAAGACGCAGAGCGAGAGAGAGAAAGAGAGAGAGAATGTTGAAAAAAAGAAAAAAAAGGAAAAAACCCACAGAAACGTACACGTTCACGCATACATATACGAGGGTCTATTTTTACTCCCGGCCCGGGAGTGAAGGGTGGAGGGGGGTGGGAGCTTAAGGTGGGTGGGTGGGGGCGACAAAGGGGGGTGGATATAAATAGACGCGCCGCCGCCAGCTCTCTAGGGTGACCTTTGCGTGGGACCGGCGAACGAGCGCGGCAGCGTTTAGGCTAGGTTATTGGTACTCTCGTGAAGATGATGATGACGATGGTGATGACGACGATGATGAAGATGAAGATGAAAACGGAGACGGAGAGAACGAGGAGACCGGACAAAGCAAGGGAAGGCAAAAAGGCACGGCAACGAATTTAGCGCCCTCTTATCGGTTGGTTTTGAGTCTTGAGTCGCCTTTGGAACTGGGTTATGTTTACTATTATTCAAACCACCACCACCACCACCACCACCACCACCATCGTCGCCACCGACGCGTACATTCGCTACACGGATGTGAGTCAGTCAGGTCTCCGCAGAGAGAGAGAGAGAGAGAGAGAAATTGGCCGCCTGTATACCTGCATCCCCCCCCTCCTATGTTGCAGAGAAACGCCGCAACCCCACAGGTGTTTGGTGGCCCACCACCCCCCGCGAGGCTCCAGCCACTTCCACTTCCGGTTGCCCCGGCGTGCCGACAGGGGCGGGAGCCGGAAGCTCGTCACGCGAGAACTATACTTTCGACGTCGTAAATTCAATTGAATAGGGTATAGGGGCTGTTTTTTATTTTTTTATTTTATCGATGTGATACAACGCACGTACCTGTACATACTGTACACATACGATCGTCGTCCAATCTGACAATGTATATGTACGAATGGTGATAAACTCGAGATTTTGTGAAAAGTCGTAAGGATAACCTGAAAATTGTCAGAGATATCGACGACGCTGTACGATACATTCGAAGATCGCGAATTACGTCAATTTATCTGATCCATGCTGATCTCTTAATCGTTCTATAGATCGTTGATAAATTGAAACCCATCGTATTATATTATACAAATGTATTTAAGTAAGCGATTGTTTGATAATGAAATTGACAAAAAAAAAAAAAAAACGAAAAAACTTCACTATAGGTACAGTAAAACTTATCAGGTTTCACCTGAATTATAATTGAAAATTGAGACAAATTATACAGAAATTAATTGTAGGACGGCAGGTTTGAGATCCGTGAAAAGCTAAAGTTAGAGGAGGAGGGAGGAGGAGGTGTGATTCCGCTAAAACGAGTTTACCAAACTTCTGCCAAATGTCATTATTTTACAACTACATGTGTACATACATATGATTTAAATCCGCCGACTGGCTGTAATCAGCGCGTGTCCCAGACTGAACTACTCGATCGCTGTAAATATTATAATCGCGTAGCTGTCGGACAATAAGATTTTTATTACCGACCCGACGGTCGGAAAATCTGACAAATCGCAAAAAAATTCTTTCTCAAACAACATTTTTCACTTGAAAATTACAAAATTCCAAATCTCCACTAAATACCGACGCAAAATTTACATCACAAATTGTCACATGTACTCAACGACATATATACGAAAATCATGGCTTATATGTACATACGATGTGTCATCGAAATGAACCAAGTCTTCGAGACGAATGCGTGATTGGTAGTTGAATGAAACACGGATCTTCCATTAATTTATGCAAAATCCCCGATGCGACATGTTCCCGGAATTGGAAAGTCGCGAACAAAGCGTAGCGAGGAGAACAAATTTTCAAAATAAATTTGGAAAAAAAAAGGTGTACATAGACGACGCGTGAAATTAAACCTCCTGTTTCTTTTTCCTTCTTTTCTTTTCTTCCGTATCTTGCTTTCCGCACACACGCGTTTACACGCACGATATACTTGAAATAAAATACTTTCCATTTCGCGGTACAAATCTCGGTGCGCGCGCAAACGAGAATTCTAATACACGGTTTAGCGAGATGGAGGAAAAACGAAGAAAATTTAAAAAAAAAAAAAAAAAGGTGCGTGCTCGCGCGATTCTTCCGAGTATACAAGGGAGAGATACTGGGCAGGAGACGAGGGATGGGGTTTGGGGGGGGGGGGTTTCGGGGTATGACGAGAGAAAAGATCCATATAGCTCAATTCTATTAAAATCCTGGCTCTGGTAGCATGCCAATTCTATTCTATCGAGCGAAGGCGTTCGTATTGTGTGCGCTAATTTCGTTACGTATTCTCACACACGTATAGCTTATACGCGGTATACCAATTTACACACATGTCACCCATACGTGCGCACAGTGTTTACATACGTGGGTATATATTGAACGTACATATGTGTGTTTCTCTCTCTCTCTCTCTCTCTCTGTGTGTATGCGTGCACGTCTCTGCAGGACAGAAGCCATTTTTTTCCGGCCAAATATTATACATAGAAATAATTATTCGCGGTGTCGAAAACTCTACATTATTAAGCATTTCTTAAATTATACAAACGTTATAATCGATGTATTAAACATTCCTATTACATACAGTATATACGTGCGGTTTTGTATTCAAATGAACGTCGTTACTACACAGCATCCCTCAATTTGTACATAAATGCGTGTATATATAATACATATACGTCATGTACATACGTACACGAGTGACGTTCTTGATTGAATTGTTTTTTACGAAGCGTATGATGTTTGAAATCATAAAGAAAAAAAAAAAAAAGAATGGACATCAATGAAAAAATCCTATGACACTTTTACACGTGCATATATAACAGATTTTAGTACAATTGTAAAAACGTTTTTTTTTTTACGTTACACAGTTTACTATGGCATTACTATAGGTACTTGTAGAATCTCGGGAATTTCAATTATAGCTCGAGAATTTCGAGGTTCGACACCTGTTGAGACGTTACACGATTCGAAAGGTATGAATAAGTGCAAAAGAAAAATAACAACAACAACAATAATAATAATAACAATAATCATATAGGAAAAACAGAAGGCAAAAAAAACGGTGGCCTTTCCTGCATTACAGAGCTAGATAGTTGCAAATCGGCGCTGGTATGTTTGTAAGCGGCGCTGAAAGAAAAATATAAACGATACGTCTAAAAATAGTACAGCATACCTCTCGCCTTTGGGATAATACGTCTGCGCTGTAAGATGTGAGTTAAAAATTACGATATGATTTACATGCGCGAGTATTTGTGCATCATGCGAAACTACGGCGGGGAGAGAAAGAGAGAGAGAGAGAGAGAGATGGAGATTGGTCGTGAGTGTCAAAGCTTGTATATACATATATACAGTATATCTACGTTATAACAAAGTCGAAATACACGAATGATCGGATAACTGTTTGAAATTTTTTTGTTTTCATAGCAATTTCATGAAGAAGCGGCCGCTGAAAAGAAACAGAAAATTTCTACCGGCGTGGTATATTTGTAAATCAATGTTATTTCTTTCTGTGGCAAAGTAATTGTTTATTTTAGTCGACTTTAAAATGACCGTTCTGTATCAATGTTTAAAAAACAAATACTTGGCTAAATTCAGATAAAGAAAAAAATACCCACAAAGTTGAAGATGTAAAAAAAATTATCTTTTTTTTTTTTGCTTTCGTTAGAACAGAAAGTGTTCAAATAATACTTGATCGGTCACTTTCTTTTTCGTCAACTTCCATAAAAAAAAGAGAGAGAGAGAGAGAGATTAAAATCACAATTTCGAAAAATTAATATAACCCCGATTTGTTGTAAGCAGAGATTGCGATAATTGATTTGCGTATCGCTCACTGGTTAGGATATAAAATAACGATTTATTTGCAACACTTAATCAATATTTTCTCTCCCACGTAAACAACAATATTTATATAACGTATGTACGTAGATTATATAAACGTATGACCGCAAATAGCGAAACAAATCATTCTTTATATTCGAGCATCAACGTGTAGTACAAATATTGGGAATCTCATTTCTTCTAGCTAACAATAAATACACGGTATACTTTGTGCGACCGAAAATGATTCTAAAAATATTAACATTGTGAAAAAAAAAAAAAAAAGTTCGGGATAAATTCACCGTTTCGCTTCGAGTCCGTGCTGGGACTTTGACAGGTAGTAATTGTCAAAAATTTCCATCCAATATTACGATTTCAGTGGCAAAAGTTAACCCGGTGAAAAGCGGCTTCGAGCCAGCGATATTTCGAGATTCGATGTGACATGTCTTCGGTAGAAGGGGAACGTACATACGACATATGTAAATGGATATATACGTACGTACACGACACCGCGCGTGTATAATTATATTGTCTGCGGAGTGTACGAAAATAAAAATCCGATTACATTCGGGGTCGAGAAGAATTAACGACTGATTAAGAATAAACTTTTTTACGTGCAGAGAAGGCGCGTACGTCAAATGCACGTATCATACATGTTAAATACAGGTTGTTCAATGCAACGAAGAACATAGATTCCAGAACTATTGCACAAGTTTAATTTGGTTTTCTTATGAATTTTTAACGACAGGATAATTCGGTCGAGTATTGAATCAAAAAATTTATACAGCTGTTTATATACGGAGTGAATATTGTTGACGACCGCACGGCTCGTCGTTTGCGAATCCAAGTTTTCAATCAAAAATGTATTACGTCAACTTTTCCAGAATGAATTAAAATATTCCAGCACTTTTCCTAGACTTTTTCCTGGATAATCGTCATACTGTCGAGTTGAAAGAAATGGCTCGTTTTGTAACAATATATCTACATAACTTAACAACAAACCGCACTGCAAGTTACATACGTGCATAACTACGTCAGCCTTTGAGCTTTTTCTCATACATGGTTTCAATCACGCAATCACCGAGTTCTTTGGAAGGGTGCTGAGAATACGTGATCCTCTCGGCATTCCGACCGAAATTGATTTCGGTAGTTTAGAAAAATTGATGTCTTCATTTGAAAACGTAAATTATACGCGTTCTATACGTCAAAAATCCAATTGTCATGTAGGTATAATATGATTTATCCGCGGGGTTAAACACTGTACAAAAGTATCATGCACTGATTACAATAATAAGAGGAGTTACAGAAATATTGTAAGGATTGCAGCAGTATTGCAAAGATTGCACAGAGATTAGAAAAGATTAGAGATTGCAAGGATAAGAAAAAAAAAAAAAAAAAATTACAAATATTACAAAATATTACAGGGATTGCAGGATAGTCGCAAAGATTGCGGCAAGATTGGAAAATATTACAAACGATTGCATAGATTACAAGGATTACAGACAATTACGAAAATTGCGGGGATGACAAAAGATTACAGGAAATTACAGGGAGATTGTAAAAGATTACGAACTGTAAAACAGGTTGCAGGGATTACAAGATATTACAAAAATTGTAACGATTACGACAGATTAGAGGGATTACAGGAGATCACAAAGCTTGAAAACTATTACAGAGATTAGAAGAATTGCTAAAAATCGCGAAAATGGCAGGGATTGGAAAAGATTGCAGGAAATTATACAAGGATTACAAAGATTACAAAGAATACACGAGACTACAGTAACTCGTGTACACCGGATTACAAAAGTGACTAACCCCTCGCATTTCTCGTACGAATACATATTGTACACATATTATATACTGTAATAAATTTCTCGTACGGATCAGAGTAACCGAAATTTCGAACAAAAATGTCCTCCTGCATTTCCTTCCATTAAAATTATCGCAAATTCAGAAATCATGCCAATAACCGAAGATCTGCGCCATGACGTGTGTACAGTACAATTAAACGTAAGATGCAAAATCGAGGAAACATTAGCTATTAGAAATCCAATTCCTACCATTCGTTTACAATACTTGTTTGTCTTTCTTCCACGCGGAAACACGAGTATACAGGTATAATTATAACACACCTATAACGTGAATTAAGGATAAAACGAAGACAAAGGAGAAGAAGAAAAAATTAAGAAAAACTCGTACCTACAAGATGTAAAGTTACAAGCGAGAGATTAGGAATATAAATGGCGGCACCAGCCGACCTCGAAGATCGGTAAAACCGATAGGTAGAAGCCGGTACCTACACAGTTCCAAGGTACGTGTATAAACGTCTATCTGCACAGGTTGAATTTCAAGGCCGCAGGTGGATTACACCACCATCACCACCATCGCTCACCGCGCCGGTCAGTAATGAAATTTCCGGAAGCGAGATCGAACCTTGACGCGAAAACCTGGTGAACCTAGTAAAAGTCTCGCTATACCTACCACGCTTACGATCAATCACCCGTAAATATACAAATCCAAACCGAATCGGACGACTTGAAAATCCGGCGCGAATTTGATCGTTTCATTGTCTCGTCAAACATTTCCGGAAGTCTCAATTTGAACTGCAATTGCAGCGGCGTCGAGCCCCGGTCGTAATGTTATTATTATTATATTTAAACAATAAATTATAAATATCTACCGATATTATTACTCTACTACGTATCAACTTTCGTGTTTCAATACGTGAAGCACAAACAATTATTGCGTACAACAGCTTGAGCAGAAGAATTGAAAAATTATACGATGTACAGCTTTTGGTATTTTTTGTCGATATTCTGGATAATATTACAATCGTGAAAAAGAAATTGAGAAAAGAAATATCTGCGACGATTTCTCTTTTTCTTGCATAGGTACGCGTACGCGTGAAGTAAATTTCGCTATGCAATTCTGGAAAAACATAAATAATATGTATGTATAAATCGATTTATATATGGTTTAACACGTTACATAGCTACACTGTACGTAATATAAAGCAGCCCACGGATTGAAATTCAAATAAAATGATTCATGATTGAGTACCGAGGCGCAAATAGGCGACGATCTGCGGTATGTTGTACATGTGGGTCATTTTATACGCCTACGTGACATACGATGTTTCGCAAAGTATACCTATATACGCATACCATACGCACACGTAACACGAGAACCGATAAACGATAAATTATAAATTTTTCATACACGTTGTCATCTCGTTTACACGATTCAGGGCTCGTACTTCGTGCACCTAATACGTCGCACTCGCGTTTGCATTATCCCGCAAAGCCTGATATATTATTACGACTGCAGTACTTTGTTGTCAAAGGGATTATAAATGGCTATTAGTTTGAAACGAAAAGAATGAAAGAAAAAAAAAATAAATAAATAAATTCATAATCTATAACTTCGATGCTTTATACCGTACTCGAAGGATAGAAATATCACGTCTACATCCAATTATTGACTCGCGAGGCAATGTAGGCAAATTTTTCGCCAACTTCCCCGTCGCATTGCAGACTTTTCAACGGTGAAAAGACAATGACTAAGAAATTCTCGTTACAAGTTTGTTGTTTGTTGAATATGCTCGATTTCACCCGACTGATTGATTCGATTTCATGGAAATACGTGCAACACGGTCTTGCCCAGTTGCGTAAAAAAAATTTCAAACGCAATAAATTTGAAAATGGTGAAAACGTCGTAACGGCTAAATTTAGAAGCGGCAACCGAGGCCGAGTAATCATTAAAACGAGTTTCAAATCACGCAAGCATATACGTATATACATGTACACATACGTATATGCACGTATATGCGATAGTCGATTAGCCTCACTATTCTTATTGACCGCGAATCGGATGTCATAAGCACAAGTTAAACTTTATTTTTACAATCCGTTGAATACGTATAACATTTATAGAATGACTGAGTTACGTGTACATGTTGTAATACATTTGCCTTTGTACCAGTAAAGTCGATAATTTATCAGATCGAAGTCATTTGCAGTTAACGAGGAGCCGTCTTCGTTTCTTTCCGTAGATTTGCGCAATATTGCGCAATGTTAATCCTTCGCGATTATCTCGTACAAGGGCCAAAGACGCGTTCGACGTAAAATCATCATATATATATTGCATAATTTGTTGTTACGTTATAATTATCATACATAAATACACCTGGCTATAACAATATTGTCAAATTCGTAACTTCAACCCCACCCCGTGTTATAAATTTAAATATAGATAGTCGTACATAAATATAGCTTTATCTTGATATATATGTACTTATACCTACCACTGTATATGTATATATATATATACTGTATATATATATAATAATATATGTATACGCGATCAACAACGTAGAACGGTGGGGAATGATCGTGATTCGAGATTTTAAAAAGGCGAGAGAGAAGGAAAAGAAAGATGGAAAGCAAAAACGCGCGATCGCAGACAAATTCTATACTAATATGTAAAACAAAAGTTTACAGAGTTGCATTTGTTGACATTTCGTTTCTTGAAAGAAAGAAAGAGCAAAAAAAGAAAAAAAAAAAAAAACAGACCAATATCCACGTCTATCCGTATTTTCTCTATAAAAAAGTATTCAATCCGTACTTGTAAGTAAATAAACAAATAAATGAATAAATAAATTGCCCGTGCATAACTCTCTCTTTTTCGTGACCAAAAAAAAAAAATTTTTTTTTTTTTTCGTTCACGTCTGCGTCGAATTCGTGCAGATTAATTGGCGAAAAATGGTGCAAGGGTGAAAGGGTGACAGGGGATGCAGGATGCAGGGCAACAGACGGGCATCTACGACGTACATAATACGACGCCGAGTGGTCGGTAGGGAGGGAGGTGAGGGAGGTGAGGGTGTTATATAAATAGAAGCGGTCAATGCTGCTATGGGAACATGCGACGCGAGGCGAGACGAGGGGTGGAAAATTGGATACAGTCGACACGACGCGGGAGAAACGCGAACGCGGATGGCGGCGTTTTCCACATCGCGAGAATTCGATGCAGCGATTGAAGAAGCCGTGAAAACCGCGCTATATTCGCCGAATGTTGGAAACAATTGTTACACACATGGTTCGTGCAATACCGTTCGCGAATCTGAAGTTCTCCGACTTTTACAGAATACGTTATTTATTCTCGAGGCTGAGAACAGGATTTTTTCATTAACGACGATTTTCTCACACATTGATATACCAATACCTTCAACGTTACCTACTGACAATTTACAAATGCAAGCCTGCGATTTCACGCGAGCGAAAAAAAATTAAAGAACGTTCGGTATTACGTGCAATATACGTAGAATTGTAAAGTGAAGCGACGAAACAGAATTTTAATTGAAATTTGTTGTTTTTTTTTTGTTTTTTTTTCCCCTCTCTCTCTCTCTCTCTCTCTCGCAAAATCGACGATACTTCGTATTCAAGAACGAATTTATCTCTTCGACGGACTAAAGAATTCCATTTTCATGTACGAAATTCCCTGTTTTTCCCTGTGGGTACGAACACCCTTAATTGAAATCGTCGAAAATCGTCAGCGACATTTTGCTTATACGCCTCTTGCTGCACACATTTTTGTCGCATGATTTTTTTATTTTATAAAATATGGAGAATTTGAAAACAATTTCAATGCATCTTTCTCGTTTTCTCCCGACTTTCCCGCAAACAAAATAGTTTTTCTTCTCGTTCTCTCTTTCAATCGCCGAGTTGGCGTTGGTCCGTGCGCAACGAGGGTTTTGAAGGTTGAAGGTTGATCGACGAAGGGGGGATGAGGGAGGGGGACGTCCACGTGCTGGTCGACAAGGCCGTGCTCACGGCCGTACCTATTGATCGAGGCGCCCCTCCCCGCAACCCCCTTGCTTAACGCCCAACCCCCGATACGGAACGAATTTTACTGGGCTTGATAGTAGATTGAGAATTTATCAAAATACGCAAATCTGCGGTTAAAGTTATGCGGAGACTTTTTTTTTTCTCCTTCTTTCTTTATTTGTTATTTTTTATTTTTTTTTTCTTACAACAGCATATACCGCGATACTCCATGCTTCGTTTGGAAATATGTGGCTGGAAAATTATTATTGAAATAAATGAATAGGGGAAAAAAAAAAAGAAACCCAATTCATCTCGTCAAAAATATAAATCTCGACGTAACTTCGAATTCGACTCACTTAGCACCGCAATGTTTTTACACAGCCGTAGATCGGTTGGTGAGAAAATTCTATTCGAGAATTGAAGACATATTGAAATCTTCTATCTTGAAATTTATTGAGCGGATTACTTGCGCATTTTCAAATAAAAATCTTCGTAACAGCAGCTTATAGAAATGTATTGAATAAAATTTTTGATGCAGGTGCTAAATTTAAGAATATTATATGTCGTGATAAAATTAATGAATAGCTGATTTTTTTGATTTTTTTTTTTTTTTGCCAACCAGCCTTCTCAATCACGCACATTTTGCGTTGTCGTAATTATGTGTGTTTTTGCATTCAAATATACAAGAGCCATCTATACTATATAATATATGTACATGGTATTATTAGTAATTGAAAATACAGAAAAATCGAATTGAATAGTTTAAAAAACGCAAATTTATATTTTATTGCTTCTTTATCACTTTTCAATCACTTTTTTACCTGTAGCTTCTAAATCGAAATCTTGCCCAATTCCATCTTGGTCTTAAAATCCTCGTTTTCAACAACGAATTTACGAGAAGACTGTGAAGCCAATCGATTCGATGATTGGGTATTCGTGTTATTAGGAGCAGTAAAACGAAACCGGTGGTCCAAAAAATCAAAGACTCGGTGATCGGGGGTTTCTTTTTTTTTTTCATCTTGGAGACTACACCGTACTTGAGAATAAAAATAAAAATTCGCAAATGATGAGGGTTATGTACAGGTGGATTTAAGGTGGAATATCTCATATGCATGTATATATAGCCTATCGTTATGTAAACCGAAGAAAACTATATTAGACCCTATATCATAAATATAAATAGCTAAATAATGTATATATTAGGTATATCAAACGGCGAGTCGACTCCACGCAGTAAAGTTTGTAAATTCCATTTACCAGTCTATATAATTACGTAAACAACTAGGGTATAATAATCTATGTATCGTTAATCATGTACGAAAACATTTCTTATTATAGTCCGTAGAGCTGTACTGCACACAATACATATATCTACACATACATTTGGCAAACTTGATTTCTGCACGATTTACGACTCGAAATCAAATCCACGATGCTTCTTACATTGCCGTATTATTTTTTTTTTTTTTTTTTTAATTTTATCAACAATCTCAAAAATTCTTGCATTTTTACGATCACTTTGAAATCTTATATCCTGGACTAGGAAAGAAGGGACGGGGCAAATACAAAAAAAAAAAAAAAAAAACTATGATTCGCGGTGTTACACAGGATATATACACATTATGAAACGAATAATTGGTAGGCGGTTTGCAAAACGCAACACAACATGTAACGACTTCTTACGATAAAATTTACCAACGATATTCTTGAGGAAAAATAATCAAATTTCAATCCGATAGATCGAATGAACTCACCCGGTTTGTGTAAAAACGCCGAGTGATCAAACGGGGTGAAAAATCCCGTCGTTTTCATCCCTGCCCTTCTATATATTTAATCGTGAATCCTGACCCTCTGCTTCCCTCTCTCTCTCTCTCTCTCTCTCTTCTCTCCCACCTTTTTATACCCATATCTCCGTTTAACTCTTACGCCAGGCGAGGCGAGGGGAAAAAAAACGTGCGCGATAAAATGAATCGGCCGAGAATATCGTCGAAATCATTCCGCAGTTTATCGCTATTCCGGAACATCGAACACGAAAAGAGAACTTACCACCTTTATCGAGTTGGAAAGAAAGAAACTTTCGTTTATCGAACTTTATCATGTATGACTCTGTATCATATTATATATACAGATGTTTGCAGAACTTTATGAAAAAAGTTTCTGCGCAGAAAGATTGCGAAGAAGAGGAAAAATGACAAAACCAAAAGCGATTTTCGATAACGCAAACAATTCTGCAATACATGCGACGAACCTTGCGAAAGTCTTATTCGCGTTTATTTCAATTCATCCTCGATCGTGATTTCGCTGCTAGAGGAAAAGGTTTTTGGAAAAAATACAAAGTCGATAATTTTTTCAGAAACGGGATAATCGTACGAAACAGATAACGTTGAACTTGCAACTACAGACCAAAGAAAGCACTTATTTTATTGTTAGACCTAAAATCGCAAGCTCTGCATATAAAATCTAGCAATTGTTTGTATAATATCGATGTACATATCTGATAAACCTGCGCAAAGTTGTACCGAGAAAGTAAATTACGCACGTTAAAGTATGGACGTTGTATATACGTACATATCTGCAAGTAACAGTAAGTGGAGCGTTGCACTCGAGCTTCTTGCACCTTTTATACTGCTTGGGAATAAAATAATTACGTCGTCGTAAAAGGCAATTATTTCCCCTACGCAATATACACAGTAAATACGCTCAACGACGTTGAAATTCCTTCATAAATATAGAATATAGTTACACGGAACCGTTTTTAAATGCAGACGTAGAGTTCAAAAGTCCGTACATAGATTCTATGTAACTTTAGTTGTACGTTACCACGTGTAATACGTAATGAATCCACGGTTTAGAAATCGTAAGAATAAAACCTCTTAAAGTATAAAAAATAAATATCACCAAACAGATCGGAAATATAAACAAAATCAATAATTGTTCAAAACACTGGTATAAAAAAAAAACAAAATCACGAAATAAACACGGATATTTAATTTCTCTGCGTACACGTAATATTAATCTCCGTGTAGCGTTATTTCGTAACACACATCGGCGCGTATAATATTGACCTAGAAAAATATTTCTCAATTTATACCGTAATAAATCATACCGCATGTGTGATATTAAATCGAATTGACTTGTACCACCAACTGTAATAACTCGAGGGAAGGAAAAAAAAAAAGAAAATGAAGAGTTGTAGAAAAAACGGGCGGCGCGATTGAAAAAATTTATGCGATAAGAAAACGCTGAAAACACGAAATTCCCTCGAGTATACACGTGGAGCATTGCGTACAGGTATAGGGTAGAGGTGTATACGAGCCCGACAAAGCACGGCGTGTATAATCTTTACGATTCATTTTTCCAGGTTAGAATAGTCGTAAATTTTCTATAAATAGCGCTGTCATAGACCACCGTCTGTGTGATAACGAGGTTTGCGCGATGAACGATGGCTAAATACGTGTGATGTACGTATTTTGTTGTGCATATAAATAATACGCATATTGTAATTAAAGAGAAAGAAAAATATTGTTTTCGTTCCTTTTGCCGCCTGACACGTTGGTGTTTGATGAAAAAGAAGATAATAGAGAGAAAAGATCCTCCCAAAAGATGAGCTCTCCAGCCAAAGTCTAAAATAGTAGCTCGTTTGACTTTTATTTCCCATTAATTTGACACGGGGAAAAATTTCAGTCTTCGTTAAATGTTAAAACAATCGTAAGCTGTGAGCAATATTTTTTCAAATTCACGCATAAATTCTTGAAGCTGATTCTTCAAACTTTCCAAACCTTCGTAGGAAAGCATAAAACTTATCGTCGTTAAATCACACTATAACGATTATCTCTTTTTCGGTAAAAATTTGTAGTCATATTTAAATATGACTTTAATGTCTGCTATAATTATGATAGCTAATCGTGATCTGTTTTTTACCGATAAACTCGAGAACAAGTGGAGCGATTTACGTGAAACTTGCATCGAATTGTTCCTCAAGTCTGCCCGGACAACAAAGGCTCTATAAGTCGTGGAAACTTGGTCCAATTAGTATTTTCTTTACATGATATTATACGTATATGTACCTATATGCGCGATGCGATCCTATGACGATCATATAGATATGTAAGTATATGAGAAACATCGCCACACGGTCGTGCAATTTAAATAATTGCCCGATGCGCGAACGTTGAGTATAACTTGAAACTATGAAGAGTGATATGGTGATATCACTCATTTCTGAACAAGTGATTATTTATATATTTGCGTGTATGAATTACATAAGGCCGTTAAACTTTAGCGAGTGTAGAAAATGAGACAAGTTTCCGGGATGCGGTTGAGCGAAAGAAGGAGGAAATAGAAAAGGAAAAAAAGAACCGGAAATGATAACGTACCAACAACGATAAAAGTGAATAAAAATGCACTTGACTAATCAAAAATAATGTGTATATAAAATTGCGAAGACTTGAAGACGACCCGAGATTTTCTTCCAACGTATATAATAAATGTAATCGTTACACGTAGAAAATTAATTTCAGTATCGTTGCAAACACAATTTGGGATTGTAAACATGCCTGTAAGAAGCATGTAATGTAAGAAAATTTATCGAGAAAAAAAAAAAACAACTAAACCCTCAGCTCAGATATTTTATACAAATAATACGTTACGTCAATATTCGTAACCGCAAGAAACAACTTAATTGAATTTTTTACACCTCCAAGGGACCGTAGACTTTGGTATTCGATATTAATAGCAACTCGATACCTCTACCAGTTTCCGAGATAAAGGTTTTCGACGGATAGACGGACAACAAAGTGATCCTTCAAGGGTTCCGGTTTTTTTCCTTCTTCCAGGCACGGAACCCTAAAAAGAGAGAACCAAGAGAGGGTCGACGTAATACGGAAATGCCGAGGAGGGCAGCGAATTGTAATAACGTATCCTTAAACAAGCCTATGTAGGTCACAGGTATAACGTATAAATAATTCGGTCGAAGAAGAAAAACAAGAACGTAAGAAAAAAAAAAAAAAAAAAACGATACAGATTGAAAGGAAAAATTTCTAACGGTATCAAGAATATTCCTCACAACGATCTGTCTGTAATATACGGTATAATTAATAATCGGTGCATGTTTTTCACGTGCACGAAAAGATTGTGTAGAGAAAAAATACTAAGAACATTATTATATGAAAAACAATCGCATAATTGAAATACTGAGAAAAAAAAAGACATACATAAAGCAAAAGAAAGAATAAAGAAAAATTATTCAAATATGTCTTATCATTTCACATGAAACAATCCGCATGCCTTTATACACGCAAATACTTACAAACTGATAAAATTAAACTTTACTACTCGCACGTGTGAATCTCGTCGTCGCGACATTGTAATTAATTAACAACTGTCAGCATTGGTAACAAAATTGTATTATTATACACGATGCAATACGAATTGTAACGTACGTAGCTCCCTGAATACAGCCGCGTATAACAAACATTAGTTCGTTGAACCCGCGTTAAAAATGAGCGTATTGTTTCATCCGCGGTACAGACGGCGGTATCGAACTTCCGGTGATACGGCGTCCCAGCTATGCGGAATCCGCGCGACGTTGATTCCGGGGCGATTCTCTCGGCTTTGCGCGTTGAAATCGAGCTTCGGCTAATCCGAGTTACGCCTTCGACGCCTCGTTCTCACAATCAGTCAGTCTTATCCCTCGGATTTAAACGGGATTATCGCAACGCTGGACCACGCCTCGACAAGGAGAGACTGGGAGGTCTACAAGAGAGTTTGCTCGGAGTGTCGCAGTGCGAAATACCTCGCTTTTCGCGAACTTACAGGCCTTTGGCGTTTCGCAGACCGAGGAAAAAGCCAAGGCTCTTGCCGAGGCTGTCGAGGCAGCTGGAATCAATTCGTTCGTTCGTTCGCTCGACTATGTACTCATTTATTCATTCGATAACTAAATCACTCATTCCTTCGTTCATTCGTTCATTCGTTCATTCAGTCATTTACTCACTCATTTATTTAATCATTTATTTTTTTCATTAATTAAATTGAATTAATTATTCACTCGTTAGCTAACTCACTCATTCGCCCACACGTCGTTCATTCGTTCATTAATTTATTCGTTTCATCGTTCATCCATTCACACTGTCAGAATTCAAGAACGGAACTTGAGCTAAGGATGTGTGAGCTTTTTTACGTGAACGGCTAACCCGGAATTCGACGAGCGAAAATTGTGGCTGATAAAATCTGCGGAGATATCAACAATCCTACTAGTTTCCGTCTGTTTTTTTTTAACAAGGTTGAAATTTTCATCTTTGAAAAGTAGAAAGATACGTTACGCGCCTCGAAAATAAACCAATCGATACGTAACAAACACACATGCATATGTATATAATACAAGCATACGCGTATACTTGTACACGATTGTAGAGTGAAACCGTCGAACGAAGCAACTGTATGTATAATTATATAAAAAATAACAATTAATAATTGATAAGCTAGATTTGTTTGCGATAAGACCTTCATTATTTTCTCTGCATACCGATATTCTTTTTCCTCTCCATTATTGTTATTTAATAAAAGCTAAAATGTTGTTTTACAACCTGCACGTCTCGCACTCGACAAAATCATGCGAGGCGAATCAACCGACTAGTCATAATGTACTTAAAATGTACGTAACAGAGCCGATGTATATACGGCGATATAATTCTTAGCGCACGTGCGCTGCAACGTTGTTCCGTAGGTAACGGCAATTCGTTCTCACTAGGTTATACGTATTTTATACAGATAACGTAGAGCAGGGCATAACGCATGTGATCAGCGACTAATCGAGTCTGTGTTAATTAAATTAACACGTGCACTGCTGCAACACCGGCAAGCCTGAAGCGTGAAGGGAAAATTTCCTATTATTCCGCCCAAACTCCCGATCGCATCGCACGCATCGTATCGACGAGGAATTGTATACACGACTGTAATACGGATAGCAATGTTATCATGATACGTAATACACGCGTGGTTAGTGACAATATATACGTGTGTATGTGTGCGTGTGTGTATATATCGTAATACCATTTCGATCTGAGTCTGACCCTTGACCTCTCGGATTGGACTCGCGTTTTTTTTTACGACTGTTCTCACTTTGAAAGGCACTCGGTGTTTTTCCTTTTTTTTTTATAACTCGATTTGAATTTTCTACTATTTTTTAAAACAACTTCATCGATCGACACAATTTAAACGTTTGTGTAAAATTCAGGAAAATCACGTCTCAGATATCGAAAATTTTAAACTTTGAGAATAAAAGGTTTGAAAAATTAGAAACTCAAGTGATTTTATCATGGATGGTTGGTAAAACATTTTCACACGTCACACCAGATTGTTGAAATGTTTTTTTTGCAAATTTTTCGGAACCATTTCACCATTTGCAATTGTTTTTCATTGGCAAAATAAAAATAAAAAAAACGAAAAAGTGAAACGTATGAAAAAAAAATCTGCTGATTTTTATTTTTCATATTTTACACATATATATGTATTAAATACATAATTGTAGTTACGCAGCGTAATATTATTACTAGTAGTATTATTTCCATCGTTATTATTATTATAACTATTATTATGTACCGACTCTGTTACATGCAATGTATAGTACGTGTACTCGGTACAGTTATATGCAAATGGCGAAGAGGGTTACAAGACGTGACATTGTTGTTACTTACTGGCCAACGTATATAATAATACGTCCGATCGCGAACGTTGACAAGTACAAGTAGACAAACATCGCCGGCTACAGATCACCAGCGACACCGCGACTGCCGTCGAGATTCCAACCCCTACATATATGTGTGTGTGTGTATATCTATATGTATACAAGCAATTTCCTCGGCAATTTCTCATTCGTCGTTTCCCCGACGCATGTGCGACAGCAGCAGCGAATAAATACAATACAAGTACGTACCTGACGTACGTAATTTGCAATTTTGCAAAAGTAATTTTATTGGTCATCGATTTGTTCCGAAAATTAAATTTTCAATATCTCGCAATAATCGTCAGGTTCGACAAGTTTGATGAATTGACTTTCCCTGACCGCGATTACACATTTTTCCTGAGAAAAATCCGAAATAACAGTTGTATCTGACAAATAATACCTCGAACGAATCGGTATTGAAAAGTACTCTCATTATCCGTCCAACGGTGCATGTAACGTGGAAACGAGCACGTGGATTAATACTGCTCTTAGAATTTCGCCGTTTCGTGGGGGAAGCTTCGTTCGTTTTTCTTTCGCATACCACCGCGAAAAAATTCCAAACTTTTTCCCTCGCTTTCCTGACTTTCCCTGATCAAGCACAATGATCATATCGTACGTACGTGTACCAAAAACTAATTGAAATTTATATAATTAATTGTAAGACTAAAGGAAAATTCAACAATGAATTAAATTTTTTTAACATTACAACGCGTTGCCGTTTTTACACTTGTACGATTTTACGTATGTATATATAGATGTATAATATACATATGTATGTAGGTATGTATAAATGTAAATGTAGAAGCTATATAGACACCTTCCTCGTAACGGGCTTGTCCTTGTCGTTATTTTCGTGGGCACCTAAGAATATCGTACGTCAACGCAGATGTTACGATGTGGGTTTTATGAACCGTTAATTCGGAGGGGGGGCTACAATTCCTGCACCCACCCGCGATTAATCTATTCTCAGCGCCAATAACTTTACTCCACCGTATGTATGCATATATATTATACATGTGTGTGTGTACATATATATATATATATAATATTTATATAAAACAACGACATAAACTTCAATCTGGATGGCGGAAAAAAAATAAAAATTCATCCCCAAAAACTAGAAGCAGGTATTGGAATTAATTCACCCAGTCCTCGATATTGCAAGTTTTGCATACCTTCATGTAAAGTTATTACACACACCTACGTGATGTGTCGTACATATATTTAAAACGACGACGTTCGTTAAATGATGTGAAATATTGTTCACCGTTTTTTAAAATAAATCATTGGCGTCGCACCTGCGCGCATGTGTAATATACTCATGTATGTGCAATATAGTTATGCGCATACATACGTTACATGTGTACATCGATGGAATCCGCGACTGAACGAGACAGGAGTTATTTTAAAAACTTGGCACGGTATTTCCGGTATAATAATAGCGTTGGATATTGGACGAGGGGTGGGGGTGGGGGGGGGGGATGTTAAGAAACAAGAGTGTGTATAATATCGTCAGAAGAGTAAAGAAATTTGACAAAAAATAGAAAAAAAAAAACTGAAAATAAAAATAAGCACGATAAAAACTTCGACATTTCGTCGCCAATTCTTATTACAGATATGTTACGTACGGTGTAATTGTTGTGGGAAAAATCCTGTACAACAACCATTCGCAATAACGACAACAACGATAACGTCTGAGACTAGGGTTATTTCGTAACACCATCCAACGAACCGCAAAGAAAGAGAATTGCGCCGAGGCGGCGGCAGCAGGACTCCCATTCATACGTGGAAACCCGCCAAAGATCGTTCGCTAAATTCGTATCCTGGAGGCGTTGGAGTAACATGGCAGGGAAAACTCGGCGAGAAGTGTTACGGCAAAGCGGAGTAAATTAAGCGGAGGAAACGTCAAGGGTTTCCTTCCTTCTTCACCTCCTCCCACTTCTACTTTCCGCCGACTTACGTAACGACGCGACCGTTTCATTCATATATTACTATACGACGTACATACATGACGTGTTATACGTATCAACAGATGCCGAAAACACCAGCCGAACCTCGTTACGCGTCATCTAACTTTTGACATTTCGCTAATTCACCTCTTCCTTCTCCGAGTTTTTGCGGTCGTGTGGTTTTTTTTTTTTTGTTTTTTTTTTCTGCCCCATCCCTCGGTGATTTTTTTGCGCTAATTAAAATCCGCTAATTGCTACCGAGTTACACGGTAAAATAATTGTAGGTGTGAGAACGATACGAACGAACGAACGAAACAAGAACAACGACGTTAATAACTTGTCGATAGGTTGCGAAGTTAAGAAACGAAAAGAAAATTACGGATACTACAAAAATTCTCATTCGCTGTGTAATAATCATATTATGGACAGCAGCGAGCATTCGTTATCAGTTGAATTAGTTATATTCATCAAATATAACGATTAATCGTTAGGAAAAATGATTTCTTACGTCTGAACTCATTAATATTTAACAACTCGAGCTCCTTTGGAAGATTTTTTTCTTTCGTCAAAGTTATTTATTAACATATCTGCCTTAGTAGATTGATAACGAATACTTATGTTTATTTGTTTATTTTCTTTTTTTTTTCTTTTACCTTCTCACGTAAATTCGCAACGCGTACGACGAACGATTTTCGTCATGTCTTTTTAAATGTAAAATCAATTTTATATCTCAGACTTTTATTGCTCTTGTTGTTTTTGTTTGTACGATTTTTAAGACGGGTACATCTTGCAAGCTCCGGACATTACAGTTTTCTGCGTACACCTCACAGATAAAACATGTTACATACATATATATGCATACGCAGTACGTAACTATATGCGTGAAAAAATAAAAATAGACGGAGAGAAAGAAAACCGTGGAAATATGTGCATTTAAACTACCTGCCCACAGCCATACAATACATATATGCATGTGTGGTTTAAACGGTGTGTGTAAGTATAAAGTCGGTGCAGCTCAAGTTATTATAAAACGCGTAACATGCATATATTATACATACGCACATATGTATAAAGACGGGGGAGGTGGGATGCGTGCAAGTGTGTCTAAAAATAGAAGTGCAGCCGACGAAGCATTCGAAGTTGATGAGGAATCGCCTGGCGAGCACGGTGTCTGCACGTGAATTATTTAAACGTTCGCCTAACACGAAGTTTCACATGAAATGACAATTCTACGCCCGTATATGCATGAAATATCACCGCCGTCGTCATCGTTATCGCCGTATAGGAAACCGACTCTGACCGCGTAAACGTGTAATATTATATTTAGAATAAACTCGTTGCGAGATGGTATAAAATTATGAGGCTAAGGTTAGTAACGTTAGCGTAACGAAACATCGCGTCGATTCATTCGCGTCAATTTATTGCCGATTATCGCGTTAAATAGTTTGTGGAAAAGAGGAAATCGGATGTACCTTCGTTCACCTTTTTCAATGAAATATTTTTTCTACCAGTTCTCGATACACCGCCAAATACCCTGTAAAATTTACAGTAACGTCAGAGGTGTCGAATTGAGAGAAAGAAATTATTTCCATGTTTTTTTTTTTTTTTTCTTTGCGCTGAAAACAGCCTTTCCGATGCCGTTAGAAATATAACACATATTGCATTGAATAGTTCGCGTAAAGACAAAACTCTTTTCTACTGGACTTGTTTTTCGTCAGACTTCGAACTTCCGTGATGAATTTAAAAAATCTGAACAAATTCACAGAGAGTAACTTCAAGTAGTACTACTGTACAACCAATTATCGAACAGATCCGAGATGACAAAAAAAATAAAGAAACGTAGCCGAGTTGACGGGGAATGCACTATATGTTTCTTTGTTATAATTCCTGAAACTGATAAACAACGATTTCGTCCGAAACGTGAATCATTAAAATAACGTTGACAATTCCAGCTTCATGCATATACATATAATTAAAATGAGCCAAGCGGTAGATGAATCATAGAATACTTTTTGGTACCGATACTTTTCCTAACGCATATCGAATTAATCTAATTGTAAAAAAAAAAAAAAAACAACCAACATTATTCCTACAATATACAAATGAGAGTTTAAGTTCTCGTCGTAAACTCGCAGGTCGAATTATACGCAAATATGTACTTAATACAGAGTGATGTGTAGCGTGATGAAATGCCTTGACCGAACTATACAGGTGTAATTTAATCAATCGATCGGTAAAATTTGGAACGTTTTGATAGCGATTATTTCGAAAAGTAAAACAATCATCGTACGCGGGTGAAACAACTCGCCGTTGTGACTATAGGTTTTGAATCGTATTGCACATTGTTATACAGGACTCATTAACGAAACGTGTCACGATCAGACGTACCAACGGTACAAGAGGAAATTAAGTCGCATTAGGGTGCAACCACCGTTATAAATAGAAACTTATTATTGTTAATTGATCCTTGAATTTATCGACAGAGTTAATAATGTATAACAATAAAATACACTGTGGTTAAGCAGCGCGATTGAAACCTTGAGTATTAATTATTATACCAGAACGAGACGACTGCAGCAGGCGGCCGCGCAGAGTTGAATTAGGTATCTCGGTTATTATACTCTCCACCTATTTAATCCTTTAACGGCCAAGCGTCATTCCCGTTGAAGAAAATCATTTTTCTCTATCAAAATGTTCGAACAATCACACTTGTCAAAAATAGATTTCTTTCAATTTTCACACCCAAAATAAAAAGTTTGTGAAATGAAATTATTCAGCGAACACATTCTTCGGAGTGCGTTACTATTTTTCAAATTATATCAGAATTTTTAAATTGAAATTGAAGAAAATATATATTTTTTTAAATAGCCGTTTCGTCATCGTAGCAAATACGCTACAACGGCAGTCAAAACGGTTGACAGTTTTGCTTGTTTTGTTTTCTTTTCTCACACCGTAGAATTCTCATTACGTCAGTTATGCGAAAAAAACAATTAGAGAAGGTGTGAAAAAGAGAAAAAAATTAAGCGAGATGGTTTCGGCGACTGCGTTACCTAACGAGTTATAAATATAACGGAAGAAGGCAAAATAAATAATTTACACAAAACCGTACAACGTGTTTCTCTCGGGAAATCCCCCCCCGCAAACTCAACCTTGGCTCTGGTAATAATCGAAGAATTGGATTAATTAATGAAATTGAAGCGTAGAACGATCGGAATGAATGAGAGAGGAGCATAAATCTTTGCTCGTATATACAAACACCAGTACGTGTAGTACACTGATTGGATTTCTTTTCCTGTCTTTATCTTTCGTTCGAAGATTACCGAGGAACTTGAGGTCAACAATATCGAGCAGTGAGAATAAAAGGGATAAACGTAATCGTCCGATGTGAGATTCTCACCTTCCACTGCAATCGTCATCGTCGTCGTCGTCGTCGTCGTTGTAGGGGGTGGAGGCGGCAACGTCAACGGCGGCGGCGGTGGCGGCGGCGGCGGGTGATCACTAGACATTCTGTTCGTTCGAAAGTCCACTTCGCACTGCATTTAACATCCCTAACTCATCCGTCCACCGGCACACTTTGTTTCTTTATCGTCGTCGCGTGTGTTCGCGGTTAGTTTCTGTACTATAAGACAAGGAAAAGTATAGAAATTCGAACGAAGACGTTGATGTTGCGCTTTTCGCAACATCAACGTTGTTACAAAAATGAGAAAGAAGAAGAAGCGACGTTTGTAAGCGGTTTATGCCGGAGAGCGAAGGCGGATCGAAGAACGGGAAGATTATTTCAAAGATTCTTGAATAAAAACACTCGCGTTTTAACGTGAACATCGAAGCTCAGTTCCGATAAACTCAACGGTGGAGGAATGGCAGCCTGTGGATGATAAATGGTTCATTCTCAGCCTCGAATCGACTCGTTGTTAAAATAGTGACGAATGAAACATCGTGTGCCTATAATTCTCTTTGCCAGAACATGGAACGCGGATCCTCCTGTACTTCCGAATCGATTAAATCGCTGAAATTATACTAGTTATGACTACGCGCTCCGGCAATTATACCCACTCGTTTATATCGCGCACACTATGCTGTTCGTATTATGTCCTAAACACGCGATAGCAAGTACGGGACTCGTTCGTTGGTTAAATTTATTTCGCGCGGAAATGAATCTGCACCTCGATTCCTCAGATTTGACGATAATTCTGGCGTAGCTGCGTTGGGTATAGTATGTACGTACGTACGCGTAAAATACATCGGAACATTGACACGTCGGTCTATTAATAAATACGCGTGTGAACGCACCTATGGACCAAACCGTGGAAATGAAAATAGACACGCGATTCGTCGGTTCTTCCAATGATCGCTGGGTCTTTCCTGGCCTATTTCCGCACAAACCGGCTGCTGAGGGAACGGCAAAGATATACGCAAAACGCGTGCGTCTGCGTGTACTTGTACATGATCAACTTTTCCGATTCACGTTTTAAATTCTGTAACACGATCTCCCGGATTGCCGTTCTTCGCAGGTTTTAAAAATGTGTACATCTTGATGCGATAACAAACTGGCAAACTTCTCGGATAAGGCTTTATATCTCCCCCCATCCCCCTTCTCGCGCAGAAAGAAAAGGATAAAAATTCTGCCGCCGTACACCGAGTCCGAGGAACGATAATTGATCGATCAAATCAATGATATATCGACGATTGTTTGTAAACAACGGCTTCTCCCGTGCGATCGATCGAGGAGAAAGAATGTCCGTATCAATGGAGGAGAGCGGGGAGGTTCGGTCGGTAAGGAAGAACGCCAGGCTCTGGGATGGCCGATGGTGTTACGTTAGGGGAACAGCGGACAAGTGCATCAAGGTCGCGGAGATTCGAGCCTGCACTGGAGTCTATCTGAGATGTATACGTTAGATATGGCTACTTAGGAAGGAAGTTTTTAAGAAGCAAACAGTTGAAACAGGATATTATTACACGTGCGCTCGATATTACGACGACCGTAATGACGATCGAATAACTGATAACTACAGGTAATAAACGATGCATTACCTCGATGATAATCGAAGTGACCACGCGACTATGCTTAGGCTATTACACGTGTGTGTGTGTGTATGTGTGTAAATAGGTGCGGCAGCTGACTGACAATGAACCGATCGAGATGTATATGTACGTATTTGCATAGATCGTACGCGTATGCGTGCGGCACGTGTATACAAGTCTATAAATAGAGAAAGGAGGGAAAAAACAAGGGGCACAGGAAGTTGATCGCACAATCCGCCGTGCGGAGTTCCAACTATATACACTTGTCGAAAGAGAAGTAGCCGGTATTTCGATAATCGTCGTCTCGAGTTCCTTGCGTAAAAAACACGGTATTGCGATGGTACGAAAGTACGATGGAATTGTGTAACGAGAGGTTTACGATACGCGTTTTTTTATATCGTAAGCTGCGCGTCGGCCGAACCGAACGACGAGCGTGGAAGGAAATTGTTGACCTGTGACGTAGAGAGAGCGCAGGCTGCATTTATCGTCGGCATGCAACCGCGATGCATGGAATAAAATATACACGAGTGAGCGAGGAGCGTTGATAAGGAGTGCATTTATTATTATCATATTTGTGTTTACGCACCGCAAGCACAAATACAATCCGCCGCGACGATCCGAATGCAAACGAAGAACTGACGATGAACAACAACAAACCACCGTATAAAGTACAATGGATATTCAATCTATACCGGAGACGCGTAGGTGATGCGTGAAAACGAAACTGGACCGAGAAATTTTGTAATCTTCAATAAGCAGGCCGATATTAGAGGCTCGAATTCGCGGAGTTACGCTGGCGGAGAGTCGATTTGCAAAAAAGGAAGGAAGCGATTAAAAATGTAAATAAAAGG
The DNA here is from genome assembly GCF_021901495.1 of Neodiprion virginianus. NCBI lineage: Eukaryota > Metazoa > Arthropoda > Insecta > Hymenoptera > Diprionidae > Neodiprion > Neodiprion virginianus. The sequence continues at coordinate 38,718,794 of NC_060878.1, read as the reverse complement.
GAGACGCGAGTACCTAGTCACGTTTTGAGAAAAGACTGCGTTACGGCCAGGAGTCTGGGATAAATTGGAGCGTCGTGATTGGTCCGCGGGCACCGTCTGCATTCCAATGACTGGTGCACATTCCTACGAAAGGGGGGCTGCCGGGTAATATGACGGGGGTTACGCCGTACGGCGGGAGATCGAGTACGAGGAGCAGAGCACGAGCAGCGCCGAGTTAACAAGTGTTAAAACACAAGCCGAGCGGCAGCCAGTGTCGCGGGTTAGTCAAAACAGCAACGCGAAACAAACGAGGATTAGGGATAGAATTCGGAGTAGAATGATCCGACCTCGCGGGCGAGGGGAAGGGGGGGGGGGGGGTTTGAAGACACTTTGGAAGGGATGAACGATCGCCGTTGACGCCGATTCGCTAAGCGGGGTGGAGAACAATAGAACGCGGCGATGGGTTGATCCGTGATCGTCCAAGAACGCAGTAATAGACTTGAAACACTTGTACGCGGGCACGGAACCCCGGGGGGATCGCGAACCTGTCAATTTCGGGTGTTTCGACGGTTTCGACCTACCTCACTTAGCGACGAGCCGTAACCACGATACCGGAGTTTGTACACGATCACAAACTAGTTGTACACAGATCCAACTTGCTAATCACCAGCTTAACAGGTCCCACAAACAATATACAGAGGAATCATCCTCCGTCCCACTAAGCGAATCCTACGTAGGCATGTAGGTTGTACAACACAGGGACAGCGGGCACAAAAACAATGCGACCGCGATGCTACCTCGCTGCGGTTTCACAAACTACGCAGCAGTTCCATCTTCCCGTGGGATGTTTGACGGCGACGCGATCGTGAAAACTCGCGTGACGAACAACGGGGAGAGACGGGCGGCGCGCATGCGTGGTAATAAATAATACAGGCGGCTGGTTTCAGGGACGAGGAATTTACATTCTTTCACATTCTTTGCCCCCTATTCACTCCGTATACTTATCTCGATATCGGAGACGTTTTTTTCTAACCTGTAAACGTCGATCGCTCGCTTGACCTCAGCCGTATAATCGACGGGGTCGGTTTCAGCGCCGCCAACGGCTTGCAGTTGAACTAAGTACCTTGACATGTCGGAGTCCTAGTTAGTGGAATAAATTGAACGTAATATAAATTTTGTTGATAATATAAGCCGATTAGTTGTCCAGAGCCAACCGCAGTATGGTCAGTTATCAAAACCGACAAGCTGTACGCTAATTCGTTTTTTTTTATATTTACTTTAAAGTCCTGCACGTGAGTATGGCGTAATGTCAGTTTTTAGTATTCATATTTATATGCAACAGTCTGCGTTTTGCCTGCAACACTTCATCCAGATAAACAAATTTATGTATGCGATCCTTTTGTTATTACGATGTACCCAGATTGCGAACAATTGTGAGTTCGGTGGCCTTTCGCTTCCTAAAGTATTCTACCTGATGACTAATCACTGTTCCATTCCATTTTCAAATATGCCTCGACAGTAACTAGTTATCGCAATATCGGTCATTTATATCGGTCATTTTTTCAAAGGCTCGTGTATCATAAATCACTTGACGGAATAATTTTTACCCGTCTCCACTGTGAATCACTGTCACTTACCTCGATGCTTCAATTTTCATTTCCATACAATACAAAAAGTCCGATCTTTATATTGCAGAAAATGTCTTGGTTTTTTGGCAAAAAGAAGAAGGATTCACCTCCGGATACTCCCGAAGATGAGGACCCGTCTGCGGGTCAAGGAGACGGATTTATATTTGTAGAACGAAAAGAGGATCAGCAGCCAAGGCCAGGAATGATAGACGGCTTCAATGGCCCGCCAGGGCCCCTTTATCCGAATATCAACACTATCCCGCAATACCCACCATCGATGCCTGCGGCAGCGCCGCCGAACCAAAGTATAGAACCGATCCAAAATATACTCAACGGATTGCCTTTTAAATTATGCAAACAATTGGAGGACAATCTAAACGATGATATTGAAATAGACAAAAACAGAGTAAACGAAATTTTATCGTATATATTGAGAATAGAGAATGGCGATGATATCATATATGATTTTGCCCTTGAGAAAAGTGTCATTAATGAGATAGACAGCGCTGAATCGGGAATTTAATAAACCTCGTTTTCTACTGCTCTGTTAGGTGTAATAATGTGAACTGTTGATAAGAAATGCAAATTTACTGTAATATACTGACAGGCGTTGTGGTAGGTTATATTTTTCTGACAAAAAGTTAGTAGATACCAGCCCCTGTATACAGTGGCAACTACAGGTAAACCCTCTATATTTTTCAAGTCGTGGATAAATAAGCAAAACATATTGAAAACACACATTCATGCTAATTTCTCAAGTAAACGATAATGTTACTACAGTTTTGGGTCTTTACAGTACGACATTCGGTGCGGACCTAATTTATGAATTTTATAATTCAAAATGTTATTATTGTACATTTACCTTATCCACATAATACTATGTTTGTCGAGCTTCAAAACTTAGGAGAAAGATGCCATGTTCATTTAGACGTTTGTACGTTGTTTTAATTAAAGGATCTAATTAAGTTAATTTTATATACATAAATACTATCAAAATATAACATTATAACTGACAGGTAATACCAAATAACAAAAGGCAACTATGAGACTTGTGATACACCTTGTTTGAAAAAAAAATAATGGTGTAATTATGCTTGACATGTTTTGCTCTGAATCGCTCAAAATCTGAGAAATGTTTACCAACCTGGTGGGATTAACTGAATAGCATAAGCTATTGCCAATATTGGTTCAGAATTTTTTCAACTCAGTTAATTTTTATTTTTTTATTCAATCAAATATACAAATATTAATTAGTTTTGTTCACAGAATTATCGAAACTGCCCAATTTTCTTATTTGCATTTGGGTAAGAATTGAGAGTATATTGCAACGATTAGATAAAGAATAAATAATAATTTATGTACAATTCATAACTACAGGCCATATCTGTATAATCAAATAGAAAATTCACAATTACGGAATCAGTCCATGAGTATTATTCTATTAATACATACCCCTAATTATATTTACACAAACATACAGAAACTGACGATTATTGTAACAAGAATGACGAATGGCAGCCAAGTCTTCACAAATGCGTAAAAACTGTAATATTTTATATTTTTTAATGATACCATGTTAGCCAAAATTTGAGTAACTTTGATTTTTTAAATTTTATAGCTGACAATGAATGTTCATTGATTTTTTCAACGAATTTTGAGAGATGTAAAGAGACAAATCAATCTTACCTGACATACTTCCCGTGAAGAAGCATGAGGAATGCTAGTTTTACCATATTCCATTGTCTCGAATCATTGTAGGACATCAAGTTTAACGCAGTCGCGACATGAGAATGGCAGTTATCACAGCAAAGGTTGTGCTGAAGTAAATAATAAGTATAAATTTGATCTGCTTGTTAAATTTCTCTAAATGTGATCTATCATAAAATCCACAAAAAGTCTTGACTCACCATTCGTGTTTTATAAATGTCGCTGGCTTCACACACAGCTGTATCCCAACCCTGAACGCCACCTTTTGCGTTATTGTAATTTAGCTGCCAATATTTTGTTGGTTTCCCAAATGCCATGTTATCCTCTGAAACGTAATATGGACCAGCGAAATCTCTTATGATTCCTGTCGAAGTGGCAATTCCCATGTGACCGATAACTGGAAAAAAGTAACTTAAAAAAAAAAAAAACTCGTCAGGAATATTTGTAATTATTAATATACATGTAATCAGGTATATTCCTTGCAGATTGCCATATTTAGAGCACAGTTAGGTAAAATTAATTTGGTAGATTGATGCAAAGTGAGGTTATGTTATCTTGGCTACTCACGTCAATAGAGGTATAGGCGTCCAAACGATACAGAATGGGTATCTGGTTCTGGGGTGATCGACGACAAGATCCATCGTCGACGAGTCATTTGACACCGGTGATGACGGCTCAAATGAATCTTTCATAATTCACGCCTCACGAAACGCGAAGTATATGTCAATGTTGTGCACACCATTTGACAGCTAGTGTCACGGTGGCTTCAACACAACGACTATGAATATGATGCGACAACAGTTATGTTTTCAAAATTAGAAAGAATTGGTTTTTTTCAATAAAATGCATCACCAATTACTCAAATCTGATTTTTCTTCCCTTCGGGAGTAACAACAACAGATGCACGTTACTGCAAAGGTCAAGTGCGTCACTTACCGATACTCAACTTTCATCGTGTTTCATAGAGCTTTATTTCGCGCCATCCGCAATTGATTCGCTGTGTTCCCACGCGCCAGAAATTGAGAAACTACGGCCAATTTGAACCGTTCAGGAGTCGCAGAATTTGCTAGTGAATCATGATCAAGAAACGTATCAACGGACAGCTAGTTTCCCAGCACATCGGTGATCAGATCATCTTACTTGGATCCATTAACAAGGTGAGAAAAGAATCATAATCCTATCAAGGTTATGTTATGGTAGGCGGCTGACGTCAAATTTACGTTTACGTAGTTTCACATGATACTACGCCTCGCCTTTTCTTACCTCGATTTTTGTCAACAATTTGGTATCTCTTATTTCAGATAAATCCTAGCGGAACAAGTATGGAGTTAAAAACCAGTGACAATATGATTATTACAGTTTCTCTTTCGGAACCCATCGACAGCCACCTAGAAGGTTACATCGAAGTTCATGGTACTGTACAGTCTAAGTCATCCATCTCCTGTAGCAACTTCGTTCGCTTCCCAAATGAGATGACGGAAAAATTTGGTAAATTATCACAGATACATCATTTCGTAAAATCTACTCCTCATGTATGTCTATGCTATTGTATATGATTTTGCTTGATGTTATATGTTTTGGCATTGAAAAAGTACAATGGAAATTCTCTAGTTGTTTATAACTTGAAAAAAAGAATATAAGTTGAAATTTTTTCAGACTCGGAACAGTACAATGACCTCATCTTACTCTCCAATACATTGGGTAGCAACAAATGGAAAATGTCTGAAACGAATACCATTTTATGAAATTTTAACTTTCTCACGCCCCACTAATATAAGTTTTCTTTTTCACTGTCAAGTATATCACCTTCAACACATTCGAATATTCTCACTTTTTTCAGTATACTTCGCTGAAGTTGAAGCTCAACCTTTAAGGCTTAGAAATATTCTAAATGATAATTAAGTGAAAGAAATAAGTATAATTGGTGAACGAAATACTATTAAATAATCGTTTATTACAATTTAAAATTATGGTAGAAAGATTATACAACCCCAACTCCGATCTTGCAAGATGCATCTAGTGAAAAGCATCTGCACGTACAAGATGTTACAGGGCATTCCGAATGCTCTCTGAAATATAATTTGTCTGTTTAGAGCAATGTAAAAACTTTCTCTCTAAAATTCCATTCCATGCATTTTGTTCGATGTAATAAATGGTAGGAACCACGTGTGCCACTCACCGATTTTGATGAATAAACTGATTTTTTCAATGTACAACAATTCAACTAAATTTACATTGTAAAAATTCACCTAAACCAGTGCGTGATGTGGTTGGCGTGTCCACCATGTCTGCACGTTTGACACCAAGTAAACCAACTACTAAATTCCGTTAGTTTACTATCCTCCTCCCCTCTATTTGGTGTGGTCCCTCCTGTTTGTAAACCACTGGCTGTACCCATGTGCATGAGACAGATCGCGCAGCGGGGTAGAGGTTTGCGACAGCTAGGACACGAAGACATCTACAAAGAAATCACAAGCCACGTTGGTTTTTGCAAGAAATTTACGGGGATTACACAAACACAGAAATTGTGAACTAAACTTTTACCTTCAATTTGTTGGACGTACTCCCAAGCCTGGCAAATGGTCCTCTAGCTCTGCTTAACCCCTGCATATAAGCCGAAATACTTTTGCCACAGAAATTGCAAGATATGTATACTTGTTGTGGAGGTTTCTCATTCGTTGAAGTTCGCATCGCTATATCAAAATGTGCTCTTTGATTCCACATTTTCCAAGCATCCAAAAGCGTTCTATAGCTGCAGAACAGTTGATTCTGGTTAGGCAATTCATTATTCTCTAACAAAAAGTCGTAGTTTCTTCGTGTTACTAGCTACAAGATAGACTACCTTGCAATCCAAACTTGAACTTGATTGTCCTGAAGCAATTTCGGTGACAGAGCTCGAATGGCGATTAGGCTGCAACTTTGGACATCACCAGTGATTTCTAAGTACCTATTTAGTAACTGTATCCCGTCTGAACTAGCCCCTGAAGTAGCACATACAGTTCAAAGCATTTTAAATTTAGTTTTTTGAAATTAATTTTCAACACTCGTTTAATTACTAACCAGTAATCAGAATCCCGGCTAAGTTACCATCATCAGTTAATTTTTGAGTCAATTTTTTGAAATATTCATGTAATTTACTATCAGATAGAAACATGAGCGCAAATGCCACTCTATCCTCAACAGCCATTCCATTCTCATTCTGAAAAAATATATTAGTGACGATTATTACAGATGAATGAAACTTTTCCACATCTATCCGTTTCATTTTTGCAGTGAGAAATATTCAGTAATTCATCATAAAAGATTCTACGGTCATCTAACAAATAAATCATAAAAATTACTTTACTCACCAAAACATTTTCATACGAATCATTGTCAGCAGTGAGGAATGCAAATGTTGCTCTGAGATATGGGTCAGTTAATTGAGATCTAGACTTTAAGCAAAGCTCCCGCCACATACTATTTCTATCTTCAGAGAAGCCTGACAAAGCCATAGCAACGATATTTAAGTTTGTTGCTAGTGACATTTTGTCCGCCCCTCTATTCAATATTTCTATGGCTTGCCTCAGTCCAAGATTGAAAACAGAGATGGCTGCAGCTCTAGGATAAGCTCCTTCCCTCTCTAGTCTTTCCAAAAATGCATTATTATAAGGAGCGTTCGTTTCTTTATCAAATCTCCAACCACACAATTGAAGTGCTTTATCTCGGTCAGGTGACCTGTGATAAACATTTATTTTTGGCAAATCAAAGATACTTATTGTTAGCATAATAGAGGATATTGTTCGATGAATCATTTCGTTGATAAAGAATATTTTTGTTTTTGTACTTCATAAGCTTAAAGTGTATTGAGCAAACACATAATTCATATTTTCGGAATTATGACACCTCGGTTTTCTTTACCTGTATATTTTAGCACTGTGATTTGACCCAATGTCAGCCCACAGTCGAAGCACTAATTCAGACTTAATGAAACCGTTAGTAGAAGTCTGCTGTCCATCAAGTTTCAGAACAGTTCTATGGAGAGTTTCAAAGTAATTATCAGAGCATCTAACAGTACGGCTATAAGCCAAAGAAAATATCAGTTTACCTGACACCTGGGTGCTTATTGTCTGGGCTACATATTGTTCCATCTTCCACTAAAGAACGACTCAAATACAGCCATTGCCATAAATTTTTCAGGGTATCATTTTCAGCTAGCTCTCCATTTTGCGATAGTTCGGCCTTAGTGAAAAATATAATTAACTATTACAATTTTAAATATATCAGAATTAATTCTCTTAAATCGTTCTATGAAGATGTGTAGTTTTAACAAGTCCATGTTACAATCATCCTATACTAACCAGAAGGCCGTAGTCTCGCATGGCTCGACTTTTCGTTTGCAGTGAAATATCGTTCAAGGATTTGTATATGTTGTCGGTGCTATAAATGTATTTGAATGATTTTGAAGCATGGTTCCATGCTAGATATGACTTAGTTGACCAGTTGATAGTAATTCTTTCAAAAACAGTGTAGTCCGTCAAACCTGAAATATGCAAATGACTTAGGAATAGTAATGATGTATAATTATAAGCTGCATTAGTTCTAAATCGAGCATTACACCTAGCTTGAAAGAAGACGAAACTGTACAATAGACTTATATTTGCGACCATGTATGGAAAATTCGTCCCCTCGTACTCCATGGTAATATGTAAGAGATACGAAAACAAAAAAAAATCAACTGCACACACCTTGTTGCGATATAGCCAACAATCTATTCGCGTGAGTCGGATGCCATGAAAAACTTGTAGGACTAGACCATGGTGGGGCGACAGTTCTTTCTAAAGCGCCTGGCTCTGTTTCCTCGCCGCCACCAAGCCCACAATGCTGTACATCGTGAAGATGCAAAGATCCTGTGTGGTCAATGATTAATGAAAATACATTTCACCATTAATGAACAAGTTGAACCACTTTGTTTCATTTAGCCATTTAAGTATGATAAATCTCACTGTACCAGAGTCTTTCTGCAGAGATCCCAGCAGGTTATGCCTTGAAGGACACCATAGTACTTTAGTCACTTGTCTGCTCTGCGGTAGGGTTAATATCGGTTTTTCAAAGTAACGAGTGTCCCATATAAGAATTTGATTTTCAATATGGGAAACTAAGTGATAATTGTTATGAGGATCTACTGACAAACTGTACACTGCTTTTGTTGGCGTTGAGTTCACTACCTTCACACAATCTAAACAGATGATTAATACAAAAAGATGTTTGAATCAACACAAATAAAAGGCAGAAGTTCCAATTATCCTTCATTGGCAATAAATTAATTAATAACCACCAGTACCATAATGTCTTACCTCGAAAATCAATAATCTTTAAATGTTTGTTATTGATTCCAACAACCAAACATCTTGGTTCGTTAAGGAACCAAGCGAGGGAATGTGCTGTTTCAGAGACTCCAGCCTCTGCTATAGGTCTGACAGATTCTGCCTGCATGTTACTGTGGTGATGCGATCCAGTTGGACTTTTCAGGACATCCCATAATAAAACGGAAGAATCCGTTCTGTGCTTATCCAAGCCACAAATTATTAAATTTGGGTCTACCGGATTCCATGCAACCGTATTGCATTGCCTTGCATGCCTCGGAGCTAGCAAAGTGATCACGGATATGATTAGAAGCAAAAAGCAAGCTAAAATATTATACCGTATAACTTAAAAAGAGAAGAAAATGCATACAACTTCCAGAACAATTATTGGTGAATTTCATTTACCAAGTTCCTTGCCAGTAAGTCCAAGAGAGTCGAATGCCGTTGGGCCAAAAGTAGTTAGTACAACTTTACCATTCGCTTGCCCAACTGCCAATAGAATGTCAGGCTCAGGTTGGGTGTAAATATCAATGCATTTAACATAGTGATGGTTTGTGTTCGTTGCCAATAAATGGGCGACTGTAGAGTCAGAGATCTTAATACCTGCAAATAATTCTTTTGTTAATAAAATATAAACACCGAACAAAGCGATATTCAAGAAGTAACAACAATACGTGTTTTGTAATATGCTTTGGGTCTCTACTCACAAGAAGGCCTGACACTATCTTTGATTTGGGTAACTTCGTATAAACATATTTCGGTGCCCCAAGTAATGAATTTATTTGGGTGTATCGATGACCACTGAACTTCTAACTTAACGCTACTCATTGTCAAATAATATTGTAGGTTAATTTAAAATTCGTGTACGACCAGGTCGTCTTGTTTACATCAGTAAAATATGTTTCTCCGATAATTAATGATGTTAAAACTAAACCTCTATCACCGGCGGAACATTTGTTTTCCGACGGTAAATTGTGGCGGCTATTGCACGTCCAAAATTGGTTCCATTATACGTTTGAACAATCCGATAAATAGCGTAAAAAAACAATCACAGTGAATCTACCGATTTCGGGACAACATAGCCTCAACGCAATTTGTTGCGCCGTACTTGTCCATTAGCGCATCCAAATAGCGATCTGCGCGTGCGCGAAACTATTTCGCAAGCGAAAAGTCGTTTTCGAAAAGTGATGATTCTGCTAGTGAAGAGCGGTGAAGAAAATTTGAATCAAATATTTTACTTCACCACAACATCTGAAAGTAGTTAACTGTGAGCATATTCTGTGGGATAATCAATAGCTTTGAATTTTGGGAAAGCACCGAAACTGAGTCGGTGACAGATCGAGTGACAGAAGCAGACGACTTTCAACACTCAGCAGCGCCATGTGTTGGCGCTTTAACGGCTCGATAAAGAACCAGCGCGTGACGGATCACGGATGCGAGCGTTCGATACGTCGGGCTTTGCGATTGACCGATTTTTGAAGGTAATTAATCATTTTTCTGTTGTTATTTTTGCAATCATACCCCCAAGAGATTCGCCGATTAAACCTGCATCCGTAAAATAACGGTACACTTTCATAAATTGGAAACATTGCCATATATGAAACACGAATATTGACTTCCTCTGGTAACTAGCACCCGACAGCGCGGCAACGCCTTTTGGTTATTCATCCTACGAATACGCCCTTAATCTTGATGTTTTATTGTGAGATCGAAGTAATTTCCAAGTCTGTACTAATTGGTGTTAAATGCGTAATAATGATTTCAACAAATTTGATGCATTAACTATTTTCAAACAACAATGTCATATTGTTACAACTAAACCTCATTACAATGTTTCATTTTTCCGTCAAGATTAAAGTCGATTAGATACCCGTATCAACAATGTATTATTTGTAAACTTTCTAATAGATGACCATTATTTAACAGTATGTCGTAATATCGTAGTTGTGGTTTGATTGTTTTTACATATATTCATAGTTAAATATTACACAATTGACAGCGATAAAATTGGTAAAATTTCCATTTACATCTCAGGGGAGAGGACAGGAAAATTTTCAGTGTCCTAATTAATCAACATTAAGAAAATTCCCATATTTTACATAAATGTAAAGTCTTTATTTATTAGTAGAAAAATTATCAAACACAACAACAATAATGAGTGTTGAGTGCATGCGAGAAACGTAAACACTTGTTCACCTTACTCCCATGGTTCCCATGCTGACAATAGGATTTCCATATCTTTCAGATCTCTATTATAGTAATGGAGGCGTAGTTCATATAGCTTATAAAGTATTGAGTTTTTTCCTCCAGATAATGGGAAATTCTGTTCTACATGCGCGTAATCAATCAACAATTACATATTATTAAATGTGCAAATTTCATCATTTACATTCTGATATTAATATTTCAGATATAAATTCCACATACAAAAATGTCTAAAAAACCAGGCGCCACACAGGCCCTTCATAAGGTCATAATGGTGGGTAGCGGAGGTGTTGGAAAGTCCGCCCTGACTCTACAGTTCATGTACGACGAGGTATGTGGGTGATTTCTTCAGCCCCTTATCAGGCTATCATTCAAACTTTAATTAGATTTGAAGAAGTACAAGGTTCAGTTGATTTCAGTCATTTGGAACGAATGTATAACACTGTGTAATGTAAATAGGTTACTATTCAACTTAACAATCGAAAGAAACTGTTTTGTATCGATTTTTATAATGCCAAACATGAATACGTTAGCGGGAACTTTATCTGAAATGACATTTTTGAGAGTGTTGGTCAGCATAGAGTAACAAACACTTCGTTACAGTCCTTTTCTGAATAACATGATAGCAGTACCAATCACGATAAGAAAACTTTCCATCCAGCAATGAACCCCAGCTTTCTGACGGCTGGGAAATAGTTTGGAATATTTTAAAGTAACAATCAAATAGCTGTGGATATTGTTTACTTGATCTTTTAGGGTATAAATTTTGTTTTCACTTTCACTTTCCCATAATTTTGTGTTAAGAAAGGCCAAAAAAGGGTTGATAAATTTCTTTTAGACCTTATGATCCAATTTCCTCAAAATCATTGTGTGATTGTCAGTTGCTAATAACGAAGTTGAAACATAATCTATTTCTGTTATCGACTGCAAGTAATCAATAGTTTCACAGCACAAATGATCCTATCTTGTTGCACAATATAATTGTGGAACTCTTTATTTTGCATTTTTAGTCATTCATATCTACAACCATGTGTCATTTTAGTTTGTTGAAGATTACGAGCCAACAAAGGCTGACTCGTACAGGAAGACTGTTGTATTGGATGCGGAGGAAGTACAAATAGATATTTTAGACACAGCAGGTCAAGAAGATTATGCAGCTATTAGAGATAATTATTTCCGCAGTGGTGAAGGCTTTCTTTGCGTATTTTCTATAACAGAAGATGATAGTTTTCAGGCCACTCAGGAGTTTAGGTAAGAGTAAAAATATTAATATAACTCCATAGTTGTGTTATTCAATATCAAGGAAAGGAAAATTTTCATCATATTTCTAAACAGTTAGAGTATAAATATATGGTTGATCGTAAGCTCGAAGGCAGCTGTCTCCGCGCTGTTACTTGCCTCTTGACCCTTGTTTCTACATTTATGCCTTTCGAAATATTATTAGGGTATCTAATATCGTATGAAGACTCACTCTTGCTATCTCTATTATTATTCTGTTACTGCATGCAGCAGTGTCTTATCAAGTTGGAATAGAAAAAAAATTTGGTGTCAGATTACAACTGATTGATATTCAATGAACAATTTCCTCAACAGGGAACAAATTCTGAGAGTAAAAAATGACGATCACATTCCCTTTCTGCTGGTGGGAAACAAAAGCGATCTTCAAGAAAAACGAAAAGTCAATCTAGCCGAGGCACAAGCTAGATCGCAACAGTGGGGTGTTCCCTATGTTGAGACTAGTGCAAAAACAAGAGAAAACGTTGACAAGGTATGCTATAAACTTTTCCTGGTCAAGATATTGAGCTCTCGTAGCAAAATGTATGCTTAACCAACATACTTTATTCTTTTGGTCAGTTCTGTCAAGTAACTGGCAAAAATAATTTTTTTTTTTTTTGTTTTAAACATATAAAAAGTGTAAACACAATTGCTGCAGATACTGCTTTCAGTGCCCTGTTTATAGAACTAAGGCTTAAATTTGTATATGTTCACATTTTGCTGCGCACTCTTATTGTCAGCCAAGCAAATTTGTTTATATAAAATTTGCATGAATTTTGTGGCTTAATCATCTGCACTAAATAGATATGGACACGTTTGGTGGCATTTATATCAATGTAACCTGAATGTGTTCTACACGAGTTGCAAACTTGAGAACTCTAGTATTCAAGTTTTCAGAAAGTTTTTTATTTGTGTTTTCATACAAAAGTCACAAACCAAATATCTACATCAATGAAACACTTCAGCAAAGTTATTGTTTAAATTGTATGACTGCATCTGCTTCATGCTTACAAGTCTTGAGACAGAGTATCTCTTGCGCATTTTCAGGTATTTTTCGACCTAATGCGCGAGATAAGGTCTCGCAAGATCGAAGATAAATCTGCAAGTAATGGCCGTGGAAAGGATCGTGCCAAGAGAAAGAAAAAGATGTGCATTATTCTATAGGTTGGCAATCTCCTCTCGCACTTTTATTCTCCTCATATGGTATTTTCATACTATAAACAGTGCATCAGTCTTCCCCTCTGCATAAACTTACCTACTCACAACTAAAATCTATTAGTACATGTATCGCAATCCAACTACAGCATACATGCTTATTTATTTTGGAAACGTTTTTTGAAACTTTCAAAAATTTACTATATAATATGATATAAAAATTCAACATAATATTTCTGTAATGGTTCATACGCATAAAAATTTTGATGTTACCTTGTTGCGATGCTATATTGCTTACTTCCGTTTTTTTATTGAATTCAGCTCAACGTATCTTTCCATGTACTGATGCAAATGTAATAGTCTATTATTTAATGTCTGTAGCTGATTTGTAAATTTCTTTTACCTTTGTTAAATTTTTATTCAGTTTTGCTTAAAATTTATGTTCAAAAAGTACAGCTTTTGTAAATAGAATGCTTCTTAATGTTAGAAAGTTGAATTTAATAGCTGCTTAACTTTGATCCAAAGTGATAATATTATTTATTTACATCTGTCAAACTTTAATTCAAGCAACATAATTCTTAAATTTACCAACTTATCTGCCAGACAGAAATATCACCTGACTTTCAAATAATTCTTACCATTTAAATTACTTAAAACTTGTCTACACAATAACATTTTTGTTTGGTAGTTTATAAAATTGAAAGAATGATAATTCCAGGTATTCTTTGACCTAATGCGAGCAATAGCTGCACGCAAGGCTCAAGAAAATCAGGGGGAGGGGGGTGAACGGAAGAAGAAACCAAGTTGCTGCATATTACTTTAACGTATTCAAAAATGATCATAATTTGAAATCATTGCTGCGTATCTCTTAGCGAGGTATAATAATATAAATAGCTCCTTTGTTCCATGGCATGAAGATATTTCACATTTCTTCAAAAAGGGATAATAATCATTTGGCCCTGACATCTGCTTATACCATTTCAAATGAATATTTGATGCAATTCGTGCAGCTGTAATTTTTACACTCATTAGTGGCTGTAATGTTTTCAACAATACATGATAAATGCCCAGTCGTAACAAACTAATTTAAATGTACACCTATATGTATATGCACAAGAAATGTGCAATGCTTGTGCCCTCTATTCTGATGAATTTGGTACAAAGTAATTTGCAATTATAGGAACCTCACACTATTTCCACTGCTCATATTTGAACATGCAAATATTTTTGCATCATTTTTGTACATGTGTAATACCTACTCGTCATTTGATTCCATTGCATCGTCATTATACTCGACTGGCAAGTTGCAAATTATGTCATTTGTATATCTAATGCAAGCATGCTTGTATATTATATAATTACCGTAATTTAATTTTAATTTTTCATATCGTTACAAAAAAAAATAAATTCAATAAAATTGATTTCCGTTCAAAGCTGACAAAATTTTTAATGGTGAATATAAACGTGTAGCAATAAGTATTGTGAATTTGTAGACGTACTTCAAAAATAGTTTTCCGTTTATTTTCGGAAAGAAAATGCATTTTCAATTAATTATTTGAACGCAAGTATAACGGAAATCTTGTAATCAATAAACTGAACACAACATTAAAAGTATTATATTTTCCCAGTGACATAAGGTGTATAAATTTTTTTTACGTTAAATGCAATACATAAATAGCGTTGAAAATTATTTTCATACTTTTGTACTTTTCCAACCGGTAAATGTGCCTTTTCTTCAATATTCTAAATTAGTTGAATTGAATATCAGACTGTCTCTATAAAAACGTCAAGTTTTCTGATTAATAATATTAGCTCCCTGGTTTCATAGTATGTGAACAATCTTATTTACTGTTAAATCGAGTTTTAGAGAACTAACTGGTCTAAAATTAACGATCTTTCCTAGTATAAGTTCTTGTACCTATAACACAATAACAGTGATTCAAAATTGTTGCTACACTTGGTAAATATAAATTTTGATTTCTTTTGTGCAATTAATTTTTTCTTACTGAAAATTCTAATAATGCGACAACTCATTTGTGTAAGTTTCAGCGTATTCGAATTCAATTACTGTACAGATACTGTTGATACGTATGTAACAAAATTTTCAGATTTAAAAGTTATCAATTGGACATTGTACGATTGTTTTTTGTAATACTTAATACTTTATATCACACCTCAGTTTGCAATTTACTCACTCGATAAACGTCGTGAAAAATTGTAATATAATTTATAATTCTGTACCTTTAATATGAATACACGATTGAAAGAATCCTGTCATGTACATACTTTCAAAGCATATTACAATCATTGCAAGTCCTTCATCCATGATTTATCCACTATGTATTTTGAATTTCTTCAGAAATGACAAATCACAACATAACAGATCAAATAAGAAGTTTCGTATGACTTTTATACATAAAAATATGAAGTAAGTACGGACATTATGTTTTGTACTTCATCTTCTCTTACTGCTTGGTTTTGCTACTAGCCTATTTGCTTTACATATTTACAGTAGTTGAAACTATGACAAAAGTATGTACATTATTCATATAAAACACAATAATTGCATATAAGGAAACAATCCTAATTTTATATTTGTAATGCATGTGTTGGGTCCTCGAGACCTTAGATTCTTTTCCCACACTCTTTTAGTCACCTTATACCCTGCATCCTCTTCTTATCATCACCTCACTGTCTCACTTTGCATACCGCATCAGCTGAATGCCCCCTCTACTCCTGCACTGCAACTAGCCCAGTCCTTTACATCCTTCACCCCATATACACACTCTCAAGTCATCATTCATTCGGATATCTTAAAAACCTCTCTTCCATTTTTTCTCCCTCACGTCTTCTTATTGCACTCTCAATATCTTTGACAATAAATCAATTATACACTCAAACATTCAACTCCTCAATGTAACTTCTTCTCATTTCCTCTAATTCTTCGTACGTGCGCCTAGTCGACGGGTTATGAACTCATAATAGGCCATAATAACATCGCAGCTAGGTGTCGATGTGGTTATCGATAACTGCTCATTGTGATCACTATCATCCACCCCATGACACATGAATAACTTTGGTCGGTCATTGACGAATTATTAGTAAACTTTAAAATTTAGCGATTTGAAAATCATGATTCTATTGACATTTCAATACACTCAGCACAACACTATATGTTACTGGTAGTATAAGATACATGGAAAGATTTTGTGAAAATTTTCAAAAAACACTTCATTTCTAGGTACATCATTTCTCCATGCAGTCTCTTTTTCCATTGATAATAACCAAAAACGTGGGGTTAACCATAGTCAAATATAAAGACCTATTCATTTGTACATTTTGTCCAATTTTTACTGTTAATATTGTTAATGATTTATAAAAATACTTGTCACGACTAACTGTGTCTATTCGACAAGTTGAAACATTGCATAATTGTGTAACGACCTCTGAAATATAATCAATTCTTAATGGGTTGAGTAGAAAAAAAAAAAGAGCTGTGTGGTCTGTTGATACGTACTTAAAACTTACTCTTGGCACGAGGAAAGCGCAGGATATTGTATGTGTCTTCACTAGCAGCAGGGTTCTTACTTCGAATTACAAGTATTAATTTACCAAACCATTACCTTGAGTGTGGTGAAATAAGTCTTAAATTTCAGGATAAAAAGTAAAAAGATGAGCATGTTTGATGCATTTGGATCATAAATAACTGTGTAAATGTCGAATACTCGTTGTCAGTGACTAGAAGGTATCACTTTGATACAACATAACATTGTGCGATTCAAAGATAATTATGAGCGTGGTCGGAGTTACTATGCTGTACTTGCCTCATAATAATTATCTTACTTATCGAAAAAGTTTTAGATACGTTAAATACTACTTTCAGTAAGTAATTGCATCCCTAAATTAGGTACTGTAATACCTTCACTGGTAGCCAATGGGGAGCCGAAGTTTGGCAGTTAAGTAAACTCGCAAATGTGGCCACAGCCTGTTGGACATTGACGATTACTCTCGAACCATTCGTTCATATGAATTACATGTCCCCCGTGAGCACAACCTTGACACCATGCATACACACCCCGCACAACCTGAAAGGCCTTATTTGAATCATTTGGAACATTTGTTGCAGTTAAAACACTGCTTAATGTGAAGCAGCTAGGTTATGACTGATAAAAATACAATACAAGTTACACTCACTTGATGACAAATCGAACAGAGAGCATGTCTTGAAGTATGACATCGATCACATAACCACGCTGACCTCTGAAGAGGCTTGGTACACGTTGTGCAGCATGCATGTATTGTTGTTGATTGCTGATTTAATTGAGACACAGACGGCATCCAGGCTAGCTGTATAATCTATGGATCAATATTGTTCAGTGTTTGTTCAACCACCTCATTGGCTCTCAAAATATTTTAATAACTTTTAACTTACCTGAGTAGCAATTTCCCATAATTTAAATCTACCTAGCATGTCGATATATTCGAGTAACCAATGCTCTTGAGTTGCTGCCTCGATGTTCAAACTTTTTCTTCGTTCTCCAAGAGCAATTAATATCGACGCTGATGTCTGAACATCCAAAATTGCTGCATGATGTCTCAACGCTTCTTCAATTAGCTGTGTTGGATCCCAAAATGATGGCTTGGGAACGGCAGTCACTATCAATTCACAAGGTTGATCCTCTACTGTGACTGATCCAGAATCATTGTCATTCATATCTGGAGAATGATTGGGAAATTGTTCGGGAGGTGGGGATCTATCCTGTATTTCGTGTCGCAAAGGAAATGCTTCTTTAGGTAATGTCCAATCATTTTCATGATTCATGAGATTGTGTATATAACCAGATGTGTAGTCCATTGTTATTGGTTCGAGTTCACCATCTCCAAAGAAGAAATCACCTTTTGGTTGACATTTGTGTCCAGCCAGATATCGCCTGTGACTTTAAAAACAATTTGAATTGATAAGTTACACATTCTCAATAAAAGATTGCACACATATTAATTTAATACTGAAAAGTTACACTTGCAAAGTACCTGGGAAGTATGGGGCCAATAAAATTTTGATTCTCAGTCATTTCATCAGTCTCAGTCTCATCGTCGCCACCACTAATCACACCAGGCGCTTCACCTTGCAGTGATTTGACATCATTTTCATGACCTGAATAGTGGTATTATTATTATTAAGCTAAAAGCATAAGTAGGTTGAAAAAGCTCAACAAGTTATTCCATGCATTAAGTTCTACATACATGTTTAAGAGATTTGCAGTATTTTACTTAATATGGTAATCACAGCAATGTTGGTCATACCTATATTTGTCTGATCAACTGTTGATCCAATGCCAATTTGTGCAAGGTTCAGAGTGTTGACAGTATCATCTTTCGAAACATTTGGCGACGATTTCAACATATTTCCAAGTGGATTTGCATACAGTGTTTTCGTTATACTCCATACTGTACTTATCTATAACAATTTTTTCTTTACGATCTATAGAATGGCGTTCAAATAATGTTTACTGCTTACTTGTAATGTTTTAACCCGTTTGTACCTAAGTATGAATGGTGGAAGGACATATTTTCTTATTTATACGCACATCATTTCTGCCTGCAGTAATCGCAACTGCTGCATTATGATCACAAATATCATTAAGTCTACCGCTGAGTAAGTATCCTTCAGCACATTCCCTAAACCACTTAGGTTCTCGTGGAGCAGTTTCCGTGAATCTGTGCATCATACTAGAGGCCATACAGAAGGTGTCATTACTCGCTGGAGATTTCCTATGAACAATGAAATAATGTAGTAAAATTATTAAAAATGCCGTCTAATTGCGGCAATTAGCACAAGCATGAGAAATACCTCATGATGCTAGTTAACTGTTTAACAGTAGTTGGTGCGTTCACACTGATTTTGCAAGCATATGCCACATCACCCTTGCAGTTGAGTGCAATACCTTGAGGATTTGCTTTGCTTGCCGGCCTAGTTGCATCTTTAAACACGTGATGATATAATGTACAATCCTAGGAAACAAAACTTGTGAATTTTCGGTCTGGAACATTTTATTCATTTTGGCACTGGAAATACGTACCCTGCTTGTTGATAAAAAGTACTGAGGATCTCCTCTCCAGGCAACACCAGTTGGAACATCTTTATGCTCGTTAAAACTAGCAAACGGTATATAAGGCCTTCTAATATCCCATACATTAATGCTGCAGTCTACGACCAAGGCGCAGCTTGCGATGTGATACTTTCTTTGAGGTCGCCATTTTATTCTACCCACAGATGCAATTGTATGGATTGTATATTCACATGTGGGTTTAGCTGATATGTCCCAAACCTGAAGTATACAAATTTTAATCTCTGTTCTTCTATATAAGTACTAATAAAATCCCTGTAGTATATTCCCATAACCATCTATACCTTAATTGTTTTATCACGTGAGGCAGTAGCTAGCCACGAGGCTTCAGGGTGCCAATCACAAGCAAAAATTGGCCCACTGTGTGCTGTGAAATGCTGGAAGCAGCGGTCGGGTTTCCTCAAGTCCCATTGCTGAACATGACCATTTTCCGAAACAGCTGCAAATGTGTATTGTTGATGCGGTGAAAACTGCACATCTCGCACAGATTCTGTGTTGCTATAAGAGTGAACAAACCAATGAATTTACAAGTAAATGAACAAGACACAGATTGACTCTTAACTTCACTGCAGTATAAACCTTTGCAAGAGCAATTTGGATAGTATTTCCATATGGCTCGCTATACCTGTAAAATGTTTTAGTAGCCTCCTTAATTCTGAGATCAAAACATTTCATAGTTCCGTCTTGAGAGCCTGATATTAACCACATAGGCTCAGTCATGTGAAAGCTCACTTTATTCACAGTTCTTTTATGATCTATAAACACGTGTTCCTGCTTTGACCGAGAAGGTCGATTCAGGTTCCATACCACCACAGCACCATTGGTGGCTGCGGTTGCCAATATGTGATCTAAAAAAGACATTTAATCATTCTTTTATTGCATGAATTATGAGGTGTATGCCAATCCAGGATTTTAATTAGAAAATAATACCGATAATTAAGGAAACAGAGGATTTTCCAAACCAAGTATTGCTGCATCACTAAAAATATTTCGTATATTATTTACCATCGATTAAATTCCAAGCAACATCATTGCATGAAAAATTCAGATTAAGATTCTTCCCAACTCTCAGATTGCAGACTTCTTCAAACTTGTCTTCAAGTAGAGCAAATATTTTGAAGACTATGGGAGAAAATCGATAATAAATCTTTAATAAACCAGTAAATTGTATTGAAAATTAATAAAACAGCTTAGTCGTATAGAAGGATTTGAAAAAGGTTGTCCTACCATTGCGTCCAGCGATCACAACTTGAGTATTATCCTTATTTAGGGCTAAGGCATTTGCCGGTCCCTCCTGCGTAACGAATACCGTTTTTGATGTCATGTTAACAACAGTGAGCTCCAAATTTTATCAACAATTGTCTCGATTTCTTCACGTGGTATCCCCTAATTCAGGTTGGACTATACAACTATTATCGAACGTCAGGGTAATACCGCATTCTGTGAATTACACATTTTACAAACACGTGGTACGCCTGCTAGAAGTAAGATCACGAATTGTTTGATTGATTGTTTTCATACAATGAAATACGCACATCATTCGTCATTGTGACACACAGTATTTATCCGACTATATAAACGTTATAACCATATAGAAGTGATTTATGAATTCTTTGTCCACGATCTTTATGATTTTACGACGAGCACATTCGCAGTAATTACAGTAGTGTCATTAAACTAAAAACGATTTTTGGCAACTATAGTGTAATGCATCCTCATTGGTACAATTGACGGGTGGTAAAATGTTTATTTATTATTATTGTTCTTCAGAGAGTGTTTTTTAAAAAAATGGCCGTGTCATCAACGCCCCGTGATCGTAGCATATATATATATATATATATATATATATATATTTCGAAGCCGTGATTACAGCATTTGTATAGTCGATCCTGGGTTTTCGTTCTTTGCGGTGTACACTTTTCAGCGATTCTTGACATAACGTGAAGTTAGTAATTCGCAAGTAAAAACGAAAAAATGGCAAAAGCGCAAGACCAGGAGCTGAAAAAAGCGTTTTCCGAACTACAACAGAAGATAATTGATACGACACAGAAATTAAAGCTCGCAGACGTACAAATTGATTCGTTAAAACGAACAAAGCAGCATGCCGAGCTCACGGTTAAGGAGGTAACCTCACTTCCACCAAACACGAAAACCTACGAGAGTGTGGGTCGAATGTTCTTGCTAGACGACATCGCGAGCGTAAAAGAAGGGCTTGAGAAACGGATGAAAACGGCCGACGAGAAGATCAAAACTCTAGAAAACAATAAAGCGTTCTTGGAGCGTAGCTTAAAGGATAACGCAAATAACGTTAGAGAAATGGTCCAGCAACGACAAAGCAACGAATCCTCTGGTTGATACAGCAGTTTCATATCTTTACTTGCTTTTACTCTTCTGTCGAAGTTGTACCCTTATTCAAGCAATATCGCATCTATCAGTTGTAACTCTAATTTAACATCATTATTATTTGTGTGCTTTCGATAAATGTAATCCATAAAATAAACCTATCATGTTTACATATTACCTTCATTTGTTTTACCTTACGTAGTTACTGGTTATTTAATAATGTAGGGACATTAGTTATTTGTCCTGGTGACAGTTACTGTTGTGCACATCCTTTGTAAGAATGAGTAAGTCAGCTCTATGGTGCAATAATTGCTTATCCTATTTAGCCGGACTTCATCTCTCAAATTATACAAATTTAAAATTTCCGAACTTCAATTAAAATCTTATTTTCCTAGTGACCACATGTGCGAATGATCATTAAAATGTTCTTATAATTAATAAGACATGGGGTATAATTGATTTCAGCAAATCATTTTACAATTATCATTAATTTATTCCAGCGACAGGAATGTTACATACAACAGACTGTCTTCCTTACGGCTAATTTTTTTTTTGTTTTTTCCTTTTTAAATTTAATCCACTTAGTTATCTTAAACTGATTCCGTGAACCTCAACATTTTTTCTTCATTTAAACTACACTTAAAAATCTACATGTGCCAAAACTTGGCGCTTCAACTGATTTATTGTATTTAAAAAAGAAATAATGTTATGAAACCTTTGTTTTTTCTTTCATTCTCCTTTTTTCCTCCTCAGAGTAAAAAAGATTGGAATTTTATAGATTGGCAATTTTTTAAAAATTTTCTCTAGTGTTAATCACTCTTCGTTTGTATGCAGTTATTCGTTAATTTCGTAATATTATATCACATATTATACTGGAATAACACAGGGAACAAGATTGGCCTTGCAATTGCTCACAATTATTTGTATTGCTGTTGAGTATTTCTAAATGGATACGAATTTGATGAAAATACAATAACAAAGCAATTAGTTAAAAATGATTAATTAACTCCAATCTGCAGATTTATTTCGAACTCCGAATGAAATAATCCAAATAAACCGAAAAAATCGAAGGTAAGATCTGAAATTTGTACATATATATAGATATATCTGACCAATTTAATATGTTCCAATTTAGAAAAAATGTAATAGTGACGAATTACAATAGCAGATGAAGCTTAAAACAAGGACTTGTCAAACGGAATCAAGAATTTCCACTACTTTTCTCAACGATGAACGTCCCCTGCGTTATAGTAATGTGCTAGACAACAAGAGTTCTCTCAAGCATAGCGTTTCATGCCTTTCATATTTTAATGTAACACCGCTGTACAGCATATTCATGCGATTTGAATCAACAAACCATTATCAAACGTAGATTTGCTTGCATCAATATATCTGTAAATTGTATTGTTGTATCTGAGGGAAGTCGTTTGTTATGACATTTCGCAATAAATAAGATAAAAATTTGGATTCCTTTGCATATAATGCAAAAACTACGATATTATTTGAAAATAAACCTATGAATTTGTTGAAATCATGCATATTGAAATACATTGGCATGTGTATAAGTCATCTGGTGGTTTTAAACGTGGTATTTCATAAGTCGGTACGTTCCACTGAATTGGGCATAATGATGGTGAATTGCAAATAAAGTGAACATATACTTCCACTTTTGAATTTGTATGCAACTTATGTATGGATTGTACCAATTATCTTACGTCATTAAAAACATGATCCATAGTTAATGTTTGACGTTAAATGTACATACAATAAATACAGGGGGTGTGAATTTATTATTAAGTATTAGGTTAAGTGCTTAGATCTTAACTTAGCTAATGAAAATTTAGCTAAAAGTTGTGATTTACGAAAAATATGATTACAACGCAAATGATTTAGTCGGGAATTTTGTCCACATCTTATAAGATGTATTGGATTGAGCCACCATCAATTGGGCTAAGTGTTCAAGCTGAAAAACAGTAAACTTATTCAATAAAAGAACTGACTTGGGAGCCGCAAATCTGTTTAAAAAAATCTAGTACATATGAGTTACAAGCAAAATAGTACAACATTAGTTTATACCTGTAAAACCTTGAGGCGGTTGTCCAGGAACCGAATACTGTGGCCTAAAGTTTCCGAAATTTGCTGCACCTGCAAATGTAGCAGGTAGTTGCCCACCTGAAAAGCCGGCAGGGAACTGTTGAGCTAAAAGAGCTGCTTGACCTGACTGGTTACTGTTTCCACCTGGTGCAGTTGCAGCAAGTCGACTCAAGATAGATCTTTCCGACATTTGGAGCCGCTGTGCAACCGGAGGAATTCTTGCCAATGTTGCCGGCAAACGGCTCACGTCAGATTTCATGTCTGACAAAAGTTCTTCGAGCTGGTTTAATACCTATAACGAAATAACGAGTGTTAATGTCGCAGAAAAACAATTAATTATGGTATATATTAGAATGAAGAATCGTACAATATTCTAAACAATAAAGTACCTTGTGTAGAACAGCGTTGGCTGGCTTGTTGCCAGCCAGACTCTCCTTGCTTAAATGTTGGTGCGATTCAGCAAGACATTCAACCTCAGCAAAGCGTGCATTGAGACTCATTGCAGGATGGTTGGGATCTTGTGTCAAATTCAAGTAAGCCGCTCTTCTGAGCTGCTCTTCTATCACAAGAGCTTGTTCTAACAGCTTAAAACGCCGTGCTAAAAATTTATTCTTTATTTCCAAGAAATTGCCCTTACCAACATCCATCTTGAATGGTTCATTGATAATAGCAAACCTAGATAATAACGAATTAAAGTTTAATACTCAAATTTCGCTGACATTTGAAAAACCTTGAAATAAAAAGAAAAAACGTTTAGAGCTTTAAATATACCTGATATCATTCTGAATATCTTGCCAGCGGCCATAACCGTGGGTTACAATACCAGCAAGTAACCAGTAATCGTGTCGACGATGCCAGATTTCGTATTCACGTCCTGGAACTGCAGCTTTTTCTTCATTCAACCACAAAGTATGCAATTCGGTAAAGCCACCATCAGCAATATTAAACATGAATTTGCGCTTTGGTTTTGTTGTTTCCGAATCCGAATCCTTCGTTTCTTTCTCTTTACTATCCTTGTCCTGCAGAGAAAGCATAAATTGGAAGTCAGCTTGAGAATTTCGGAACGAAGGTTTGATACACACCAAAGTTTTGGTAGAACATACCTCTTTTTTGTCTGCCTCTTCGTCATCATCTTTGACAATTACCACATCTTCTTCAGATTCAGGTTTCGGTTTGACTTCAGAATATTCAGACTTTTCGTCAAGTTTGGGTGCCGGTTTTTCCTCTAATCTAACTTCTGCCTTTTCTTTAGCTTTGTCGGATTTTTCGACTTCTCCGTCCTCTGTTTTAACCTCCTCTTTCTCTTTATCCTTTTCTTTATCTTTGTTGAGCTCATCATCTTCCTTAATCTCTTTTGGCTCTTCTTTTATTTCCTGCGCATCCGTGGTCTGCAGACACAGAAAAGAACTTTGTTGTATCTTCGATGTTAATAATTTTACATGCGCAATTTTCATATGCAAGCCGCGGAAGGTGACATGGACACAATTTCCTTACCTCTTTATCTTTATCCTTGGTATCCTCCTTCGGATCTTTAGACTCAAGCGCATCCGTAGTAGGTTTAACAACAGGATCAATAGAAGTATTCACGGGTGTTGGTGTAGCAGCAGGACTGGGGCTGGGGGCATTCGATGTAGCAGGCGTCGCGCTAGTACTACTCGTACCAGTGGCTCCGCTATCTCCAGCTCCTTCTGCTTTTACAGGTTCAACAGGCTCAACAGGCTTACGAATCATCTCTGGCATTGAATAATAACCATTGATGTGCTCAAATTCCTGAACCTATGGTAACAATAGTAGTTGTATAATCATTCGTAATGACGTTGTTATGTCAACTATTGGAAAGTAAATTATCGATGACAGCTTATCTATGGTTGCTCAAAGCGATACATATAGTGTCTCGATCAACTATTCAAAAAAGACCAACCTTTTTTCGGATTAGTGACATAACACCGATCCTAGTTAAAACATGTTGTCGGCTGAGTCCTTCCCTTGGAACTCCATCCGCAAAAGTTTCTGCATTGTCAGCACCAGGTTCGCACAGATGTCGCATAAATAATGAGACGTATGCTTTGAAGTTCTTCTCGGATTTGCCCCGCAGGTCTCGCACCAACCTACAGATAAATGCAGTGCCGACTACAATTCTAGCTCTCGATTTATTAATTTGTCAAGAATGTAATAGGTTATATCACTGTTATTTATGTACATAAGTCATTATAAAGTAAAGTTTTAGTCGTGCAACTAACCACTGCGAGTTGAAGGCATCCTGTGGTGGCATCCCATACCTCATAATTGCATTCAGGAATGCTTTACGTTGTCTGGCATTGAAACCAAGAACCTAAAATAAACAAAAGTTTCACCCCCTTAAAATAATTTCATGTGAACTTAAACTTCTGAAATCACCAGATACATCAATCATACAATAAAACTAAACTATAAATTTTCAAACTCAATCTCAAGTAGATGACAGATTATCTAGCAAAACAAACCTCAATGTTCCCATTTACTCGTGCCAAAAGCGGTGGCAAAGGTCGATCTTTCTCGTCGCGTCTCTCCAAGCGGCGCCTACTTCTACGTGACAAAAGATCTCCATCACCTTTTTCATCGAAATCATCATCCTCCTTGTCATCATCACTAGGAGCACTAAAGTCGCTATTATAATCTGATAAATTCTCCTGCCATGGTTGGTCATCTCTTGTACCTTGATCACCAGTAACTCCACCGTCATTGTAATTTACTTGTTTTCTAACTCGCTTGCCTAGGGTGGAATGATGTAAGGACATTAATGAAAATCTTGAAAATCCGTGGCCGCGATCAGAAATACGAATATATTATCCGAACATTATACCTTTGCCAAGTGTCCTTGCAATGTCTTCTTGCTGTTGCTCATAGTGGTGTCTTAGTAGTTTGATCCAATAAGCTGGATCAGTGTTCTCAGCTTCTTGTTTGATAATTTCAGTGTCAGCCTCTTCCTCGATTTCACCTTCCTTGGTTACATATGACGCAACCTTGAAAGAGCTCAAATACTCGTTTGCCCAGTTCTCTTTCTGCTCAATTCCTTCTTTACTCCTATCCAACAACTCAGCGACAGCTTTGTCATCATAGTGAATAGCCTCATCTTCCTTACCTTCTTCTTCTTTGAACAACTCCTCCGTACCTAAATATAAACGAAGGATGACCATCAAGCTCTAAGAAGTATCTTAGACTTTTCACTTTACATTGCACAAAATAAGTAAAACGACATATCAATCTTACTTACCAAACCGCAGAATATCATCCAATTCTTGTTTACTAAAATTGGCACCCTTGCCGCCCATGCCAGGTCGCACAACCAAATGAGTGAGCATCATTTTACGTTTAGCTACTTGTGTAACTCTTTCTTCAACAGAATTACGGGTCACAAATCTGTATATCATCACTTTATTCGCCTGACCAATTCTATGGGCTCTGCTGAATGCTTGAATATCGTTATGCGGATTCCAATCTGAATCGTAGATTATCACAGTATCAGCTGTGGCTAAATTTATACCAAGACCACCAGCTCGTGTGGATAACAGAAATACAAATTGTTGTGCCCCTAGAGAAACGAAAATACGATAACATTGAACAATTGTTATAATGCTCGGAAATAACGTAAATCTTAATTGAAAACAGTGATAACTAAAGTAATGTATGCAAAAACCTAAATAAATTACCCGGCGCGTTGAACCTGTCAATGGCTTCTTGTCTCTGAGTTCCTGTAATGTTTCCATCAATCCTTTCATATTTGTAGCCTTCTCCCTCTAAATAGTCTTCAAGAATATCTAACATTTTTGTCATCTGAGAGAAAATCAGTACTCTGTGTCCACCATCTCTCAATCTTTTAAGCATTTTACTTAGCAAAACAAGTTTTCCAGCAGCTTTGATCAAGGCTGATGATTCATAATTGCCATTTGGACCAGTCGGAGCCTCTTGAGATGCGGCAGGAAATAGGTAAGGATGATTACAGCACTTTTTCAGATCCATCATGATATTTAACAAAGAAACTTGTTGTCCTCCGCCCTTAGGATTCAACGCTTCGAAATTTCGTGTTAAGATATATTTGTAATACTTCTTTTGCATTGGTGACAATTCAACACGGACAATGAACTCCGATTTGCTTGGCATATTCTGAAAAAGTCATTTCATTGAAGGTATAATATTACAAGATTATGCAGACTCATACATAATTATTTTTTAATTTGCTAGCCATGTAAAGATGAACTGACCTTAAGGACATCAGCTTTCAATCTTCGAAGCATGTGCGGGCCAAGCATCTCATGTAATCTCTTGACCTGTTCCTCTTTAGATATGTCCGCAAATTCATTTTGAAAGGCAGCTAAGTCATTGAATTTATCTCGGCATAAGAAGTTTAGTAAATGAAACAGTTCTTCCAAATTATTTTGTAATGGGGTTCCAGTCAGTAGCAGTTTGTAGGCAATGTTGTAAGATGCTAGTAATCTGAAGAACTTCGATTGATTAGACTTTAATCTGTGAGCCTCGTCTACCACTAAGACTGCCCAATCGATGGATCCAAGACAAGCTGAATCAATGGAGATTAGTTCATAGCTGGTCAGTAAGACGTTGAACTTTATTTGTGAACTGCGAATTTTTGAAGCTCGGCCACCACGCACAGCTCCTTCTTCAAATGACAATTCGTTTTCACGTATGACAATTCGACTGTCCTTGTCACCTAAAATGAATTGTACATTTTTAATCAAGCAATTCATTATGAAAATTTTGGGACCATTCGAAACAATAATACTCACCAACATAAGTAACGCAATAAAAGTCTGGTGCCCATGTTTCAAATTCACGTTCCCAATTTATAATGGTGGACAATGGGACTGACACAAGAAACGGCCCCTTACAGTGCCCTTCTTTGTAAAGTGAATATAAAAATGTGATAGTTTGAATTGTTTTTCCCAGACCCATTTCATCAGCCAATATGGTGTCTATTCCTTGGCCCCAAGAATACCTCAACCAATTCAAACCCTAAAAAGATTGAAATGCATTTAATCAAATACCTCAATTCCCATACCTACCAAATAAGAGAGTAAAAAGTAAACAGTGAAATGATGACAATCTTGGTAGTCTGGAGATTCTTGAAGAAATGATCTAATTTTCTTTTTTGTCTACTAATTAGCTCCGGTGATTGAAGTCGTATAATACACACCTCTAATTGGTAAGGATGTAACTGCATTCCAGTTATATCCAAGTAATCGGGTTGTCTCTCGTATTTTTTTTTCAAGTCAGTTGTCGGCTTTTCTGGCGGAGGAGTATATCTTTTGGGTGTTCTCTCTTCATCATCAATTATCTCTCGAGTTTTAGACCTTTTGCCTTTGCCTGATTAGGGAGTAAAATAAATCAGGCATTAAAATAATGATTTGAAGCTAATGTCTCAGCTGGAAGTATTAATAATCTCACCTTTTTTGCCTTTGCGAGAACTACTTCCATCACAGCAATTCGCAGCCCTCAAATCAAGGTAATATTCAACAGCCTGCTTCAAACCTGGAATATCGGCATGCTCGTCTTCCCAAGTAGCTTGGTCATAGCCAAGATCTCGCCATTTTACTAGGTAAGTTGCTCTGCCATCTCGTTGCACTCTGTGGTTAATCACTCGATGAACTACTAGCCACTCTGGCCTTACACCATATCGATAGAATCGCTCCTCTAGGTTATATTCATCTCTGTTAGTAGCTCCGTCTTGTTGCTGCAACCGTTTTACACGAGAATCCCCTTCATCAAGTGGCTCTTCCAATTTTGGTGGTTCGTCCATGTCATATTTACGTGTATAATTTCTGTAAACGCATTGTAAGGATTAGGAAAATTTATAATAATGAATTCACATTTTATGGGTTGATCGATAGATCAGCACACTGCTTTGCTTTCAATACCTAAACATGAGTGGATGGAAAACGTCCAGTTGTAATTCTGTGATCCAGTCACAGTGCCAATGGGACATATCAGCCCATTTTACAAAGAACTCTCGCATTTTACGTTGTTTGGGAGCGGCTTTACTCGTGGAAGGTTCTTCTGAGGGTGTTTCAGGGCACTCTGACCATCTCCAAGTTAGGATTTTAGCCACTGTAATAAAGAATACAATATAGTTGACATTTTCTTTTTCTATTTCTTGATATCAGTGACCTCTGCCCGAAAAATTTTAACACATCCGATTGTAAAATACCTTTTCCGTGGACTGGTGGGCAGGAACATCTAGGACACTTCCAATCGCCATCTGGTATTTCTGAAAGGGGTGGATTCAGACAATGTGTATGGTATGCACTAGTGCAGCTGTCACAGCATAAGAGTTCACCACCATCCTTGCACACTCTGCAAAACTCCATGTGTTCGTCATCGTCATCAGCTGCACCTCCTTAGACATGAAATACTTAGATTAGACAGCGAAACAGATGAATTTTCAATATATGTAAATAGCCAGATGAAATGTGCAAGCTGGATAAAATAACAAAAGTTAATTTCAACAATATTTAGTTTCTAGGAACTACAGAGCCTTCCAAAGCAGCACGTTTCGAGATATTATCAAATACAAGGCATAAAAGTATGCCAAATGTCCATCTGAAAGATAGTTTTTCTGACTTACGTCCGATATTTTACAAGTTATCTTGCAGGTGCACATTACGTATACTTTTAGGTGACATATCTGATGACATATAGAAATGTGCTTCTTGAATTATAGCATTATGATTATAACTCCTTAATATTATATGATCGAAGAAAATCAAGTTTTCAATACGAGCAAATTATTACTAACTGGTGTAGCATTGTTATAAACTCACACCTAAAAACGGGAGGGGACGCGAGGGGTAGGGAATTAAAGGAGGTACCTGTAATACCTTCGCCTTCGCAGTGAGGGCAGCTCCACTTGCCCTCAGGAGTCTCTTCCAATTCTGGCTCGAGGCATACCAAATGATACGCTCTGGGACAGGTATCGCACAATATGATTTCACCACCTTGCTGACAGACCTCACAGTAATCTTGGTGGTCAGTCTGTTTGAAAGAAAACAATTCCAAGGTTATTACACTCGTAACTTCGTCGATAATAACCAATGCTCTGATAGTGGCATCAGAACAACGGTTACTGGTAATAGAAAATAATCTGAAATGTAGAGAGTATATAGAATAATAAGTATAAAGAGCAAAAAAAAGAATATAATACAGTTCACCAGGTAGTAAGTGAATTCATACAATTATATTCCATATTTCAGATGGTTTGCATCGTAAAATTTGGATTCGGGTTTTTGAAATGCTTATTTTTAGACATTGGAATTTTTAAATTTCTGCATTTATGATGACTTGGTTGATACAATAAACTAAATTGCACAATCAAAATAAATTTTTTTTATGCTAACGGATTACCATCGTACAATACTACTAAGGCAGAGTCAAGCAACAAAGCAAATGCGTTCGTTGATATTTCGCTGAACTTTGAAACCATTTCAAATGCAAACCTTTATAAGTTTTTTCTTCTCGCGTGGTCTACAGTTAATTACCAGGTGGCAATGTAACGATAATTTTGATATACTTCCGATATGCATCGACTTTTTTAATTAACATGTTCAACGTCACAGGAATCTGAACAATTCGACAAACAATCACAACGATCTGAATAGATATTTCGAAATGAAGGAATACAATGAAAACAAATTCTGAGAGTTACTATTACTATACAAAAGTAAAATATAGGATGCGTTGAATGAATTGAGCATGAATGACTGACATGATTTAGAACTGAATTTCGTCAAGTTTGGTAGTAGCGAATAACTCAGTGTCTGATGATGATGATGTTAAAGCACGATTGAAACTGCAATGAACGCATACGCCATCTGAAGCTTGACACTACCTGGAGACTTTCCTCGCCATCAGGAAATTTAGATGTGGTCTTCGTCTTTTTCTTCTTTTTAGTTTTGTTGCCGATCTTAGTTTTAGCTTTTCTTCTAATCGGTGGGTCTACTGGGACAGCCTCCGGACCACTCTCTTCGGGCCCCTTACTTCTGCCATCTGCTCCAGGAGGCTCTTCTGCATCAGCGAGCATCTGCTCAAACTCCATATCCGAATCTCTGTCCGACCCGATGCCACTACCTTCTGCCTCTTCATCCTGAAACCCACATTTGTTGCAACGTTTTCGTGCCAAGTGGAGGTGGCAAAAAATTATATATAAAATTATAACTGTAAGTATATGCCTCACCGAGCTGCCGCGCTTGCGTTTTCCTAACTTAATTTTGAGAGTAGGAACTTTGGAAGCCTTCTTTCCCTTTTTCGCGCGAGAACCCCTAGATTTTCTTCTCCGATCACTGTCATCATCTTCATCTTCATCATCATCAACATCTTGAATCAGTGTCCCACGATTAACTCTAGAGCTTCTGCTGTCATCGTCAATGTTACTAGGTGGAGCATCGGCGTCTGGTTGAGTGTTGGGATTCAATTCAGAAAAGTCTCGCCATTTTGCAGCTACTAACATCATCAGCTTAGACATAGGCACCTGAATGTAATTGACAATAATTAAAATGGCATCTAATGTCTCAAAATATCCCATTTTGAAAGTATTATGCATTTTGGGAAGTAATTGTGAGGCAGAAAGTACCTTGGGGTTTTCTTTGGCTAAGAGAGGCCGGACATGTTGTTGGAAAAGCTTATAAGTCGTAAGATTCTGAAAATCTGCTTCAGAATAATCTATCTGTACATCAGTGAGTCCAAATGTACTACAGACTTCTTCTATCGTTGGCATTCCAGTGTTGGGCTCTTGAGGTTGTACTGCCGATGTATTGTGTCCTGACGATTTTCGCGAAGATGATTTTCGACTCTTACGATTCCCAGCATAGTCACTGTCGTCTCCTGCAGCTTCTGTAGGTTCAGCTCCAGCAAAATCACTTTCCTGAAGCGGTATAAAAAAACTTGATAAGTGAGCTCTCTTGATGCTTCATGACCAGAACTGTTGATCTGGCATCATTTTTCATCATACTGAAATACTTACGTCGCCGGAGTCAGATTTTTTCTTCTTCTTCTTTTTTTTCCCTTTCTTATCTTCACTACGAGCTTTTCGCTTCTTTCCTTTTTTCTTTTTTCGTTCTTCTGGTTCGTAATCATCATCTTCCTCCTAAGCAAATGTAAGACGTGTAAAAGATAGTTACTTCAATCAGATCACAAAATTTTGACTATCAATTTGTAACAACATACTAGACATTTGGTCGAATATTTATCAATTTTGGAAATAAAACAAAATAGTCAATGCTTGTTAAATTATAATATTAATTGTAAAATTTAATTAGAATATATATTACCAGTCTCTGAGACTCTTCAGCATCAGATGAACCTTCGGCAACTGGTTGGCCAGTATTTGGTATAGCAACTCCAGCTTCGTCTGCTTCTTCCTCTCCTATAAGAAGAAAAAAAAGTCAATTGTCTAAATATACGGATAATTTATATATGTGCTATATTGCTGAATAATCTGAGATATTCATCAAAGCTTCAGTTGATATAGACCAATTAAACGAATTATATATATTTGTGATGAAATGAAACATGACACAGGTTCCTGTACAACAAGCTATCTATAGGCAGACTCATACATATAATCTCATCAAGGTTGCCACCTTAGTATGATATTGGGCCAGAGATAGATGCGGTGAGGGTGAAGAGAAGGGAGCATTATAGGCGCGGGGGGGGGGGGGGGGGGGGGGGGGCGAAAATCTGGAATTCATCGTTTCAACAGCCAATCTAATTAACTTGGGAGATTTTAATTTTTCCATGCTATAGCATAGAATTTATTGTTAAATATTGCGAATGACACTTGACATTTTAATGCCTCAAGAAATCAATAATAAGAACCGTTACATTGGTAATAAGAGCTGGACAAAAATAGCTTTTATACAGAGTAATCATACATATTGTATTTCGTTTCGAATAAAATATTGAATTTGAAAAAAAATTGACATTAATGGGAATACTGATCATTGCGAATAGAAGTAGAAATTACGATGAATCTTTGCATTATTTAGGTACATGTATGCATGATCGACGAATGGAATCGCGCGTACGTATTATATGCATACGGATATATATACATCTATATCGACTGCGTTGATCTTGTTTACATTGCCGGCAATTGATGCTTTCTAGGTAATATTTGCCAGTGAGAAATGATATATTGTAAAAATTTGACGTTGCTAGCAGTGTTTTGGGAAGTTTTATCATTGCAAGTGAAAACAACTGGCGACGGAAAAAAAAAATTGGCATTATCTACAGTTGCGAATGCTTTGTTACACACACTTGCGACCGCCATTTTGTATTAAGGGCAAATACTCCGGTAGATCTCTTAACCCCTACTTAAAATACCTAACATTCGTTTGCACAGCATTTCAGTTTATATACGAGTTGATGGCCATATTACTGGGCTTGATCTAATATTGAAGTAAAATGAACAAGAGACGCATGTAAATCAGATTCAATAGGTAGAATTTACTTCGCAAATCGAATACGTTGTAAAATGACGTGCACATTTGTTTCACGAGGAAAACTTACCCGATGCGAAATACTTGAAGAATTTTGTATACCTGTGCGACCTTTTCTCTATTATTTCTGTACAACAGACTAATTCCTCTTTATTACAATTACTCAGGTAGTTCAGGCATGAACGTATAAAAACTGCAGCCGACTTGTCGTGGGCCGAGTGATTACACGACGCGAATGTTCGCATAACACTGAATTCTAGGAACGTTTACGTACGAGTTAATAATAATATTACTGGGATTGATCTAATATTGATGTAAGATTAACATGAAACGCACATAAATCAAATTCAATTGGTGCAATGTACTTGGCAAATCGAACACATTGTAAAATGACGTGCAGATTTGTTTCACGAAGCAAACTTACCCGATAGGAAATATATGGAAAATTTTGTATATCTGAGCGAGCTTTTCGCAATTATGCCTTTACAATTAACTATTTCCTAATTCTTAATAACTTATTACAGTTACTCGGGTAGTTGAGGTATGTACGAAAGCTACAGCCAACCAACCCGTGGTCGGCTGTGTGGTTATACGACGCCGATATCCGTATAATACTGGATTCTAGGAACTCGCGTGTTTACAAAATTACATTCGAATTCTACTGTAACTCAATACCTCGGTATGGCAAATCCGATTGTCATTAAGTGCGATTAAAATAAGACCCACAAGTGTTAGCCTGTTGACACGCAATGAGAAAACATTTGGAAATATATTTACAATAACGTTAACCTGTACAAATTTACGAAGATCGGTAGATGATTCAACCGTGTGATAAATGTGAAAGCAATATTATTCACGCAATGCATAAATATAAGTACCATATTCATATTTCGATTTACATATATTTTGCAGTGCGAAATGTAAACTTTGTATCGAAACAGAACATCGATGATATCTGCAAAGGTTGGTAATCAGAGAAATATTTATCTGTCATATTGGGAGACAACTAAGAATTAATAGGTACGTTGATATTAACGTTGAAAATGCAAAAATAATCGAGCTATTATTGAAGAATTTGGACAATTGAAAATTTGGAAGGTTAGCTCGATACTTTTCGAATATAATTATTTTGGTAATAATGTAGGTGAATTTTGATACGAAAAATTGTACCCAGTCGTTATTTGTCCGGTAAAAACATGTGCGAGCTGATTTAGCTCTGAATAAAGTTAAAAATCACGTAAGACAAGTTGACATGGCAGCCATCATATGAAAAGCGCGCGTCCTGCGTGTCTGTGTATAACATTCCGGCAAACTTAACCATTATTCGACACTTACCGGCGAAGGTTTCGTCCACTTCCTCCTCTGAGGCCATTTTCGTATGTTAATTAACTATTTGAACACTGATCACTCACTGAGAGCGCGAATAATATGCAAAAATTCGCGAAAATGCGACATAAACGCGTAGATCCGTGCTCGGCGTGCGATCACTTCTCTTTCGGTGCTCGCCGCTTCGCCTCCAGTCTTGGCAACTTTACGGTTCATCCCCTCCACTTTTACTATTTTTACCCCCACCACTTTTAATTTTTCGGAAAGGAACCCCCCCCCCCGCCGCCGACCAACTTTTGACTTGCATAGTAACAATGCGTCGAATTGTTCACCATTGTTACATCTACCAAACTCTTATATTAATTGTTGTACTAGATGTCGAACTTCCAAATTTCAATTAATAAAACCCTGTAATACCATATTGTATATCTCGCCAATAAATTGTGTCCATTCAAATCCAAGCCAATGGCTTCAATGAGTGTAGAATAAAAAATTTACGCAAAAGATTTCATTAACTCTTCTCAGAGAAGTCTTGCGATTGAATCGTTATCAATCATTAAACTTAAAAGAAAAAATACATGCATAATACGAATTTGATTTCCTTGAACTACTTTCAGTTTATTTGTACTACATACAATATCATTTCTACTATAAATCTTATGAAGCATATGCGGGATTTGATGTAATTTGTAAGTATACGACATTTGCTGATTGATAATGTCGCTGACTCTTGTTGGTATTGACGATAGTTTTTGTATTCTTCGTGAACCTAGGTCGTTGGATTCTGACAACTCGACAAATCGGGAACGTTCAGGATGGATGTTCGGAATCCAACATATGTACACAGAGTTGACAATGGTATGGTTGATAGGAGTCTGGTATGCAATAATCAACTGTTTATTAATACGATTCTAACATACATTTAACACTCGTCCAATAAAATTTAATTACCTAGTTGAATTCAACAAAGTATTGGACAATGATATTGATTCGATAATAGATTGCTATCATAATTTTTCAGTATATAAGTATAGTTCTTTCTTTACAATAGATCTAGGATTTGAATGATTATCAAAAAAAAAATATTAACATACATATCAATCACAATCTTGCGCTAATTTTAATAATTTTCTTTAGTTATTCAATTCTATACATACGAAGTGACTCGGTCCAAATAAGGATACGAAATTAGACCTAAAGACAGCATGAACTCACTTTTTTTGCAAAATGGAAGCTTGCTGTGGGGATGTATTAGATTAAGCTAGGTACTCTCTATCGCGTTTATGTACTTCTTAGGTTTTGAAATAGAAAAAAGGTGTATACATTTTTCATGCAAAGCTATATCCTCATTTCTTGAAGTTCTTTGCAGTTGTATCTATTCTTATATTATAATAATGAACTAGAGAAAACTTTCAAAGTATGCCAGCTATTGAAGTTCCCCTAATTTAAAATCGTGAGAAAGATCAATGCAATGTTTAAGATGCGTAAGATCTGAGAAAATCAGCTTGCACACAATTTTATGGTACCCGCAGAATTGGGATGTAATCACAAGGGTAATCACAATTTTATACACTCAATTAGTTCAAGAATGTAATTGATAAAATCGGTATTGATTATTAGTTGACCTTCAAGGTTCTGAGACTAGATATAACATTCCACTTACGGTATTCAAACTTCCAATGAATTTATGTATATACAGACTTCAATATGACGCTTACCTACAATTGTAATTTTTTTATATGTGCGTAATTGAACACTCCCAAGTGATTAATATCGTATTGCGGTAACTATTGAAAATCTAGCAACATACGTTAGATATATATGTTAGATAAAAGTTGACGTTGTCAGGTATGAATTATTGTATAACAACTTTCGTATACGTTTGTTTGTGTATAAAATTCTAAATAAAGCAAAATTCATTGATTTAATCATTGTTCTAAAAATGGTATAAAGATATGAGAGTATAATTGTCATACTGAATTAGGTATATATAAAAAACTCATCCTTCCAGCTGCTTATTGATAGATTTCTAAGATCAAGGAAGTCATCGAATACTTTAGCAGCCTCATTGATTTTTTTGCAAACTTTTTTTCAATTCAATGACTTTAAATAGGCTGCATCAAATAAATCAAGTTCATTAGCTAGATAATTGGCTTTGTTACGGAGGACCTTTGCGTTAGTTGCTGCTTCCTCCAGAGTACGAAGAGTAGTTGCAATCGTTTTAAGTTCCACGTCCATTTCGGATGTCGCCTCATCCACCAAATGACACAGACGAGCGAATGTACTCGATAACTCTCTGCACAGTAATAAAACGATTCTTTAGAATTTGTATTTCCGTAAAAAATTATTTGCTATTATACTACATTTGGTACGTTTGACTTTGACTATTCTGAAATGAAAAATGTACAACCAGAAGAATCAGAAATCAATATGCTGAGTACACTATAAATTGATGTTCATCCTGGAAATTATCCAGTTGACATAAATAAGTGAAAGAAAGAACTTACTGTTGTACTTGGTGACTACAGTTGGCAGATGTTAAGTCAACAATTAATCTTAACTTTTTAGTTGCGTGGTTTACATATTGTTGCTTGAATGTTCTTTCTTTAGCTTTTTTTGTCCATGTTAACCTTTCGTATAGGTACAATGCTCCATAAACAGCACCAGTTACGGCTATGAGCCTCCACCCAACTGTTTTCAACATCTGGAATAGCATTTATTACGTCAATTCAAAATACAGAGTACTCTGAAATATTGTTAAAAAATCACCGTGGTCATTCAACACTTACAAAGCCAGCAACGAGTAACCCTCCCATAGTGCCCTGAGATGTTATTGAGGCAATTGCGACACGAGTTGCCAATGACCAGTCATCGCCTCTTGAGGGGATGCAAGTTGGACTTGTTACAAATTTCACCGAATCTATACTATCTGTAGGGGACATCAGTTGAGGTATCTATTGAAAATCAGAATAAAAGTTTTCAACATTATAATGTAATACACCATAGCTCAGACGGCGTGTAGAAGAAAGTGTCTTTGACTCACTGCTTGAGGATGATTAGAAATCGCTAGTTTTTGTCCTTGTTTTCCTGCAAATCTATTGATCAAAGCAGTGATTCCCCAAGAGAATCTAAACTCTAAATCCTCGTGGAAATCCGCGCAAAGATTGTCACAATTCAAGCGATACAAAATTTCAAATGGCTCTCGTCTCGGTAAAATATTAATCGACAATTGCTTTTTATTATCTGGTAGTAAACTAGCCATACGCTCAGTCATCTCACGTTGAGAATTTTCGATATTCAATGCTAACGCAGTGCTGAGTCTTGCACGTAGATTTGATCCTGCAATTACAAATGATATTTCAAAGTCAGTCGATATTGTATGGCACTTTACAGTGAAAAACATGAGGCTTAAGTAAAAATGGAGGCGAAGACTAACCTAATCCATTTTCAACGTGACTGTGAAGTTCTCTTTTATAAACATTTAGCACTAAAGGTTCTGGGTGAAATGGAACGCTAAACTCATCTACTAGTACAGCCAATCTTCTAATTTCTTCATTTAAAGCTTTCGAAACTCTTTGCTCAACGTCTTCAACCATACGGTGAATCTTGTCTTTCATTTCCTGGGTAAGCAGCATTAGTTGTTGTTCTGTGAAGTTCAATTTGTCATGTACTTCTTTCTTCACGGTCAACTGTGAAGAACGCATCTTTTGTGTTCGTTCAAGTATCTCATCTAGTGTCGATCGAATTTCCCTGAAATGAAGGTCATTTTAAGTTATATGCCGAGTTTAGTGTTCTTTCCATCTTTGGGGCTATACTTTACTGTCATTTTCTTGTAGCTCAACAAATTTTCTATGAAAAAAAAAAAAACGAGTGAAAATGATGATAACTCACATTGCAATATGTTTTCCTCGTTGGGAATGTTGCTCAAATTTAGTCTTCACCGCCGATTTTGAAATACATTCCTCAAACTTACGTTCAAAGTCTTGAAATTCGAAATAACGATTTTGGAAACCATCCGCCAGTGCTCCATCTGTGATTTTTCATTGACTATTTGGTATATGAAATTGCACTAACTTAGAACAACTTATGTTTATTAGTAAAGAACTTACTATGAGCAGGTTGACCTCTTTGTTCTTGTAGTCGCGCTTGAAGTGTTTCTTTAGCAGATATAAAGAAAACTCTTTCCTCGGCATCCTTGGGTGTATAAACCTTCAGTTCTTTGGAAAGGAAATCGACAGCTCGTTCTTGATGTTGTGCCCTGACCTGTAGAAAACAATTATGTGAACATGGCGACAGTTTAAATATTAATATCTGAGGTATAAGATGGTGACACAAATCAGATAAGAAAAATTCTGATAAGAAAGTTCCTGAAAATGTGCAAGTAAATGGCTACACCAGTAGAACTCTTTTGAGAAATAAAATAGAATTCAATTTGATTACATCTGAAGCAGTAATTTATTGGGAATTATAACCGTAATTTGCTGAGTAGTGAATCATTACTGCAATGGTGCGAAAAATCATACAGGAATGCACTGCAGCTGTGAAAATAAATTCTGGGAACAAAAAACTGAAAAATCGTTACAATTTGTAAAAATATAAATGATGTGACCAAATTCGTCTCATTTTTCGCGTAGGAAAGTGTTGGAAAAAAATTAACATGTCTCATAAAAAAAGTCACGAACAGAGTTTAATAGCATAAGGATTTTCAAATGTAACGAATATACCAAGAATAGAAAAATGTCTGATCCGGTAGCAATTAAAATCTAGAGACAACACAGACAGGGTATCGGAGAATCATTGCACGTATCTTGCATGCGTTAACCGTCATTTGGAAAAATGCTCTTTTTGTCTGTGGTCAGTGAATAATTTAACATTGTGCAAGCTTTTACCAAGTGATTACAGTTTTATATTAATGAAAGGCTTACCTCCCTTTGTTCATTGACCAGCTGAAGGAAAAATGAGACATTACTCCTTTTCAAACTGGGACTAACCAAAAGAAAAAGAATAATAACGACCTAGGGACCTGGTAATTTAGAACTAATTTAGAAAAAAACATCAATAATAAAAAATAGTGTTGTAACTTCCCTATATAGTATCTATCATGTTTTTGTTTGACATGAATCTCAACAAACCTGATGTAACAAGAATCATGACTGAAACATAGTTAGGTTTACCGTCATTATTAATGGAGTTGAAGTAGTTACCTGATCAAAGAATTCTGGTTCCGAAGCAGAGGCGTCCCAGCGATTGTTGAGGATGAAAATATTGGGCTTGGACAGCTTCGTAGAAACTTTATGGAAAAAATTTTTTTCCTAATTGTAAAGAAAAAAGAAAATGATAATTCACATTGATTTCTTTACAACAGTACATGTTTCAGAAACTTACAGTGACCATAAGAGTGGATTCTGCATTTGCGACTAAAACAAAGACATCTGCATCCAGACAATGCTTATCAATCCACTCATCGAGATTGGGTGTTACGTCGACACCAGGACTATCGACAAATACCACATCGTCTCTTAACAGTAGACATTTTTCTCTTGGCCAAAAAATTCGTACCAAATGACTTTCACACAATTTTTCTTTACACAACGCATGACCAAGCTGACCCACGGATTGTACGGGCTGTTTTTCTGTAGATCCTTCAGTGATCAGGTAGGATTCACCGTTGTCTGACCCTTCAACTTGAAGGAAACAATTTGTGGTATGTCCAATGCCACTTGGCAATATTTTATCTCGCAACATTGCATTTATGACCGTACTTTTTCCATTGCTGGTTCTATTAAGGAGTAAATTATCTCTTTGTTGATGATTATAGATTGGATGGTTGAAAAAAGATATTTTTTTGCAAGTGTGACATTTTTACCTAAGTAATATGTTATGCTTACCTTCCGAAAAAAGCAACTTTCATATGATCTCGTTTAAGCACATCTCGTATTGCGTGTACTTTATAGACATAGGATTCAATTGTTTCTGCTTCTTGTGTATTAACGATATCACGATCATCTCTTAAGGCTGCGGAATGATTGAGTTGAGTCTACAAGTATCGATGAAAACCTTAAACTTTATAATCTCATTTAAAACTTACAATGCATGAATCCGACGGCATCTTGAACGTAGTCATCTATCTCTACGAAGATATCGTTGATTTTCTTTTTAGCCTTGACAAAGATCTGCAGAGGAGAATTATCAGTTCTGAGGTCGTTCGATCGGTGCTGACCATCTCCCCCAATCATGGATATCGTACGATTGATATAAGCAGCCATTTTTGCTTATATTTTGTTGGACAACGATTTAATCAGCAAAGTAAGGGTAACACAGTGCATATACAAAGCAGACGGGATTTTCAGATGCAGTGCACACAGCATGCAGGAACAACTGAAAACAATAAAATAGCAGAACAATAAACTGGCTAATAAAGGATCACGTACTAGATACATATACCATTACTGCTTTTCAGCACAAATCATTATCACATGTATGTCTGTATCCATCGTTTCAATAATTATTACTACGTTTTTAAACAGTAATAAGGAAAAACCTAACTCGACAAATTGAAATGTTTCTTAAACACGTGAATATTGCATAGATCAATCTGAGTAAGAGAAGCAGACGTACTTAATGCTAATTAGTGCTAAGTGAAAAAATTGATAATATAACTAAAATCGGACTACCATCTAAGAATAGCGACAATATATTGAGACGAGATACTACATAAATCAATGCAATAAAATCTTGATAGGATGAACAAGAATAATACTAACGCATTAATAAAAATAAGAAAATAAAGCTACCACAGAATGTCAATGGTGCTGCTACAAATCAGACTAGAATGCTAAAATTCTGGACTAAATTGCTTGAAAAATAAATACTTCAGTTTTATTAAAAGGTTGAAACCTGTTTATTCCGATGCATCAGTATGCTTTTCTCTGTGGAAAAAAATTTTGTTGATTGAAGAGATTCTTAAATATAGTTAATTTATACTACATAAGCTTTGTAATTTTTATTAGGTAAGAAGTTTTAAGTAATGTAGATGAAAGCTGGGAAAATCGAGGTTGTAGAGCTTGTCTCATGATACGCACTGTTCTTGCAATTGCGCAGTTCTGTACAACACATAGGTCGCAAAATGTGAAATGCGTTTTTGGGCGAGATTGTGAATGATGTAAAAGCGAACCTAACCTAACCTAGCCTAACAAGGTCAGAAAAAAACGAATATTATGATTGAAAATACGGAACTGACAACGTACAAGATTCGCAATGTTCCAAGTACTGGTTTATTAATCTCGACGAAACTTAGTGAATTGACATTACGCTTACAATAAACTGAGTTAACTCGTTAAGTCCACAATAAGCACACACCACTAAAGGTGACTACAAGCCATCAACGAAAGAACAGGCGACTGCAAACAAGTCGCTCACTGACATGTGTGCCAACAGTAGTCAAATTTCGATCTAAATCTTTTAGCAATCTGACCTTTGACTCATTTTTTAAGCACGGTTTGCGGAAGCTGCACCGCCGGACTTAATCTTTCCGTTTAACCTCCCACTTTCTAGATGCATATCTCTCAGCATCTTCAATCAGGTTCAATCTCCGAGATGATCTCTAATTAAGAAGGGGAAAAGAAAGATCTGAATTATGCGAGGTTGCCAATGACCGTCGGTGAGTGAACTTGGAGCTCGTCGTGTCACCTGCACGCACCTGTTACGTCACAGAAGGGTATATATTGATATACATAGATATATTTCGTTGGATTTAATCATTATTAACGTCTATTGTTGTCAAGCTGTTTGATTACAATAATCTACGAACGCGGTGTTCTGAATTGTTGTCGAGATACGATCTCACCACCAGATGATCATTCACCGGTTCAACTCAAACAATGAAAAATCTACCGTTCTTACATTTGCGTAAATTGTCGCAGGTATAACCAGAGATGAGTAAGGAGATCTCCAACGCTAGGCTTTTCGTGATACCAGCTAGGTTGGAGCGTCGACGTGACACCTAGGCGGCCACGCACCGAAGGTGGTCCACAATCGTGTATATATGTATAGATATACTCGGTCGCTCGAACAAGTGGTTGCCAATCGCATCCTTGTCCCCGCTCGCACAGATGTTTCCAGGAATGCAAGAATTGGGATTTTTTTGTTTCAATTATGAATGTCAGCGAATAAAAGTATCTCCAGATTTGATAAATTTTGAACCAAAATAATTAACCATTCCCAGCCCGAATACTTTTTTTTTTTTTTTTAATAAAATTTTTTTATTGATATGAAAATATTTGACGCCTGGTGTTCTCGAATATTTGTACACGTAGGCTATGGAAAAATATACGAAGCCAGCTCGATAACATTTATGCAAAATATGCAATGGGCAAGTGGTTGGAGGAAATTTTTTTTTTCTCGAACTGAATCTTCCAGAGAACCGTCAGTGAATTCCAAGCAAGCTCCATAAACATACCGAGCAACGCGCGATCACGGACGTAGCTGTGGTGTGGGTGGGATTTCCTTAATTATTTTTTCCCTAATCCTGAGGATATTTCCTATCTGAGACCACTGTCAATAGGCGAGATTCCGGAAATCATAAAATTACCTTTTTTTCTAATTAAAAAGAAAATCACATAAGGCCACTAAGAGCTCGAAATGAAAATCTGAAAAAATTAGAGATGTTTTTTTATATTCGAAGCCATTAACGTAAAAAATCCGTTTAACGACCATCCTAATAGATATACATTGTATATGGGGCATTCCGCGTCAAATTTGCAACCCATGTACCTCACCCTCTTCGATTTTGATAATTCTTTAGTATGATGTTGCAACCACGGTTTCAATCGACTTGAAACAGTGTCGGAATTTTTTGCAGATTTCTTTAGCCACCACTGAAATTGAAAAAAATTGTAAAACCAATTCCGCAAAAGCTTCTTTTACAATTCTAAAAAATTCACACTGATTTTATCCCAATTTCTTGCATTCCTGGAAACATCTGTGCGAGCGGGGACAAGGATGCGATTGGCAACCACTTGCTCGAGCGACCGAGTATATCTATATATACACGATTGTGGGGCCACCTTCGGTGCGTGGCCACCTAGGTGTCACGTCGACGCTCCAACCTAGCTGGTATCACGAAAAGACGAGCGTTGGAGATCTCCCTACTCATCTCTGGTGTTACAAACATTTCTTTTCGCAATGAACGAAGAGGACCGTAAAAAATTAAG
Organism: Neodiprion virginianus; assembly: GCF_021901495.1. Taxonomy (NCBI): domain Eukaryota; kingdom Metazoa; phylum Arthropoda; class Insecta; order Hymenoptera; family Diprionidae; genus Neodiprion; species Neodiprion virginianus. The sequence continues at coordinate 38,673,913 of NC_060878.1, read as the reverse complement.
AAAAAATTTGGGCAAACTAGTTGAGGAAATAGATTGGCGTGAAATATTTCCATTGCTACTGCAACACAAAATTTATGGCGAAAACTATAAAAAGATTCAGAAGTGGCAGGTAAGAATGCGACACAAGATACGTATGCTATTCTCCTTTTGCATATCACATTAATAATTTTACCCTGTGTATTATCCACTTCTCTCTCTTTTGTTTCCAATTACACCATGTATCTTCTGAGAGAAAGCACTGAAATATGTTTTTATTTTTTGCTTGAATGATTCATCTGTAGGAACGTTTCCATGCATCTCGTTCCATTTACATTTATACTGAAAATCTACAGTATACGTCACTTGGACTATACCATTTTCAGTACTGACAGTACTTTCAGTCAATTTCCGAACACGCCGTTAGTCTATGATTTGTCTACTTGTTAAATGTATTATTTCTGTGTATTTCTAATGCTTAGAAACGCTTGGATGACATGGATAATAATCGCGAAATATATTTGACTATAGAGTCACGTGGTCCTAGAGCATTCGACAGTTTTGTTCAATGTTTACGAGAAGTAAATCGCAATGATTTAGCAAATTTATTAAAACCAAATGAAGTTGACAATAAAAGTGAAGAAACAATTCCAGAAATTAATAGGAATATTGTTGACCCTCTGAATAACCAAGTAATCCGAAACGAATTTTTTGAGTAAGTACAACTTGGAATAAAGAGTGGAGTATATGAAATGTATCAGGAAAAACATTACCCTTATGATATTATACATAATTATTTCCATTTTCTCTACTGGCATAGGGAAGATGACTATTATAGGAAGCTTCAACATGTCGAAGAACCTCTAAGAATTCGTGTGAAGAAATCAACTAAGTTAATGGAGACAAAAAATGATAATATTTTGAATTATGCCATGTTTAGTAACCCTCGTGGCTTGGTCTTGATTATCAATAACACATTGTTCACTGAAGGAGCCAAGGAAAGGGCTGCTGCCAAACACGATGAGGACAATTTAAAAGAATTGTTTGAACAAATGGGTTTTCAAGTTATAGTTCGGCAAAACTTGACACGAGAGGTAAGTTACTAACATTATCAGATTAGTACATATTTGATATTTGTAGTAAGAATGGGTAGTAAAGACGTAATTAAATGAAAATGTTCCTGAATAAAATAGTTCGTACTTGACCAAGAATGATTCAATGTAAACTCGTAGAATAACATTAAGAACTTCAACCTCAATCAAAGTGATTATGTTACTGATTACACCATGGAGTATTTATTAAGGACATTCATTTAAGGACTTCATTCCTTTTATCTCTGAAATCTTATATTTTTTACTGCATAATTTTTCCCATTCATGTTTTGAATTAAACATTAAAATTGCAGAAAATGCTAGAAGAAATTTCAGCATTCGCCATGAGACTAGACTTACGTCATGTTCATTCAATGTTTCTTATAATTATGAGCCACGGTAATGAACATGTCGAAGACCATCGTTCGGAAAGTGTAGTATGCGGAACAGACAATAAAATGATAACTGCATTTGAGATTTTTGAATTTTTCACTACACGAGCATGTCCAAACATGTCTAAAAAACCAAAAATTTTCATTTTTCAGACTTGCAGGTATTTATTTTACTTGAAAATGATTCTATTACTTTAAATAATACTTAATTAACTAATGGTTATAATACAATCATGCTTGGATTTTTTACAAACAATGTTCAAGGAACAGTGACATACTTCTCATGCATGTATAAATGAAATATGATTTTCTTGTACTCACAATCAATATTTTTCAGGGGGCAAAAAGAACAGCGCATGGTGGAATCGGACGAAGTAGGCATCAGCAGACATGAAATAGATACGAGTCAGATGACACCAGAAAATCCATCTGCACAACCGATAGGATCCCGAGAATATTCGGATATGCTTGTTGCTTTTTCTACTTTGCCTGGCTTTGCGTCTTACCGGGATACGCTAAATGGAAGCTGGTTCATCCAGGCCTTTTGTGAAGTCGTGATGAACCATGCCCATGATACAGACTTGCTCAGATTGTTTCAAATAGTAGGTGTTGCTGAATTTCTTCATTTCTAGTTATATCGGTTCGATATTAAGACTGTCCTAAGAGACACAAGCTAGTGCGCCAAGTATGAGGTATAGTAATGTTCGAAAAATGCATTCACCAGGCAGCAATAGTCAGACACTTGAAACTATGTACAGTATGCACATAACTTCTGCTAAAGTATTGGACAAACCTGGTAACAGGAATACTAATTCCTCCACTCTTGTAACTGACTAACACTGCCTTTCTTGACTCGTACTTGTATTAATCCCACGTACATTGACATGCATAGTGGACAATAATTGCCCTATGCTAGCAACGGAATTTCAGTAGCTGCTCGAACTACAGACTCCATTCTAATTAATTATTTTTTCTTCGCAGACTGACGAAAGACTTGGCTACATGCATGCTGCTGGTAAAGAAGTGCAAACGCCAAATACTGCTATGTACGGATTCACAAAAAAATGCTACTTGAATCCTGGATATTTTAAGACTTCGACTGATACATAATACTCCAACAGGGTTTGAATAGTTCATTTCAATATTGTTATTGCTGCATTATAATTACTAATTATTGATACCTGTGATCACAGTATTCTAATCATTGTTATTGAGGTTTAAAAAATGCATTTATAATCTAATTTACAGTCTAGTGCTGCATCCCGTCAAAAGAGTGATAAATGAATGTGAAGTAGAAAGTTGATTTAACCAGTTCCATGCAAAAAATCGATCAAAGTTTCTCTTCATATTAGGCATTCGTCAAGTTAGGTGGAATCGAAAGAATTTTTAAGCCTCGACTTTGATTAATTATTGTATGTTATGTTTGGTACAATTGTGCGCTTACACACGTTAATCAATATGTACGTTGATCAACATGGTATGCTTGTCTGTTTCAACTTAGTTTTAATATGAGGTTAAACGAGTAAGATCTACATATATTTCAGTATTTCAATGAAATACTTGATTATTAAAAACTGATTTCTATCAGAAATATCAAAATTGTGATAGAAGTTCATTACCATTGCGATTGTCGCTCATACTTTATAAAAATTCGTGAGTTATTCAGAGATTAAGAAAACAATATTATTGCTGCTTACTGTTATCAGTTCGTGTAACAGCTTCACGATTAAAATGAAACATCTTAAAAGATCAAGACGACCGTCTTTGGTCTGTGCATAGTACTGTCACACAGCACAGTTCACCGATCTGTATACTACATAGCAGAATTTATATTTGTTACTATAGAATTTTTATATAATTTATACATACATGTATAAAATATTATCCACATGGATATACTATATACACATAAATATATATATATATATATATATATATATATATATATATATGTATATGGGGCATTCCATGTCAAATCTGCCTGGGTCTAACCTTTGACCTCTTTGATTTACCTCGCCATCATTTACATGATTGTCTTGAATCTCGAAGGCACCAAGTTTCAACTTCCCGTTTCTCTGTTTTAAGAGAATAAAGGAAGTTATTGTAATCACTTCGAAAATAAAGAGCTCAGTTTTCATTACATCTCGACGATTTAAGGTCCACAGACTCACCTCCGACTATTTTCGGATGGACGTCCGTGTGTGTATGTATGTACGTAAATGATCAATTTTTCTGTCCGACGAACAAGTTATCGAATTTTAGTGAATTTGGTCTCAATCAACGCGACTTTTCCAAACTTAGAACTGTTTAAATTTTAGCTTTGATTGGATCAGTACTTTTCAAATTATTTGAATAAAAAAATAACGAATAATTAAATAAAAATGATATTATTTAGAGAATGGATGAACAGAGTTTGATAAAAATTGGTATTACATTTTAGGCATTCTTTGGCGAGCTGCTGGTATAGGTATCAAAATAAACCGAAGTCCGGTTAACGACACACAATATTGTTCTAGTACACTTTGGTTGCTTTACCAGTGGCTCGCAAAAAAAATGCATTTTATGGTCACTGGTCATGAATCTAAGGTCAGTTTCGAAAAAACTCTACTTTTTAGCTGCAGGTCAAACATGGGAGTCCAAACCCCAGAACTTGTCTGATTTTCATGTACGGTACCTCAGGGTTTTTTCAGTTACTTACCACGAATTTGACATTGTGCTTCCAAAGTTCGAATAAGATAATGACATTATTATTATTATTACTATTGTTATTGTTATTATTTCAGTTCGAAACGAATTTGCAAACGGAAAGTTTAAAGTTGGGTCATAATCAGCCCAAATCTGCTTGTTATTTTCGAAATATTTCGAATCAATTTCGAATAGCTACAGTTTTTGAAAACGACCATATTGATCGATACAATTAAAAAATCTCAAATAATTCTGACAAATCATGTGCCATATTAAATGTTTTGAGCCTTGAACTGGAGTGAGCTGGCATTCCCTTCATATTTTCTTTGAGCTTTTTTCAACAGAAATAATTTAAATGGTGGTTATGCCAACATTTTCAGATGCAGCACCAGATTTTTGAGAATTTTTTCAGATATTCCCAAACTAATTAATTATTTGCAATTTTTACGTCTTGAGGAATAAAAATCTCTTCGGAAAAATATTTGAAAATTCTTAAAAATCCAGTGTTACATATAAAAATGAGCAATCACTCGTAGTAAATTGACTCTTGCTTTTTACTTTTGAAAATGTATCTTTCGAAAGAAGCTCGAAAAAATATGAAGAGGACACCGGCATACTCCGGCTTGAGGGTGAAAAGTTCTGACATATGAAACAGGATTTTTCAGAATTGTTTCAGATTTTTTCAATATGTTGATAAAAACGGTCGTTTCAAAAATTGTAGCTGAATTAATTCAATTGGAAAAATTTTGAGAAAAAAATGTGGTGCCTTGAGTTGAAACAATCATATAGAAAATCGTGAGGGAAATCGAAGAGATCAACGGGCAGATCGAGGTTCATTTGACGTGGAATACTCCATATATATCTTAAATATATCGTAACAGGTTTGCCTGTCCACTAACATTCCAAAAATCTGTTTTTATAAAGTTCCTTCCGTGTCAGGTAGATTGACATTAATCAATTTCTCGTAAAATAATCCTGCTATTGTTGGAGAGTGCGTTCTGGTTAGACAGGGCTAAATAAATATAGTGCCCATTTTTCATCTTTTTAACTCTGCGAGATAGGCTTTTAAGTTATATTTTGCAAATTATTCAATTATTGATTCACATAATCATTTATCAGCCCTAACTAACCAGAACACACTTCCTAAAATCAGTATAGACACATGAAAAGAAATTTCAAATCGAATCAACGTTTTACAAAAGAGTGAGATGAATCCTTATAAGAACTCTTAAATTGGCTACGTGACACCACATAACACCTTCAGAAGTAATCCAAATCGTAGATACGTATGAAATGACCTGGATACCTCCAAAATATATAAATATCACATAATGTGATTAAACTTTGATTCATTTCAGCATTCATAAACAGTATAAAACGTTGCAATTATGGCCATGTAAGAGAGTTTTATTGATATTCCCCTAAATAATGAATTTCGAATTATAGTTATAATACTCTTCCAGTATGCAGTAAAACTGTATATTGATGAAAATATATGTAAATCAAATAAATTTTTTTACCAAGGAGTTAAAAATATAGTTTTTTTCCCATCAAACCAATCCTGAGGTTTCTTCAGAACTTGTACGTACAGATCCTTACTAAACTTCTTTATATGCTCTTGAGAAATTGCAGAATCGAAAATGATAGTAGAAAACTCATTAAATATTTATTTTGAGACCACTGTCAATTTTCATTTTGAATGTATAATGCTAATGGACAAAAGCACAGAATTTTTGCTGAAATTGCATAGAAGTTGTACAATATTCATTAAAAGTTGAATTATGAGGTGAATTGAAAAATATGTTAATGCTCGGTAGAAATGAAGTTTTTGATATTACTTTCTGTAACATTGTTCTGTTTTGTTATCGCCAAATATTCCTCTATGACTTCTTCTGATTGGATTGTGTTGAAAAAAGTCTTTTTACTTTGATGGATGTAACAAGTATCATCAAATTTAAAATAAAGCCCAAGCACTATGTTCAATGCTGATGTGTCGTACGCGTGACAACCGGAGTAACGATACTGGGGCTTTTTATTGAATCTACAGCCAGCTGATTGAGCACCTAGAAGATGGAAAGAACGTGTTTAATTGCACTGAAAAATCAGACATTAACTTCTGCACCACAAAGAATCATTTATATAATACAGACCTATGGGGCATATGCAGTCCCTTGTTAAAGCACACTGTACCCATGGTAACATCACATTTTCCCTTATTTTTCTGGTGTTACTAATAACTAAGTACGAAGCCCTTATCAAAGGTAGGAAAAAGAAGCTTTCAGCAGAGGCATGAAAATACTCGTACATCTTTGGATGGGTCAAGGAACTTGTTGCGTGTTTTGTTGGCCATGTGAGAAACCCATATTTTGGAAACAAATACGCTGATATCTCGGACGAATTCAAACGCACATTTGAATCCATGTAAAATATATTTCCAAGTGTATTTAGGGCTGTCTAGAAATAAGACGAATAAGTTAATTAACATTGAAAATAAAGAAAGGTTCACGGAATTAAGAGGGTAAAATATTTTCACCTGTATAACCAAAGGCCTGTAAACGTGCAATCTATCGTCTTCTGTATGAGCGGGGTAAGGGCTCAAATCAAACTGGACTACGCTACACTTGCTGCTGTTGCAAGTTGACTTAGCATTCAGTAATACCTCATCATTCAGTCCAACACTGTATATCACGATATTGTAATTTGGCAAAAAGTGGGTAACATTTTTGACGAAACCATATATTTGCTGCTCGCTACCAGGACGCAGCAGTGTAACAATGGTTACGTTTTGACTGGGCACAATTGGAGTAGTGTTGATTTCATGGTCCAAGCCAAGCAATACAAGATACTTCGAATCAGTAACCAGCCGTTTTTCTTCCACATCTTTCAAGTTTTCCTGGGATTAATAAAATCATGTTTGAATATAATGAACAAACGATTGAATCACAGTTACTGTTTACAATGATATTCATTAAAACTTACCAGGCTATCGCAATTTTTGCCTACCTGAAAACTTCGTAGTTGTTTGTGTGTTTCGGTGACTAAAGTTTGTATCGATGGTCGCTGATTACTGAGAGCGACGAAAAGAATACTACTGCCGACAATGCAAATGAGAAAGAAGAGTAGACCTTTGGTCCGCATCTCTCATTGTCAATTAGGTATACATATATCAGTTTATAAGTTTATCTCTTGGTTCAGTCGTACGTTCGCTTAATGTTTAGGTTCATTTTTATGCGAGTCGCTTTACAGACGCATATATTGCACATAGTACATACAACACGTAGCATTACTTAATTAACTATTAACGACAGTTTGAATAAACTGTTACATTGTGGATTTTTTAGTATCCTTCGATCTTTAATCCAGCGACGCTGAAGCACCTTTGGTACTCATGTCACTCAGAGGAAACGTCAGTTCGGCACCTAAGCCGTTCCTAAGCCTTTGCACACAAGCAATCGGCTATCCAGTAGTATCACTGATATATATATACACTATATATCAGTGAGTAGTATATACACATATGTGTGTCAGTGGTGGCCAATCATAAAGCACCATTTCGGCCCGAGAATCGCGCGACCATGCTGCTGAAATAAAATGTAATAAAATGCTGTACAGTGGCTCCAATTTACCGCTTCGGAAGTGTGAAACCTAGCAGAACGTCATCTCTGCCGGTTTCAACATCAAAATCCGTATAAGATTCAAGAATTTAATTGAAATATCATTTGTTATTTCGCACCACGCGTACGTGTAAAATCCAACCCTTCACCGCCACGGAGTAAAGCGCCTTTGATCGCGAGACAGATTTAGATTTCCACGCAAGAAAGGTTAGAATACTCGTTAAGAATACACCGGTGTGATAACTGACGGTATTGCGAAAGAGGGGTTACATGTTGGTTGGTCAAAAAAAAAAAAAAATCGGCATCGCACACGTGAGAGTAAGATTGCTACAGTATCACCGTCGGGAAAACCGTACAAATTGATTTAACGCGAAAGTAAAAATGTAACTGTGTATTCTACTGATCTTCGAAGTTCAAACAAATTGTTGGAAGAAAATTTCGACGAATGAAAATCAGTAAACTATCACCAATATCAATGATTAACAAGTGCTACATGATAGGTTATAAAGCCATTAGTGAAAAGAATGCGTGAACCATATAACGTAAGACGTGTCCGCCATAAGACTTATATTTCCGCGAACAGAAAATTCTTTGATCAATTCAAGTTAAACATCACACTCTAAACTATATGATGAAGCTAAGTTTTTGTTGAAGAATTAGATTCCGCATATTTCAGGTGTCTAAAATTCATTCCATGTGTTCTATGGGTGTATATAAATAGCGTCTGTAGCTGCCACCAAATCGCGAGATACGTTACGCGATAGCTTCTTGGCGGGAGATATGGGATATACTTAGCACCGATTTTACTCGTCTAATCGTATACAGAGGTTTTCAGTTTTTTTTTTCTAACTCAACAACTGCATTGAATTTCGAGCTTGCGACATTGAACCCAGGGAGTCTGCAAGAATAAATAAAAAAAAAATTAAAAAAAAAAACGGTATTGAATACATGAAATAAAAATGTATTTAGATGATTATTTTGTACTTACGTCTTTTGCTGGCGTCTTTTTTACACTGATTATCACTTGCCTCACCGTCATTCAAAAGTTGAAGTGAGTCTGGTTTAATTTGTCTTAATACCTAGTAATAGGTGATATGAAACCCCTTGTGACAATAATTGAAATTCATTTATTTATGTTTTTCATCATTTCAGAAATAGGTGGCCTGTTAAAGTAAACTGCTGGTTTTGCAACAATGATTCGAAAATTTGTAGGCAACAGAGAGATTGGTGGCTATGTCCATTTTGTGAGCAGCACAATGGATTTACAGAGGTAAAATCATGCGCGTGTCTGAAATGTTGATATCTCTTTATTTAGCAATTTATTTTGTATGAAGTTTAAATTGAATTTTTGCAACTTGCACTTGCAGTTTGTGTTATATGGAACTTTTTCCTATACCTCATTGAAATATTGCTCTGCATCTCATTTGCAGAATGGTGACTACAATTACGATATACCTGAACAACACAAAGGTCTGACGAAGAACTCAGTAAGATATTGCGAGTTGTCTACTCAGAAGGAATCTTCAAAAAAAAGTAGTCTTTGTTCAAGATGTAACAGAAATGAAGAGATTAAAATGTTACATCTAGCTAATTTCGAACCTTCTTCCAATAAAAAATACGACCATGAACTTGCGGTATTGAAACATAAATTGGAGGAAAAGTACAAGTTATGCCAAAAGTGTTCCAAAGTTGTTGAAGGTGTTCTAAGTAAACAGGCATTGTGGCTTTTACAATATAAGATGGCATTTTTCAAGAATAAACCTATTCAGCATATCATCAATGTAAGAAAACATTGATTTCTGTGTATTGAAGTGTTTATCGATTGATATTCATTAATTCACATATTTCACCACTTTCCAGAATGCAAGAAAATGGGAACGTGTATTCCGAATTCTTTTAACAATATTGAATTCAGCAATGTTATTTGACGCCACCTTTTGGCCGCTTCCAATTGCAGGACTGTTGCTGCAGTTGGGTGCTTGCATTACAACTCCTGCCAATAAAAAAAACTTGGATACGCTGATAGCATTTTTTTGGATTTTTATTATCATTTTAATGCCCTTTTCAGAACTAAAACTGTTGAAAATTCATTTAAAAAATGAATATTTTACTGTAGAATATATCACGCAATTTCATGTGGTAAGTTGATCTTTGATTTCATTATATCTTGCATAGTATATGTAAAATAACCTTCTGTTTGAACTGATTCAGTTATTTTTCATGTCCTGATAATTTTCTACTTCTAATTAACTAACGAATTACAATTAGTTGTATGATTTACTGTGCTAAATAATCATTATTTGAAAAAACAAACTTTAACACTTCATATTTTGCAATGTATTGAAGATGTAGCCATATTCTGAAAGCTAAAACATACATATGGCTTTGCCTTATTTTTATGTAAATACAGTATATTTTCTCAGCGTATTGTGATGTGATCCTAAAAAATCTTCTTGAAACAGAAGACGTTAGAGTTTTTGAGATCGACCAAAAATCAGTCATTTAAATTTACAGATAATGGGATTAACTGTGATAATTGGTTTCATGAATTTGAGATCTAGTTCGTTCACTGTTCCAGTGAAATCGAATGTTGCTTTGAAGAAACTAGAATCACCTAACAGTAAAAAGATCCAACCAGAATGTGTCGGAACAACTGCTGCAAGGATGACACCATTTGTCGAAGAAAAATGTATTAAAAATGAAAATGTAGATATTAAACAGTGCCGATCACCTGTTAATATTACAAATTTATTGATGACACCTGTGTCTGTTGAAACGCCAATGCCCATCAAGCCAACTATATTTATGCAAGACTCAGCGTACGTTGTGTTTCTAGTCATATTTAATGGAATATGCTTTTAGAATTACTACACTTGAAATGATATTACATTTTACGGGTTGTTACCTTCGGAGTAAAAACTTTTGACATTAAATTTTTGCAGGACGTTCCGACACGACTCCATAGGAAAAACATCATCCAGTAAAATTTATCGTGCGCAGCAGTATTCAAGTACATCAAATTTGAATGGTTCTTCAATTAAATCTCTGGACGACAAAAATTCTCTCAACGAAAGCCTAAGCACATTGAGTTCTCTCTCATTGAGTAATAGTGATCGCAAACAATTATCTAAAACTCCGAAAATATTTCAAACTAAAGTCTATGATAGTCCAAGTCCCGATTTATTTAGTAAAATGAACAGATCACCAAACAGAAAATTTTTCCTAAGTCCCCCAAAACTTAAATCCGTTACACAAACGTCTTGGGTAGCCGGTGGTTATTGGCAGGCGGGTATGAATGCCGCAACACTATCTAGGTCGTCTAGTCAAAGTTCTGGATTTGGTTCGACAGGCTCAAATTTTGTCCCATCCAGAGAACCTTCTATATACAATGATTTAGATCGTTATTCTGCTGTCTCAGATATGACGCAGTGTTGCCACATGTCGAGGCATAACAGCATCAATTCAATCACGTCCTGCTGCCGTCAAGATTCTGCATTTTTATTTCAAAGACCTGATAGTCCTGTCTTTTCTCAGTTTCCAAAAATACCGCAAGATACAAACTTAATTCAGAACAGTGGCCCGTCTCAAAATTTTCATACCAGTAATCTTTTTCAAAATCATCCTTCTGTGGCAAATGGAAATCATAACAACAACAATAATAATAGTAATAATCATAACCATATCCAAGATGTACCGATGCAAACTATTCACACGACTGTTCTAACTAGTCCAGTCTGGCTACCTGCCTTACTATGCGGTTCTTTAATATTTAATATGGTAGTCTTGTGCACTACACTTCTACGTTAACATTGCTTAGCATTATTGAAAATAGGCTCTAAATTGGACTATAATTAATTTGTTTTTTTTAGCATGTGCAGAAATGTTCAATTCAACAAAATAATTGGGGATTTTTGATAGATAAACTTGTCTCTTTTCCTACAACTCTCACTTTATATATTTTAACTGTTCGTCAGTCATTGCGATTTGCTGACATTGGTCAACACTGAAACAGGCTGGTAGAAACTCATTTCTCAGACTACCTAAACGAAGTAGAAGCATCAGAACAGATTTCAGTATCTCAGTGAATTACAAAAAAAAGTTCCAATAGTTTTCATCTCTAATTACAATTAGTATGAAGTGACTAGTTACATTGTTTCGTTTTTTTTTAAATTAACTTTTAGGTCACAGATTCACTTTCTTGAATGTGATTGTTTGGTTGCTATTAGTAATAGTATACTTGACTTTAGTGTTGTTGAATTGATTCAATTTTTTTTCACATTTATGAAAAGTGTCTCAATTTCAATCAATGACGAAGCTCTTAGCGAAACAGGAGAATGCTGTTTCATCTACACATTGGTATACACATAAGACTTTGAATTTTACAACTCTTACGGGACTTTTGATATTAAAAATTATACCTATTGATTTTTGCAATGCTCGTCACGAAAACTAATTTGTAAAAAAACTTTTTGATATTTAGTAAGCTTACAAATTCTGGAAAAAAAAAATGTAATCTAAGGTATAAAAGCGTTACACTATGCTGTGTTAAGAATTTGTTCAAGTCGCATTTGTGTTATATTTTTCAACTTGTGATATAATTACTTAGTAGTATAATCATTATTTCGTAAAGACCACCAATTATCTTGGTACAAAATTGCACATAATTTTCAGTAATATTGCTCAAACACCTTATTTGCTGGTAATCAAGATGTGTAAGAATTCATTGTGTAATTGCGATTAATATTTGCCTATGGGTAATGGTTTTTCCATGTTTTTTCGTTTTAATATCATTATCAACAACAGAATTGCAATTAAAATAGTACTGCCAGTACCAATATACTATTCTCTATTTCTATTTTCAACAGTCACTATCACAGAGCTTCCAAATAGTTAATTTAATGAACTGTAAACCAATAAGACTGCGGTAAACAAATTTTGTTCACATACTATACATATTACATACACCTTTTTTGCCAATGTAAGTGAAATAAAATTTTTCAGTTAGCACCTATAGTAAGTGAACTCAGTGAAGTAAATTTGTACTGTGCTATCTGAAAAATTCGAATGGTAGAGTTTCGTCAATATTTCATATATTTTATAAAATGGATCTGTATTACATACATACATACATCAATACGTAATTTAATCATGATTTTGTACAGAACACTTTACCTATGGTGTATTTGTTAAACGAAAAATGCTTTTTGTTAAACCCGTTGAATGCATTCAATATAAAAGTGAATAAAACAATAGAATGGTTTCAATTTTCCACTTTTTTTTTTAAACAATGATTTGATTTCTGAGGGTCACTCATCGTTTTTGAATAACCACTTTCTTTTCTTCTTACAAAGCTTCTGCACTTTCACATATTGGATCGTTTCATTCCTATATGACGAAAAACTTGTTCTAAGCATTACGGAGCTGGTGATTTACTGTTAAAAAGTCAACCGTTTAGAAATAACAATAAATACACAAGTTCTATGTTAATTTTGTCAGAAACTCCTGTATCTCGAATCGGAAATTGAATCTGGTATGTTGTTTGCCAGCTAGGACTATTTACACTTTGAACAAACCATTTACTTCTCATTTCACCATGCAAGTTTGTATCAAAATTCTATAGAGCATGATAAGTATATTAATACAATTTTTTTTTGATTACCACCCTAATACTTAATAATTTCAAGTAAAAAATAAATTGATGGTGATATTTTAATTCACTCCAACATCATTTTCATTTCTTCTTGACACCCTTCCATTATAACTGGTATTACATATGGTTGGATAAATAGATTGTGTTCCATGGCAATTTTTTTTTCATCTTGTTGAGTTTATGCATCCTCGTATTCATTCAGGAACAGGGTAACACAAACTCACAGCTTGACTATGCTACTCTATGTAATGTGAAAATTTAAAATTTTATTCATATGCGTTCCAACACCAAGACATTTTACCCAACTTGAACTTAAAATCGTATTGAACAAATCAGAATACTATAAAATCATCAAATTACTTTATAAAAAAAAAAACGTACATAAGCAAAGATACACATGTTTGTATAATATTCAAATATATTACACAGAGTAATATCTGTTTGTAATATTCGTTTTTCTTGTCTTTTTTAACAAGTGAAGTGAGGTATCAATTGCAAATCAAATCTCTAGCATTGGGCTACTGCCTTTTCTTCAATCAACACATTCTGAAGGTATGGCAGTGAACTCTCGATCTTGAACGCTATTGGACAGGATTGATGGGGAGCTGATAGATCGAAGCCTAAATGTCTCAAGTCCGGCTCATTCAAAGATGCTTTCGGCTTGAGAAAACTTTACAAAATTATTAACAAGTTTTTAAGTCATCTATATGCTAGTGTTAAATAGCAAAAGCACTGCCACAAAAAATCTAGTTACCGAACAGATGATGCATTCTCATAATTAGGAAAATCATCTTGATAATTAGTGCGCCAAGGGCGTGTCGGCTTACTTTCAATAAACCATTTATGTCTCATGAATTCAGCCAACCCATATTTTGTCATATTACCATAGACTTTAGCATAGTCTTGAGCAGGTAGCCATTCTTTGCATCTATGTTATGAATAAATGATTCTATATTTTTATTGAAAATCTATTATGCTATATTTACCGTGCACTAAATGTTCTACGCAAAGGCCTATCCTGTCCTTGTGGTAATATTTTGAAACTCAGATCATTAGTCGTTGTCCAATTATTATGATACTTTGTTCCGTGGTGGTCGATCAACAGTCTAGCTCCAATTCCCTTATTTCAAACAGTATGAATGTCAATATTGCAAATGATTAGTAGTAAAAGTAACTTGTGATGAAAAGTAAAAATATCTGGGTAATTATTAACAATAACTTTTCATTATTAGTAATAAATACTCCAAACTAATTATAATACTTTTCTGTCAAATACCTGAGTTGATATTCTTTGCTTCCATGCCTCAAACTTGGGTCTTGTCAATAGTTCGGTTTTGTATGGTCGGTAACTAGTTTCATATAAACTAGCCCATTGGTCCTTTGCCACCGGTGTCACTGGTACAGAGTCTTCGAACCAGTTACCTTCCAGTACTCCAGGCCGATAAATTCTCTCCGATATCTTTGGAACTCGATTAGAGTCTTTTTTTGTAATGATTAGCGGATGTATGGATATTACAGAGCCTTCTGGTTTGAAATTCATTGCCTCCATAATGATGTGTGATCTTTTGATTAAATTACATGGTTTGAAGATTTAATAATTTGCGAAACGATACTTTTAAATGTTGTACAAAAATTGAGATTTTGGAAATATTTTTCCTACAACAATTCAAACTTTGTTCATACACTGGTATCCAATCTTGAAGCCGATCTTAATATATTTGCAAAGACAGTACAGACAGCCTCTACAAGTTTGGCAGGCAAGCACGTTTCACATCATAGAGAGAAAACACCGTTTTTATTTCTTTGTTTCGCGTGATTACAACCAATCAGAAGTAAATACATATTATAATGAAGTTTTATTAAGTGCATGGAAAAAAATAAGAACACATTTGATTCCATTTTCATGATTTTTTTTTCTTTTATGTAAGCATCATTATTTCTGGTAATTAATTTACCTGATAATAATTATTTAAATATAATCATCGTAAATTAATTTATAATTCAATGGTAATAATCATTACAATGAAACATTTGCTGTAGCTATAGCCTTTCTACACCTTGCATATTCAATATAAGATAAATAATGAATTTTTTTGTTTCAGAATGGACCTACACAATGTCGTATTGCTGCAATAAGGTTGATTGTAAATAGGTCTCAGTTAACGTATTAAAGGTCAGAATATAATACATATATAACATATGTACGCTTGTCTGTACAATTATTCATAAATGAAAATTGTTCAAAACATTCGTAGTAAATTGGTAAATCATTCATTAGTAAAATATCTCTGTAAAACCCACCTATGGCTTAAATTTTTGAGAATGATAATTTGGAAAGAAATACATCTAACTCAACCCCACTGCAATTTCAATACCAATCATAAACCATTCATGAATCAGTGTATTCAAAACATAGACTTTTTAACGAAAAGTGGTAATTAGACATTTGAGTACAGTATAGATTTCAAGAAATTAATGCTTTCTTTCGCCAGACGGGGACGTTCAACGTGTTAATTAATCTCTTGGTTGTTTGTTGATCTATTCTTCAACACCATATTCAGATTCATTATACTAAACGTGCAAATTTATTAATTTATTTTTCGTAATTTTTTTTTTCGCTTCACGATACAACTGCAATGTAGGTATATGACTTATTGTTTATAATTATACTTGTATTGCTGTATTATGAAAAATAATCGTAGCTATATATGTTTATAAGATTTCGATAAAAGTTTGCAGCTTTCTGTTCCATCAAAGTTTGATGAGCACTAATTTCTTGAAAGAAAATTATACCGAAACAGTTGTATCGATTTGATCAAGCATTGGTGCCCACCAAGTTTTGATAAAATGAGTCAGTTAAAAAGTTCCAAACCTCTGAATAACCTTTTTATTATGACATAGTAGTCGCCATGGAGCATATAATATGTTTATATTCTAATTATTTATTAGATGCTGGGACTACGGTTTTATGAAATGCAACATTTCAAAGCCTAAAATTTTTCCTATAAAAAAATATATCACAAAGCATGAGAACAATGCTGTATAACGATTTTCTGGAGCAGTTATTGCCCACTTTGATTGAACATGAAACTCTAAAATAGATTTCCGTTTTGTTCTCTTTACGTCTCTTTTCCTTCAATTTCTCTTGCATTCTCTTTAATGTTTTCCTCCACTGGAATAAAGGATTAGAAAAATTGTGAATGATACAAAAATCGTAAATAATTTATATATAAAGTAAAGATGGCTACCTAGATGCGCTAATATATCTGTAGCATATAACAGACTTTGAAACGTTAACATTAAGCACGATCAGCAATAGTTATGCACACATACATGTACACATGGGAATAGTAAGAATTAAAGTTCATTTTTCAGACGTTATTATCGAGTACAGAATTGTGTAAGTTCAGCATATGTATGATTATGTACAGACACATCGACCAGACATCTTTCGATGTTAGCTTCGTTCATTTCATGCTTGCCTTGTGTCAAGAGAACCTCATTTTTCAATTTTCGTTTCAAATGAAACGGAAAAATCAAAATAATACTATTCGAAACGAATATCCGAAAATTACATTTCAATCAATAGTCAGGTAGGTAATCTAATACAACTATTTGTGTGATGGCGAATTTCATCAAGTGATCTAGATTAAGTTTTGTTCAGAAGTTTTTCTTTTTGTTTTTTTTATTTTTGCGTTTTCTATCTAAATATTATTTACAGTCGCAAAGCAACGAAATGATTGCTAATAATAATGCAGTCATATTGTTATGCTCTGACTGTTTTTCACCTTAGATTACTTAATTAAGTAGTTCTTTCACATTTTTCGAAAAACACGTCGAGTATGTGTTTCATATAATTGTAGAAATTATTGATTGAAATATTACAAGTTCAAACGCTCAAGTTCATATCTAAGAAAAAAATATTCATACCCTTGTACATTCATATGATGTGTAATCTGTTGAAATCATATTTGCCGAAAATAAAGAAATACATTGATGGGAAAGATAAGTTAAATTCTGCTAATAGGAAATGTTTATTACTTCGTTACGATAAACTATATTCATCTTAATGCCTGTAACCAAATTTAGGAACTGGGTTACTACTTCATAATATTTAAAAAGACTTTTTAAATTTTCTTTTTGTTAAATTACTACTTAAATTACCGTAAGTTACGCAAAGCAACGCATTCCGCCACATCATAGAGGTACATGTATAGAATATATATGTATATTCGTTCAAAAAGAAAAAAGCTGTGCAAAATGAGCATAAGTTAAATTATAAATATGAAGGCTCAAAGGATGGATTCTTTAGTTCATTTACATGTATTGTATAGTTTGGTTGAAATCAATAAATGATTATTATTATTGTTATTCATTCGCACTGGTCTAATATTAAAGTTTCCTACATTGCGTATGTGTGCAATCAAATCTTACGAGCCTCTGGCATGGACAGAAAGATTATAGATAATAAATTAATTTAAATACGTAATAAAAATAGACGAAACAAAAAAAGGCTTAAATTTTCATATCACTACAAAATACAGGTAATAAGTCTAGAAAGAAATAGTAATGCTACGCACATCGAAATTCCTTTGAACAAATTCAAACCTTGAATGTCAAATCACAGAGGAAAGGCTATTTGCACTTAGTTCCAACTAAGTGAGCCATCCAAAATAATTCAAGGTTTGCATTTGTCAATAGAAACTTACAATCGCTGAAAATAATATAGCTATCATAGGAAAAACTATTAGCATTATAAATATTTTAAGTCGCAATCATTCTCCTACAATCTCACAACATATCGCATGTCCTATTGTGTACATTCGAGTGTATAAACTTAAAATGTGACATAATTTCTATAAAAGTGTGAAAATGGAGAATATTAAAAAAATCTCATTATAGAATTTCAGTAAGAAGCGAAAATCGAAAGATAATGCGAAAGTGACAATAATACCTATTAATTTCTTGAATGCTGTTTCAACGAAAGTGAATGTTTGCTGTTTTAGACATATCATTCTCGATATTAAGGTAAAAATGGAAACTGAAATTCATTGTTTTGTGAGCTACTATTTTATTCTATTGCATTATACGACAATTACGACTCTTGTCCCCTGCCGTATGTTCAAAGAAAATATCGAGTCGGTATATGCACCCATATTGATTGGAAATAGGACATACTATATTATTATACATCAATAGTATTACATAGCACTTTCCAGCATGTGCTTCAATTCAAGGAAGTGAACAAAATCAACGGCGCTTTCCCCAGATACAGTACATCTCTATGGACTTATCATTTGTTAGCACCTTATGTATTATAAATTATACCCACATCTGTTATTCTTCTCTTTTCGTCATGAATCGAAGCGGTCTTACGCTCATTTTCTGAAACACGAGGAACATGAATTGTTATTGATTATATCGAGTATAAAATAATTACAAATTTTTCACAGAAGTTTGACATTGTTCATATAAAATGACTAGGAGACGCAACATGAGGGTGTTTTGCAAACTTATAAAACAGGTGAATATCATTAATTGGAATTTATCTTACCCCTATTTCCCGTTCTGATGACAGGGTTGTTCCCTGTACCCATGTGGTGCTGACCAGCTCGAATTGGCTTAGCAATCTGTGCGCTCGGTCCTCGACGAGCGAAATTCTTTTGCCGCACAGCCTCCTTAATCCTGTCAACTTCATACTGGTAACGTTTTCGGTCTCGCATAGCACCTTCTTTGGCATCTCGTAATGCAGTTTCTAATGCCTTCACTCGGTCCAGTGTGGCTTTTAACCGTTTTTCCAGTTTTGGTAATTCACATCGTAGATCAGCATTATCGCGTACCAATTGTTTGTGCACCTGTTATAAATTTTCCATAAGTCTTCAATCATTCAAAATAATTATGTTTACACTAAACTTTTTATTTGAAGCAGTAGTAATTAATTACCTTGGTTAATTGGTCCAAGTTGTTCTCAAGGAAAGATATTTTTTGTTTTTGCGCAAGGGATCCTCCATCGTCCTCGTTGTCTTCGACAGTCAGAGACTTCTTGATTCTGGCTTGTAAATCTTGAACGAACAATTTGCGCAAATTGTGCAATGTTTGTAATTCTTTTGAAACAGTCTCTTCGAGACCCTTCAGATCCTTCCTGGCCTGGATATCACAAAGGGAATAAAAATTACCAAATATTCCATACAAACTATCCTGAATTACTTTAAATTTAAATGTTTGAGCAAGAAAGAAATATACCTGTTCACGACGCTCATTCATCAACACAAGCTCTTGCAATTTAACGGATTTATCAGCTTCTTCTTGTTTCAATCTTTCGTAATCACATTGCATTTGGTGATGGGCTAATGTGAACTTCTGGTTCATATCCTTCAACTCTGCAATAAGCCGTTGCTTATCTGATATCTCATCTCTCAGAGAGGCAACCTAAAATATATGCATATTCAAAAGTAAGTATTTGCTGGAAATGTATTGAAGATTGTAGTGGCAATTGCTACTGCAAGCAGATAAAAATATTTATAGATTCTAAACAAGTTGTCGAACTTTTAGACGAAATTTCACGATGGAAATAATGATAGAATATTGTACTTGTTTTTGATGTGCCCCTCGAAGTTGATCCATTTGTTCTTCAAGAGCCACTCTCATCTTAGTAGCTGCTTCCTGTTCTTCTGCCTTTTCTTTATTGCTGACTGCTTGCACCTGTTCAGCAGCCTTGAGCTTAGCACATTCCTCACGTAATGCATCAACATCTTCTTCCAAGGCACGTTTACGGGCATCAGCTTCTTTCATCGATTCCGTAAGTGTCTGCATTCGAGCTTCATGTTGAGATATCAATAGTCGGCACTCACCCAAGTCTTTTTCGTAGTCCGAAACCTATAAGATTCACAATTTGATATTTAAAATTCTACAAAGCTATAAAAGGAACAGAAAAAATTTCATACATGATCTTGTTTCTGAATTTAGTTATTACAGGATGTGGATATTACAGATTCAATAATTTCGCAAAAACTTACTTTTTTGTTGCAATCGGTTTGGAAACTTTCAAGACCTTGGCAACGTTGGACTAAATTCTTGACCTCGGATTTCATTTTGCTGATGTACACTCTAGCTACCGTAAATTCTTCTTCTAGCTTACCATTGCTATCTGGAGTAACCTATAATTAAATATGTAAATTTATATTAAGTGTCATGTATCAGTGACCGTAAGTAAAAGTTTCAACTGCAAATATTACCTAAAAAATTCATGCTCAACTGTAATGAGATGTTACAGACAAATCAATTACAAAATCAAGATATCGTAACTATGTAATGGTCCAATTAGAATTTAAAATTACAAAACCGGATTGTGAGCAGAATTTTCAAATATCAGAACTATTAATTGCAATGCACATAGCGGCACTTTTGCAGAGTATAAACAGCTATGCAGTCTCATCACATTTGACGCGATTTGAACAATCATGTGCTTTTTTCCTGAAATTATTTTTCCAAACAAAAATTGTTACAATAATTATCATGTACTTTTTCCCTAAAATTATTCACCCGGACGAAAATTGTTACAATAATTATCAAGTGAAAAACTCTTGCAGAGAATAAAAGCATAGGAATGACATCATTTGAGAAATTAGCTCGAACAGACTTTGGGAGTTATGCCCATCATGTGATCTAAATTTTTCCCTGTGATAAGTGAATAAGTTTATAATCCATCAATGAACTCATCCGCTATATTTGGGTGACGACAAATCATGAGAAAAAATACATCATGCTCCAGTAGAACTCAATCTTTGAAATGGGTGCAAATCTTTAAATTAATTCACCTTAAGATTTTCATCACCACCAATAGCTACACCAATTTCTCCCAAGTCTTTTAGAAGATTGGCTAGCATCTCTGTGATACGTTTACGTTGGTGAGCCGACATGTCTCTTAGTTGTTGTAACTCCGAAGCAGTTGTGTTCAAAGCTGCCTGTTTGGCAAGAAGCTCTTCTGACAAAGCTTCATGCTCTTTATTCTTCGTTTCGACCTATTCAACACAAATACGTTATAACCTTTTGTCAGCTAATAATAATAAACATACAATACATACCTCCTGAGATTTTTGGTCGTAATTAACAGCTAATTCCTCAAGAGCTTGAAGGACTTCTTTCACCTCTTCTTTGGCACTTTCATTTTCTTGTTGGATTCTGTTCATTTCCTGCTGAAGTTGCTCATAATCACGTCTGGTGCAGGCAATTAACTCTTCCTGTTCTTCCATTTGCTCTTTCAGCTTCTCAACATACTGCGAATGCTGATTTATTTCTTCATCTTTGTCATCTAACTGCTGGTACAATCTTTCACGCTCTTCCTCTAGCTTCTGTCGCTCCTCATTAGATAACGATCCAGCCATTAAACCGCCACCAGGAGTTGCTGGCACGGGACCATCGTCAATTTTGGCTGTTTTAACGAGTGAAAAATTTACAGTAAGAAACTTCTGCAGCTGCATACTTTATAATCAAATAAGTATGAATATGCTTACGAAGACAAAAAAAAACTGCTAGTACACAAAACTGGCATTTTATATGATAATGTATTTACAGGATGGTTATTCACTGTCGTACCCATAATTTTTCCAAGTATTCATTCTTTTTACTTAACGTGTATTTAAACTTGATTATAGTTATGAATATTCATATCACTATTGGCAGGTAAATTGAATGGACATTCATCACAATTAATCAGAGAATTAGAACTAAATGGGTTCTTACTTTCAATAATTGGAGCGACTGGTGTGGTAACATCAGGTCCTTCGACAAGACTGACTTGTTCTTCGACCTTTACAGTTTCACCCTGTCGCCATCTGGACAGTTCGGCTTCTAATTTCTCCACTTTTCCCTTAAGTCTTGCCGTCTTTTCCTTCTCACGTTCGTATCGTCGTTTCCATTCTTCAGCAG
Source organism: Neodiprion virginianus (assembly GCF_021901495.1). Lineage (NCBI taxonomy): Eukaryota > Metazoa > Arthropoda > Insecta > Hymenoptera > Diprionidae > Neodiprion > Neodiprion virginianus. The sequence continues at coordinate 38,651,577 of NC_060878.1, read as the reverse complement.
TCAGTTCCTCATTAACGCAAACAACATTCTTGATAGTCTTTGCACGTTTACCTGAAAACGATGTGAATTATGAGCAAGTGCAGAAGGAATTTATAACTAAAGGGGTGAGTTTTGTTACCTACCAAAGTCTAACGTAGACTTGGTTTCTGATTCGTTAAAGCTGGCAGGGGAACAGCAGATAATAATGGTAGTTCGGGCATTGCCTCCCAAAGATTCTTGTAAGATTCTTGTTAACTTCGAATCTCGGTAAGGGATGTGCGTTTTGTTGCCATCAGCAAGAGCGGAAATGACATTACCCAAAGCAGATAGTGATTTGTTAATATTCTTTGCCTCGTCTAGTACGGTACCTTCAGCACCAGTTTTAGAGACCTACCCAGAAAAATATTGTGATTATTCAAGATCTACATCATGCATGTTGCAAGGCCTATTTTGAATCATACTTTTTCAGATCCAGCAAGATCGACAAGGTACAATTTGCCGGAAAGTTTTTTTTGATTTTCCAGGTTCTCCTGCTTTACGTTTATTAGGAAAACGGAATGTGATCTGGAACTGTGTTCATTCATGTTTGTCACAGCTATGTGCCGATTCGATTTTCCCTCTTCAATAACTTCAAATACTTCTTCGGGACTTGAAACAAATCTTTCAGTTGCTCCTTTCACAAAAGGTACACGATTTTTGTCTTCATGAACACTAAGGTTCACCTTAGAAACTGAAAAGCATTTTAAATATCACAAACCATTACCGTGAAATGAAAATTAGATAAAAATTTATGATATTTTTTGTTTATGTAAGACAAATTTGTGTTATAATAATGTAACGCAAAATTACCATCTAAAAGATCTCGAATCTTGTCCATATAGATTTCAAAATATGAGACCTTAATATGAAATTCAAGATTTTCTTCCATAGCATAAATATGATTGAATATATCATTAACAATGCGAGGAATAATGCCCTGTTTGTTTGGATCGCCGATGACTCCCTCCATTGTGTGGGTTTTTCCTGAAAAATTATCAAAAATTTCATACATTTATGCACACAGAAAGCACGAGTTTTGATACCGCACAACAATTGTGTTTTCTCAACAATAACAGATAATAAAAACAATATTACCAAAAAGAACGAAATGAGTATGTAAGCTTAGAGCTTTGTCATGAGTGTTAAGTTACTAATGTTACTATAACAATGCATGTTTCGGAAAAATCTTTACTTTGCGCCTTTAAAAATACCTGACATTTAGTAAATCGTGATAAAGAAATCATACTCTTATTTTGCAAAGTCAAGTCCGTGAAATTCATTTCTAAAATTGCATGATAATGATTTTTTTCTCGATGTTTCATTACATTAACGTTATCTATTTCAGTCTCATACTTTAACTTGGTTCGACGTTGGTGTCACTTGAAAAAATTAATTTCAATCGAGATGTGAAAATATACACGTCTCAATTTTTTCATAACGCAGTAAAATTTTCGAAGTACAATATGAAATTCCAAAATGTTGTAGCTATTTTCGAAATCTGATTACTTCTATATATATTACTCTCGATTGAAAATTAGAAGCTAATATCATTTTTAGATTATCTACCTGATGATGTTTGCCCATAAGCAAAAATTGTCCCGTTATATCCGGCCAGGACATCGGAGACAATCGACTTTGCAGCCTCATTATAAACTTTCTCCTGCGTTGCATTTGGTTTGAATACTTTGTCAAAAAGGTAGACTTTACCCTGTGAATAATCCATGCATCTCATTAAACGATTAAATTTTTTTCAAAAGTAAATACAGAGGTCAAAGATAGTCATGAATCTTTTTCATATTACGATTAGAGGAATCATTACGCAATATTTAGTATTTACACTGTTCTGAACAAGACGTGATTTCAGATGTTCAAAAGACTTGGTATTTCATTATAAATAAGAGATTACATAGTCAATTCTCTTAAAATATTTTATTTTTGTCTCAGTAGATTAACTTTTTATCTCCAGATTTGGAAGATCCCTGCCACAGTTAAAGCAAAATAATTCCACAATAGTGTTTCTCAAACATCATTATATTTGAGTACGTGAACTAAAAATAAGGCTTCTGGTACAGTTTATGGCATTTTTCAATTAATTGAGCCTAGCTAAGTCGAAGATCTCACATTAGTACATCACAGCTTAGGTTCACTGTCCATTCCAATAATGAATTTATTCAGTCTGTCGGTGTGATTGTAAGTACTGCGAAAAAGGTGTTTGCCATATTCAAAGACTGAACCCTAACTTCTCTATAGTAAGTATTAAATGAGAAAATGAAGGAGCCTGCTTTCTTCATTATCTCAAGTATGTGATCTCATGTCAGAGATATGTGTATTGCAGGTTTAATTATCAATTAGTCAAGGAGTCGTAATCACGCCTGACCAATATAGGTACATGTACTTTGATAGGATATATTCCTACATCTACTTTCATGACACACATTTGGGTATGCATCAGAATATTTGTCTTCACAATTTTTCAATACATTGTCGACACAATGAGAAATAAATGGGCCAACAGGGGAGGAGGTCAGTTCAAAGAGAATACAAAGCTGAAAGAGAAGAGACTCTTGAAAACTGTGAGCAGAATCAAAGCTTATAGTTATTCTTGGGGGTATGAGAATGGATTTTCAGACACTGGCTATTGTTGCTTGAGTTTATACTTTGACGACAGGTATTGTTTTATTAGGATTATAATACAATTAGACAGCTGTCAGCTGAGTTCTGTCATATTATTAACGTGTGGAAATATAACTTTTTGAGGTTAACGTATGCTCCAAGTTGACTCTGATTAGGTGAATTATCGATGATATTTATGAGACGTACCCCAATCGAAATACAGTTTTCCTCTCCGCCGGATGGAAATTTGACAACGAATTTCGACCCAGCCTTTTCTTCGGAGTCATTGAGCGGTCGAAAACGGCACACAACTTTAATGCTGTCTTCGGCAGCGATTTCTCGCTCCCTCGGCTGATCGGTGGCCATCGTTGTTTATAATATTAATAATCTACACGGTAAGAATTGCACTTAGTTAATTTAATTAGGTGCTCCAAAACCTCGCACAAGTTGGGGAATGACTGCGGAAACTGCATTAAGACACCGCTGTCAGATCACGGCCAGTGTTCAGCAAAATGGCCGACATGTATGTGGGTAGCTGGTGACGATTTCGTAGAAATAAGGAAAGGAATACTTCGCGAAATTATTTTAACACCTCGGCTAGACTGTCGTAAGGTCGCGACAGGCTCTACGTGTGTATCCGCACCCGTATAACGCCCGAATAACTGTACTGACAAATAATTACGAGGAAGTAACGCTCGCCGTGAAAAAGTAAGGAAAAATGAAGGGAGCCTCCGACGTGACGGAGCCGCGGGCAGCCATGCGCGACCTGCCAGCCTGCCTCTTCTCGACGGCCGACGACGACGTCGCCCCCGCCGCCGCCCCTGCCTGCCTGATCCCCAATCCCCATGCCCCGCCTCGTTCGGGGCCCTCGCCCCGCGACCGTAGCTAAATTATTGATTTTACCAAGTTTTAGGTCTTTTCCTATACGCAGCTTCCACCGCGTTACATACGTATTTTTTTGTAAATTATAGACCTGTCGTGTTTACCGGTCAGAATTCTGAACCTGTAGACTAGATATATTATTGTGTGTAACATGCGATATGCACGATACGTTGAAACATGGTAAAAAGAAACAAAATTACTGATGAATTAAATAGAAAATTACGCGATACCCTTTGTTTCCTTATTTCTAATCGACCAACAAAGCGTTGTGTATATATATATATATAAGTGTGTGTGTGTGTGTATATATATATTTAGTCTTTTTCAGCCTAACTAGTGTAATATGTATGATGGGTTGCTGTAATTTAGATCAAAGGAAAGAATCCTGCCAGCAGGTAACGCTAGATTTGCGTAAGCGTGCCGGTGTAAGGATTTATTTACATAATCCTTTTTAGTCATGTTGAATAATAAATATATTATAGATCTCGTGAAGACCGCGTATACGTTGAAAACCTCCCCTATATCAATATCAAACGTCCTCTACCGGGATTGTGTGACCTCAATGTTACACTAATTTGCACTCTTGGAAAGTATCTTGCATCTTGTATCTGCTATCTAGATTCCTGAAACCCGCTATTCATGTCACAAATCTTGAAAGGTTCACAAGTGCTTTGATATTAATGTCTGTTTTCTATGAGTATCTGGATATAGATTAATAATTCAAATATCTATCTCAATACTATAAGAAACCATAGAAAATGATGCATATGTACGCATAATTATACATATAAGTATAACCGACAATTTGCAAATGTTAATTTATATAACAATGTACCCATTGCTACATAACATTTGTACGACAAGTGTAATTTGGAACTAACAAAAAGTAGAGAATGTATGAATTCTAAAAATAGAGTTTGGGTAAGCAAACTTCTATGTTAGTCATACAACATAATTTTAGGTTCAGGAGAGCATTTAAGTTGCTGATTCATTGATATCCTCAGCATGGTGTGAACTGTGTTCGAGATAAAATCTTTCTCATTCATAATAACCAACAGTCTTTCGAGTACACATTTGTTTGATAAAACTTACAAATATTCTCCTAAAGTGATGATTAATGTGCTCATATCCGATTTGTCACCCCATGAATCTCATTTGCTCATAATTTTCAATTTTACGAAACAAAGTTATGATAAAAAATTTGTCAAGTCCCATAAAATAGTGAATACATACCATTAAGATACAATGAATTTTTGACTGATTTTCATTGGATAATTGATGCTGCATAAAAATTGCATTATATTCACTGGTTGAAAAAAGTGTTATCTTATTCAACTACACAATGACAAAAAAGGCATTCTTCATTCATTTATTTTTGTTTTTTTGTAACAAAACAGAAAAAATGTTTCAACATGTTCATAGATAAATGGTAATAATAATAATAATAATAATAAAAGTTGTACTAAACTAATATAATTTACTATAATAATTAACATATCGGTTATTATATGTATAAGTATAATAGATTAGATTGTGAAGAATTTCTACATAGTAGATGACTAGTTTTAAGACTGAATGCATCACAAAAGTGTGCCATTATATATAATAACTTGAAGAAGTTTGACTGCGCTTGAACGTTTCAACAATTTGAACATTATTTAGAAGCACGATCACAGTGAGCATTGTCAAGTAAGTTATGAACACTGTTCACAGAAGAATCCAAGAAAGCAACGATAAGAGGCTCGACTTGACCAAATTTTTTACAAGATGAGACCTTATTTTTGAACATTGACACAATAATACAGATTGCCTCTATGGCCGCACTCATTATATGTGCTCTGTATCGACATGTGAAATCGAAACAAAATCCAAAATCAGTAAACTGATTAAAACGACCATTCACTCCATTTTCCGAGTTCATCTGTAGGTTATCATGCTTTGATAGGAACACATGAACTGGAGGAAATCATGCTAATGAGTTTATCTGAAAATTTGAGAACAAGTTTGAGTTTGGGAGTTTAGCCTCCTGTCCCTACATTTTTGGAAGAACCTCTAGAGAGAGCACATAGGATACCATCATGTATATGAAAGTATGCCAATCGAGATCGTACTAACTGCGAAATGTTCAACTCGAAAACTCTTATTTACCGTAATAGCTTATCTAGATGCCAATAAGTGCTCTTAATCTAATTGTGTAATATTTCTCGCTCCAGGTAGTCAGTTAATCGCTGTGTACTATTACAAGTATTTGGAATAGGTTTTATATGAAAGGCATCACAGTCATGCATGCTGATTATCCAAAACTAAGTTGTACACATCTGTTTGATAGAGAAACCGTACAGCTATTAATGTGTTATGTAAAATTGACTATTTCATCATAAATGTTTGCAATTGTTTTGTTTACATACTTAATTAAATTAAATTTCGTCTCTTCCAAATCAGCGAGTCTAAATAAAACACTGCATTTTGGCTCACTAATGACTACTCCGATTGGTGTAAATACAGAATTTCAAACTGCTATATAATAACTGACATTCAACAAATGAGTCAGTTGGTGAAAGTAATAATCTTGTAGAAGAACTCCATCGCTGACAATAAGATAAAATAGTAAATTTCTTCAAAACTTATTGGTCATCGCTCTTATCTATCTGATTTAAGTGTCCGCACGGATTCAGAGACACGGCATAGATAGAATGCATAAAATTTTGTCTGTGTTTATCAATCCCATCACAGACTTCGTTTGTAACAATCTAAGCATTTCATTTTTTTCAATATTGTTATGGATTCGTAACAGTTGTATTTGTCTTACTTAGTTTATACCTGCTTCTCACTATAATAGAACCTAGCTTCATTAATTTTATATTCGTAAAATTTATCAAAAGGTAAATAAAGCGATATTGGTATATTCCAAGGGATGCTTACTCGATTCCAAAAGTATTGGTTTCTTCAACAGCAAGAAGCAACTTTTCATACAAAATTTCTGGTGTTGGGTAAGGCGGTAAGTCCAAGCGATTGAAACAAGTATGCGCTCTGAAAATAAACGCAGAATTACTAGATATAAAATCGAGGCTGCCGCAAGTCGAAGCATCACTTCAAAATCATTTGGTTATACGTATTTTCATGTTTGTCTGAATTATTTCTGGTCACTTCGTTACATCTGTAATCAAATCTGTTAGCACTAATATTCACCTTGGTAAGCTATTTGGTTTTCCCCATTTCTCAATGCAAAATCTTCTGGGTCCTGTCGATCCTCTAAGAGCAGCAAAGCCTTCAAATGGTATGCTTGAAGTGCCAGTAACAAACTGCAGTAATCTTAATCGCTGTTCGTTTGAAAATCTACTTATACAGCTCCAGAACCACTCGACAACTGGATGCGCATCATGATACCCACTTCTGTACTCAGTGTGTGCTCGCCAATCATTTAAATCTATTTCAGCAGCTCCAGCTATGACTAGTTCTAATTCACGTGCATCAAATACTGATACCAAACGAGGATCAACTACCTCATAAAAACCGCGAACAAGAGATTCAGTTTGCTCAGCTACACCACGTTCCAAGCGCCAGCGAACAACCCTTTCTAAGTACTCTTTCTTATTCTTTTCCGTAACCATTATATTCTTTCCACCTGGCTTCAATTCACGCTCTGCCACACGACCTAGTAACTCTTCCGTAACCGAGAATGTTAGTTCTAAAGGTTCGATGCTTATGTCACGCTCCTTGATCCACATTAGGCTCTGGTGAAATTCCTGATCCAGACTTTCCAAGTCGCTTAAACTTGCAGGTAATCTAAGCAATGCCTTATAGAATGGCCTTGTAAAAAAGGCATCAAGTAAGTACTGATGTACCAAAGCAAGCCCCAACACTCGTCCAGAAAATCTGAACCAATCATGATAGTTATCGACAAAAGCAGACATTGGAGATACTTGAACAGTGTAAGTATCATTAGCAGAATACTCGAAGAGCCCGTAATAAGGATTGAATAACTCTCGAGATAAATGAAAAAAAAATTCTCGCGATGGTCCTCCATAATCTAGACCTTCCTCATGGTCGAATGTCACTGCTAATTTACCCTTTTGCAAGTCCTTTTTAGAGGCCGCCATTATCCGGGTGAAGGCATCTTCCAGCAGGTGTTCTCGTCTGATGTGTAGCCTGAAATAAATTGTCAATGACTCAATGATACAAATTTACCTGGCATACGTATAGGTGAAATCAGTAGCAGAAAAGAAGAGCTTTGCACACACGGCGATTTACACAAATAACACGATTCGTAAACAAATTGGTTTTCGAGAAATAATTAAATACTTATGCAAAGTATGTCCTAGTTTATTCAAACTTAATGCGTCAAATCTTACTTCAGTTTACCAGGCCCTTGGCCGTATCCTTTGCTTTCTAACTTTCTGTAGAAGGTCCTTAGCTTTGCTTCAAAATCTCTTCTATAGGGTGCTGGAGCTCTAGCCGAGGCTCTGGCTAACCCTGGTGAAGCATGTGGACTTCCCAGAGGAGAGCGACCAATATTACCAGGTACATATGACATTATTTCATGTTCGAACAAGCTAGATATGCGAAACAAACAAAACGTAATATTTCGTGGAATACAGTACATTATTTTTTTGCATATAGGCAATAGTTTGGACCAATGAATGATGAAGAAAAATTACAATAAGCTAATTTTTTTTTTTTTTTGTTACCTCAAAAGCAATGCCAACGGTACATCATGCCCCAATCTTTGCAGAGCAGTGGTTCCCTCAACTCTAACAGTGTTAACTTTTTCTCTGAGGGCAATGTTCTGCCCCAAGCCGGCGTGTCTTTCCTTCAGAATATCCATAATATTTGGCTGGCGCAGAAAAGCTACGACCTTATCATTGTAAGCTATTGGAATGTCGGGAGATGTATGGACGGTTGATTGCTGCGGCCGCGGCGGTGGCACAGGTGGCTCGTCTATAACAGATCTTGGATGCGTAGGCTCAGTTGGCAACCGTGGATCAATGAATGACGTCGCCTTTCTTGCATGACTAATAAAGAATCTCTGAAAATGCATATCATATTTTTGGAATGGTACATATGTCTTATATGTAATGAAAACAAAGATCATACAAACGTTCTCTCCCAGACTTACTTTGCCGGTTCTGTCAAGTTTAGACTCGTACCCTCTGGGGAGTTCTTTCAAAGGATCAGCAAAAAAATTAATCAGAGAAACAAGGTCTCGATTATGTTCATATCTCGGGAACGCTGCAGGCTCCCTTCGAATCTTACTTATCATATGCTTTAAGCTGGAATTTCGGTTGTACAATTCCATAGCATCAGAATTTGTATGCAAAACGGTAAAAAAGTCAGATCTTGTTAAAAACAATATGGGTGGTGTTGTTGTTATGTCAAATGGTTCGTTTTCGTTGGTATTGGCACGCTCTGCTCGTCGTTCAATTTGATGTTCTGACTGCCGTGCAGTTGTTTCTGAATTGTTAGTACCCACATTTGAATTCGCTGGCTCTTGATCAATATTATCAGGTCGAGATATGGTACGGCGGACACTTTGATATCGTCTGTCGAGTTGCTGGCGTTGCATGTCACAACCACTATTACGAGTCACAATTCCTGGGCGCTGCCATGTCGTTGTACGATTCACATGATCGATGTAAAACACACGGCCATGGCTATCAATTCTGGCTTCCCACGCTGAAAATTTTTATATAATACATGTGAGCCATTCAATTGGATATGGGAAAATACTGCCAAAATACGACATTACTCTAATTTTGCGACCGAGAAAATGCTCACACCAATGCCAGGCTCTTTCCAGATTTTATAGATAGAAAATGTAAACTAATTTCACTCACATGTCGGTAATGGTTCCTCTGACGAAACAGATGCTTTTGAAGTTGCACAGATAGGTAAAGGACGGAGTGGTCTTGGACGATGTGTCGGCGTTGGAGGGCATTCTGATTGATTGAGCAATGCCGAGTCAGGTAGTGGCCGCGACAGAGGCCTGTGCGGTCTTGGAGAGCTTAGCAGAGCTATACTCTTTGTTACAGCTGTACGAGACTGAAGAAAAACATGTTCAAAAGATGGGATTTATACTCAGTAAAAAGAACACTTTAATTTGACCAATAAGCATATACCTTCAATCCTGAGGCTTCATCAACATCCACAATTTCAAACCCAAAACAATCTTCAGGATGAAAGGGTGTTGGATGTTTTTGAGGATGCCTTTTGGGTAGTTCAGGAGGCACACTTGGTAATGCATGAGTTCTGTGCAGTGGTCTGTGCACTGATCTTGGAGGCAGCGGTGGAGGATTTGGATACAAGGTTTCGTAAAGAAATTCCGGTGCTTGAGTACCACCAGTACTGCGCCACAGCTGGTAATACTCCACACTATCGTTTGACGCAACACCATGTTGCTTATATGATCTCTGAAAGAATAGTTATATACTCTTCATTCATTTTCTGGCAAAAAAAAAAATAGTCTCAGGGGAGTATAACTTTACCAAACAATATTAAACTGCACACAAATTTTCCACAATATAAATGACAGTATTATACACACAGCTTTTCATAACAAAATTAAGTACTTATGTTTTGTTCGTGTAAATCGATTGGGTATGATTATAGGAGGATGCAATCACTCATGAAACAGACCTGCAGCACTCCGTACAATTATAAGTTTCCAGAGTTGCAGAAAGAAGTAATACCTTTTTAGTCCCATTACGAGATGCAGCAGCTTGTTGCGATTCAGTATCCGAATTACTTCCATCACTACTGTTTGAAGACCGCTGACCAAGCTCAAAATTCCGAGCCTCATCTAGACGGCGCTGAACAGTGTTTAATGATTCTGAAAGTGCAGCAGAATCTCCCTGGATTTCAAACAAATTAGGTAAGCTTGGTAATCTAAAAGGCTTCATGGATGTAATCACTGTCTTTTGATCGTCATTCGAGGCTATATCAAAAGAATTTTTCCCATGGGTTGTAGCGATCACAGGGGTTCTTAAAGGTAAGGAGGCAGCTCCATCAGTGGAATCAAAACTATTATCTGATTCTAATATATCTTCTCTAACGCTTCTTGATAATTCTCCAGTTGTTCGAATAGATGAAGAACACTCTTGTTCTACATATCTGGTGGACGATTTCCCTGGAATTTTCACAGGTAGATGATCTTGTGAATCTTCTTCTGAGGTCAACAGTTCTCCACTTATTTTTACAGGCATTGGGAGGTCTTTCAAAGCATCTTGAAAACTCATTGACTCGCCAGGTATTTTCACAGGTGGAGATTCGGCTATTTTCTTAATGGTTGACGAATCACCAGGAATTTTTGAAGGAGAATCTTGCGATTCTTCTCTAAAGCTCGAAAATTCTCCAGGTATTTTTACAGGTATATGAGAATCTAGTGTCTCATTTTCGAAACTCATTGATTCACCAACTATTTTCACAGGTGGAGATTCAGCCTGCTTTATTAAGTTTGCCGATTCCGCAGGAATTTTTAAAGGAGGTTCTTGTGATTCTTCATTAAAATTGGAAAATTCTCCAGGTATGATTACAGGTGTGAGAGAATCTAAAGTCTCATTTTCAAAAATCATTGACTCTCCAGGTATGATCACAGGCAGAGATTGAGGATTTTGTATAAAGCTTGGCGATGTCCCAGGTATTTTTAATGAAGGATCTTGAGGCTCTTCTCTGCAGCTCAAAACTTCTTTAGGCATTTTTACAGGTACAGGAGCGTCTAATGCCTTATTTTCAAAACTCATGGACTCACCAGGTATTTTCACAGTTGGAGAGTTAGGCTTTTCCATATAGTCTGCCGATTCCCCAGATATCTTTGGAGAAAAATCTTGCGACTCTTCTCTGAAGCTTGAAAACTCTGCGGGTATTTTTAGAGGAAGAGAATGGAGATCCTCTGCAAAGTTGAATGATTCGCCAGGTAGTTTTTGAGTATCAGTGGTTTCTCTAACTAATAACTCGAGAGAATTGCTATGGTTCTTGTGTAAACTGTTGATGCGATGAATTGAATTCTGCTTAGGTTCTTCTATAGCACTGATACTAGCTAAGTTTGGTTTACTAGATATTAAATTAAACTGGCTGTCATCGCTCGTATCTTTTTCAGCTGTACCAAATGACTGTGGTTGCAAGAAATTTTTCTGTTTACTCAAAGATTTTCTAATCCCCGTATTCACATCACGAAAAGTATTAGACACATCAGTACTAGAAAATTCTGGCATTATATTCGTACCGTCTTTTGCTGAATTAGTTAGTGAACTTGTACTTGGTAGGCTCTGAGCAGAGCCCTGAAACAAAAACTGTTTTCTTATCAACTCTTTACGTCCTAGTGATGAAGCGTTACTCCCACTTAATACATTCATGGTTTTGTCTATTATTTCTATATCATCAGTTGATATCGACCCATCTCTTGACATTTCCATACCACCTGGGACACCTTTGTCATTAATTGACGGTTCAGGTACCAACAATGTCTGACTAAGTTTGTAATCATTTGCCGTACATCTCGTAATTTGTTTTTTACTTTTAGCGTTGCCAATTGAATTATCGGACGGTTTTTTTCCCCCACTATCAACGTCATCAATGACGTTGCTGGTGGTTGCATTGTGGTTGTCAACGATCGAAAATCTGCTTTCAAAATTCTCTGTGTTTTCGTTAATACTTCGCTCCTCACGTGGAAAATTCTTGTTGTTCATAGCCTCAGGCATATCTAGCATAGCGGAACTTTTCCCATCATCTTGATCAGAGGAAAGTGCCGTCATCTCCGTCTCTGCTGGCATCTTATCAGAGCATAGCTATATGGTTACTCACTTCAATTGATTGGCCACTGGCAAATATTGCTGAGAAAACATAAAGGATACGTGAAAAATGTATACTAATCAAATACTTACATAAAGACTATATCGTGTTTTTGCAAATAAAAAACATACTTTCAAGATATACTGGTGATAAGACATATTTTCGGATGCGTTTATATGATAATCAACTTTTGGTTACTGGAATAAATAACGAAATTTGATTATACTATTAAGTAGCGTAAGTAAATTCGGTAAATATATAGCGGCGTGTGAGGTTGATCTCGTGAAGAATAAAAATAGAATATTCGATATTTCGAATTTGCTGACGTTGGTATAGATTTTCAAAGCTCTCGACTTACCCTCTACGATTGAATTTCGGCATTCCAAAGTAGATAGATCAACAGATAATCACAAACCACACCTCCAGTTTTGATTTTTCATTGGTATTCGGGTATTATTCAGTCTAATTTTCGATAAATCGTACACTTCTGCGTATAATGTGGTGTGTAATTGCGATGACAGGTTTGACAGCAGGATGTAGCAGACAGAATCTAGGGATTTTTTTTCTTTTTCTTTTTATTAGTCATCGCTTGCGTTTTGAAGCGAGATATTACGATTTGACCCGCGAAAATCAAATAAGAACAAAAAAAAAAAAAAACCACGGCCATCAAGAATAGGGATTTGATTATTTATTAATTGAATAAATTCCTTTTATTACAGTTTTAGTCATTTGTTTCGGTCAATGCCGTCGCTTCAGCCTCTGGCCTTTTACAGATTTGGATTGCTGTGATGAGTCGCGCTGCACGGTTCATGTTCTCTTCGAGTTCTTTATAATTACAATTTACCTCGCTGGCGATTTGTTGCACCTCTTGAAGCGTCTGAGAACCAAGAAAAGGATAGTTGAAAATACAGTTTGAGTTATGAGTTTTTTTTTATGACGGTGCAGTTCAAGTTGTCAAAGCTAACCTTCTTTATGTTGCGATAAAGCTTTGCTGTTTTTTCCTCATCGAATTGGCGTGCATATTGTACATAGCTGCCGGAATAAGAGGAAAGTGTGTCACTCATGATACATGTAGAAACTATATTTGTACAATAAATGAACTATAGGATTTTATCAGGATATTTTGATTTCTTGACATGCGTTGTTTCCCTCGCAAATGAAGCTGTCAACGCAGGCTGTCAAAATATATCAATATGGCGGGCAACGTATTTTTACACAATTCCATTTCCGGATTTCAAATACGGCTGAATTGTAAGATTACATTACGTCCAGTATTTTCAGAACTTCGGGCACAGACTTGCTAGCTTATGGCATAAATTAATTCTTGATTCTGCTCCTATATGTATATAAATAATAATATCAACTGTGGTTGCGGGATGCGAATTGTAGATAAGAAAAACTATCGAGTAACACCGTACCTGCGTGATTGTCAGTCACTATTTCAAAAACTTATAAGGAAAATTTGCGATTTAAAAAACTAATTATAAACTCTACATTAAGCAGTTCTGTTTTTGTGAAGTTCAGTTTTTTCGATATACTTATATACACGATGTAAAATTTAGTAAGTGCGTATATAAATTGTTTGCAAATAGGGTTTCTGGGTGCACTGAAGGCGCACAATTAAAATCCGAATACGTAACATTTGCAGCTTACTTGCGAAACACGAACCTTATATGTATGCAAAGTTGTATTATGTTGCAAGGTTATTTATATTTTGTAGCCGCAGCTGAATGATCGCATCATCATTGAACGATGACTAATTCGTCGCTGATTTCCCACCGGAAACTAGCGGATACGCGGTTGTGGTACAGATACTTAATAATCAACATATAAGGCAGGATTGGAGAAATATTATACAACATACATACTCCTGTGAACAGTCAGCGAGGTTGGGCGCAAAAATAGTCGTATAGTCGCGTACCGAATTAGTACACTAGACATCATCATTAGAGCTGAATAAGTTTATTTGAATTTCCCGCTTATTTGGAAAGTGCATTCGGCGAGAGGTAACGAGCGCGTTATCGTGAATAATCGGATAATCTCGGGTCTTTCTCGGGTGCATACGGGACGGATGTGAGTTCATCGATATAACAATACTCGCATATGCTCAATTCGAAATAACTCTTCTGATATTTTGTCCAACTCTAGTGACCAGTCGTCTACCCGACGTTGAACGAACGGCTCGTTATTGAGTCGTTATTCCGTGGCGGTGTGGGGTTGCCTTTTATGGTGATCCAAAGTTGTGAAATTATTTCTTCGGAGTTTGTGATGTTATAAGGACAGCCGATAATCACCTTCAAATCTAGAAAGTAAGAAATGTATATCAAATTTCATATCCGGCCTTACCGAGTTAAAAATACGTATATCAAATTTATGGTTCACGGATTCTCATCTCCGTAACCTTTTTCATGCTAATGCGGTGTCTTGTAAATATAGAGATGACGGCATTAATGGATGGGTAATCGAGACGTGTTCTCAAACCTAAATGATCTGCAAGTGGAACAAATCTTTGTCCCAAAAATATCACCGTTATCACCCTTCGATTTACTGGGCAAAAACCTTATTCTTAAGGGACAAATATAGCGTGGGAGAACTGGTTTTCGGCCGCACCTCACTCGCGCATTTCACAAGTACAAATACCATTTATGACAACGTTCTACGAAACGAAAGCGCTTCTTGTTATTAATGTGCGTCACAAGAAGTAGTGAGGAAATATCAATCCTTCGATCAAATCTAAGAAACATTTGATTTAAAAAATTTCCTCGACCCTGCAAGCCAAACGGATCCATCTCTTAAATTTAATTAGATAATTAAACAATTACTGAAATAAAATTTCACGTTTTCATTATTACCGAACAATCTCTACACCCGTTTACAAATTAGATACATTGTTTTGCTTGTTGTCAATATTCTCAACGTATTATTAATTATTATACAATCAGATGTCGCTCTTGTTTATAAAATTTGTTAATATGGATGCAAAAATGTTGTATACGCCATTCATGCGACTATTTGTTTGGTAAAAAAATGTGATATCCAAAAACAAGTTTGTAAGAAAATGTTTCAGTTCTATATAGTGAATCCATTATCTTACTTTCTTGTTTGCACTTTTGCTCTTGAGATAAGTATGCATGTTTCCAGCTTGTGTTCTTAAACGTAGCAGTATAACGTATTATTTTGGTATTCAGTTACAATTTAAAATTTTCAGTGATTTTTCCGTAATCTAGGGATGAGGAAAAGTAATTTTTAATCAAATTTATTGACATTGAATCATGTATATCGGATGATTTCATGCCAATAATCATTCACGTACGAATATGACCAACCAGATACCATCATCACAGCATGTGATATTACCAAGTAAAAGTATGATGTCTTACCTTTGGCTTACTAAGAAAATCTGACTCAGCAGCTTAATAATAGACTCCTGTTGCTAAATGTGAGGGTGTAGAAATAAGAATCGTAACTGACCAAAGAAGTATTATATTTAGCTACAATGATAACATTAATAGGTATTATTAATTTTTACTTAAATATGTCAATTTTGATTACTTTATGCAATGCACGATGCCGGTACTTTGCAAAATAAAACGGACAATGTTTCATTGTACATTTATTGTGGTGGGTTTTTTCAATGGTCAGTGTACTTATCATCGAGCTGATTCATTGGAATTCATTTCATTTTAAATTTTACATTTCTTGTACTTTTATTTTATACTTAATTTCATTATCCTCTTGCTGTACAAAGTAATTTACACTTTACTAGAATGCGTATTATTTCTCTCTTAGTTTCGCATATATCTACCAGTTTCTTTTAATTATTATTCCAAGTAGACAGCATAATCTGTTTTCATGTTAATTTTCAACTGTCACACGATATCCTTATAAGGCTTTCTGTATAACCACATATGGCTAACCAGGAATACGTAGGGCAACTGAATGTCAGAAGATAACGTCTATTTATTTAGAATTAATATTCTGCTAACTTTGTTACAAGACTGTATTCAGGAATTCATACGCTTGTAAATAAATTTTAAAAAATTTGACTCTTCAGTATTGATATCAAAAGGTGTAATTTGTTGCATAGTAATGTTTAGTACCATTGTGTATTATTGTGTCAATGAAGTTGCCTTTTTATTTTAGTAGGATTTTCAATTTTATCATAATTAACAGATGCGGCATTAGATTCAAATTTCCTTTGCTTAATACTTTTATATTGGTTTTTTATTTTGCGATTGCATTGAATAAGGGCAATCCTTTTCAATAAACTGTGCAGTACAGCGGTTCTGAATTTGTCGAGGTATGAATTCATACTTGTTCGGTTGCAGTGAAATATGCAGAATGTAACACATATCTATTGATCTACAGGGATGTTTGGCAGCTTAGAATGGGCTCTGGCCCTTGTCACAGCGATAGTTTTTGTTGCTGTCAAAGCTGACTACCCTCTACCTGAAAGACTCACTGGAATGAATCCCTGTATCAGCAAGCAAACCTGCCACGAATGTATACAAACTCCACATTGTGCTTGGTGCGCTGCTCCTGTAAGTTGGATAATTTTTTTCTATGTTATCAAAAAACCCTATGTAACGGAATGGGCTACCCTGTTGTTACATCTGTAAGTATATGTAAAATATGTATTCCTATGTTCACAGAAATTTTCGGAGATGAGGTGTTTTTTGCCAAACATAAACACAAAAATATATGCTACGTGCCCAAAGAAATATACGCGGTATCCGAATAATGTTTATGATGTGATTCGGCACGCGGAATTAACAAAGGGTGGTTATTCATCTGTAGCAGGTGGTAGTGAATTTGAGCAAAGTTCATCCTCTTCTTCGTCTTCCTCATCGTCTTCCTCAAGCTCTAGCTCTAAGCATACGAGTTCCAGCAGTGGTAGTAGGAGACAGGAGGCGATTCAAATCTGGCCTCAAGAAGTCGATTTGACCCTTAGGATAAGTGAGTGAAATTTTTCAAATTCCAATTATTGCTAATTGTTGACAATTTTGCTATTTCCTGAATTATTAACAATATTTTTTACCAGTGAATTTTATTCTTATATGCGATAATTATTTCATTCGTATTTTCCATTGCTTTAGATGAGGTGCATACTATGTCTTTTTCATACTCTCAAGCCGAGGATTATCCAGTTGATCTTTACTACCTCATGGACTTGAGCAAGTCTATGGAGGATGATAAAGAGAAGTTGTCACATTTGGGAGATTTATTGGTGCAAAGTATGACCAAAATAACAAGTAATTTCCGTTTGGGATTTGGTAGCTTTGTCGACAAAGTAGTTATGCCCTATTTCAACGTTGTGCCTAAGTCGTAAGTAATGAAAATTTAGTTTCATTCAAATCCATACTGTATTTAAGGTGTGAACAGTTGTTGAATGTTGGTGAATGTGTGCATAGACTTGGAAAAGCAATCAACAAATTATTATTTATATATTTGTCAGATGTTATGTTTGCTCAAAAATTGAATTACAAAAAATATTACAGGAATTGAGAAGTTTAGAAAAGACAGAACCAACGATCCTTGAAGTTGTTTAATACTCATATAGCAGAAGTAAAAAATAAATTTTATGTTTCAGCCTTGAGGAACCATGTCCTGGTTGTGCAAAACCGTATGGCTACAAGCACATCATGACGTTGTCACAAAATACTAGTGTTTTTGCGGTAAGTATATCTAAATTTTATTAGTCATCTTCATAATAATTTGTATCTATGATATTTATGCAATATGTCAGCACTACATGGTATTGTGTTGATATGTGTGTCCAATTATTAATTCAAAGATTGAATAACGTATGCAATATTAAATGCGCATTCCTTGCGATGATGTACAATATTATTTCTGTCAATTTATTATTATCATTAAATATAGAATAATGCACATTTTAATGGAACTAGTCACTTAAATTGATTTTCAAGCTATAACTCCATTAGAAATGACTATTAATGATGAGAAAACTTGATTTTGTATAGTAATTGAACATTGCTTTGCCGTTTATAGGATTTGGTTCGTCGTGCATCAGTGTCTGGTAACTTAGATGCTCCTGAAGGAGGATTTGATGCTATAATGCAAGCAATTGTGTGTCGTGATAAGATAGGATGGCGTTCCAAAGCTCGCAGACTTTTGGTATTTTCAACTGACGCAGGATTTCACTACGCCGGGGATGGCAAGCTTGGTGGCATCATAAAACCTAATGACGGACTATGCCACCTCGACTACAGTGGGCTGTACACTCAATCAACATCGCAAGATTACCCCAGTATATCGCAGATTAATCTCAAAGTAAAGGA
The DNA here is from genome assembly GCF_021901495.1 of Neodiprion virginianus. NCBI lineage: Eukaryota > Metazoa > Arthropoda > Insecta > Hymenoptera > Diprionidae > Neodiprion > Neodiprion virginianus. The sequence continues at coordinate 38,632,978 of NC_060878.1, read as the reverse complement.
GAATGCGATCAATATTATTTGGGCTGTAACTGAGGGTCAAATCCAGATATATAGAAGGCTTACAAAGCATATCGAAGGTTCATTTGCTGGCAAGTTATCTGCCGACTCAAGTAACGTAGTGGATTTGATCCGCGAACAATACGAGGCTATTTCCAGTTCTGTGGAAATGAAAGATACAGCCAGTAGTAGCATAAAAGTGAGATACTACTCGAGCTGTTTGGGTGCTGGTCCCCCAATAGAAACATCGAAATGCGATGGCTTGAAAGTTGGTACCAAAGTGGATTTCTTTGCGAAAATTGAAGTTACCAGCTGTCCTAAAAACAGATCTGAATGGAACCAAAGGTTCAATATTTATCCAGTAAGTAGTTCAAACTTGCAGTATGGCTAACAAAGGTTTGAGAGATTCAAATTTGAAGACTTAGTTTGAAAAGCTAATACCTCCTTGATGTTTCAGGTCGGTATCAACGAAACTTTGACTGTTAATCTCCACATGATATGTGATTGTGACTGTGAACATGCTTCGCACCCCATGTACCAGATAAATTCACCTGAGTGCAATTCAATGGGCACTTTAAAATGCGGGGTCTGTGATTGTTACGACCAGTACTTTGGTAAAACATGCGAGTGTACGCGTCATCACGAAAGTGATCAGTCCGTGATGCGTGACAAATATTATCAAAGCTGCAGACCGGATAATACATCGTTGGTTGACTGTTCTGGAAGAGGTAGTTGTGCCTGTGGTGTATGCGATTGTGATACCAGAGAAAACCCTGATGAAGTAAGTTTCCAACTTCCTAAATTTTATGTATTCAAAATGTCAGGTCTGATGATGATGCTTGATAATAGCCTCAATTATAATTTTTAAAGTTTTTTATTTGATCGATTGCACTAAATAAAAAACAAAAAGATTAATCAGTAATTCTGTGATCAGATTTATATCTGATAGGCTTCTCTACGATTTACGAAAATTATATAAATTTACACAGTATCGAAGTGCGAAGATATTAGAATAATACATATTCGGAATTATAGTTTGAGAGACTTTATCTAATATTGTTATAGGTGATTTCTGGACCATACTGTGAATGCGATAACTTCTCTTGTGATCGTCATGACGGTCAGTTATGCTCCAATCATGGAACCTGTGAATGTGGTGTGTGCAGGTGTGAGCCCGAATGGACTGGACCAGATTGCAATTGCCCATCATCAAATCAGACTTGTAAAGCTCCAGGATCAACTGAAGACATTTTGTGCTCAGGCCATGTAAGACTTGTAATTAGAAGAAAACAAATGCGATGTGAAATTGAATTTGCTTTGGAATTGTCAAGTTAACTCATCTTTGTACAAACCTTAATCACTATAAGCATATTTATTGTTTTAAGTTGTTATATTTTCTTGTGATTAGGGTGATTGCGTTTGCGGAAAGTGTGTCTGTCGTGAGGATGGAAATCCACGTCATTCAGGAGACTTCTGTGAAAAATGTCCAACTTGTCCTGACCGTTGTATTGAGTTCAGAAATTGCGTTGAATGCAAAATATATTCAACTGGCAATTTTAGTAAAGAAGAAGATTGCGATAACAATTGTAAAAACGTTACTGTTGAGGCAGTCGAACTAGTAACCACTGAGAATGAAGTATTCTGCCATCATATAGACGAGGATAACTGTAAAGTGAAATACTACTACTACTTCAACCAAACGGAAAATCAAGTAGTTGTCGCAGCGCAAGAAAAAAGAGAATGCCCGACCCAAGTTTTCATGCTCGGAATCGTCCTGGGAGTCATCGCTGCGATTGTACTCATTGGCTTGGCTCTTTTATTACTTTGGAAATTGTTGACTACTATTCACGATCGTAGGGAATTTGCGCGATTTGAAACAGAAAGAATGATGGCCAAGTGGGACACGGTAAGCATATTAATTTTTTGCTATAAATTGTTTAATTAATATGTACTCACATAACTTGTGCTCATTGTCATTTGACATAACATCATTAGGGGCATCATATTTCGGAATTATTGTATACCAAAAATTTTTTGTTCATTTCTCTGCGAAGTATAATCGATACCGATTTATCGAAATACCGGAACACCAAAAGATACTGAAATACACAATAACTGAAATAATGAAAACGAAAATATTTACGATTGTACAACGATCGGAGTTTTTGTTTTCGTGCAGTCGGTGGATTAGATATGTTAAGATATTCGATGAGCAGCTCTTAAACTTACCACGATATTTTTTTTTTCATTAGTTATTCAAAATTCGCATTTTTCTCGGCGATCTCGGGTTTTCCTAATACTTCGGTTTTTAACGAAACAACATTATTCTAGTATATCGAAGTGTATGCTTATTAACATTTTTTTTAGCAAAAAACTGGTAACCAATTTCCGATACCAAACAGCCCTAACAAACATACTCATTAATAATGGACTTTACTTACTAATTTCAGGGTGAAAATCCAATTTACAAGCAAGCAACATCTACCTTCAAAAACCCCACATACGTTGGAAAGTAAAAAAGTTGTAAATCAAAAGAAAGTTTCATCATACCGTTATTTTAAATATACGCATAGTGGAATCTTTCCTTACGCCAAATCTCACGATAGTTTTAATCAATACAAAGCGAGTAACCGATATATTAATTCATTGAATATGCAAGAACCACTGTTTCTTCCGATCTGAGTGATCTAATTATATATCGGTTATCTTGCTTTTGAAACGAACGATTTTTTTCATTCAGCTTTCATTATTAGAAATTCGATTACTGTATTTGCGAATGACTCGCTAAATTAAACTTGATAACTTCGACCGTTAACATCGAAGTGACGAACAACAATTCTACGTAATTGAGATGCATAATTCTCATTCAATCATTAATGAAATACGTGCCAGTCTGTTTTGTAGAATTATCGTTTTCAAACATTAAGAAGAAGAGACAGAACTCTGACGGTATTATAACAATTTAATCCTGGAAGCGTTGCTTGTCTTTGATGCTCGTGTTCGTGCTCTCTTATTAGCGTACCGTCAATTAGGCTTTTTTTTGTCAAAGTGTGTTTTATAAAACCGTGACTCAGATAGCACATGAAATTGATGTCACTGAACAATCACCCTGACGAAAATAATCGTGATTGTATAATTAATGCCGTGAGAATTTGACTAAGGGGGCCCATGATATTCACACTGGAGACCAATCCACAGCAGTTAGCCTGGCAAATAGATTTCTGCTCCGTTACGGTACTGCTTCCGCAGTACAGCTGCTACCTACGTTTTTCAAATGTCGCATCCGCCAGGGAGCTACGCAACAGATGCAAGTTTTATAGAATGTTAACGCAGAGCAGAGAAGTTCGTGGGCCAGGCTAACTGCTGTATATTGAAATTCTCCTGGAGTGTTAGTTGCCAGCTTCATCGACCCCCCATGGCATAAAAGAAGTCTCGGAAGTGCCTATCATCCAGCGCTGTCATTTTATTTCATGACGTAAGTTATTGGGGCTATTTATTTAATTTGACTTATTAAGCTACTATACTTTATAAAACGAAATCTCTACTGCCATAATTCTTAGACTATAGTAATTATACAATGAAGTATGGCATATTTCACACGCCTATAACGATTATTTTACTTCCGGTTACTACAGAGCTGCGTAGTCAACTAATTGTTTTGTAAAATTAGAATTAGACTTAGAAATCTGTAACAAAATATTAATTTCTAGTTTTTTAAGTGTTTAGATGAAACTTTAGAGTTGAAGTGCCTTTGATGTGACCAGAAAACAGAGATCTTTTTGTTATTGATTGATAAATTTTAATTATTTTTTATACCCGCTGTAAAGCACAATCATTTTTATATTACTTCACCATAGCTTAATTCAATTTTCTTCGCCCTTATTGCTTTCTTTATCTGCACATGTATACCAATGTATATTGTTACACTGTAAGAGTACCTTGTTTCAGCAAAAATATAAACATTTAGGTATGTATATGTACGCATGCCGCATACAAACATGTTTGCTGTGAATTGAATTTATTCTTGAACTAGATTTCATAGTTTAAAAATAATTCAAATAAACGCGTTACTCTTACAGTCGCAAATAAATATTCACACGTGGTCACAAGTCCATATATTGTCATTCATCATTTTACGTAATTGTTAATTTATTGAAGGCCTTGTTGAAAATAACAATTAAAATATATAATATTTTATCGAGAAAGAAGAAAGTGTCTTATAGTTATATATATTTACAAGGGTCTCTACCTACGTGCACTCATATTACAATTATAATTGTGAAATTAAAGTTGTGGAAAATTTTTGAAAAAGTTATAGTGCATTGAACTTTCATGCATACCTCTTATATATATATAAATTTAAAATTAGATTTAAAGCTAAATTTGTACATAAAACATAATTTTGTGCGTGTAAAGAATGACCGAACGTTATTAGGTATCATCTTTGCAGTTGCAGATGTTTCATTTCTTTCTCACACATAAGAAAATAAATAAACATTAAATAAATAAGGATATTTTTCATGCTCCGATTTTAGCGGGGTTTTTTGTTTGCGTGCATTATTTGATTGTTAGAATTAAAAGTCTATGTTTCGGATAATCGAGCTCAGCTGGTTATAACTTTGCCTTGCAATTTTCAATTTACTTATAATTAGAGTGATATTATAAAAAGATAGGATATTTTAGTGTGGTATGAACGAGCGCGATCTAGAATATATGTTAAATAAATATACACATAAATTATAGAATAGTGTGTATGAATGCCATCTAACAAATACTAATATTCAATTTATTTCAAGTTAAGTTTAATATTTTATTCATCATTACACTCATTTCTTATTTGTAAAGTCTCTAAATTTCCTGTTGATCAACCTTCACTTCCTATTGATGCCATAACTAAGAAAATATTATTATGCAGAAGCTAATGAGAAGATTTCAATTAAGCTAATGTAAAATAATTGAACGTGAAATTAGACGAAAAAACTAAAGTTCAATCATGTACCAGAAATACGCGGAAGAAAAAACAAAAATGAGAAAATAGTGTAGGTTTTTCTCAAGAAAAATGTTCTGTAGCATAGCCCGTCAGCTATGATGTAAAAAAAAAAAACAAGTGTGGCAGTCAACGACTGAAGTTTGCGAACTCGGCCGTTCGGTTATGATGTCATTATTCAGGAGCTTATGTACGCTCAAGGATACTAAACATTTAATATTTATTACATTTAGATTTAGTATCCTTTACGTACGCTCGCGTCGGCGGACCTGCGGAATTAGTAGGTATTTGAATATACACTTTAGGCTGGATTTTCACGGGCGTTAAATTTACGCGACGGCAACTTGACACGGCAGCGCTACGCCGTCGGCGGTAAAAAGACGCTTATCAAAATGGATACCGACGCAACGGCAAAATGCTGCGAGTCAAAACTACATGGTTAGGTCAGTGGATTTTAATTACATTTTTATTCGACGAATTTAAAAATATAGGATTGTTAATCGGGAGTGTCAAAAATTTGCGAAAATTAATAAGCGAGATGAAGTATCTGATAGCGTATTTGGACTGCGCGCAATCGATTTCTCTTGCAAAATTACGTCGATATAGTGAATCAAAGAGTTAAGTAATCAAAAATTTTTAACATCACTCAAATTTCGACTGACAAAATCCAGAATTATTAGATGTTAGATGTTTATTGACAATTTCCATATCAATGTTGGAAAACAAGAGAAAAACAAAAGTACTACAATATTTTACAGGGAAGTTGACCGTCCTTTGTTTGTGATTTTCAGAGCTCGGAAACTTTTCTCAAAATCGTTTCGTCGTACTCTTTTTTCACTAATTGGACTCTCAGGAATGTCGAAATATATCTTTCGTCAACGTATTTTATTTGACCGGAAGTCACCAGAAAATTTCAATTGACGCCTGACGCCGCGTGCATCGGCAATTTTTCGACGATTTGACCGCGTTGTACGCAGCTCACATGGGCCTTCCGACCGGTCGAGCTTCCAAACGCGATGTCAGTCGCTTTCGAGCAGCCGTGGTGAAGCTACGCAAGTCGTAAGTTGTGAATTCAGATCTCCATGTACAGGCCTCGATTATTCGGGACATGGCGAAGCACCGATACCTTATGCTTAAAAAAAGGCTGTATAACGTTATTCGATCAGTGTATTCCCACGAAACTCACTGTGAATAATATACGAATGGCATGCAGCGTATATGGCCCATGAAAGAACCGAGGTACTGAAATAAAAACAGCCGGGGACATCGAAGGTGAGTTTTGTACATCAAATTTTCATTCTTTGGTGCAATGTCAGCTTTTCGCGATTTCGATTATCGACTCTCTGCGTCGCGTGTCGTTTGTTATTGTTTGTGCGGCTGACTTTCGTTAAGTGCGTCGTTGCATTGTAGCAAGCTTAACTCACAATCCGTTTAGGCAGCCAGCTACGACACAAAAAGTGTGAATGGGTTTGGAATCCAGTGTAATTATTATGCTGCATAGTAGTAAGCGTTTTGTGACAAGAAAATGTCCTGATAATCTTCCATTGTGGTTTTTTTTTTATCGTTTTGAAAACACGGGCCTTGCAGAACGTTACCTTCGTGTGAGTTGTGTTTTGGATTTCAACAACAAACTGTGGAGTATTACATACTTATATGCAAACTGTAAGCATTGCATCTGTTTCCGAATTTCCTCCGGGAGGGATCCTCCATTTTGTAATCCTTTATTATAATGAAACAAAAGTTAACGCATCACAGCGCTACTAATCGTTTCGAAAATTCGAGTGAATCTAAATCGTCAACTGTTCTTGATTACTCATACAGTAACGTTCATAAATTAGGGATCACTCTTCAAATTTTCGATCGAAACGAAAAGTTCGATATCTCAGGCAAAAAAGGCGTAGATAAATGTTCCGGGTTGCGTTTGAAAATAGAAAGAATCAGCTACTTTATCGTTTTGTTCAATGTCTTCTACGATCTTTTTAGCACTCATAAATGATGTTGAACATGTTTTTTCGCAATTTTCATACTTTCATAAAATCGTGCGTACCCAATAAACATTGCTGGTAAATAAATCGTAAGAAATTCGTCGAAAAATAACGTTGTATATAGTTGAATAATCGTTCAGCACATACGTTTTTTCTCGTGAAAAATGTCCGCCCTGATATAGGTTTTTTCTACTGCGCTCATCAACGTTTTCTGTTAGTGATTATGATCTGGATATTCCACGGTTGAAGTAAACGTCGAAATTACGGTTTTCAGAAACGTAATGAAACAAGTATGAAAGAACGCAATTTAAATGTTAACGTAGACGTTTAATATATACCTGTTATAGCCACCATTTTTCGTGGTTCAAACACGTTTAATAAGCGTGTTCATTGGAAAATTTTTTTTATAATAATACACGTACTTAATGTGTGTTGATTTAACGTAAAAACGATATCCGTAAACAATTATTATACGTTTAATTGAATACACTTAATCGAATATCACGCGGTTCCGATAAACGTGTAACAACCAACTTGAGAATATGTTTTCGGTATAATTTTTCATGTACTATATTAATACACAAGCTGTTAAAAGCTTCTTGTATGGTCAATATGGACTTATCTCAGGGGTTAGATGATACAGCAACGCTCACATTCTTAGCCATTTCAGTAATGGTAACTTGCACCGATTAAATGATATTAATTATTTTACATCCACACCTATGTATTCTTATGAGAAATACAGGACAACTAAATAAGATAAAGCACACACCTTTGCGAAACATGATATATATTTATTATAAGGTACTTTCATCCAAGGCAACAATGACAATAGTTACATTGCACACGTATCGAAATATCCGCTTTAACAATGTATCAGAAACATAATAGTAGTTTTTTATATACCAGTTTGTCTGTATCGTTGATGCGGACATTTTATTATGCCAACGATGTAACTGTGTGAATGTTGACTGGGATGTATAAATAAACATACAGTCTTTTACATATACGCATACCTCAATTGTACAGATGTACTCACAAGAGTATAGAAGTATAGCAAATAGTAAAATTAAGTAAACATGAACAAACAAAAACTTATATCCGATACAAGAGGTTTGATAACAAATAAAACATGAAACAAAATAATCATACAATGATTATACCCTAACGAGGAAAATTGTTAACTTTCATCTCGGGACTAGGTAAAAAATCACAATCCTGACAAAGTAAAATAATAAAAAGTATTGGCACATTATTTCAAAAAAGAACACAGACGCTATAGAAAGCGTTGTCTAGGTACGCAGTACGCATAAGTTTTAATTATTATTCGACCGCAGCTGGAGCATTCACTTCCTCGATATCACTGCTAATCCGTCAAATACCTGAAAATACATAGTATTTAACACCTGTATTCTAGGTAGAATAATCTTTATGTGCCATTTCAACGTTCTCTCAACGTGTCTTGACAGGTCTATTATATATCATTTCAACCACTGTGTGTTTATTGGGAAAAGATGCAGCCACTAAATGATCGTTCATTCGTACATGATACGTATGTGTTAGCGATCTATTTCACTGGATAACCTTATAAAAGAAAAACGATGCCTGCACAAGTAAGAATGAAGCTAACAATAAATATCTGCGGCTTCTATTTGCAATCAGTATATATTCCATACCATAGACATGCTTCTTATAGCATTATCTACAAGCAATTCTATTGTGCCTACATCCTTTCGGCGACGTTCAAAAGCAAGTACGACGCAATCACAAAGTATTTGTTTCTTCTTTTTATTGTCAGGTTATTTACGCCTGTATTGTCATTTTCGTCTGTATTGAATCATCGTGATAAATTTTTCCAAATAGAAAATACATTTGTACTTACCAGCTTATGAAGGCTCACATAAACACGGACGTGCACTGACCTCGGAAGTTGGTCAAATTAGACTGATTCACTGATCGCGTGAGCTGAGAGCCTTCGCGAACGGTGGTGGGGGGGGGGGGGCATTCTGGCGCGTCGTCCTCGGCTCTCAGCGTGCAGGAACCGTACGAGTTACAACACGCTGACCTAGCGAGCCAATCAGAGGCAGAAGAAGAGGCGCGAGTATTTCACGCTAGGACATTCTCGATTCTTCGCGACCGCTTGTCGTTTGATACATGCGCTCATTATACGTATATGTAACATCCATGGTACACGAGTTTCATCTACGGCCACTCGCTTTCCTAGCATGGGTTATTCCAATATATACATTATGGTATAGGAAAACGTATGTTTTACAATTAATAAAGACGCCGCGAAGGGATGCACTTATATGCTCAACTACGTAATTTCTTGGTGACCTTTGTAAAAAAATCTGTTCATCGATTTTTCAACTTTTTTTCCTATGTTGGGGAATTAACAATAACACAAGGAAAAGAATTTGAAAAAATGGAGGTAACATATAGTTCTACTTTACAATATTACGTAGAATAAAATTATCACTTCTAGTGTTATGTCACCTGAATTTTTTCATATTTTTGATGATACTTACTAGTTTATCGAATGAAAAAAAAGATTGGAAATCGAATGACCAGTTGTTTACAAAATTTAAGGTAATCAGAAAAACGTGCTGAGGAGGATAACAAAACGTTGAATTTTAGTCACTGCTAACATGAGAAAAACTTGAATATAATGATTATAGTTCCAAATTCAAACATCGCAATATGTAAGTAAATGATGTAAAAGTTGATTCCTGCCCTCACTATGTTGAAAAGGGTAGTATTCTTGGATATGAAGGTCAGAAAGGTACGAAACAAATCTTGTTTACGTTTCGGCCCGAGTAGGTATATAATTCTGTGTATCGATATGACAAGTCTATGTACGACGTAATTTTCACGTATTACATGTGATCAGTAGATCAAAAGTGTATTGACTTAATTATTAAACAATTAATGAGAACATATTGGCAAGGTATGGTAACTATACGAAACGTTAAACTTGTGTTACTGGTGAAGGAATAAAATATGTATATTAGCTGTTCATGAGACTAGAAATATAATGGATTTTACCACACGTTTATACTACGGATCTCGCTTACCACAATAAAACGTTGATGATGGAAGGCAGAAATTTTGTATTTTAATACCTACAAATATACCGATTTTTAACGAATTTAAATTGACAATTGAGCTAGTAAACAAAACGTTGATTATTAGTCTAGAAACCGTTGTTTAAATGTTGTAGAAAAGCAGTGAATGAAACGTTAAACTTGTGTTGCCGGTGAAGGAATAAAACATGTATATTAACTGTTCATAGGACTAGAAATATAAACGGTTTTACCACACGTTTATACTACGAATCTCGCTTACTACAACAAAACGTTGACGATGAAACGTAGAAAATTTGTATTTTAATATCTATAAATATACCGGTTTTTAACGAATTTAAATTAGCAATTGAACTAGTAAACAAAACGTTGATTATTAGTCTAGAAACCGTTGTTCAAATGTACGTGTAATGAAAATCGTATAATATTTGTGGAGAGACAACGATTAATATTTTACTGAAAAATTACCGTATATCGAACACGGTAATATTTTCTACCTATACCATAATTATACGACCTTAACGTTTCTTCAACCACATTTTAACCGGCTCATGTTTACTGGGTAACTTTTTGGAAAATAGCAATAGGAATTATTTCTCCCAAGGACTTTCTAAGGGGCGAGATTCAGCCTTAATTCCGTTTTTTTTTATGCTTGCAATTTTTTTTCCGCAAAGTTACGTAATTTTCTGTAACGTACTTCAGTTTTTGGAAAATTCATCGTTATTCGAGAACTATGAGGTTTAAAATTAAATGTCAAGGGCAAAAAAAGTTTTATTATTTTATTTTGAAGGGGTCATAATTGAAAGCCCTCTTTGAAAGTCCTGAGAAATAATTCCTATTGCTATTTCCCAAAAAGTTGTGCGCGACTTTATGAACGTATGAAAATCGCGAGAAAACGACATGTTTAACATCACCTAGTGAGTGCTAAAAAGGTCGTAGAGGATGTTGCAAAAAACGATAATGAAGCTGAGTTTTTATATTTTTAAATGCGATCTAGAAAATTTTTATGCGCCTTTTTTGGCTGAGATATCTAATTTTTTGACCTGATAGAAAATTTGGAAAGTGATCCCGAACTTATGAACAGTATTGTACCTATTATGTTTAGGATAACTATGGTGAATTTTGAATGCTGTTCAAATCGTTATTGAAGATGAATTAAGTACTAGCAAAATATTGTATTATTTCATCTGGTTGCAGAAAGAAACTCCAGCAATGTTGATTGGCATTGGTGATTATCTAGATTGAAAGGCCCTGTCAATAAATCTTGGAAGACATCAATCCATAGTGGAATTGTTGAATTTGTTACATATAAACAATAGGTATAAAGCAATCCTAATCATTTGTCATTTGTTTATGTAATTGCTAAGATTTTCCAATACTTGGCATAACACATTATCTACAAACCAAAATTGTATGTGTTTAAGCATTGAGTATATGGATGTTGAATCCGATCAAATATTAACAAAATGTTATGGTTTTGTCCTTCATTTGATTACAGAATTGAACTACTGCAAGAATGATCGAAGTTAGCGAATACCCGCACCAAGTGATCCCGGCAATATGTGTTTAAAATCAAAATGCAGAAGCTGAACAAGTCGTAATTTTGTGCAAGACTATATTGAAAACAGGTACACATTTGAGATCACTCTTGATTATACCGTTGGGCTACTATCAATATGAGAAATTTGTCAGTTAATTGAAATTGATTGGTATTCAGTCTTTCATTATATTTAGAAAAAATATAGTAATTTTTCAACATCTTGTATATTGATTTTGCAAAACAAATACTACTAAAATGTCGTTATATCTCACCTGTTAACAGGGGCACACTATGTTGCAGTACTGTTAACAAAAAGCGATGATCCGAAAGACGTAACCGAATCAATCGATCTCCGACAACAAACTGAAAATTAAATCACCTGCTATGCATTGAATTAAACTGAAAGGTACATATTCGATATGATTTTTGATTACCATATCCCTTTTAATTGAGCATGATTTCAATTTCTCACTAATTTTATGCGTATATTCAATACCTGCGCTTATTTTATTAACCCTCTAGTATTAATTTTGGCAGTTCATTTGTAAATAACTCAGAAACCACTGAAATATCATTCAAATAACTTATTTTAACACATGCAATGCATTGACCTGAAATTTGATCCATGTACATTGTGCGAGTAATATTTAATTGCATTCTTGTTGTAGTATGAAAAGTGTGTCACCGCCATACAACCTGAGATGCTACGGCAACATGATGCTATACATGTAAAGTGTGGAGCAACCCTAAGCAGGTAAGAAAACTTGTCTTAATTATTGTTTGATAATTCAATGTGGTACATTTGAAACCTAATTTTTGTCATTCCGTAATATGTCGCGAATAAATATGGAAGTAGACAATAATAATAATTTATTTCAGAACTGAAGATCTAGTTTGATCAATCAATTTGAGCTTCTGTTTTCGTTTTTTCAGAGTTGAGCAGAGACATCCGAGTAACTTCTCCCTTAACCAGCAACGTTGGTGAGTTTGCATGTGTTTGGGTTACAGGTGTATTTCCCTGGGACTCCTCCATCACGTGGCGTGGCGGTAACAATGGTTACACAAATCTTCAATATCTTAGCTGCATGGATAGGCTCATTCGTGATCGCAACGGTGCTTGACTTTAAGCTGGTGCATTTTTTTTTTGTTACAGTTAATCTATTTTACCATAGTCACTCAAAGTTAGAAAATTTTGCACGTTGCTGAAAATGGAATGAGCATCGCGACAGGTCACCATCTCTTACTCGACATGCGCGAAAACAAATTGTGTTTAGCTACAGATATAATTACCTTATAGCTACGGTTGAATTTTCCAATGATGTTGTTTAAGTGGTGGATACACCTGAGGCTTGAACAAGTATGCCACCGATTGTTTAATCGATAGCATTTTAAAGTCTGGAGGAACGTAACGTATCAACTTGCATGATATATCTTGCATCATCTTCAATTTCTTAGTACCCAGCAACTATTGAACAAGTACAGGCTTAGATCGGTTCGAAAAATGCTGATTAGCATACAGGATGTTTTTAATCCATCTTACGAAAGGTTGATGTACCGATAGTCAGCCAGTAATGACTAAAATAGTATTGCCGCTGACTACGGTACAAAAACATTTTGCTCCCCACAGGCAACCAATGAAAAAGTAAGTGACAGTGACCACGGCGCAAATGAGGAAGAATGATGTGTGTTGGAAAGAATGAAAAGTCGTTTAGAACGAATATAGGTGATCGGGTAGGTAGGTAGTCGTTGTGGGATCCGTCGCGGGGCTTGGTGCAGATTTGCGTGTGAATCTTTTTTTCAACATTTCCGTTGGGTGGTTTTGTTGGGAATCAGGCGAGGGTAGGAAGGTCGCGAGGTACCGCGATGTTACTAACTTTTGTAATCCACAGCGTCAAATGATCACAGTGATTTTTCTCCAGAAACACGTAAAAGACTCGAATATAAGAGTCTCCGAACTATTAGTGACCTTTCAAATTTTAACGAGGCTCAATTTCTCGTTTCTTGTCACTCTGCAATCATTTTGCAGTTGTTATTCATTTAAATTACTTAGTCATTATCGATAATTAGTTCATTCATTTGATCTCTGTGATCGTCTGAATGGGCAAAACGCATCTCTGGACCATCTATCGCGCTCCGTGGTACGCTGGATGAGACGAGATGCTGAGCTCGAAGACGTCGCGTTGAAGAGGACCGCCGACCGTCACGCCACACAATAATGCATGTGCTCCAACCTCCCTCCCGGACTTGACTCGCATCTCGGAAGAACAATCCGCATCGCAATGTGTCGAATTCAAAAAGACGCAGATGCGGATTGGGTTTCTATAGAATTTTACGACAAATCCTAGATTTCTAAGGTTTTTTGACAGGTTAATCGGTCGCGCCTTTTTGCGCGTAGATTAATCACAGGAATCAGACGCGCTTTTTATGCGATGATTGGCGACGAAAGTCAACGAATTATATTTTAGCAAAATTGTGGCCACCCGGATAATACGAGTCGATCGATCGCGCTTTTTGCTTAGCGATTTCGCAAACGGTATATCGAAAAGTAAAGCACTCTCGATATGTTAAGCCTTCAGCTTTTCAGTCAATTTTCTTACCTGCAACTGAGTTTTCAAGTTGAAATTGACCACACCTATTGAGCGTAGACTTGATACCCTTAGGTTCTGAGAGAACGCGTGGCATTTGCAAGCCAGCGGTAAATTTACGGTGATAGAAATCGCGGAGTGTATAGTGATAGTGAAGAATCTTGTCGTAAGTATTTATAAAACATGTGGATATAGTAAAAAAAAAAATGTTTTTTTCTGTTTTTCTTGTTTATTGTTACAAGACGATGAGCTAACTTTTTTTTAAAAGTATACCGAGAAATATTCAGTCTTCACTCGAACAAAATATTCATTTCAATAATTCCAGGTAGACAATTGATTTTGATTCAAGAAATGCATAATTTTCTCTTCAATCATAGTAATAATAGAGTAGAAGACTTTTCATGAATGTTGACGTTGGGCTTGACACAGTTTTTGTCGGTGAATGCACTTTTGTCTTTGTGCTAATCGTAACTTCGTCCATTTTAGCTAATCAAATCTTTTGTCTGTTTCACATAACGAAACCTTTTGTCTGTTTCAGCTAACCAAACTTTTTCATATCATATCTTTTGATTGTTTCAGTTAATTATAACTTTTGACTATTTCAGGTAACCAAACCTTTTATCTGTTTCAGTTGACCAATCCTTTTGTCTGTTTCAGCTAATCAAATTTTTAGATTGTTTCAGCTAATCAAATCTTTTGTCCATTCGAGGTAAACAAATATTTTGACTTTTTCAGTTGATCAGACCTTTTGACTGTTTCAGCTAATCAAACTTTTTGACTGTTCCAGATATTCAAATCTTTTGTCTGTTCCTGCTGATCAAATCTATAATTGCATTTCCGATGAAACTTTTTTTACTACCATCTGAAGCGATTTCTGCTACGATTTCCGGAATAGTTAATAAAGCCTTAATAAATCCTACCAAAATCGAATTCAGATGTGTAAAATTACTGATTGGAGAAATATCTCATCTCAGGCGGCTTGGCAGTTTATCTTTTTTGAGGTGAAATGTTCCCTGACCTATATAATTTTTCATGGCACATTCCAATTCGAATTTTTCAGGACTTATCATGGGTCTGTTGACAATTATAAGGATTGTAGCAGAAATTGATTTCGATCTTAGTAATAAAAGTCACGTTGGAATTACGTCAGTTCGTATTTTCGATGCATCCCGAGTATTCTTGACGTAACTTCTGTTACGAACATTAGTTTAAGTATTTTGAGTATTATTGTGTAAGAATGACGCGATTGGTTTATTCGTTGCGGATGGTGAAGCGTTTGTATAATGTTAGCCAATGAAAATTTTCCAGTCAATTTTGTTCCCAATCAGTCTTGCTGCAACAACATCATTTGTTAATATATTTGTGATTTATTTCTTTACGACCACTACGGTGGCATTTCGCCATGTTAAATACGTTCTGAGTTATCCACTGAGCTGAAATTAGGCCGAAAATTAGTTCTAAAAACTTTTTCCTCGTTATTGGATGCCACAAAATCGTCGGCAATAGTGTGCACCTCGCACTCACTTCGTCTGAAGGTACATTTTCATGCGCAGGAAACAGCTGGATGCAGCATGCTCGGATTGGTCGATTCACCAAAATCACGAGGCGTGAGACGCCACCGATTGGTGATTTTGGTGGATTGACCACTCGGAGCATGCTGCATTCAGCTGTTTGCCGCACAAGAAAATGTACCTTGATTAATGATTGCGCTTTTGAATTGAGCGTTGGCAACACTGACTGTCACGCAGGCAGCCGCGGAATCTCTACGTTGAAATGGTCAATCACGACGGTTAATCATTTGCAATGTCAATATTGCAGCGTAGTAATTGTAACGAATAAGCGGCGTATTAAAGAGCTGTATATCTGACACGTACTTTTACTACGTTGCGGCTTGATTATCTCGTCCACGATTATAGCCGTCGTTCTTTACCTTGGTTATAAGTTTAGCTGCTGTGAATTTGAAATTGTTAACCTAGTCTTGGCTGAACTGTGACAGAATTATTGTTAGATTAACAGATTTAGTTGAAGGTACAACGAAACTATAAATTAAACGTAAATCGAGGAGGCTGTTCCTCGAATTATGATAATTTCTCGCCAAAATGGTAGCAAGTCAGAAAAACAATGACGGGAAAACGAGGGTCTTAATGCCAGTTTTGCTATGTGCCTTTGCTATACCAATTTCTATGCTATTCTGGATCGTTAATGTGATTTACTCGTTCTTGACACCAGATGTCGAACAACATACCGACGGTAATATTTTGCATAGTTAATTCGAGCCTGTTAGGCTTTCTACATAGTTTTCGCGCAGTATAGAATATATTTTCTACAAGCGACAATTAGGGGTGACTTTCTTCGATCTGAAACACTTGATTTTCCAATTTGCGAGGCATGTAGATATTTTTTTGTATCAGCTTCAATATCTGTGAATTTCAAGTCACCTAAATATAATTTGTTTATAAGTTTCTTTTTGTAATAGTACAATATGCTTTACTGTAACATCAAAAATATTCAACTTTAACTGGCTCTAGGAATGTTACAATTTAGATGCTTACACAAATTCTCAATAAATCTATGCCATCTTTTTTTGATAGGACAATCTGTCATTTCTCCTTGGAGATGGCTGACTGCAGTTGTAATCCCAATACTTTTTGCTGGTTGGGGTCTCAAGCGGAAAAGTTTGGATTTCAGCGGAGCTTTTCTAGGTAAAATATTTTGTCCGCGTGTCTGGATTCAATGAATTGAGTTGTTTTTCCCAAGTTTACGACCTTTATGTAGTTATCTCATGTATTTTGTGCAGGATTGTTCACAGGATTTATTCTCAGCATTACAAGTTACACGCACATCGCTTGTTTGATAGCATTTTTTTTCACTTCTTCGAAAGCCACCAAGTTTCGATCTGATAAAAAGAAAAAATTGGAGGAAGAATTTAAGGAAGGTGGTCAAAGGAATTGGATACAAGTTTTATGCAATGGAGGAATGGCAACCCAATTAGCGTTGCTATACTTATTGGACGTTGGATGTGGAGAACGGCCAATCGATTTTGCAAAAGATTATAGGAGTTCCTGGCTATCGGTTGGAATATTAGGTATGTATTGTCCTGTACTCACTTTAGTTTCATCTTAGCGAATGTAATCACACATCACCTTCAAAGTATTTCCAAGTTCAAGCAGTCCGCTGAAACCTGGTCATGTTTGTTTAGATACGTAGTTTATGATCGAGTTTCTTTAAACTAGCAAATTAAGTGAGAGCAAACTACGGTAGCCTTGAAATTATTCTTACATCAAGCTGAGATATTGCTTATTTTTCATTTATTCTGTTGAAGATTCACAGACTTCAGCAAGTTCGTGAAGACTGGTATCTGTTCAAATCGTAAGTTGCACATAGAGAAGGATTTGTTTGATATAGAAACTTTTTTTTCAGGTGCCTTTGCCTGTTGCAATGGTGATACATGGGCATCGGAACTTGGTACTGTGATCGGGGATTCGGAACCATTTTTGATCACCACAAGGGAGAGAGTTCCTAAAGGTTTTTTTCACTGTTGAATCGGTTTACCTGGAAGATATTTAATTTATCTTAGGATAAACGCGCTCTTCAGGAATTGTTTATTCTAAGTTGAAACACATCGAAATATGTTTACTTACATTAGTTCAAACAGGATATACCTAATTGGAGTTTCATTTAACAGGCGAAACATTCAAGTCTGAAAATTATTACTACTCTCAACTTGGCGTCAACCTTATTTCCTTCATTAATGGAAATATATTCAAATACAGGTACTAATGGTGGTGTTACTTGGATTGGGCTTTTGATGTCTCTAGCGGGTGGCCTAGTCGTAGGGCTATTCAATTATGTTGCAGTATTATACACTGTAGACACAGTCGTACTGCAACTGGCTGCACCCCAATGGCCAATCATTATTGCTGGTGGTTATGCTGGTCTCGCAGGCAGCGTACTTGATTCTATTCTAGGAGCCACTCTGCAGTATTCGGGTGAGTATTCATGTGTTACGTAATGTGGAAAAGTGGAAGCAAACTAAGCGACAAAATCAAGAGGAGATAGAAAAATTTCAGTTTGAGTTATATTTTCTTTATTTTCGTTTTTCGTTACATTTTCCGTGAGCAGGCTTAGATGAGACTGGCAAAGTTGTGGAACGCCCTGGGAAAGGTGTGAAGCATATTAGTGGTAGGCAAGTCTTTGATAATCATAGTGTCAATCTTTTATCGAGCATAGTAATGGCTCTGACTCTTCCAAGATTGGCGAATCTCTTTTGGCCTTGATGTCAGGGAAATAATTTATGCTTGGAACATAAGTCTGGTACGTATAATAATACAAGGTTTATTCATCTTTGGCAAAGATGAAACTAACTTTATTAATTTCTTTATTCATGCTTTCATTTCCAAGTTTCATTGGTCATATGCTCTGTATAAACATGGACACAAAATTTTAATTATGCTTGTGGTAGAAAAAGTGCGGACAGAACAACTTAATGTTCAAAAGTTTATGTCTGGTACTTGCGATATCAAATAACATTTTTTGAGAATTATTCAGACCAAAAGTTTGTTAGAAAAGTTTTAAATGCAGCTGTTTTATATTTAACTGGATAAAAATACCTACATTATACACGTCTAGTAAATAACCAACGTGCGTATTCACCTCGACATACGTTGTAATGATGGAATAATGTTGAAATTAAAACAGGCATATAATTATGATCAACAGCCGTTGCAAACTATTGATTAAGCTGCAGGCAGCGTTGTTCGAGGATAATATCGATGAAACGTCATATTGTATTCTTAACCATTCTTGCGTATATAATCATTAAATCGGCAGCAACAGACTCCCTGAAAAATGATTGTAAAAAATATTCGTGTAGCCTTGAATACGTGGACGAAATAAACTATTTTTCATTTTCTATTTGGATATTTTTGCCTCAACAAACTCATCAGTTGTTATAAAAAAAAGGTAGCGTGTGATAAGTAATAGCAAAGCGTATGTCTCATGATTATATTCAAAGTAGAACGGTGTTTAATGCGAGACAATAACAAGTAAAAAAAACTGCTCTGGGCAATGTGCCATAACATGCATTACCTGACAACTAAAATGACAGTTCGATAAAGTCTAGTAGATGAATGAAACGGGATAATAAAAGATGAACATTCCATTTTGGAGAACAACGGTCATATTTATTTCGTACAGCTATATTGTGTGACAAATTACTTACTTGACATTCAATATTATATGTCGGAATAATATGTGCACATGTTTAGTTTACAGACAGTTGTATTTATTTTGTATTTTATTCTTTTTTTTCTTTTCCCCCCATTTTAAGTATACAAAGTTATTTACACGTATTACTTTGTGCTGTACAGAAAGATATACAGGCTAAAAACATTGATTTGTTTATTTTACAGTTATTTTTCTTGTTTGTGTATTTTATTTTATGTCCACGTTGTAATTATCACACCACGATAACGAACCAATAAGGTAAATTTGGTCTAATGGTTACCCAGGCCAAAGCAGATTTCCCTCTCTTAAGTAGACTGCCATCTTTGTTTTCATTTTCGTTCATTATTTTCTGCAGCGATCGTGATGTGTTCGATTGATAATTATGATATCATTATTAGTAATTATGGGTAGTTATAATTTTATTTTTATAACAATACACCTCATTAGTACACCAGATATATTCCTATATATGTATAACATGCGTAGTTTCGTTGATTTGTTCTTTTAACATTATTGTTAGGTTTTTCTCATTTCTTTTTTTTTTTTTTTTTTTGTTTTTACGTATATAATTATATGAAAGATATATAATTTTATATATAATAAATTTACTTCATTCTGTATAAAAATTCCTTTTTTTTGTTATAATCTCTATATTTTTAGTGATATGACGAGTACGGAATCTTTGACATAGCGAATTGTTCTAAAGCTGAATTTGATACAGTGTGTAAGGTAGATAGATACACCGTTTTCTAGCTACTGCTCTATTTATGGGCAAATTTTTCAAGAACTTCACGATAACGAATGTGAATGAAAGTTCAAAGTCTGCGAACTAAACAGTCAACTTGCCAAACATGACGAGAAAAACTTGAGGTATCGTTCCGCCATTTAAAAATATTAAATTTTCAGGAACGTGTAGCCAAAATACGGTGCTTCGATCCTTTAGTGCAGGATTTTACAGTCGATGAATGTGTTGATACCGGTGAAAAAAAATAATTATATTTACTTTGTACAGTTCGTATTCAAAGCCTATTTTCATTTGTTTATATATTTATTTATTTATGTATTTACTTATTCTCTTTCACTATACTGTAGACAAGAAATCGTAATTGAGCACGAAATTATAGGAGAGATCAGGTAAAAAATGGAACGTCAAATTTTGTTAACATTTCTTTTAAAAAATTCTCACTTATTTCAAAATAAAAGGAATATTCTTTGTTGGCAGCTTAGAAAGTGGAGTAATTCCCTTTGCTCTGAGTAAGCTGCAGGAATAGAAAGATGTCGATAGAATCAGTATATAACCATGTTATTTCCCTAAGTGCTCCATTTCGCCTCGGTCTTCCCTATAATGTCACTATACCCTTTGATGATCCGTATAATCCACCTTAATTAGAATCAACAGTATGATTAGCAACATATCATGTAATAAGTACCTTACACCAGAATCGAATCGAATTCATTCACTCAGATTATACTTCGTTTTTAGATGAATCGAAAACTATATCGTCTCTCAGTTTCTGGACTGCAGTATTACCGTTTAAATATGATGAAATTTTTATTGGAAAATAGGAATTTGAGCTGATTTTTTCGGAAATTGCGTGACTTATTTTCGGTATAGAAAAATACATAACGATAACACATGATTATAATTCGACAATATAAATGCAACTTGATTGTTATAAAATGCTAGTTCGTTATTTTCAAACGATTACGTATAACGTGTAACAGAACGTAGGTATATAAGAAATGTACACCCCAATGCCGCAATATCTGACCTGAGAAACTCAAAATACAAATTCTGTGATTCCGACCTGGCTATGTAATATTAGACATACATACGTAGACACGTAATCGATTTGTCGCATGTACGTGAATTTGAGCTTTCGAAATCCTGCCGCACGCTCTCTAAACACGAATCAGTTACAAGTATACCACTGGTAAAAATCAGTGTGTGTAGACTGAAAATCATTGAAATATCGATGAAAAGTGACCGAATCGTCAGTGTACGTGTACTGATTTTTTCCAGCGGTACACTTATAACCGGGAATTATCGGAATTTCTCTGATTTAAATTTAGAGAGCTGTATTTGAGTTCGAAACCCCACAGTTTTAACGAAGTGAATTTTTGTCAACTGTAACTGTAACGATAATATTGGACTGGGGACAAAGTGATTTGGGCGACAATAAAAGCACGTCTCAACGTTGGGGTTTCAAAATAATTCAGCGATCATGATTGGGAAGGAGAGGGTTGAGAGTTAAGCTAGGGTGATCCAGCGCCACAGGCAATTATAAATCCCTCTCGATCTTAGTCAGCCGTCCGTTGGGTAGTAATCAGCACTGGCTCTGGTATTGGTTGAAGTCGTTCGCCGAGTCGTTGCGTTTTATGAGAACCTGGAGGTGGTTGCTACTTCCTCGACGCGCGGCGGCCGTGCTGGATCCCGCGGACTCCTGCGGATCCACCCCCGCCGCCGACTGATAGTCACACCTTCTCCTCTCCCGCCATCGGACCTGCGGTCGATCGGACAAACTGAAACAGTCAACACCCCAAAATGGACTCGACTCGGGCGATGCCATTGGCACGATACGGACGACGATCGATCACCCCTTCGAACGAATCACCGATACAATTTCCCGAAATTTAAACGTCGAGGAAACGCGGGGCTGGAGAAACCCCGCGCGTCATTGTCAGTTCTGTTAATCACGTTGACTGATTGTCATTTGATTAAAACCGTACAAAAATTAGCACTGTGCGGTTACGTGAAAAACGTGCGAGCGAGTTAGAAAAACTTGGCCACGTCGATTGGCTTACTTACAATCGTTCGGTATCTGTAAATTACCATGCCTGGGTTTTTTTTTTTTTTATATCTTGCAACCCTTGTCAATTTTTTCAACCATTATCAAATCTGTTAGTGCTTAGTTGAGTTAGTCCGCATTGCACCATTGACGATACAAATTCCATGTAATACAAATTCAGGTGACAATTGCATAGGTATACTGTTGGAATGAATTTCATGCGAATGTTCATGCCTGCGAAGATCCGTTTCTTGTTCAGTTGTTCTTACGAAATTAATACGTGTTCATAGTTGAGTTTACGTTTCGTTTCGTTTACGCTCGTGTCAATTAGATGGAACGAACAAGAATTTGTTCCAATTTACAGACGACGGAAGAGTAAAAACGACTTGCGATACGGACCTTGATGATGAAAACTAAGTATTTAATTTCTGTCAATGCTTCAAAGATAATATTTTAGTTCTTAGCATTCACCACACAACATCCAAATAAATTGTTATAACGTCAATCGGATTTTTTTCTTCAACAGTCTACGTATGGATTGTTAGATACAATAATAAGGAACCGGATGGAATCACAGAGCGATTGTAATAAATACAATATAAGGGATCGATGTTGCAGAATCGTCTGATATTTTTGTGTTACTCGAGAGATTCGTCATAATATAGTTGTAAGTTAGTTTCAGATTTTCAGGCAGACGATCCTGCTGTATTGATTCGGGAAATGCATTACGGGTATTAGTTCAGAGGTATAGGTTTAGGGAGCATTTTTCTATCCGTCACTCATCTTCCTGGGAGATATCTTACCGAGACGGTTGTTGCTGTACATGAGTTTGCCCTCTTTCTGACGAACGCTGTTCCCTCCCACTTCCGTTTGAACTGAGTTATCACCTGTCGAGTATATCGCAGACGTACATATAATGCTAATGCGAATTCTAGAATTCAGATGTACCTACATTGACGTTGTGTATCGTATAACATTTGCATCGTAGTTACAATATTACAATATTATTGTCCTTTGGTCGTATACAGATTTATGGAGATTGAATAACTCGACGTTGAAACGTAATACGCACGTAGCTAGGTCAATCAGGACTTACCTCGCCGTTGCAGAAACAGAACAGGATTGCGACACAGAGACCCTAAAAATTATTAGTGATTTCATGTAGTTACAAGTTCCATGGATTTTATTTCATTACGAACTCATGTTGACATAATTAAAGGTTGATTATACGGCGGTGCGTTTGAATTTCTGTTTTATCTTGAAATCATTCGTGTCCTTAATTTTTGAATTTCGGCTAATTCGCTAAAAATTACAAGAATTAATTGAACTCTCACTTGAAAAGATGCGGTAATGGCAGAGATGATCTCGTAGGCTTGTTCCCATGGATGGCCTTTCGGCGGGCGGAACGGAATGACCAAGTAATGAAGCCCTAGCAGTGGAACCAGAAGTAGCGTCGCCCTTGAAAGAGATGAACGCACGGAAATATTATGACACGTCATTAGAATTTTGTCGCGTCTTTTTATTATCACGTCGATTGTGAAAAATAGACACCTGAAAGCCTGCAGCATTGATCTCGATGGTCTTGTTCCGATCGCAGGACCGGCACGGAGTTTCGTCAAAAGAACGCGAACGATGTTACAAAGGAATAGAAGATTCAACAACGTCGAAACGCAGACCGGATAGATGAGAACATTCGCGTAATTTCCCTCGTTGATCCAGCACCTGGAACGAAACAATTTATTATTACTCGCAAGGTACGGCACAAAGAGGATATTTCAGCTTGAAGCACGAAATGTACATACGGACGTCGCTTTGATCTTTCAGCGGAAAACGTTAGGTAGTCGTAACACGATCAAGAAAATGAATATTCGCAAAATTACCCGCGTATACCTGATGCTCGTTATTATTTTGAAAGTAGAATTACATTAGAAAGTAATTTATCGTCTAGATGCAGTTGAATGATTTGTAGATCTTAAAATTTCTCTTATACATTTAAATAAAACACATAAGCTGACTGCGAGCTTAGTCGATGAAATATTAGGCAAGTCCGTAAACTCTTATTGAGTCAAAAGTGGAATTACCTTATATTTTTAATTATAATCGAAATGTAAAAATACAGATTTAGAGCGTTATATTTTTGCCGACTTTTTAAACAAACTTTATTCGCTGACGGTTAAAATTACGCGCTCAGGCGTGGAATCAACATAAATTATCGAGTGTATTATACCTACTGGGAAATTGAAAAAAGTGTTGAAGCGAATATATTTTCCTAACAGAGTTCCGTAAGATGTGTGAATCTGATAAAAAGTACGGATTTTATATGGGTACAGCAGCCTCACGCCTTATATATTATGTGCTGGGTTGAAATATACGCAGAGGCATTCGTCATCTCGGCTATATACGTATATATGTATATACATATACCTACATATACCTGTATCGGGCGGGTATAAAGCGGAATTTAAATTGGATGAGAAATTGAAAGTAAAAGTTTTAAATGTTTCTCGAGAAGCGTACTTTTCCATAAGAATAAAGGCTTGAGGATGTATTCGCTATACATTCTCAACAAAAAGTGAGTCTCGTCGACGATATTGAATACTTTGTGATAAGATAAAAATCGGAAAAAGTTAATCACAGTAAAGACGATAAAAAAATTGAATTTCGATAATAATGATGCCCAAAAGTTTTTAACTAATTGCTTAAGCAGAACATTGTTCAACAAATTTTTAGGGAATATTTTATTTTTGTCACGTGAAATGAATTCTTTGATCTTTCTGAATGAACACATGAATTTTCAAACAGTTTTCTCATTATTTTGAAACTTGTAAAGGCTGTATTTACGAAACTATTCGTTCAATGCCCCGAAAACTTCTTACCAGCAGCGTAAAACTTATCCAAAATTCACGATTTTTTCTCCATTTTTCGAAATGAAAAATTTATGGAAACGGAAATTCCGTAACAATGAGAAAATTCTTTAAAAATTCACGTGTATTCAGAAAAGTCACCGAATTCATCTCAGATGACAAAAAAAAAATTCATTCCCTGTGAATTTGTTAAACAACGTTTTGCTTAAAGAATTTGTGGCTAACTTTTGGGAATAATCATTATTGAAATTTAAGTTTCTTATCGACTTTATTGCGGTTGATTCTTTTCCGATTTTTATCTGATTACAAAGTATTCAATATCGTCGACGAGACTCACTTCTGCTTGCGGATGTATATAAAGCGGGGAGCGTATTATGTATGTATGTACACATATATGTATATACTTTTAGGCACCCAAGCCGGATGCCCTCGCGGCATGCGACAACTTTTCTCAACCCCCGTTGACTTCGAGGGTCGTTAAGCTTCGAATCATCCGTTTATTACGAGAAAGATCGTCTCCGTAGAGGTTTTAGGTCGACGATGCGTCACGTATACGCATCTATAATATCAAAGTCTACGACGCGTATGTACGCCGGACGAGATCGAACCGAGTTTTCGCTGATTTGGTGCGAGCTGATTTGGAATTGGCAGCCGCTTTTCCGTTCGACGATTTTTCACCCTCGGTCCAACTTTATTTCATTCTGTTTGCCTTCCCCCCCCCCCCCCCCCCCCCGCTATTTCTATCACCCGCGCACATTTGTTACCGCGTCACCCTCTGATTGATGAAGTTCCTGAGGGGTTACCAACCAGACTGAGCAACAAGGCAAAAGGTATAAGATTCCGCACGTAATTCATCACGCAGCGAATCTTTATATTTATAAATTGTATAGAAAAATATTCGCTGTTGCATTGAAAAATATTCGCTGTTGCATTGAAAGTATTCCATCAAATCTCGTCTATTATACGGTGACACAGCTTTCTTACCCGTTTTCAATGCCAGCAGCTGTCCCGAGTGATGAATATGTTTACTCAAAACTACGCAGGAGCAGCTTTAATGTGCAATGCACTTAATGCCGACCCGTGGCTATAAAGTGCAGCCCATGCATCGTGAGGCAACGGTCAAGGGATTAAGCTGGTTATCGCTGTAGGGTAAAACTCTTGGCGGGATCGCTTCTGCTGCGGTTTGCATCGATAACGTTATGCTTCCTAGGTAGATGCGCGCGAATTTAACGTTCAAACAGTTTGCTTTGCTTAGCACCGAGGTGATTCCGTCCTTTCGAAATTGGATCTTGAAACGCGACGCTGCTGCTGCTGATGCTGATGCTGATGCTGCTGATGCTGCTGTCGCTGCAGCATTGTGTATCAATTAAACTGCGGTATATACCAACATCGTGTGCTTGCAAGCCGAGCGGCGATGCTCTCTGCACGCGTAATACCCCGATGTTGGTCTGTCAAACCAAAACCGCTATGTCTATGTACTCGACTATTCGCTGTGATCGATGCATGTTTACCCATATATCCCGCACGCACCGCATACCCGGCATTTGAATACAACAAGTACGCCGTGCTTGTACAGAAGTTGCGCGAAAATCACGTGATCGATGCATCGCATCGCATTCTTTTAGTTTGAATTTACTACTCTCGAGCTGTTGTAGAAACTGAAATTCTAAGTGAATTTATACTCTTGCCATTATTTACTTTGGAGATAAATAGCGTTGGATACGGGTTTTACGCTGAAACTAAATATATTGCCGGTATAAAATCGCAGGTGGGGTCACGGCGGCCATTTTTATTTCGCGCGAGAGGTTTTACACGCGCAATTTGGACGTACAGGATCGTTATCGCATTACAGAGAAAAAGTACATCGAGGAAATAACAGTGTAGAGAGAAATCGAAAGAAGTGTATGAGGTACAAACTGTGAGCTGTCCGCAAGGTCATTACTGGTGCCTCTTAGGATGGCGTAGGTAATAACGATGATGGCTGGTAAGGGCCATCCCAATCCCATCAGCCACTTGACCAGTTTATGCTCGCTTGTGAACGCGCTTACGAGTAGGGTGTGCAAGTAGAATCCCTCGCACAACATCCATGCGTAATTCGTCAATAGGAAATAATGAAGTATCATGTGCAGGAGTCTGCAGCCGATCTGAGGAGGGAGGAACGTGCTTTATGAGTTTAATTTCAGTTTTATTCGATAAACGAGCAATCGTCGGTGAGCTCAAGAGCAATAATACCGATTGCGGTATATATTATATTTAGGTTGGCACGTATGCCATTAAACGATGACAGTTTACCCCATTTTCGAAGAGAGTCGGTGTATTGGCGGCAACGGTGCCGTACCAAATCAACCATAGCGCGTTGTTAACGGCGAACGATGCGAAGAGATTCATGTGCAACGTAATTCTTGCGCATCTCAACGACCTGTAACGTTTAAAGTAAAATTGAATTTTCTTTATCTTGCCACTGTAGAGAATCAAGGCGTAGACTGGTTAAATTGGCGAAATGCTCAACTTACCGGAAGTAAGTAAGGATTGCCAGGGACAAGAGAAGAGCGACCAGTGATATCGTGTATCCGGTTTCGTAGATGGTGTTCAGGCGCTGCTGCCACTGTAATAAAAAATTAAAAGAATAACAAAGTCGATGTCTGTACAAATGTAAAGATGCGTTGCATCTACGAATTTTTAGAACACGACAGGTGAGCGATAAAAAAAACAAAATCAAATAACCCAACACGTCCCCGATCTGACATTCAGCATTCTCTGCACTCGTACCCCGGTTTTCACCTTCTCTTTGATGTATCCAAACACGTCGCACAATGTGAAAGTAGTTCAGGTCTAAACGGTGAAAAGACTTGACACTCCGAGTTCTTTTGAAATTGCATGCTTGATACGAAGAGCTTTCTTTTCAAGTAAGCAAAATCGAAATGAAAAACAACGGGAACGTTTAATTCCGTTACATACAGTGTCGTGTCCTTCTAATTCGAATACGATTCAACAATTTAATCTCAAAACACGTGTATCAAATTAGTATTTTCGAGTATAATACATTGTATACAAAAATGTATCAAACGTATTGTAATCTCATTTTATTCGCTGTCGTCGTAAAAACACAAGGGAAAATCTTGAGAATCAATTCCGAAAGAAAAAGAGGCCCGCTGACGTTGGTGTGTTAAAAATTCCCATATACCTTCATGAATTTAAAAATTCTGATCAATCATATTGTTCGCTGCAGGGTATATGTTATTATGTACATTTAATATACAAAGACTCGTACAGTGAAATAGGGGTGTTGCCGTTGACAACATTCCTGAGGGTTTTCCCCAGGGACGAAAAAATTCCCTTCGCAAATAACTTCCACCTAATGAATTATGCAAGCTAGTAACGTATAAATATTTCGCCGTCGTCTACAGGTTGACATTGTCGTGTCGTGTTTTCCATGTAGCGATGCTGGTGGAGTCGTCTCGTCGTCGAGATGCGATGCAGGACTATGGCAGAATTACGTTACGCTTATCCTCGTAGGTATCTACTTGCCTTTTTGCATGGCAAAAGATACGTGGGGAGGGAATTTTCAGCATCAAGAGAGATTTTCCCCCTCACAGCAATGAGCCAATCTCTTCTTGTTCCACGAGATATACCGTCTAACGATGGGAATGAAGGGAAAAAGGAAATAGAATAGTTGGAGACGAAACTAATACAGCGATGTCGTATGTAGTTAATGGTAGGATTACACGGGCAGAGGAGGAAGAGCGAATTTTGCGGAAAGAAGGTTGATTATATTTGGCCAAGTTTTTTTGATTCCTTTTTTTTACATCTCCTTACGCAGATGCGCAGGTTCAGTCCGGAAATCAGAAGTTACTGTACGAGGATCGCTAGCGTTACATCAAACTAATGAACAGAGGAAAGTGGTGGATTGCACGAGTGCTTCAGGAAGAGTTTTCATATTTTAGGGAACGAGAGAGATCTGCGCCGCTGTCTGTGCAATCAGAGGGTGGAATATTTCACCGCAAAGCTTTTGAATTTTTTACGGGAATATACAGGATATAGGTGTATGTGTGAATAGAAACCGAATTCTTTGGCGTAGAAATTATTAACGGGCTTCAATTATTCACGGTCACAAATCCGCAACTTCCAAATTGTGTCTGGAAAACTTTATTTCTTATACTAAGGTAATTTTCTCTTGCTGTCAAAAGTTTAATTATAAAACAACAGAAGATTATTGTACTCACACTGAGATCTTCCATGTTCACGCAGGTTGTATAATTGCTCCATATTTGCTGGGATTCCGGATGCTTGAACCAGGTACCATTCGCCTCGCAATCCTTGTGCGCGAAACCTGTAAAAACATTAAATAGAAGAAAAACATTGGTTGGACGCTTGAAGATTTGAGGGCGTATGTAATTCATAACAATCTCGCAAATTCGTATAGAAAATAAATTTACGTTACAATTGGAAGTCTGATGAGAATTTTCGAAAATTCGCAAAGAAGTTCGTTCGAGGTTTGCAAAGATATTTTCAAGAAAGTTTCACGACCTACATGCTTACTATACATTTCTGCATGAAACTTGTCTCTCTGAAAAATCCTTGGAACAATTCTAACGAGGACTATCTTTACAAATGTATTAATTTCAACGTGCGAATTAGCATGAGGAAACAGGTAGAGTTTTTTAAATTCAATTTTTGAACCTAGGTATTCATTGTTAGCGAAATGAGTAATAAATTTTATTAAATTCACACGACTATCCGGACAATCAGATCAAGCGAAGAATAATAAGAAATCTTTTACGAACGTCCGAAATGAATTGCCATCGGCATTGATCGGTCTTTGCGAACAATGTAAATATTTTTACGCAGTCTAAAGGTAGTTAATGGGGCGTATGGGGGAATATCGGGCGATTCGATCAAAGCTGTTTGTCCTTTCACTGTCAGCGGACGGTATCGACATTGTGCAGTGGCGAACAAGCGGCTCGTCTTTTAGCCGGGGCTCGAAGAGGCGCCGTAGAAGGCGAGGTCTCGTTGTCCATTAACCCTCACAACCAGACGAAGGAAGCGCATTGTGCAACGGAGGAAACGCTGCGCCGTCCTCACATCAGCAAGGAGTACGGGGAGGAGGACAGACTGCGTCACGGACCAGGACGAGCGCAGCTCGGGGGAAAATTAATAACAATCTGTCCAACGGCTGCAGCGCACCATAGGCGATGTTGTTCGCTATAAGCTTCGGTAAATTGTCTAAGGACACGCTTCGACCCCGTTATCACAGATTGATACTTTGATGGGGAAATGAAAAAAATTTCTCTCTGTTTCTTTGTTCCGCCTCCGGTTGGCTGGGTTATTTTCAAAAATAATTAATCGCGAGAATATAGATACCTCTAAGCTTGCCCGGGAAATTGGAAGGAAAGATGCAGAAGAGAAGAGAAGTGTAGAAGAGAAATACCTACGTCAATGCGACCACGTACCGTGTATGATTGGTGTGGTGGAATTTTTTTTACCCTCTAGAAAGAAAAAAAAAAAAAATATGATGATAGAAAAAAGGAGATAATGTAATCGGTAAAGTGGATCAAGCCTGGTGGAAAGCGGTTGAGTTGAGGGTGGAATGGCCAATGCACGGACATGGTGTCCAATACACTGAAACGAAAATGGGTTGAGTAAAGTGGCCTGAAGGGTCCAGAGTCTGCTCGCGTTCTGATCTGTACCAATAAGGATAGTGCTTGGAATTCTGTTCACTTTCCAGGGTTATCCGAAGTAATTTCAAGGCTATACGTCTGTCTAGAGTTGGAGTCGCGGCTCAGAGGAAGATGCGAAAGGTTTTTGAGGGCCAGTCGCGATGCGAAGGGGAGATTAAAGGATCCAGTCAAAGTTTCGTTCGCTTTGGATGTAGTAATTTCTGCATGCCGGTGAAACCGCTCAATATTTACCAACTCCGTTTGTTTGGCTCGAATATGCGTTACATGTATATAGTATATATATATACCTATATATATATATTCAATGGCTTTTCATTGATTATAAATTTATTCCACAAATTTCGTGAGACTTGATAATCCACGAAATATCGAAGAAATCTCTGGCGCGGTTACCGCGAGAATTAATGATCGCGGGAAATCTCCGATGCGGAATTTTCTTCCATAAGATAGAAAGGTATAATTCTTTGGTTATCAATTCAGGGTATGTAGGTAATGGGGCATACCGTGTTGCTGACGATTAGCGCAATAGCCCAGAACGGTTTCACCTATACATCTCTTGGAAACATGCGCCTCTTTCGTGCGATGCACCGCCTGTCTATCCGTATCCATATAAGTAATTGCTACAATTTGTTTGGCCGAGTAATGGAACGGCAACATTTGTTCGACGCCCTCTCTTATTTCTCGACCCCGTTATACACCACAAACCGGGAAGACGGGACATGTTTGACATACGATTTCCGGTGTACCCGAAGGTGGGTCTGATCGTAAAAAATTGCGAGTATAATTTCAATTGGCAAACCGTCATCTGCGTCTTTATCGAGGAGCTTAAATTACAAGTGTCACGCAGCTGGTGATACGCGGTTTTTGTTACAGCTTATGCTCGTGTCGATTTGAAACTAATTGAAGTGAAAATGAGCGTGGTTCTTCTATCCTCCAGCTATTGAACGCGTACGCGCAATCTATTTCGTCAGGAAGGCGCGTTGTTGAAACTGCATTGGTAGTTGTGTACACCGGGCAATTTACCGTATTAGCGATGAGTATTGATTGCGGTGTGAGTGACCTACCCGGTTCGCACCCTCCGCGTGCATCGCGTTAAATATATTTGATCCCATGGTGGAATTTTCGAATATACCTGTAACCGTCCATTCACCGTGTCAAACCTGCTTCCGGCGATAAAACACTCACGGTCGTTATACCGAACAAAAGTATCATCCACTTCAACCCATGCACGTCTTTTTCACGCGCTTTTCGCCATTCATATCTGCAACTTGTTGAATTGCGATATGAAAACCGTTTTATCTTTTCAATGGATATCGATAAGTTACACGGTCCACGTCTTTGGACTTTGTGAAATTTTGAAATTTCACTCAACGACGATAATTCGAATCTTGTTCTAGGCACGGTTTTTTGCACGGTAAGTGGCGCGAGGATTGAATAAAACGGAAGTTTTACACGCGGATAATTCGAGAGCGGAAGTCTAATACCTACGGAAGCGTTTTTCCCCGCATGTATATGCCTGTCGCGTCTTAACGGCCGCGAGTTAACCGCCGTCCTAAAGAAGGCCGTTTCCATGCCTGCAGATGCTTTTTCCGCAATCCCATCCTCGGCGGTTTTTTCATGCACTTCTGCAGTACCTCTGAATCTCGTCGCCTTATATTCGCGCGTCCTTTATAATTAATTTACCGAGCCTTTTAACACCGGGATCCTTTTAACAGCTGTAAAATTGTGCGTGTAATGCAATAAGCTCAACGAGCCGCTGCGGCTTTGCAAGCTCGCATCACGCGGTGTGTCGGAACGCTTTACCCGAATCGAGCCGAGTTCAACCCTCTCTCCTTTTGCGGTTATACGGTTATTTCCGGTTGAGTAAAATCTCCGGATAGGATCTGTACGTTTGCATTGCTCCAAGTCAAATTTACCTCGATTTCAGACAGAGAGCTCGATCCTTCAAAATTGCATGAGTTTTCACCATTTTCCAACCCCGACGCCATACGCCATGTGATCCATCCGGGTTTACATTTCAAACGAGTTTCAAAGTAAACTATATACGAATCCGAAATAGATCAGGACAGTTTCCATCCGCATTAGCATTGAATGAACTTTTCTTTCAGAAGCTCCTGAGAGAAGTCAATTTCGATCTTATACCTACTATTTGGCCGATACGAACTTCGGTATAAACATTCGTACATGCATACATCTATATATATGTATATATACAGTAAATGCTGTATGAAGAGCGAGTATTTAAGGTATCTCAGTTATCTGTTACTCTGCACTGCGGCAAGGGACGCAAACGTTCCATTTTACTCAACGTGCAGACAGACGTATCAATGTGGCCGAGTGAACGATTCTTTGTTGCATGGCTTTGATGGATTAAACGATAACTGGGAGGAAATTTTTTTTTCTTTCTTTCTTTTTTTTTTAACGCACGACATGCCGCCTGGCTTAACCAGGCTCAACGCGACGTGCTTCATTCGCCGATGAAATTCCCAAGGGAGTCAGGAATTCCACAACTGAGCGTGAATTTTGAGAAAAATATACGGGGAGGAAATATTACGCGTCTGATTTTCACAGTGCAACGAAAGTACTCAACGCCGTCTATTCGAAAATACGAATATGTTCTTTAGAAAAGGATGAGACTGAATTTTTAAACATTTTCCACTCGGTTAACGTTCTATCGCGAAATATTCGCGGAATATATTGATGGAATGCACTACTGCTCTGCCTGTTTCGTATCGGAGCATTGACGACGTTTATCTGCATTATATACGTATACGTATTTATCGTATATATATATATTATATATTATATATGTAGATACACGCACACCTTTGTAAAGAGAAATCGAATATTTTTCTTGCACCGAGCTCAGAGAGGGTGGTATGGTGCAGCTCCTGTGTTGCGGGGTGAAAGTATTTTCTCATAAAGTTTAACCTCGCGGAAAAATGGAACTAGAATATCGCCGTCTATACACACATGGGGAAATGCTGAAGGGAGCTTTTCCTCGACTGTATAAAATGTTCCGAGTTCACTACGGAAATCCGAACAAAATATTATTGCGGATGAAGATATACGTTTACGTACCAATTTCAACGCGAATACTTCATTACTTCGTGTAACGTAATTGCAGAGCGCAGTTGGAAACACTATCTCTATATCTTTTTTTTTTTTCCCTCATGCTTATCACTATTTTTTCTATTTTTTCTATTTCTCCACCGTAGTAAATCGCTTCCTTATGATGAAGATTTTACTTTTTCGTTTCATTTAATTTTTCCCTGGCTTTTAATTATATTTTCTTCTGTACTTGATTATTTATTTACTTATCTTGTTGTTTTTTCCAAAAAGATAAAACGACTTTTTAATCTCATCTATTTTTGTTTGGCTTTTATTTATATTTTCTTTTGTACTTGCTTATCAATTTATTTATCATGTATTTTGAAAAAACAAAAAAAAAATTACTCACTTCTTCTTTCTACTATTTAGTTTTGTAAGCATTGTATGGCCTTGTAACAGTACTTATCTGTGGTTTTCACGGAGGTCACACCAGAATCTAATAAATTACTCTCTACTCTACTCTACTCTACTCTACTCTCTGAGGAGAGAGAAAATCTCCCTCCCTCTCTCTCCATATCTCGCAAGGAACTTCTTAGATATGGAATATGAGCATTACGAAAGCTTCACGTCCTACACTTTACGCGCTTACACGTATATGAATCCTTCAAATTTAAACTCCTAGTCGATTACAGACTCGTAAGTGAATCTGCGGGTATTAGGTTTTAAAAATTCTTACATAGGTTTGACATTCCAAACTTTTTCCATCTATATACTGCGTTCGCGACTGATTTTCTGTTAGGTATTATACAGATGATATTGTCGGTGCGGCAGATAGTCGGTATCCGTTACTTTCAAACAAACTGAAGGAATTTATTTTCATCGTTTTATTTGAATGATATTTACATTTCTGATGAGAAATGAAGTACGGGAAATGCGTTGAAAAATTGGTAGAAATCGATTTCAAAACGGCTATTACAATGTCCAGATATTTTCTCCCCCGTAATATAGGGGAAAGGCCAACAAAATGGGCCCTGAATGGAGGAATAACCTTTAGGCCAATTTGGACGGCGAAATTTTTTCCTCTTCGGTTTAAAAATACGCTTCAAGCTTTGTTGACATTTTTTAAAATCCTATTTGATTGTAAAAGGGGCCCATTTCGCCCGCCTCCCCCCAATGCACGACACTTTGTTTAATTTTATAATTTTGCCGGTATAGCAATAATTTGCACGAACGGTGAAAGAATTAGCGAGTGTAGCCATGGTGAAGTTATCGGAATTATACGACCGTACTTGCAGCTCGTGCAACGAAAAGCGAAGCGTCCTTAGATTCTCTGCGGTGAAGAAAAAGGAAAACGTGAAAAGGAAAAACCTGAAATTGCCGTAGTATCCACGATCCGCACGGTTGCTGACTTCTCGACCAGCTTGCGGAGTTCGTCTTTTTATCTCGATCCGTTTTATCGGTCAAGTTTTACAAGTTTCTACTTACATTACACCTGCGTGTACCTGCATGGACGCAGATCGTTTTTTATTCCTGGTATTTCGTAGCTCAAACGGGCGAGTTTTATGTCGGAACGTTTAATTTATTGCCAAACCGGTATTCCGATTCCGATCACGTTTAGGGTGGGTGCAACCCATATTCAAGATATAACCGACGATACCTTCGAACCGTTTATTCAATAACGTCGACGCATTGTTCTCCATCGGGAAATAACAACGTTCATTCATTATTGTTGAATAGGGCTTTGTTCAATATCGAATCGCAGCAAGTCGCTCGAAAGCTCCTCAGCTTTTGTCCGCGCAGGCGTTATATTTTCGTAACGCGGTAAGTTCGTCTGCATTGTACGAGAGAAACTTTATTTATCATTAATTTTATTAAAATTCTTACCGACAAAAAAAAAAAGACATTCGAATTCGAAATTTCATTCTCGTATGTCACCTTTAAATCAGGTTTTTAAGATAACTCAAAGCCTCTAAGTGAGAATTAAGGTTTTTTCATTCGCAATGCTACTCAAAGGAAATTATGAAAGAGTAAATGTAGCTGCTTTTAAGGCTAATTCTAGATGAAGAACGCCGCGGAAATCGTCGTTTGATACAGCGGTTGACCTTTGAGGTACAAAAAACGATGCATAAATTTTGGAACTTTTACTTTGAGCTTATTTTCAAAGCCTTCTCATACGTACAGTAATGAAAATGCCGCTGGGGGATAGATGAACAAAATTGAACCCCTGCAAGCGAGGGACGCAACGTGCTAAAAATTCAAAAACAAAGTGATAAATTTGATGCTCGAATACATTCTGATGCAGTTATATTGACGCTATGTGCCCAGGTACAATGCCTCACGAAAATACGCGATGGACTTTGAGAATTATTTTCGCAATATTACCTGAACTGCGAGGGTATTCATTCCACGGAACACGCACCCACTTTTGCAAATTCAAAAAACGAGGCTCAAATGGAATTCAATGTTATTCATCCCTCGGCGGAAATCGCGTGTTCCCGTGATATTCCAAGCTTGCCGTTTCGTCTCCACGTTGCTTCAAATTTTTTTATACGCATTCGGTTAATACATATCTACGTATAATGGACGTCTCAAGGCAAGCTCGAATACCTAATCACGACCTCCCGATGACATTACACATCAGTTTATTTCGACAAATGGAGAAAATATTCGAGACTTGCTGTCACTTGTAAATTGTATTCCTATTTAATTCAAGCTTTTATTTTGTCGAAGGTATCAGGTTCTGGGAAACTCACGTCAGACGATTCGTCACAGAAACTTATTGATCGTCGGTCGTTGTGTCTTGCTGAAATAAAATTAGCCGCTATTGTACGTATACGAAGAGAGAAAATTATTATACGGAAACATAAGTAGTCTTTTATTTAACGGACTGAATTTTTTGTACAAATATCTTCGGCTCGTAAAAATTTTAATTAATTTTCTAAGAACCTATCGTCAATTGCTGACCATTTATTACACCATGAATTATTATTGGGATTGAAATTTTTTTGAGATGGAAAACACACAGGCGATAAAAGGTGTGAAGAGTATACTACATTGACAATAAGGTTGAATTCATACTTCGGTATTCGCATATCTTCCTACAATAACCCTGGAATATCGGTTAAATTATCTTTATTGAATAATTCATGTACCTTGTCCAGGTGAAAATTATACTCGTCCATGTTCACGATGCGTGCCTGTGCAGAAAATAATGTGCTTGAACACAAGTATATCGACTGGGTAATAAAGCCGAGATTAAGGACGAGCAGCCGGGTGTAAAAGTTCGATTGCGTGATTGCTTATGCCGCGATCAGTCGGCGGTTTTTTCTATTCCCGAAAGTACGAGCGGCGAAACCGCGCGAAAAAGCCTCGGATGGTGAACGGTAAGCTACAAAGCGCTGTAAGCTACTTGGAAACAACCCGAGGCTTTTTGTAGAGTGAATATAAAGCCCGGTGATGCGTGAAGTCTCACAGCTAAGCTGAGCGGTCTTAGTTTTAAGACTGTATTACACTCGTTCTTTACTTATAGTGTTACGATACGTAGTTGGAAAACACTCGAGTAACTCTACTCAGAAAAATGTCAGAACGAAAGGTAGTTTTATTTCACGGGGTTGAACGCGTCATGAAATGAATTATTTCTGACGAGGTTTAATCTCACCGGAGGGACTTTTCGAACTGCGAAACTTATATTGAATTCTGCAGAAAGAGTAACTTTCAAAACTAAATCATAAAGTTATAGTATGTATACGTACACAGTTTCACAACGACGATTATATAACATACTCGAGGCGCAGTCTCTTTCTAACATTTGTTTAGGTGAAAAAAATCACTTTAAACGTAGAAACAGCAGCTTGGTTTTATACTTTGATTCTTATTCATGAGTGTCGGAAAAATTAGGTCTCGTAAGTTTTTACTTGAAGATTATTACCCGCGATTATAAAACTTCCTTACAAGAAATTCTAAGGAGAAAAACTTCATCGAAATACCTAATTGTAAGTTCTCCGAGGAGACATACCTTTTTTTTTTAACCCTTTGAGGCTTCCAGCTTTTTCCACTCCGGGTAAACTCACTTATTTGAAACTTTGACGACGGGCGACATTCCACACCAGCGAGCACAATTTCAAACCACAGCTAGAACTTTACTCTCGATCTTTTACATACACTCATCGTTTATCCGAGTTTCGAGTTTTTCGAATTACGATAGATGCAGAATACCCGTTTTTATAATTCAACAATTTTCTTCACAAACTTACAGAGCAATGTTGCGTGTAAAACAGAGATAATTTGACAGGCACTTCAATCTTCCGATACTCGTTTCCTGTCATATTGTTTTAGAAAGCCAAGAGCAGATTTCACATGCACATATTTCAAACGATCAATTAACCATTGGTCCATTGATCGAAGGACCCCAGAGAGTCGTCGAAGGCGGTCAAAGCGACCACGTTGTTCCCTCTTTGGCTTGATCATCTCGAGGGCATTGCGAATTCCCTAAAACTGTTTCATCAGGAAGGCCAAAATTTATGTGCGCATACATTTCGGTCTACAAATGAGTAATTTTTTTAATTAATTTACACCTGTCTCGAGATGAATCGGTAGGCTTGAAAAAGGGTGAGAAAGAAACAAGTTTGCAAAAGTTAGTTAACTTTTCAGTATATATCACTCAGATGTACAGAAGAGAAATAAACGCAGAAGAAGCAAGAGAAGCTCTTTTCGAAGTTGATAAAATTGTATGAATTGAGTTGAAAAAAATTCGTCTCAATCTTGTAATTTGCATTTGTATTATTTAATTTTTCACGACCTGAATGAGAGAATTTTTTAACGAAATTCAAATCAATCGATTCCAGTATTGATATTCGGATCTTGAAGCTATGATTTTTTTCTTCGTTCGATTAATTTTTTCACCGGACTGTACGCGCCTGGTGAAACTTTAATTGCAATTAGAAAATTTGAACGAAATCTGAAATATTAACGGGGGCGGAAAAAGTTTCCTGGTTCGTCAAGCAGAGAATATATTTACGTGCCACATTTGAACGAGGATAATTGACAACGCTATGCGAAACGTCTGAGGTAGTTAGAACGAGGTTTAAACTGCGACTTACTTTTACCTATATATATATATACATATTCGTCCGTAAATCGTACTATGCATTGTTACCTTTTACGGGATGAATACAGAGGAGATAAACTTTGTTGATCAGATCGAAAGAGCTGAACTAACCGGTCGTTGATGGTCCATTTCGATTGATGCAGGTTATCCAAGAAGCGGTTCACGTCCGCAGGTGGCATCGACTTATTTGCCCGTAAATCGATCGGGAGCTATCAACGGCACCTGGACCATCGGAAAGTGCCAATAAAACCGAAGAGTTCAACGGGGCTTCGTTTCATCTTCCTCCCCGACCTCGCGTCATCCCTTATTTTCCACAATTTTTTACTCCAATCATTTTCCACTCGGTATGCACGCTTTTCCATACCTATCGCATAATAAGCCGAAGCGAGGGATAAACGGAGAACGGAGAACGGACTACGGAGTAATAATAATAAAGTAACTAATAAAGTAACTCCCCGTCCATTATAATAAAGTCAATTCGCAGTTTATCGCGCTACTGCGAGGCTTCGTAATGGATTCATATTTCGCAGTGTTAAAAATCGCTCGGTTTTTAAAATCGAAAATTTTGTCAAGAGGTGGCACCCGATTTATTCACCCTGTAGTCCTGCAGCATTCGCGCAGTCTTTCAACCTTTTCACACTTGCTGCCCAACGAATTGCACGGCATATTTGCGACGACCGCCTCAAGAGCTTTTAAATTCCGATTGAATGGCAGTCGCTTTACCCGAACCCTTGTATTTTTTTTTTCATTCTCCCCAAAAAGACAGGGACAGTGACGTAGTTATTACAATGCAACCAATGCGGTCGCCCCTGACTCGAGTGGCCCCAGCCAGGCACAAAAAAAAAAATGTTTTTTTTTTTTTAAATTATTTTCCAGCTCCAGAACTCCAAAAAAAAACGTCTCGTCAATTGAGCCCACGCGACTCGAGCTATAAAATTTTTTAAATTAAATACGAATTTAACAATATATTATATTGGAATGAACCGAATTTCATCAACCTTTTGCTCAGTCACTGTTTCAGTTTTTGAATATCGTTTTTTCGCATGTCGATCAATGAGAAGTTCCGTATTATGGCGATAAGTTTATCTTCTATCGGAAGTAAATGTGGACTTTTGCCATACAATTCCCGCTATACTGCAATTTAATTATTTACGCGAAGTAAAACTTTTTTAATCTCAGCTTTCATATGTTTACTTACCGGGGCTCCTTCGATTTTTTTCACATCGGGGCCCGTAAAGTTTAGTTACGACACTGGACAGAGACGGGTGCAATCGTTCGTGAATTTTTTTTTTTTTCTCCCCTTACTCACATTACTCCGTTTCATTTCTTTGCTCTTCTTTCACTCGACAATGTTGTCTGCGAAATGGTACACCATTATTATTATAGAGTTCTGAATACACAGGTATGAAAAAAAAAATTTTTTTTTCAGCTGCATGGGACGTTTTTGGGAAAATGTAAAGTATTCGTGTGTGCCGAATCCAAATATGACTTCTATTTCCCTCTAGTATACTTGCAAAATACAAGGTGTTTGCATAAAAAAAGTATAACAATAATGAAAAAAACCATCCGTTTATTACATTCAACTAAACAATGTTTCTTATAAAATGTAACAAACGATTTCTTTATAAAACGTATTCAACACTCCGTGTTCATTCGTTTCGAATGTGAAACCTTATCTTCTTCTCTTTGATACACCTCCGAAAACGCTTCCGCTTTTCATTTTCTGTTTCCCTGTTTGTATTTATTCTCGAGTCTCGCTCTGATACGTATTAAATGGAAGTAGGAAATCAATTTTGCATAGGATTTTTAGAATCAAGAATAGGACACCAGATTTCGAATTAAACCGGAGTTTCATTATAAATGAATCTGCAAACACGACTTGAAGAAAAAATCTCTACGTCGTGGAAGCTTTTGAATATTTTATCCGGTTTCAGCAAGTAACGATCTACAAGATACAGTATAAAAAATCTGTGCAGCTTTTTTCGTTGCAGACTTGTGAGATCGTTTGAATCCAAAGCAAAAGTTCTTTATTACGGTCGCGGTTAAATTTCAACTCTTCGTCACAGTTTCCTGATGCAATTAGCCACGGATGCGCAAGTGCGTTTATCGCATCCCCGCGAGGATATCCGTTTTCCCGAACGGGTCCTTATAACTCTCCTCCTTCGAGCTTTATATTCCATCAACTTCTCCCTCTCATCCTCCCCACATCCTCAATCCCGGGTTTTATGATAAGCAGGGCTTTCTCGCAACGTATATCAGAAATTCCAATAATTATTCTCCGCAAATCCCTTGAAGCAATTTCATACCCTCATCCATATATGCAATGATGTTCACGCCTCGCGATGTCTCTCTGTAACCGATCGTATACTCGCCCCTTATACCTGCGGATGTACAAGACACACACATCTTACCCTGTAGGCTAGATCCAATAATCGATCGGGTACTTATGCCGAGCGAAGATATCAAGTTTCTGGTAAAATCGGAGTGTTCTCATCGGTCTCTACAGAAATACCGGAGCTGCTGCAATTCACTCTAAAAATCGTTTATTTAAAAGCTCTTTCGGTTGCAGCTGGCGTTCCCACGGAAAATCCTAAACTTTGCTCACGTTTCATACGAATCGCGTATACGTACCAAGATGTGAAACGTATAAACTGAAAATCACCTACGTATAAAGCATAATATAGGGTAATAACTTACACTTGCCGCGCACAAATCGCAATGTATTATTATTCATTAGGCTCGACTATTTCGAATCTGAAAATTTGCAGCGAGAGTAACAAGTAGCCGTAGGATAAACCGGATGTGTAATTGCGGAGGAAGGTTTGAGCCTTAATTGCGCTGTTTCCACCTCCCTCCCTCCCTCCCTCCCTTCCTCCCGCATCCCGAATCCCGAAGGCTTCGGATTTCAAACTCGAACTTTTAATGGTTACCGACTTTTGTAACGACTGGTTGGGTGAAGTGCAGCCGTTACTGCAGTCTCTGAGTTTCTAGTTCTCTGTATGTACCGCGCGCTTGTGTTTGTCACCGATAATTAATTACTCCGTGATTCTGCCTTGTCATTTGCGCTGTTGCGGCTAACAATAAGAGCTGGGACTCAGCGGTCGCATAAAGGGTTTCATAGCTTTGTCATTTCTCTCCTTATCGCT
Source organism: Neodiprion virginianus (assembly GCF_021901495.1). Lineage (NCBI taxonomy): Eukaryota > Metazoa > Arthropoda > Insecta > Hymenoptera > Diprionidae > Neodiprion > Neodiprion virginianus. Next base: position 38,590,940 of record NC_060878.1, on the reverse strand, counting down.
GAATCTTCTTGGGGAGAACATCATAGGTACCTGACGCGACATCAAAAAATGACATCACGACAAATTAGTTCCTAAATTAAGTTCTCGAGATTTCTTATCATACTTGATACGGCAATTATAATTCTCTCGGCTTTGTTCTCCATGCTGAAGGTATGTACAATAATGTCAAGAGTAAGGGTATAAGGGTACACCGAAATCACTTGGGAAATGAGAAAGAAAAGGTTCTTACACAACGTTGTATCTGGAATGTTCATTTCTGTCGAAGCAGAAGTTTCGAACGTATTAGTTTTACCTTCTAAAAATCAGCAGTCTGAGTACTGTTCGTTTGGGCTTATGTATAATCAACTGCGGTTGGAAATAATTTAATTTTGTCTCATTGGACGAAAAAATGTTAAGTTCAAACCCGATTAAGAAATGAATGATCAGCGAGAAAAAAATTACGTACAGAAAAAGAGCAGCGCTGATTGGTCTGTTCGGTATCCTGTTTTCTCCTGATTCGTTATGCGCTTTTTACTTTAACGCAACATTTGCAAGAGACGTTTGTTTAAAACTTTTTTTTTACTCCTTCGGTTGAGATTTATGCGCTCAACGGTGCCGAGGATGAATAAAAGTTTTTATGCAGTTGTTTAATCCTTTTAACCGAGCTCCTCACTCGCTCTGCAAGCACGTGAGTATCTCGTTTAAGTTTTCTTTTGTATCGCTTGTCCTTTTTATTCTGCTTGAAAAGGTGCAGGGGAAATGTGGATAAGCGTATGGCTTTTCAGAGCTTTGATTCGACCCTCCGTGAACTTTTACTCCAATTCGTATCGCTTTAAGCGTTCTAACGATATTTCACGCAGATTTTAATCTCCTCTAGTGTCTTTTAATAGCGCATGGATCAAAATGAAGAGGGTCAACGCGCGGCTTACTGTCACGACTATGGAATTAGTATTTGGATATAATTCTCTTGAACATAGTTATGTACGTATAGGTACTCAAGTTTCCCAATGTGTCATGATGCTTTGTTCAAGAGACAAATTAATGCTCATACGGTCATGCGCGTTACAAAACAGATACTGGAATTTTGGTTATAAATAGTTTGGAGAGCTAATCTTTGCAACGTGATGTTATGTAAAGAGAGAAAAGCGAAAGCGAATGAAATTCAATACCTTTTATCGAGTTTTTCATTAAATATAGCTGGAAATTGAAGATGTTTTTAATCACTTTGTCGATGGTTCTTTTACGTTGTTTTACTACGGTGAAAAATTACTACAGGAACTGATGGGGTTTTAGTATTTTTAATATTTTTAGGGTCACTTTACTCGCTAAAGATGCGGTTTTACTAATTTATCAATACGAATAGGGACATGAGATTAAAACATCGAGAGCTGAGATGCATGGATCGAAAGAATAGCGAAAGAAGAATGATTTGGTCCTTCGTTCAGTTTAACGTTACGGTTTATTCTTCTCACCCTGAGGCCTAATGTAGAGTAATTACTCGAGGGGGAAAGATCTGTGAATTTTGTAAATATTTTCAACCTTGCTGATGGCGCGATTCCGAAGAAGAGTAGATTTGTTTTCAACGGTATTATTTACGTGTATTTTGGATTCATTTAGGGTGAGAAAATGTATATATTTGCATCTAAAAAAGTTCATTATTTTATCAGAATGACAGTCTCATCATCCAATACATAAATACATAAATTTTCAATTCGTGTCAGATGGAAATAAAAATCTATTCGACTCTTGACTATAGAATTTTATTATACAGTTAATATCGAGTACTTTATGAATTTCATACACGCGCTCAGTAATATTCCTTACGATCTCATTTCATGCCGAATTAAGGCTAAACGGCTGTAATAATATCTCGAGACTTATAACGCATATATGTTGATTCGATTATCCGTTGATAATACGACGATGCAGTCACTAGAACGTTTTATTCGTTGAAACGTGTAATCCTGTGACTTTGAAATTCGAATAACGCTTTGTTTTCGACGAATTTCATTTCGTCAAGCCAAGTAACTGTTTCATTATTTTCTTTTACCATGAAATATGAGACAGTAAATCAAAAGATAGTTCCAACTTGCGATTCCAGTTTGTATGCAGGATAGAACATTATACTTGCCGCAAAGTTTTACGGTGCGGGGATTGGTGCGCGATAACTTTTCTTTCCCCAAGAAGTTCACGTAACAGAGTCACGTATCAAATAGGCACGCCTGCGAAACCTCGAGTCGCGACAATAATGTAAGTACGACGCTGTTTGCAAGAGCATACTTAAAGAAAATACTACCGACAAAGAATACTATTATAGGTATGCATAGCCAAGGCTTCTTATTGTGACCACAAAAAAAGCTCAAAGCATTTCACGATTTATATTTTCGAGTTGACAATTTGATACAATTGTAGTTTTGTTTTGTCTTTATATTGCGTAATTCGGCGAGTATTTTTGTTTTCTCTTTCTATTTAAAGAATGCGCTACAATATAAAGTAGTAGAGAGAAATCATACCGAAACGTCTTGAATAAATTGAAAGGAAAAAATTTGTACGAAAGATAAAACGAAGATCTTTGAAGTGGAAAAATTTTCCACCGTAGAATTTCATACCTGCCACAGAGTTTGCTTTCAGCATCCTTGTGACAAAATTTGCACAAAGAGCACGACTTCAATAAATTTTCGATAAATATTCTGAGACATGTATTACTGACGTAAAATCTCGAGGCACGGTGTTTTCACGCAAATGCCCGGATTTACGAAATGTCGCATTCAACGGTTAAATCTGTTCCAAGGAAAATTACGCTTCTTGCGGAAAATACGGAAGTAAGAACCTCGATATCTTCAGTTACTTCGATTTAAATCCGATCCCTCGGTAATATATCAGTTAAATAACAATACTTGACAAGTTTTTATTACGCCCGAAGGGAATACGTCGACGATTCTACGGCGTTCTTCTCCAGACGGCTAATGGTTGAAATCGTAGAAAGCGTATCGTCTGCACGTGTTGACGGAAAATTGGATCGACCTGAAGCATCTACGGCCACGGTGCTGTTTGATAGACTGCAAATGGGTGCAGGATAGATCGATGAGATTATCGCTATCGAATATAATTTCGGGTCCCGTTCCGGCAAATCCTCGGAACGTGAGTAGACTAACCAACGAAACCGTCTACGGCGCAAATTCGATAATCCACATATGTGCAAATTATGTGTTCGTGGAAATTGTTGATAATACGAGCCGTGCGTTCCGTGCAAATTAAAGCTCGCAGCTTTAATTTGCGAATAAAAGTCGCGAATAAATTGAGGTAGTTCGATCGTTAAATAGCGGAAGAAATTTCAGTCGAAGCTGTTATTGTATCGATAATAGACCGGGTAATGGAAGTGGAGAAAATGGGAAAACGGGATGCCGGTAGATCGGCAATATAAGTGATCGTCGAGGACCTTACGGTTGATTGTGATTTCGTTATTCGGCGGACCGATAAAATATAATAAAAAAAAATATGATGCGTGAAAGTGTGTAACGGGATTGTGTTTTTTATCCGGTTTTTGAACCGAGGACCATAAGCTCTGGCAAATATCGTTGGTATCATTTAGGAATCTCGTTTGGAATATCGGAAAAATACGATACTCGCCAGGAAAATGATGGAAACTCTTTTCGTTAGTGGGACTGGGATTGCAGCATCAATCCGAGGGATGGATAAGCAGAAATCCCTCTATTAACGCTAATAGAGACATTGCGAAGTTGGTCGTTCTGTACCTCATACGTACCCCCAAAAACAGTGATTAAATATTTCCTTTCTCCGGCACGAGTAAACGTATCTAATTCGAACTTTCGTTCTGGATCACAATTAACCCTTTTGGGTATGGCTCGGCTTTTGGTTTGACTCTGCAGCTAAAGTCAAGACAAATATTCTTTCAGCTCGTGCCACGAGATAAAAAGTTGAACTCGAGATCGATGTTGTCGATCTTTTTGTTTGTGCTTCGAAAGCCTTCTTTTCTCTATTCTCGTACTCGTACTTTAATTATACACGCATTGTCAGTAATCTTTGTCGTGTTCTACCGTTGTTTTTAATTTTTGACAGCTCATTAAAATATTGGAATCATTATGAAACATTTTTATTTTTATCGTTATCATTTTTCATTATACTTATACATATGAAAGACGTAATTTGTAAACTCTTTTTTATTAATTTTCCCATACTTCGTAGAATCGAGTGAAAAGAGAACGATAGTTAAAAATTGAAAATTGGGTGCTTAGAGATCACTTTCAGATCGCTGAGGCTTAGCGGATTGAAAATGTGGTGAAAGTTAGTTTTCCATTAGCGCAGAGTTGACTGGAGGTAATCCGCGAGTTCGCTTCGCGGGTGCATTCGACACTACGTTTATCCGCTTTGGGCATGGTAGTGTTTTTTTTTTTTCTTCCCCAGACTTTAACAAACTAGTAAAAAAAATTCTTCTTCTTCTTCTTCTTCTTCTATGAAAGATAAGAAAAACAAGGAGAAGGAAAAAAGAACGCATTCCTTCCGATCCATTACAGAGGGTGGATCCCAGCGTAAACGAACAGGCAATCTTCGGAGGGATAACACGATTTTCAAAGCCTCATACCAACGAGATTTCTCCTGAGTGAGTTTTGCCGATTTCTGCAGTAAACCCCCGAGGCAAGTATCCCATACATATAGTTGCCCCGTCACGCTGCAGAGAGCACGAACGAACTTGGCCTTCGCGAGTGTAGAAAAACGGTAGAAAATGAGACGGAATAGCTGAAAAAGAGCGCTCAAGAATCCCGGGACTTTATCGCGAAACGTTTCGAGAATGACGTGCACGGCGGAGAGAAGTCGCCGGAACAGCCAGACTCGATTTTCCGCCTTCGTTTAAAATTGCTTCTATTCATTTCCGTTAGCTACACCGTTTTCTTCCTTGTCAGTAAATTCCGCTACGGCATATATTATGTGCCATTGTGAAGTCGGTGTACGCCTACTTTAGAGCGAACCATTCGCTAGCTGGTGCTTCTTGGCCTCGGTAACGGTATGTCGTACATGTATGGATGTGCGACAATAAGAGCAGTGAATTTTCGTCACACTAGCTGGGAAGGAAATTTGACAATGAGTAAAATGCCGCAGCTTTAGCTTGAAATGGAAACTGTAATGTGATGAGCTTTTGCCCTCAAGTTTCTAATGTTATTGGTGTTTCCCCGTTATAAAGCCCAAAGAGACACGGCAGATAACGGTTTACCTTTCGATCGTTCGACTTTAGTTTTTATTTTCTTTTTTTGTTGTCAACACCTTGTGTGAATTTTTCTGATAGAGATGTATACGTACACTTTATTTATACAAGGTTTTCTCCTTCCTGGGAAATGGAAGCTGCGACGCAAATATTTGAAGAGCACAAGTTCCCTCGGCGTAAACCATTTATCAACTCGTCACGGATTTACAAAAAGATCTCCCCCCCCCTCTGCGATGACGAGGCATCGTGACAGAGAGTGTGGAAATTTACGTTGTCAAAATGACCATGGGTATAAATATTACGTCTGGGAGGATCGAGGGATCGGGAGAAAAACTTGACCCGAATACTGTGTCTCGATGCTTGCGGGGGTGATCGGGATCATTTTTCATCGTTCAGATTTCAATCCAGGAAGAAAACACGATTCATGATGATACTGACGGCTGATGCGTTGCGAGCTGTATCCGCAGTATCCGTTTTGCGAATGTAATTTCACCCTTGCGGTCTATCGCGTGATCCTAAATACTTTGAGAAATGTGTTTTTTCACGAAACTTGATCGATCCGAGGCTGTATAATGAATGTGAAAAGTTTGCGAAACCGTCGTAATTACTCTTAGGTGTTCGGGAATTTGAACATCCATCTTAAACAGCGTGCAACGAGTGAGATTGACGGGTTAATTATGCAGGGTGTTTAAAACTTGTTATTCTTTTCAATTCGGGAACGAGAGATGCGTTGCCGAACATGTGGGACAAGGACATCGGGACACCGGGAGACCTTTTGGACGATGGGGCGTTGGTACATGGACAATCAAATCAAGTCCTCTTAGATCTGTCACGAAGTCGTCCACCGACAGCCCCCAGACGGAGGGCGAGACTCGGAAAATTTGCGTAACGGGTTGAACACACGTTGCCAAAATTCGTCTAGTCGTCACCGACGCGTCGCAAAAATTGACTCGCTCAAATATTTAACACCGAGGTAACCAAGGACTTGAGTGGCTTTTAGAGTGACTGTTGTACGAGGTAGATCCACCACCACCCTCCGTGTCTCGATGCACTCTTCCAATTAGCGATGGCCACTGAGCTAAAAATAATCGAACACGACTCGATTGAATCGGTAAAGCATTAATCGATTAAGCGATTATTTCTTGGTTTTTTGAAACGGTGCATATGAAAGTAAAATTTTGTAAATTTCGGTGCGTGGTCTTGATAGCGGAACAGGTTTTTTGACGATTTACATTTTCATTCAAAATGTTTTTCGATATCAGGTGAAGATATTCATTCATCTTTCACTCGTTGCATCAAATAGGTACTTAGCGAGTAAGACAATGATAATAAGTGATACTTCGATCGCATAAATTGATATTGTATTGCGACGTTTGTGGGAGTAAAAAACAAAAACCGATTGTGAGGAAAAATAATTAATCGAGTTTAAAATAAAATCGATTATACTCGATTAATCGGAAGAAAATAATCGACTTAATCGGACATCGATTGTTTTCGGTCATTCTTACTTCCGATCCTATTCGCAATCAGCCACGCGTATCGAATAAGAATTTTACTGCAGTGGAAAATTGGATACGATTCTATTAGTCTGTAACGAGGATATCACCCGACTATTTTTCTAATTTCTTTCTTCTTCTATTTTTGTTAATTTTCACGGTCCTTGAATTACTCTCGTTGAGATTAATTCGTTGAGGCGGGTATTCATACCCTCGCGTATTTACATATAAGCATCATCGTGCGTAGTCTGCAGAGGGTTGATCCGCGAATGATAGATCGTTGCTGAAGTAATGAAAATACGTTCGGGCAACGTCACGGTTATACCCGTATGAAATAATAATAACAACCATCATGTTTTGTACATCCATGCGTACTTATATTATACGAATACGTCGTTTCGCTGGCGGATTTTTATCAGCGTTATATCACGCGATGATCATGATATCGCAATGTTTCCCACCGCTGGCCAACCCCGCACGCTGAAACTCTCGCCCGTTTTATTATACCTGCCTAAAACATCCTGTCAAAATGATGAATGATTGTGAAAATGACCGCCTATATATATATACAATACATACGCGTCTGTAGATTATCGGCCAAAAGGCAAAAAAAAATATATATATACAATTATACATATATATGTATGTACCAAAAAACTAGGCACCCATCGTTTAATATGGCTAAAATTTACGGTTACGTAGACGGATATCGATGAATTCTTAAAAAAAAACAAAAAACTATGAAAATCAAGCTTCGCTGTAGCAAGTAATGAAGAATCTGCGACAGCGCGTGGCAGTAAAATTTTTTTCTCGTTTCGGAAGTGGGTTGAAAAAAGTTGACAAATGTACAAGTTCTTGCTTTTGGGAAATTTCTTGCCAGTGTATTTTATCTCACGGGTTAAAAATTGAGTCGCACAGTATGGCGCAGGAATTGCTTCCATTTACCCTGTTCGCCGGATTTTCGTAAACACGGTATCGTATGCAGGGAGAAACGCCCGCGGCGTTGCTGGCACAAGGTTAATGTTGTACCGTCTTGGCGACGCGAATAGTTCTCACCGCGGTGTTGATTCTGTCGTTTTTGCGTAGCTCGGTATAACGCGTATCTATAAATTGCAAAATTAGCATCCATAGTGGTTAGTCGGCGAGTTGGTTGCATTTCGCGGCCCGTTTAACGTCGGTTGGCTATATTTATGCGAAAACAACAGGCTATCATTTAATTCCCATAATAGTACGGTTTTTCGGGACGATGAAGTCCTCCAACCGCCGCATTAAGAAAATGCGCCCCTCTGCCGGCGTGGAATCGTTAAACGATCGAGCGGCGATCCTTGACGGACATTTCTCTGGTTAAAAGCTCGCGGCGGGCCCGAATCTGGTCGAGAAAACAGCGCGAAAAGCTACCCTCGACTTACGCCGGCTCGAACGGCATACAGATGAGACTCTTTTGCTTCGGCGGCAAGCCGGGTCTTCCTTCCCACCTCGGTATCGTTACATCCCCTTTACGACTCCGTATCGTCTACGCAAAGACCCCCGGAGACTCGGAGTTGATTTCCATCTGGCAGACTCGCCGAGGGCATGCAAAAACCGACGACTATTAACATAGACAAGGTAAAGGCGGTTTGCAGACTTTAATGGATGATATTTAGATTATTTAGCTTTTTACATTGGTTTGTTTGATGACCGTCGGTGTTGTAACGTTACTCCGTCTTCGTACGATATCTTGTTGTAATAATGTTTGAGAAAGTTTTTAATATTTCTTACGATACGTAAACTAAACTCTCATTTCACCCGTCGCTTCGACCTCTTTTTGTTTTCACATCTTAGAATTTGCCAAAGTATCCGTAATAGGTAAATCAGCGTTACAACAGAGTTCCGAAAGCTCTCGAATCAAGACAATGTAACAACTCGGTTTATCAAGTGAACATTTTTTTGCTTCGAGTAAGTAGTTTTGTTCAGGCAACGTAATCGAATAATAGCTAATTTTTGCAGGTGGCTGGTTACTCGAATTGAGTAAGTATCATATTTGAGCAGTATTCAAACACGCGTTTACTATTAATTTGACTACATTTTTCTCCCACCTGGAATATTATCGCGGCAATTAATAACAGTGTTTAATTTCATTTCGTATTTGGTCAACGATTATATAGTCACGACTAAAAAAAAAAAAAAAAAAAAAAAATGTTTTTTACGTTTCTCTAAGATTGAGTGTTATAAATATCGAAAAAAAAGACTAGAAAAAAAAAAAATTAAAAAAAAAAAAAAAAAACTGAATTATCGTACAAGCAGCTTTAAAGTAGATAACAAGAAATATCACATCACGTATTAAGCACGATGATTGGTTGTATTCTTCAAGGGAAACGAGTCGAGCGGCAATAACTTGGAGTCGTAGGCAGGAGGCAGTCCATCTCCGTAAACCGCTATGAGTAGTCACGTAGTGAAGTTGCGTGGGCTTGGGAGACTTCGCGGTGTAGTGGAAAAGAATGTTGACGGTGGTAGTTACTTGGCATTCAAAGGGGTTCCTTACGCTGAGCCCCCCATCGGGAGACTCAGATTTTCCGTGAGTATTCAAAATATGGGAAAACGTTAAAGGGGGGATCCCGTGACAAGAGAACATACTCGGCTCAATGACGTTGTAAGCACGTCCGACGGGTTCGATTGCGAGTGAGCCGTTTCTGTACAGCTGGCTGACCGCAAACACGTGGTTTGGTCACGTGACCCAAGCGCTGGTTTCCGATACGATTGTTTCCTGGCGTTTGAAGTTTGGATTGTCACGATAATGGATGACAGATCCGTGTACGATAAGTTATGAAAAATAAGACGTAACGAATAATCACCGGTCAACGCGAACTTTAGAGTCTGGGTTATAGATGGCAAATTTTGATTTCTTCTATGTAACTTGTTGATGAAAAAATTGTTTTATCAGGTAAAGTTTGTTTTTGTAGAAATTAGAACGAAATTTCCGATTTTAAGAAATATTACCAATTTTCTTAAATGTTTATCGTAAATAATAATTAAACAAACTTCAGTTTTGCATTTAAATTACTTGTATTCGAAAGTGATATTTAATAATACTCTTAAGATATAAAAGAATTGAAAAAACAATGTTTGAAATATTGTATTTTACGTACTTCTTCTATTTTCGTATGGACTTTGTCGTGTCAAATTCCAAACTTAATCTCCCATCAGGTCTGTCAAATCTTAATGAAAATGGTTTCTTTTTTCTTCTGAATAGGCGATCCATATTAACTGTCACTCATAAACTTCAAGACTTATTTATCAACGTAAAAAAGACAATAACTTTATAAGTAATAAATGAAGCTTTTGGTTGTAGTTCGATGTATAGAATCAAAGTTTATTTATCTCAATAGAAACTTTAAAACGAAAAAATTTTTTTCGCTTATCTGTGTAATCGACCCGCGTTTGCGAATTCTTATGAAACTCGTCAGTTCCAATTCGCAGAGTTTAATATTGACCCGGAAATGTAACAGAACAGAGAGCTAATTGCTCTTTAGCTACGTGCGAGTCGACAAGCACAGCGAGTACTCATCGTCAGCTCAAGCTTTATGAGAATCGAGGTGCATTGAATGAAGAAATTGCACGCTAGGGAAAAATTTGGATGGTTTAAAAGCTGCAAGATTTCCACTGATTCTCAGTTATACGTTATATCTTATTTAATTTTCGCGCACCTAGCAAAGCAATCTAGGCAACTATCGCTAGACAGTTTGTTATTTGTCATGTTTCAGAACTCAGGGCGTTATTGTTAATGATGGAATCAATTACAGGCCGACGGTAATCAACCTTGATCTCACAAACTGTGTAATTATCTCTGCTAGGATCCGGTCCCTGTAAAATCATGGTCCGGAATCCGGGATGCCTCGAATTACGGGGCCCCGTGTGCGCAGTTCGATTTTATAAACAAAACAATTATCGGCGGCGACGATTGCCTCTACCTGAACGTCTACCTGCCTTCAAACGAGGAGAGACCCAAGCGAGGTCTACCGGTCATGGTGTGGATACACGGAGGCGGGTTCGTAAACGGTTCAGCGGACAATTTTATTTACGGACCAGATTATATAATCAAGAAGAACGTTATCGTAGTGACGATTAACTACCGACTCGGCGTTCTCGGTAATTCATTTGGAACTTCATTCGTTGCTTGCGATTAGTATTACATGCCTGAGATATTGAAATTTTTATCATGGATGTAACGCATCCGCTTTCGTTCCCATCCACTTGCTTTCGTGGAATATCTTAACGCAGGTCTAATACGTTACTTGGGAGCTAGATGTTCACTGATTGTACACCGTCGAGCAGTCTTGATTTTACCGGGTTGATAAATTGCCATTTTCACTTTAATCTCTCCCATCTCCTATCGCTATCATCGAATTGAGCAGGCTCAGTTATCAGACCTACGGATTATTCTAATTTAACTCAGTTTGCTTCCAACGATTATCTTCTTAATTGAATTCCAGTGGAGGAAAGTCTATTACATAGAAATCATTTGAAGAAGAATCATTTAAACGAGCGCCATTAGTATTCAACATTCTAATGAAATGTTACAGGTTTTCTCAACTTGGAGCATAAAGTGGCATCTGGTAATCAAGGGCTGAAGGATCAAGTGTTGGCGTTACAATGGGTTCAAGAACATGTGGAGGCTTTTGGAGGGGACAAAAATAACGTGACGATCTTTGGTGAAAGTGCGGGAGCTGCTGCCGTTCATTATCTGGCCATCTCTCCGCTGACAGAAGGTGCTGATATTCGCTCTTATCGCTAAAGGGATCAAATTGTATAATCTGTATTCAAACCTCTGGAATTTTATCACCGATTTCAATACGGTTTCAGGATTGTTTCACAAAGCCATTGCTCAGAGTGGGACTATTTTCAACCCGTGGGCTAGCGTCCTCCGGAATTCAAAAACGATTGCTATCAGATTGCTAGAGTACCTAGGAAAGCCATTTCAGGGGGAACAGGAAACGGTCGAGTTTCTGAAGACGGTGGACTGTAAAAAGCTGATCGAGGCGCAGACAAAAATTCAGACGAAACAGGTACGAACGTTCGAGAATTCGTTGGAGACAATTAACCGGGCGGGGTACAATTTTCTTCATGATTTTGGTAAATATAAACGAGGGCGTAACGAACCGTGTCGTGTTTACAGGAGCGTGCTCAGATGGTATTCTTGTTTGGACCTACCATAGACAACGTTGCCGAGGTACCATTTATTCCCGACTTCGTATCTTCTCCCGACAAGGGAGTTGTTAAAGTTCCTCTCATTGTGGGTTACACAGACCGCGAAGGAATTTTGTGTTTCGATGGTAACCGAATTACTTCTCTGGCTGGTGGGCAAATTATTAGAAAAAATCTGCGCCATCTATTCAGTTCATTGCAGGGGTATTATCGCTAAGTCGAATTGAAACTGAGCAAGAAAGTCATAAGGAAAATTCATTTGAAGCTTTGAAATTTTTTTATGAAATATTGCCCTGATTTAGAATGTCATTTTTTCTAGCATTGAACGAAAAGTCTAGCGCACATATGAACGCCGACTTCGGCTGGATCGTACATCCCCAAGTTTTGGCAGCCATGAAGCGAAACGCGAAATTAACACCCCTGAATATAAAGCGGGCTTACTTCGGTGACGGACCGATCGATCAAAAAACAAGCGTAATAAATTTCGTCAAGTTCTACGGTGATATGCAATTTGTGAACGGGGTCCATGACTTGATAAAAATACAAGTCAGGAGGAACGAGCAACCAACTTACCTGTACCGATTTTCATTCGACAATGGCTTTTCGCCGTTGAAAACGTTGTTAAATGCGTCGCACATTCCTGGTAAGTTACGAGAGCTGTTTGTTCACGGATCACTAATTTGATTTTAGGTGATTATGATTTGAACTGGAACGTTAATGTTTCATGTAACATTAATTTCCGCAGGCGCTTGTCACGGGGACGAATTAGCCTACTTGTTTTATTCCCACGGACTAACCAAGTTCGGTGTTGAACCACCGAAGGCAGGATCGAAGGAACGAGTGCTTATCGAACGGTTAACACAAATGTGGACGGACTTTGCTAAGACCGGGTTAGTTTATTTTTTTGGATTTTTGTTTTCATCGCGATGCGGAGTTTTCAACAATGCAGAAAGATCGGTTCTACGATTGATAATTTTCGACGACCGTGAGAGATGCTGCAGTTGGCTAAAATGATTTGAATATATTCTCGAGTGTAATGCTGATTGAGAGCGGTTTTTGGTGAAATTTGTCCTCGCCCTCGTGCCGAGACAAGTGTAACAAGGCTTTTTGTCGATTTTGCAGAATTCCTGTACCAGCCGAAACCGAATTAGTGAAAATTAGCTGGAAGCCTGTACAGAAAGGCAACGAATTGCATTACTTGGATATCAGCGACGAGCTCAGGCCAGCTCTGAACCCCGATGCTGCTGAACGATTGATATGGAATAAACTACCGAACAAATTATGATATCCCAATTATTTTGTGAAATGTCGAAATTGAATGTGATTTTATAGCGCAAATCTCCTAAATTGATGAAACCAAGTAAAGAAGAATAAACACGATAGATCCGGTGTACGATTGCATGGTTACAATGGGTCCTCTGGAATCACAGGAGAAGAATTCAGAAAATATTACGGAAAGTTTGCTTCATTGACTACTTATTGAATAAAAATTATTGTTATGAAAAAAAAAAATTGCTAGGTCATTTTAGAGAATAAAACGAGGAATCGAGGTCAAGGACGGTGGGTATTAAATTGTAATTGAAGATTTCCCTCCTCTGAGATGAAAAATTACGCTGATTTTTATTGCAAGTCGTACCCCGTGACATCAAAGATAGAAGTTTAAGAATCTTCGTGAAAGTTTTGTTCCACGTTTAAGCATTCACCTCAGCAGAGCAGCTCAATTCGCAGAACTTCAGAGAAGACGCTGGGAACTTCTTCGACACTTTCGTCTTTTCAAAGTTTTCGCTCTGATAGGCTACTGCTCCTGGTTTGTTTCGGGGAAAGCGCAATCAGGCTGCCCCAGAGTTCGGGCTTTGCAGTGAAATAATTTATTCATGAGACTCGAAGGTATTACGGTAAAGCGAACTAATCGGTGAGTTTTTAATATTCTATAGCATCCTGTTTACCCACACAAAGTTACTTCCCTTTCCCTGGCCACGAAGTACGAAGTGTTTCCGGCATGCGGATGCCCAAAATCTACCTTAAACTTCGACACGAATTCTAAGCTTGTTTTATATACCGCGGAAGTCTGATTCACTTCAGTTGGAACGGAATTGAGATATTTGCGTAAGATTGTTTTGAACTGCATGCTTTACGAAGGGTAGACTTCTTGATTATTTCCATATCAATTACTTGAAAAAGGTTTCCTCGCAATCAAGCATCTTTGCCCTTAACTCGGAACTTTATACATATAGGTATATTTTTGCTAAAATGCTACAAGATACCCGTTACACTGGAAAAGTTTAGGTAATATTTTTCAATTGGAACTGGTCGAGCATTGCTATGACGAGTCGGTTAAAAATAAATGCCAAGTTAAACTTCGTTGTGGCCTGGACTAGGTTTTTGCATCTATCGTAAGATAATAAAATATCTGCTGATATTATCACCGGAGTGATACTTAATTCGATTTATCGCTGGAACTTTGTTATTCTACCTTAAATTACGAATAGAAAAATGAACATGTTGTACGGTACAGTATAAAGATCCGTTGAAGCTGTGTTGAAGAGCTTCCGAATGTGTTAAGATGCCCAACTCTATGCGATCTCGAATCTTATTTTGCGAAAATATGTTAGACCATAAAGAGTTTGTGATTCTGCGGTACATGCACGAGTAGGATGATTGAAAATATTTTTAAACGTACCGCATTCAAATTAAAGGGGTTGCATAAGATTGTAAAACATTACTGAAGGTCGCTTTTTTACACGAATAACCAAAAAAAAAAAGTGATACAGCGATTTAAGATTCTGTTTCAACATACGAGTGTTTGGATGATGCAGCAGTTCAAACTGCACAAAGCAGATGATCCGAGGGCAAAAGTTTTGACGAACAGCGAACACGGTATTCCCAAGATTGCTCACAACTTTACAAAAGAGCAACGGTAACGCTGGATAGATGAATGCGCTGTTCGCAGTGTATTTTCTACGCAGTGAATAAAGATTACTGGTTGGAGAAAGAATGATTTCGCGATTATGGCGAAAGAAGTATTTCGATGATAGAACCGTTTTCTTACACCGCGGCAGTGAAATGCTCGCTAAGATATGTGAAAACCAGCAGAAGAATATTAATTTCTCAGCTTATTACCATCGACTGAAAACGCTGTATTATAATCAAAGAATTTTTTCCCTCAGTTGTACCGTCCAACTGGGTTACTAAGGGTGCGTTCCGTCAATAGCTGGCAACGCTAAAAACTCCCCATAGGGCAGAGGCAGAGCTAGTAACGAATTCGGCGGCGTAAAAGAGATAAAAAATATCTGAACGCAGCCCGAACATGGCGCAACGACTCGCCCCATCCGCAACGCCATCTCGCGTCAATTCAGGGCGAAAGTTAACGATCAGCCGAGACACACCTCCGTGAAGTGTGGATGAAAATACATGGTTGTGGCAGAGGTCGTGAGAGTTAACGGGCAGCGTGTTTCCTAGGCATCGTGGAGACGGCCGGCGTCAAGGTCATGATATAATCTACGTTCAACAACGTAATCGTCTGCTGGCAGTTGAAGCAGCTTGGATCTTACGCGGCGTGGTGACAGTTGTTGGCGTAGCAGGAACAGCATCGCTCGTGCGACTTGCGGGCCGGTCCGGCAGCGACATTTATTTACGTTTCTTCGATTACTCCCCGAGCCGTTGGTTACCGTTGTGTGGAGTTTTTATTTACCGACGCGCCCAATCACGGATGGATATTCTCGAGCTGTACTCGGGGTCACTTGGCGGTTTGCAGTGATCGACTGCAATCTGTCACTGTAAGCTGATTCGATATTTTGCGGTTGGCACAGCCGTGCAGTGATTCTTTGGTTTTGTGAACTCTGTGAAGACTGGAAGCTGAGGGACGGAAGAAAACTGGAGTGATCATCCGATGTGCGATTGTTAACGTTGAGGGATTCCGAGCATCGAGTTGCGATGAGCAAGCGTGATAGTCCAGACATAGAAACAATGCCAGCCTATCTGAAGGCCATTCAGGCTATCGCGGGTATCACTTCCGGCGAAAAACAACGGACAATCAATACCACTGCAAGGAAAATGGCGGGATACGAGGACTGCGAATCTTCCTCAGAGGATCCTGGAGTACCGGATCCAGATTTTCCGAAGCCGTTGAAGCCGCTGGTTGAAGTCGAGGTTGCGAAGCTTCTGCGATCTTACGAGGGGATAATCAATGCCTTGAAAAGCGACGACATCGTCGTCGTGGCTCGAGTCATTCGAGCCACCTGGTTTTTCGAAGGATCCAACAGCAAAGTCATAAACGCGGCCTTCTTCACAACGGAAGTCTTTCCACACATATCGCTCTACGCTCGCTTGAAGACAATAAAAAATTTCGGAATTCATTTGAAGGATACTGCGGTAGCAGCGGAATTTTTCTCTGCCGTGGCCGAACAGTATGGCATTAGTCAGGCCGTCCCGCTGCTCGGAGCTTGCAAGGAAAAGTTCGCGTGGAAAATGATAACCGAGAAGAATATTGTGCTACCGTATAAGGCTGTAGAGAGGTTTTACCGAAAGCATCCGGACCTAGTGATAAAGTACTTGAAACTAAGCTATCCGACCGATAAAACCACGAGGGTCTTTCACAAGATCAATATTCAAGACTATAAAAATTTCTTACCCGAAATTGCGAACAAACATCTCGACGATTTTATCGAGATTTACAATACGCATGAATTATTGCTGAATGTAAAACTTGGCAAGAAGGCGTCTCGCAAATTCATTAGAAAGCGGTTGAAATTGCTCGTCGAACAGCCAAATCGATACTTGAGACTACTCCCCCTGAAAATAGTCAGTCAGAAATTGTCCGATGATGATTTTGCAAACATGTTCAAAAACACGTTTCCTCAGGAAATCGAAGATTTCCGCTACAGTGACGTCAGCTCCGTTCTTGAATATTACGAACCGGAAGAAAACAAGGCGACTCTGATTCTCAATACCTTTAAAACCGTGTACGGAAAAGATTTACTCACCTGCAAGTCGTTAATCACATGTGATCTCCTAAAAATCCTGCCTGCGGTAGACAGAGTTCGTCTGGCAAGAATGAAGCTCGAGGACGACACGGAATGGTATCTTGACAATACCGAAAAGTCTTGGAGATGTTACCTACCCACGCTCGAAGCACTCGGTATGATAAAAAGTGAATTAGCCAAGACTTCGGATCCCGGTAAACGTCTTGAACTGTTGTACCAACTAATTTACACTTGCAAGGCTAACGACGACAAGCCAGCATTTTACGGTGTGTTGAATTACATATTTGATAAACACAAGAATGATCAAAAGTTCGTCTTCTACAAGTGTATAAAGAATTTTACACAGTGGTTTGATTTAGAAAAGCTCCACGTGCAGCATTGGCAAGTGTTGGATAAATATATCCAGCTAGTAGAGTTCCACCAAAATTGTTTCACAATCAGACAAGTTCCTGCCATACTAAAAGTTCTACAGTCGGCTCTTTATTACTGTGTGATAAATTACCGTCCCGTGGACAATTACCTACGATTTTTAATTGACTTAAAAATGAAGTCGTACTATCAAGATTGGAATATGTTCGAGGAGTATCCTGAATTGGAGAGGCTTTTTTTGGACCAAATGATAAAAAATATACCGAAGCAATATCCATTCGACAGTGAAATTTGGAACGAATCAACTCCCAACATCGTTTATTGCCTCGCAACCGCACTCTGGAATCATAACAACCGTATCAAGAAATCGAGGGGAAGAATGAAAAAATTTTCCATCAAAGATTATCCGTGGATTTTTCAAAAAATTAAAGATTTCGTGTTTACTGAAAATAACCGTGAGGATCTTTATTCAAGGGAGCGTATTCTGTTATTGGTCAGAAAAAACGAATTCGATTTGTATAACGAGTGGATTCGCGATCTCCCTAATTTCTGGGCCTTCAATATGAAGATCACTTGTGACATGCTACACACACAACATCATCGAGTCTTACGATACTGGCGTGAGTGTTTAAATAATGCAGAAAAATCAGATTTACGTAAAAAGTGGTTATCAATTTTTGTAAAAAAATGTCAATGGTACCAAACCTTACCCATATTCATCTTTAGAAAATCTCTGAGAAGATACCCTAATCCAACAAAATCCGATGCATCGATAGCGACCTTGGCGTTACTGTCCGATGGTGAAACTTTCACGGAAATATTTGAACCTTACGTACCTAGCGATGATAAAATTGACATGGATGACCCCAAAGCAAAATCTAACTACGCAATGGTTAGGGCCATCACCTTAAACGTACAGAAGGTAAATCCGCCGGTGTCCCTAGATTTTATTGGAAAATTCTGCGTGGGAGATTATCTACAAGCAGCGATACGATCACTAGTAAGCGTATGCCATCATGTACCAATCGTCAGAGTAATGCCATTCGCAAAGATGTTGACGGAACGTCGAGTCTCGGTGATGAAACACGGGGTCAGACTGATGTACTTGGTCGCACCTCTTGACGAAATATTCACCTACCTTACCGAGCTGTGGATCAACCAAACTCATCCCTCGATCAGAGCGGTGGTATTCGACAAAATTTTCAACCTCTTCTGCAATCAGCCAGATTCTCGTACCTGGAGTATGTTTACGCTGTGCTTGAAAAACTTGACCACAACCGACGACGACGAAGTTTTCAAAAGGCTTACAAAATTGTCTCAAGTGCCTAATCAGTATATTAACGAATACATTACTACGGTTCTCAAAGCAATGGAATCGATGGAAGAGAAGGGCAAGATTCCGATGGTATACGTAAATCTAGCGTGCGATTTGATTAATAATATAGATTCTGCCGCTACTAATATTCTTTCTGAGGACTATTCCCAGAGTTTGATAGTAAAACATTTGTTTGTTTTTGATTATAATTCAGTTATTTTTAATGTCGGTCAAAGATTTGCTATAGACAGTTATCTTCTTGCGAAGAATAGCTATAATGAGGCGAGGTTTAAATTCTTTGGAAATTTCTTTCGGGAAATCGTAAAAGAGCATTGGGACAAATCACATCCTAAATGTTTCAAATTCTACCCAATGAACTTTATGGTTTCCAGATTTTTCAGCGATTTTATTAATAAACCAATCGATGAATATGATGTAAGAATCTTTGAGAGCATGTTGCAAATTTTTAACTCTGCTCTGAAACCGTATCAGGATGCTACTACTTACTTGAATCTTGTTTTTTCGATCGAGTTCAGGAGTTCAACGACCTCGGTAGATTTTGGTACTAGGATAGCGGAGAAGATTTCAACACTTATCGAGATTTTTACTCCTGAATACATTGTTCCTTTATCGAAACAATTGTCATTTTTTTTATCGTCACGCAAATTCAACAAAAATGAGAGCAGTGAAGAAATCATACTGAATATCATCGAAGTGCTTGTCCAGAGAGGGCAGATTCACTGTACTCTTATTGCTACACATTTGTTATCCGACAATAAATGGAAAAAGCACAGTGACCGTCTCCAGGCCGTTATACATGACTTACAAAACTCCAGTCACCCCGGTATCTTGGTAATCCTACACGAATCTCTGGTCAAATTCGATTATTCCGACTGCCTTGAGCACTGATCAATCTGACCTGCGAATAATTCCAAAACTTGTGATATCGAGTGAATGATCAAACTGAATTGTTATGCGAGCAACTATATGACTGTTGGAAAAATTTAACTAAACGTAACGTTCCAGCAGGTCCACTTTATATTTGTGTTATTTTTTACATTTCTTTAGATGAATATGACACACATTTTTGTAATTTTAACATGTGAAATTTCATATCAACATTTAATTTGTAATTTTAAAGTTTTTTTTTCCACTTAGTAATACATTAAAAAATGGTTGAATCAACTCAAAAATTTTAGTGGACCTGCAGGGACATTTTTTTTTTAATCCGTGTAGCTTTTGAAATTTTTCTCTCAGAAGCAAATGGATATTTGGAATTTCAGTATTTTTTTTTGGTTCTTACTTGATTTGTGCACTTAACAATCTATACAATAGATGATCATAGTAGCATTATACATTGGTTTATGTTTTACAAGAATTGTTTGAGTTTATAAAACTCGAAAGCTTATTCTACATTTTTTTCCACTGCGATTGACTTTCTACAATTCGGTCAAGAAAATATATCCTAATTTGAAATATATTTATATATTTTTTTTTTTTTTACAGTTTTTAATACACGCATTTGTTTTGTGTGATAAACCTTTCTTCACTTGAATACTGCACGGTATACAAGGACCAATATGTTAATTTTTACTCACGTATGTTATTCATGTTTCTACTGTATTACGCTCAATATTTTGCAAAATGAAACGATTTTTGAACGAAACAATGCCCACTATTTAGAACCTGTATCCTCATTCACTAATTGTCATGAACTAGTATTGTTAGTGTAATTATACGTTGCTTTGGTTTCTTTTCCAATTTCCAAAACGAAATTTACTGAATTGATACAGAAATTTAGGGCAAGCCGCAGTCTATGTGTATTTTGCGGTATAAAATGTTGCGTACCGATGGTCTGAATCTTTTACAATTTTACTTTATTTCGTTACACTTGAGGTTTGGCCTAGGTTTTTTTTTAGAATTCTTATCGTTACTCAGTTACGCGATTTGGACTCCTCACGCCTAATTAATCACGTTATAATAATAGCCGCAGGTCATGAAGTTTTATTTATGCAGGCGCAAATGGAATATGGATTACCTAAGAATAAAACTTCAAACCTCGGAAGTATCGGACGACCGATATGAGCCATGGAAGATGTACGTGGTAGGAAAGTAGCATGTCTCTAAGAATTTTACAAAGTCTTCAAATTATGCACAGTAATGGATGGTATTGGTAGACTATTTCGTATTAAACTGCAATCTCCTAGTTTAGGAACTGGATTATCTTCTTAGAAAATACGACATCGTGGTTATAGGTGGATACAATTTGAAATTTTTCGCCGATTGCTTGTTATTAGTTAATGCCATTTAAGCCAATTCGTATTGATCGACCATCCTCACTTCGGATTGTTGCATGAAGTTGTGCAGATATTACCTTAAAATCAATAAATAGTAATGGTTGGATGGCTGACAATGAGAGTTGTACCCCGGATGGTCCGCAGGACTCGGTATCCCAGAAGAAATGGAAGATTGTAAGTTTATACACGGAGAGAAATTTTATTGGAAGATTTATTAAAATGACGACTAGATTTCAATATTTTTTCTCACAGTCTAGGGATCGGTCCGCATTTTATCAGAAATTCCTATGCTGCGTAGTATTTCGCAAAGTTGCCAATTGTTATAGAAATCTGTTCTCGATAATTTTCACTATTTTCTAAAGACGATGGTAAAACATGTGACAATTAGCAACTGTGACTCCAAGTCACTATAGGAAAATCGTGATCGTAGCGCCAAACACTTTGCGTGGGTTGCGATAATGCGAAAGACCAAAAAGTCGTCGAGACGAAATCACGAAAGTCAAACTACCGACAGTTGGAAACGTAGAAAGACCATAAATAGGAAAACACGACTTGTAGAAAAATAACAATTGAGAGCGCAAAAATATCCACATTTTTTTCCTTGAGGATGGCCATGATCATAAGAAGTAAAATATTAAATTGCGAAAATACCGAACAGTCGAAAAGTCTACTTTTCAAATGTCAGACTCGTGCCTTTGTCGAAAATCTACGAATCCGATCTTATCAATAACGACTGACCGAAGACTCGAAAGGTCGAAATCCCGAAACCCGTCAAAGACGGAATGGCCAAAATACCGAAAGGTTGGACGACGTCAGAAACTCATATATTCTCTGCAACGTTACCCGTATCCGATGGCCAGTGTCTGGTGCCATCTAGCATAAGTCTACGTGACTATGACAACCGTATTGCGGCCTTTCGGCTTTCTGGTCCTTTTGCATTTTGCGGATTGTAATTTTGCTCCTTCTGAACTTTGATTGTCGACAATTAGTTTTTACGGTTTTAAATGAACTTTCGGGGGAAACAGTTATTTTACGGAGTGATTGATCGAAAATCCCAACTTCGGTACGCTGATCATTCGTTGTTTTAAAATTCGGACCTATTAAATTTCGGGTTTTCGACCCGTCGATTTTTTCGAGTTTCGACTTTTTCACTCCCACCCAGAAATTTGCTATCGTGCTTTGGAAAATGTGACATTATTTTTGTAAGCTTTACCGATTACTCTAAGAATAATTGTACAGAATAAATTCAAAAAGGTCTTAGGTCGTCTGCTAGTTGCATCAATTTACTGGATCCATTGTTTTACTAACATTATATATTAATATATGTATACGCAGTGGATTACACGGCAGATATTATATTCACGTCGCATGTGACAATTAGAGTTACGTATTTACTTCTTCGCCTCGCTGAACTAAACCTCAACTTAGTTTCAATTTTTTACCTTTCGATTTTTTTTTAACAAATTTGTCTCCCCGGATAAGTGATTTTACGATAATTATTTCGATACCTAGCAAACTATTTCCGATATGGTGCAAGCGATTAAATGGTATGCATATTTTTTGCATATGCTATTAAACTTTTCTAATGTATACAATACGCTCAATATGCTGTCAAATATTACAATGAATTGTGAAGCGACACATCCCTTTTTTTCTGTATTCTCCTTCATCTCTATTCTATTATGTTCTAGTGTTTATGTATTCAAATATATACGTACTGTTCGGTTATTCTCTATTATTTGCATAATATCCATTTGAATTTTGCCCTTGATACTCTTTGACGATCATTATTTTTGTCCTGCAGTATTCATACGTATTCGTTTATTTATTTATTCATTTTATAGCAACGGCATGACATTTTTTGTTATACGCAGTCTCATCCTTCGATAAGTATATTGTCAGTTATTCAAGTCGAAGATCGATTTATTCGATCATTCATTTATCAGCATCATATTATGAAGTTGTCAGGTAACTTTTCTTACGAGTGCCATTGAAAAAACTGCTTTTGCGTATTGAAAAACCAAACGGTTTTATGTTCACGACCAAACATTCGTTTACCGTGGGTTGGACTAGTTTATATTTCTTCGAAATTTTGTACGCAGGTATTCTTAAACCTGAACCAAAGTCTTGTGCATCCTTTTAAGACTTACGTCAGGCCCAACTGAATTTAAGGTGCTTTCGCGAAGCGTTAAGTTAATTTTTTCGAAATATTCCGTCACTTGTTCCATTAGTAGAACTTGTTCCAGGGTAAGTGCAGCTAGTACCTCGCAAATTACGGGTTCCGTTGAAACGTTCGATTCGAACAGGGTTGGATACGGCAAGTTTGGAATATTAAACAGTGTCAAACCTTTCCACTGAAGGAAAGAGACTGAGCTTCGAATTCTAGGCCCCTCTTATACGATGGATCCCAAATTGAGCTCAAACTTTGTCAGAAATTATAGACCCGCCAGACCGAGGAAGCCAGGTTTACCCCGGTTTTGACATAATTAAGACATTTACATGATAATGTTGTTAACTAGATGATTGATGCGACGTACATTTTCAGAATATTTGCAGACAAGGTTTCGTCTAAACTTTGAAGTTTGTAGCAGTGCAGGTGCAAGTAGTCATAAAGTGGCTGGTGCTAAATTAAAAAAAATCCACTAGCAGAGAGTGAACTGCGCCTGACTTTGACGATTCACGAGATGTTTATTAAAAAGGTCTACTTAAGCTATTAGCAAAATTTTATTGCTTTTGTGTGTTTTTTTAAATTCATATTTAAATCATTAGTTTTGCAACACACTACTCGTCTCACGTAAACAGTACTATACTAATAGTTATGTTGTATAGTTTTTCATTTTTTTTTCACGCGGAGGAAAAATTTGAAGAATTTCAAATATCACAATGTCGGCGAATACAGGCAATATCGGTTGGTTATGATTCGTGTCATGTCGGGAAATTTAAGAAGACGTGACCCGGCCGAATAAAATCCAAGATACGACTGTAATAATTGAAAGGAGAAGGTACCGAATTCTTAGACTCTCGCAATTCAACATTCGAGAATCGATTCTGTCTGCCAGCTCTGTGCCTCTCCCACACGTCTCTTATATAATTCTCTCATTTAGTTATCAATTCGACTCAGAGCGAGCTGGAGCAACTACTCGTTACACAGCCGACATCCCGTCTTATTGTCAGCTCTGAGCTCGGCGTAACTTCCTTCGGGTAACCGAGGCCGGTAAGTAAAGCCCCGTGCTTCAAGAGTGTACATTGGCACCGAAATTTCGAGCCGCTTTATCACCTGCAAGCTCTACCCTGGAAAGCGTACCCGTACAACGTAACGCGTGTAAGCGAGTAGTCACATCGTGAGTCGACGAGCTGGTGAAACAATATTATGGCATCTGTAGCTCACCGAGTCTCATCCGTGGGTAGGTATAATGCGGATTATTTAAGGGACGAAGTTCCAACCCCCTCGGATCATCCAGCCAACGAAGCAGCCCGTGTACGTGGAATATAGATGGAATATGCCGAAAGTGAGAATCACGTTTTCTCCTAATCATTGTACACTTTGATAAAGTTTAGTTGTTAATCAAAGTCGTATACGTGGATCTTATCTTTAGCTTGTGTGGTTTTAGTCTGTAACCGATTTCTATAATTGTGTTATAGTAAAACAATATTAATTATAATAATTGTGTTACAGTAAAATAATATCCACGATAAGTATACGTATGGAAGTGAGCAATATGAATTATTTTTGCAAAAACACGGTCAATTATTATTAAACGATATTTGTAGGGGTCAATAGAGTTGGACATAAGTTACTTGGCAATGGGTAT
This sequence comes from Neodiprion virginianus, assembly GCF_021901495.1. Taxonomy (NCBI): domain Eukaryota; kingdom Metazoa; phylum Arthropoda; class Insecta; order Hymenoptera; family Diprionidae; genus Neodiprion; species Neodiprion virginianus. Next base: position 38,566,288 of record NC_060878.1, on the reverse strand, counting down.
TTGGAGCTCGACGAAGGATTCGTGTAGACTTTCCATATTCGATTTTGAATCCGTGTTTTGCCTTCGAAGATAATGGAATGAGGAATCCGTTTTTTCTGACAGGGTTGTTTCATTCCGGTTTAACGAGGCGTCGTGGATTGTTCTGAATAGAAAGCGAGCCGCAGGAGAAGAAAGATCGTCCTGAGTCGAGTTGCTCATTAAAATAAATGGAAGCAGCTAGAATAGAGAAACGAATTGCCATCGAAAAATGATGCGATGAGAATGAAAATAATTGTGTTATACCGGAATATGTAAAAAGAGCAACCCTGGAGTAACGGTTGGATTTTAACGAGGGTTTGATAAACTGTTTGTTTCGTTTCGTTGATACTATTCCAAAACGTGACAGACGAACAATGAAAAGAAATTTTTTCTTTCACCTCGGAAAATAAGGACAAAAAAATTTTGCGAGGTTCCAATTTTGGAGAGAGAGAGAGAGAGAAAGAGAGAGTTCAGAAATGTTTTATCAAGTCTTTTCACTTGACTCGACGTAAGAATTTTTAGCGTGAAATCGGGGCTTCAGAGAAATCTCCTCACGCGTTCAACTCCGTGTATCGTGAATCTGAAATTTTACTTACGCCCCGCATCGAATCCTGTGACGAAATCAGGACATGGCTGAAACGCTATCGTACCAGCCGGTGTATTTGGCCAACAAGACCAGCCGTCGAAAACCCCCGGGCAATAAGGCTCTGGAAAATAAAATGGTTCAGTTGCATGAGAATCGATTGAGACTAATTCTAGTATATTTGAATAAAAAAATATGATAATGCACCGAAGTGTGCTAAGCATTGCGTGATTTAAATATCCACCATATTTCGAAGAATTTTATAAACTAGTTATATATTTTCTGCCCTCCAGGGACTGAGAGGCTTGATACAATTACTATATTAACCCGACGTGAAACGAAGAATGTCTGACGAAGTAACTTTTCCAAATTTTTTCGGCGGTTACAAAATTCGATTACAACTTTGGAATTTGAAGGTTCAAAGTGGCGGTTTAAGTTTGACTACGCGGTGAAGTTGGTCGGATCATTTTAAACTTAAAAATCCCCACGTCAGAACCGAATTCAGCCACTGAAAAATCTCTTTGACGAGAGGGTCTTGTTAAAATTGCTTCATCGGAAATTTCCCGTCTTTAAAGGGTTGTTATGTTAATATCAAAGTCCCTCCGGGCAACAGAAGAAATTGAGCGATGAAAAATAGGGGAAAAATGAGTGAAACGTGGTCGAGGCTTCAATGTAATTATAAAATTCGGTATTGTAACTTGGGCATTTATCGTCCTATTTTAGGGTTCATCTTTTTTTGGCAAGCTCCAAATTTTCCGGTCAATGATCACGCACAGTTTTAGCAATTTTTGTAACTTAACAACCAATTACCGGCGAAGAAGAATAGTTGTGATGAAATTCGAGTCAACACGAGTCGTACACACGAGGGGTAAACGCTATACCTGTATATGTATATATGAGAATAAATGGGGCAAACTTGTTGAAGTACGGACACTCGAAGAAAGAGGAGCTGTTATTTCGCCAACCTATATCAACAAGTTGTCCAATAACCGAGTGTCCTTTATAACGCCGCGCTGTTTCTCCCCGTCGTTTAGGAAATTATTCTCGCCCCAGTTTGCCTCCAAGCAATCGAAACTCACTGGCTTTTATCCGGAGAAATGAGTTGGGAGACAGACGGCTGTGAATCACGAATTTTCGTGAACTTTTTTTTAAACCTACGAGCTAGATCATAAATATTCTCTCTTTGCGCTATATCTCGAAACATTGAAGTATTTCTTGCAACATTTCATATCAGTTTTTTCATACATCCTCTCATCTCCACGTTTCGGTATGTCGTCCTCATTTTTCTCATGCAGTTCTCTCTGCTCTGCGGTTACAATTTCAGTTGACACTCGCCTCGTTCCTCTCGTACAAATGAATATTCATTCGTTGCAGATGCGGTGCCGTTTCCGTTATTGCGGGTGAAATTGTTTTTTCACGAACCCTGTTATAATAAAGCTTGAAAATTCACCTCGATACAATATTTTGCAGAAATTCGTATGCTCAATTTCTTACTTTGGACGTTTCTCTTTCAGTCAGTAACTTGTCGCTCGCACTCGCAACCTGCCGCGAGATTTGAGAAAATTTCAACGGTTCAATTCGATGTCGTGGAACTTGAAAGTGAGCAGAACAAAATTGCCAGTTAGCGGTTCTCATTAGCTACAACTGAGCTCCAATTATAATGGCAATTAGAATATAATTAACCGTTCGGAACGCACCAATTTTACGGCTGTAAAAGCTTTTTGTAAAACAAGCCGGAGGAAAATAATATCCAGGTAAGCACAATCTACAAACGCAAATTGATTGACGTGATGAATTTGAACGTTCCTCATGAAACTCGGTACATAAACAGCTTGAGCGGCCTTCGTTTTTAATTTAACTCTCGATTTTTAAACTGGATTCAAACTAAAGCTCGGAAAAGAACAATTAAGAATTTCTGCACAAGGGCCGTTAAATTATCTTCCGTTGAAATTCAAACGTGAAGGATAATTTTATTCTTGGTTTATTAGACCGAATATCAAAGGTTGAACAGAGATTGTGCCGTGTTTCGTAAAAAAAAAACTGTGCGATTTAGGTAAATTTCACGTTTTTCCTTCAATTAATTTCACTACAGCTTCTGGACAAGACCTGTTTTTTCAGAACAAAAGTGTCGGAAGATTTTGAGGCAAATTGGTATAACCCAGAGAAAAGTTGTTCAAGCAGCTGCCTAATTTGATGATTTTGTTCCTCACGTATATACATGTAATATATTTCGAGAGAAAATATGATCCTTTGAAATCTGAAACTTCCAACGTGGTAACAGCTTAAATCCCGAATTGGTATATTCGAGCTGCGGGGCTTAGGGATATACATAAACTCCGGGAGGCGTAAGATCCGTAACTTCGCTGTTAACGTGCTGCCTAAATCTTACCCCTAGTCACAGGGTACTTTAGAAACTGGACACCTGTCTGTTCTTCGATGCCTCGCACCCTCGGGGCCCCCACTTAATAATAAAAGCGGTGTCGAGTGTTGAGTTGAAAAAGTTTTGTCAAAAATAACCTTCCTTTTGAGGGTAGTATCCAATTTCAGTAAACTTACACGCTCCTTTTACTTCTCTCTTTTTCTCTTCTCTCTGTTATCTTATATTAAATTTACATACGAGAACAGTGCTGGAGTCTTCTTCATTCTGCTATACGTTTTAGCCCATTAAAAAATACAATTGTATTAAAATATTTGTTATATGGGTATTTTATAGTCTTAAACACGCTTCCCTTCAAGCGGGTCATCCCTTACATTTCCTACCCTAAGTTACGCTCTCAATAATTCAGATTCTCGTTTGAAAAGGGGAGGAAAAAAATTTGATTAGGGTACGTTACAAGTGAAGGAAGGACTTCCGAAATTTGAGTTTTTCAGACTTTATTTTAAACGTTTTTAAAGACAGCGAATAGACTACGAGGAATTCTTCCACGTAAGTAAAAGCTGATCCCATTTCTCACGTCCACTTTTCCAAAACCAGATAAAAACTGTCTCGTTGTAATTGAATAGCGGGGTTAAATCCCGCCTTACGGATTTAACGAGTCAGCGAGCGAAAATTAAAAAGTGAGACAATGCGTTCGGGGGTAGCATGACAAAATGTTTGAACAGTAGTTAGGACTACACGCATTTTTCTTGAGGCTAATAATCATCATCCCTCACAATTTTTGCCGTACTTTTTTCTTCATTCATTTTCTTTCCCTATTTTTTTTACGCAGGTATTCTTTTAAATAATTAATCAACGGTATAAACGATCCTCCTCGTTACTGCAAGGATTAAGAACTAAAAGCTTGCTGAATCTTGAGTATTTTGTTTTTTTTTTATCGAATATGTGGGAAACAATCAAAGTAATACTACCTGGTAGTAGGACTCGGAATTACGAAGTTCGCGTGTGAAAAGTTTCAACTTTACAACTTGGCCAAACGGTTTACTTACAGAAACTCGATTCTCTGACCCCGTAACGTTCTTAGAAAGTTATTTACGTCTATATACCACTGAAAGTTAAATTACTCGGCTAAATAAATGCCTTATTTTTCTCATCATCTTCGGAATGTTTGCATTATGCTTAAACTCGAAAAATTCTTCCCACAGGCAATGAATAAACCACAATGACAGCTGAGGTAATAATTCGTTCAAGGATATCGCTTGATCCTCCTAAAATTTCGTTATCCGGCTATTTATTTTTCTTTCTTATACGAACGAATCGCTATAATTTTATCTTGTTTCTGTCATCAGTGACTAACGGCGAGGCAGAACGTACGGAATTATTGCCCGTACAATAATCGTTGCGAAAGAACCGAGGGTAATTTTCTTTTCCATCGTGAAAATGGTAAAAAAAAAAGTGCGTGCAAGGGTGTTTCGATTATTACAGAGAGTAATGAATTAGGGAGTTGGAAAAGCCACGTTTTTTTCGAACGAAATAATTAATCTGATTGAAAATTTTTTCTCGCGCAACGAATATGTATATACTATGAGAAAAAGTGGATCAGAACGAAGATGACTCAACGAAGAAAATATGTATTCACGTGGAGTTTGCAGTTAATTGCAGCCGTACGCAGGTGCGCGTGAATATAGGTATTAATTTAAGTGTGAGTTGAATTTTCAATCTAACTGTAAATCAGATTGAATTGAATTTCAATACAGCCATTGAATCACTGCGGTGGGCCGAACCGACTGCCAAACTATAGAATTGTTAGATGTAATTGAGTAAAGATCGTAAAACGCCTGAAGATCGGCAGCCTGCGATACATAACGTCAGAGATGCGATAGGCCGTCAGGCGTAAAGGTCGTCAAAAGTTCGCGTGTGTCGGTACGAGTTTAATGTCCGATAATGAAATTTAATCGCAAGCTCGTGATCGGAATAAAAGTGAGTAAAATTTCATACAAACTGCCGCTAAACGGAATCTTCATTTTTATTAAATATCGGGAGCTGTTCAATTTTTCCTTGATTTTTTTTTTATCGTTCCTTTTTTTCATTTACCGAAAGATAGGGTGAGCGACAGATACGGAGTAACTTTCGAACTCCGTACCGGAAAATTAATTCACCGAAGGGTGACGGAGAACTTTTTCGTCGGAAATGGAAGTTCAGCGAACTATTTTGAGAGTTTGAAAGATCGATGTAAGTAACTATATTCAGTTACAACGATACCGAGAAGAAGATGAAACGGTGTCTGCTCCGAGGCACAACATTAGTCAGACGAGTACTTATACCGAGCTTTGAGTGAGTCTAAGAGAGTTTTTCTTTGTATTTTCCAGTCAAATAATAATAAGTCTTACGGATTGATTCCATCACGGGTGTCGGTACACCGTGGTTCGTATATCCGTGTAAAAAATGCACCGTTCACTTTTTATTTAAATATAAAAATACCGAACGACCGAGCTGGTAGTCTGGCTCATAATATCGTATAGGGACCTATTCATGCCGTTCGGAAAACGATTCCACCCTCACTACGAAGCTTCGAGCGCTTCCCTTTTGTGCGTTGAGTGCCTCCCTTATGCTTGGAAGGCATTCAAATATTGGTCTATGCTCGGAAATCTATCTCAGCGTGATGTTGGTATTCGCGAGTGAAGATATAAAACTTGCAGGCTCTTCAGTCAACGATTATACTTTTTTTCGATCGGTGAACACAATCATCACCCATCATCCTTCTATTAAGATTCCCGTCATCGTAGTTGAATATTTCTAGCCGTGATCCAAATGAGAAAAAGTATTACAACGGAAGATCGATAGATAGAGAATTGAATTTTTGATCGTGATCAAGGAATGTGAGAGAAAAATTTCGCTTTACTGCAGGCTGGAACAGCCGCCGGGAATCGCGGAGAGAAACTTTGTAGCAGTCACGTTAATTGAAACGAATTTGTTGCGCTCATTGCATCGGAGGCGAGGAAGAGGATGCGATAGACTGTCAAGTTCCAAGTTCGCATTGTATTCTGCATGAACGTGTATGTCTGCTACTCGACTAGTCTTGTGTTTGTTCCAATTTCCTAGGCTACAAACCTGATGCAGCGATATAATCAATGTCCGGCAAAGACCGACGGAAACTTTTGTCCATTAAACTGCGGAGCGACGTTATTTGAATTTCTCTGATACGATGAAATTGCAGCGGAGAAATTACAAGGAAAGCGATTCGCTCGTTTGGTTCAAACACGTGGAATTACGTTCATGCGAATAATCATTTTTTTAAAAATATTTTCACGAGAGTGATATTCTGTCATAAAACCGTCATTACTCAGTAATTCGAGAAGAACGTTTGCCCCACAATTTTTCATCTCTGGGTTTTACATTTCGGTGTACGCCTTTTACTCTATTTTTCTCTTCATAAAAACCAAAGTATACGGAAACTTTTCTCATTTCCCGCGTATCTTCTCGACCTACTAGTGGTATTAAATATTTTTAGTTTACTTCATTTCCGACTTGTGGCGGCGTGTCGTGAAATTTACGAGCTCCTGATGTTGTCGCCAACAATTATCGCATGCCGGTGCGTTATTAAATTGGGGAAAATAAAGGAATCATGCCCACTGTTGAGTTTCTTTACATTTTTATTTTGTTCCTTTTTTTCGTTGTAAACTGATTTACGTTATCCGTATATTTATTATAATTAAGAGTTAAAGTCGCTTCTGATAAATCATTCTATCGGTATAACTTTTTTTGAACATAAATTAAATACCACTTTAAATATGTGGTAATATTCGTCCCTCATTTTGAAACGTATCACGGTACGATATAATACGTATAACCATTTCGAAATGTTATCGTACTTTATTCTTTATCGCCACGCGCGTAACTTTTTTCGTGACACTCGAGCAATATTGTTATTTGCCTTTATTCATACATTTAAACGGTAATATATTCGTTACTTAGTATCTCTGAAACCTGAAAGAGAAATTGCGACCTGCAGCCATGAAAATTTGTTTCAGGCGATTTGCAAATATTTTCCACGATATCTTTTCCTGACTGTACATGTATACAGGTTCGAAAAAACATTCTTAAACACGGTGTCCTCAGGTGGTTGAAACTCTTTACCTAATGGGGAACAAGGGCAGGGGAGCTGGAATTATACTTTTATCGGAACACGACGGCACTTTGTAAACTATGATGTTACATGCCTAGTTGAATTATTAGAGAATAAATACCCGAACGGCCGGTGTAGAGCGCGTATCGCACGCGTGTATATATCTGGTGACTAACTTTTAGCTAGCTAGCTTGCTCTGCTGCCAAGCGAAGTTTATGCATGGCAACTAATTGATATTAGTTTGACAAGTATTCCGGATTGCTTCCATATCTGCAGGACCACTAACAAAATTTGCGAAATTATACGCCGGCTCGAAATTGTTACGGAAATATGTCACGTTATTCGGCAGACCGTTTGACAAAATATTGCCACGACTACGCAAGGCAGCCATTGAAATTATCACTGTCAAATTGCAATCGGTGAATTGTTGAACCGTTTCCATTGCTTTTGCAAATGCTAAATTACTATTTCATAGAAAGTAATCAGGTTGCCCGTTTCTCGAATTCGTTGTCATTGAAACGACGAAATTTGAATTAATGGCTTTGTTTAAATGTTCTTCGTTTTGTTTTTTTGCCATTAGCTTAGTATCGAATAAACATCCCTTTGAGTTCTGAAACTAATTTCAACCCGTCTCATGCCTATAACGCTGTTGAATAATTATCGTTGTTAGCATACAACAGTTTGTACAGTACACGGTAAATAAAGAACGTTGGTGATGGAAAATATGTACCGACGCATCAATCAATACGTTACACGGAAAAAAAAATTCTGTTCGGCGAGCTGTATTCTACAGCTCCAGTAACTATACGCACTCTACGGTCTATCTTGTAGTTACAGCAACTATATATTAGTCAGCTCTGATAGCTGCAAGTTGTTCAGCTCTCACAGCTGAATGGTTTTGCTCTAAGAGCTGTAAGTTGCGCTGTGCTCTGGTGCGTTGACATATTTCATAACCTTCAAATTTCATGAGTATGATTTAAATACAGTTGATAGATAATTGTTTAAATAGTCCATTCAAATATGTAAATGACACTGAATAAATAATGATAATAATGATGAAAAATAATACTAATAGCAATATAATTGTACTATTTAATAATAAGCGCTGTGAGCGGAGCCGAAAAATTCTGGTCTAGCTCTTCGAACGAAGCTGTTTAGCTGAGAGAGCTGAACAACGTACAGCTATGACAGCTGACTAACAGTCAGTTATACGAACCATGCAGTGCTCTTCCAATAACAGAACGTTTAGTTCGACGAACTGTTTACAAGTAACTATCTAATATTTAGTTCCACGAGCTGAATTTTTTTTTCCGTGTAGTTTATGCAAACACGCATCACATGTATGCGAGTCAAGTATTTGCAAATTTTAGACAGCTAGTCGTTTTCGTGCGTTCGATGTAAATGTTAACTGTAATAGGTCACTCGGGGCAAATTTTACCCCAAACATTTTTCAAACTCTTTGTGAAATCCCTTAGTTGTCGAAATGGGCCTCGTGGTGCCATTCTTCATGCGATGTAAAGACTTTTTTTGCGACATTTTTGGCACTTTCTTTAACTTTGAAGATGTTTTACAATAGTTAAACAATCAATTTTGGCTAGAAAAACTGATTTTTTTTTAATTTTTCGAATTCATCTTTGAAGCAAAATATCACGTAGGGGTGAATTTTACCCAGTGTGACCGTTATGCGATTCTACTGAGGTGTGACCTACTAGGCTTAAATAAACATATTCGTTGTGCTTAAAGAAATATTATAACGATAGAAATATTTCCGTCGAGGAACTTTTCACTTGTTCTTAGGACAATATTTTATTTTCAAAAGTCGTTCTCTGGTAGAATAAGGATAAAAATTATTAACGTCTCCTGTGATTGCACGAAGTTAAAACGTAGCGTGGCAAATTAATAACGATAAATGGATATTTGAATGATGAACTAGAAAAGAGAAGGAAAAAAAAAAAACAAAGACAGTCAAGAAAGAAAGGGATTCAGACTTCATTAAATAGGTATTAACGAGTCTTAACGACGACGAGGCTCGATCGACAAGAAATATTACCATCAGAATTTTTTTCTTCTCCGTTTGCTTCTCCTTTCGTGTGATTTTTAATGGCTCTGTACCGCAATTGAAAAACAAGGCGAACGTTGATGTAAACTGCACTGGGTCGGTGCATTTAGTAATTTGATTTGCTATCGGTGTCGAATCTTAATTGGCTTCATTAACTTTTCAATCTTCGATCCACGAAGCGCGAATGAGCTCACAGCCTGGAACCACCCCTTTGAACCCTTACAGGTCGCAAAGCTGTTACGAGAAAGTAGCTATTTTTCTTTTTTAGCGGAGAAGAAAGATTCCCTGGCTATTGAATATAACATATCAAATGTTTTTTACGTCATCCCGCATAACAGGCTGTGATACGGCCTACTTTTTGCACCGATTTTCATGCTCGATAAAATTAAGGTCCTTTTCATAGGTCTTCGTGCGATAGGCATTGACGGCTGATTGGAGGCTTTACGCCTCTCGATCGATGGAACACATCCCATATAAGTGAACGTTAAAAGAAACTGTAAATCCCTACAGATAGTGAAAAGCCTTCAGCCCATTTATCGTGATAGAGGATTATATAAAGGTATGCGTGTGTAATGTAGGGTACTCATTCAGTGGTAGAACCACTTTAAACTAAGGTTCATGGTTCATAGGACAGGCAACGCGGTTTATTCCTACGCATTCTTGCGAGGAAGAAACGCAATGCTTCCCATTTACGATTCCTGCAACGGTTTATTACTGTTTTGTACACGAAGAGTCTGGTGATGCCCGTATACATAGTTTAATTCTCTTCTTTCCTTTAGGAAATAATTGTCATTAAAAACAAAAATTTAATTCTACAAGGTACTCGTAAAGTTGATCCTAAGCCGAGGGAGGAGTTTTGTATTTTTCGAATGAGAACGAACACCGTCAGTCATTTCAGAGAACTAATTTCCAAGTTTAATAATTTTAAAATCCTTATAAATTTATTGTGATGCCTACGACTCTCGTATTTTTTTAATAAATTACTCACTCATTCTTTGCATCTAGTTTTTATCGAAAGAGTGAGGTAGAAAGAGAGAGGGGGAGGAAAGTATCAGTCATAGCTTGATGAAATTAATCGTGCGAGAAGAGTTAAGCAGAGTGAAAAATTTAGAAAACGTGGTTGCATGAAACACTCGTAACGTTGTACTGTGTGTGATATTTCCTGAGAGTAACAATGTACCGAGGAGGGAAATTACACAATCATTTCGGACCGCACAATCATGTTTCACAGCTCAAGTGGAATGTGACACCGCAGACACGTATTTGTAGTTGATAAAATCTTGCAGTCAATGATTCGGGGCAAGAAGATAATTCCAATATAGCGGCAAGAACTTGTTTGCCGGTGAGATATTATTTCGAAGTGTTATTTATGGCTTTACTTATTCGAATTTCGTCTCGTATTCGATTGCGAATAATGTTTTTTCCGAATTCCTTTATCGCGAGGAAATCAAGCTGGTGTACAATGTTCGTTGTGTAAATAGTTTGATGGGCGAATAAAAATAACTTTGCAAAAGATTGTTTAAAAGTTTAGATGTATCACGCGTTTGAAAATAGTACCGCATATCTCGTGTATGGCCTCGTTCCTCTTTTGTAACCCTTTGAATTCGTCTTGATAGCACACCAGGCCAATGTCGATGATATCGCTCCGTGGTTTGCGATTACCCTTTCTGATTCCACGTTCGACGAGGTTTTACAAATAACGTATGAAAAATATCGGAATCATATTCGCTTTCGGGATTCATTTGGATGTCGATAATTCCAACTGATTCCAAATAGCAACACGAGTAAAGACATAAATAGTGATTATTACGTTGTTAATTTGATTTATTCGGAACAAGAGAAATATTACGCACGACTGCAGAAAACATTTATCAAACGATTATAAATTATTAAACCAAATCACGCGATCGAATGATAAATTTATTAACCCTGATATGATTTCTCATCCATTTTTTTGTCTGCATAATAAATGACAGATTGTTAGTAGCTAATCGGTCTGCTAAATAAGTAAAATAAATTGTACTTATTATCCCGCAATAAGCGTGTTATCTACGCTCGTAAGCTTCGTGGGAATTTTTTTTTACCACAAACTGAATTTCATTATTCGTAAATATAAACGTTGTGAAATCTTTTCCCCGTGAGTGTATCAGGCACAGAAGAATATTGCTAGTAAATTTTCAACCTCCAAACTAGTCACAGGTATATAGTATTAATTAGAGCGTTAAGCGCGTAACGCGTGTTGATAAAATTGGTTCTTGTAATCAGGCGCGTTTTAACGTAGATAAAAAAAATTGATATCAATCCACACACATCAGGTGTACGTCTATCGAGTATCCGCGAACTGAGACGATTAGGCCTGAGACGTGCCACTTCCATCCTCAACCTTAATTTGAACTTTTTTCTCCGGTCACGTAATCCCCGGCTTTCAGACGATTTTAGCTCCAGCACCGAAGGCGGTCCTCGACACATTTTTTATCGGGGTTTGGTTTTTATCTCATTTTTTCTTTGGCTCATATTCATGCCGGTCGTATAAGACGTCAATCTTAAAGTCTCATCGGCTGCATGACAATGCGATCTATAAGGCGCATCTTCTTTCTAACATAAGAAAATGATGTAACTGTTCAAAATGACCGAAAAATACTTCTTTTTTTCTTATGTCTCGTTAAGATGTGTATGTTATTTTTTTTATTTTGTCGAAAGTCTTACGTGGCAACGAACATTTACATTCTTACATTTGTGAGGAGGTTCAGCTTCTGTTTATAGAATGACTATCGTGCAATCACAGACGATACGCGTTTTTGCTCTTACATTTTGTTTAGTAGACAAAAAATTTTACTTGTATTCATGATTCAACGTGGCATACCTCAACTCGAAATGTATCGACGTTATGATCGTGAACAGTGTTTATGAATAATACACTTCGTCTACCTCATCTAAAGAATGCTCTCTGAATACAAATTTAGAAACAGCTGAAAATATTGAACGAGCATATTTATGTATGCATGAGTACTTATACAATGGTTCACTCGAGGTGATACACATACGTACCCATGTCACTTCACCATGCTTTGTTACCAATCAAAGAATATAGCGGAATTTATGGGATAATGGCTTTATTCTTTAAGAATATAATGTATTAAGGTTCAAAAATTTATATCTTAATTCGGTATTCTGATCGAATATAATTGATGGAATCATGTTCATTACATTCAAAGAAGTTTTTTGAAACATTGGCATCACAGAATGTGTGTGTTACTTTTTAGTGACTGTGGGAAACATTACCGTGATATGTAAAATACACATCATACCATATTCACAAAAACTGGAATTGTAGTAACGATGTTTCGGCGTTAAGATGGTTTGGAATACCGAGTCTCGGCGTTAAAACTATTCAGCACATGTTCGTCAAAACATACAAGGCTTGTATTTAGTCTATGGGCCATAAAGTCAAAAGTCACAACATCTCTCTCTCTCTCTCTCTCTAATAATGAAGGTAATTGACGATGCCGCTTTACGGTGACAATAACACATTCGACAGTAGAATATTTTAGTGTTAGTACGGAGGTTTGAATTGATGACCGCATGGTGGGTGATTATATTTAAAGGGTGTTGAAGGGTTCATAATCTTCGAGACATTCCATCCTACGACCTTGTTATCACAGAGGTGAGCGCAGGGTACAACAATAACGAACGGACTGTCACGAAGGTTTGTCTGAGTTGTTTTTATTGTGTGCCGGATCTGCGCAACCAAAATAAATCCTTACAAAGCGAATGTTTTTTTGCACGTGGATTTTTCAATTAGCTGCCCTCAGTAAGTGCTCTTAACTTTGACAAGAAATCAAAGTCGAATGGAACACGAAGTATCAGCCTAATGGAGGATATTGTGATGAGAAAAGAGATTCAGTGACTTTGACCAACTTCGTGACATTTGCAGGAGTTTTTTACGAACCTCACAAATGTACGCCTCGTATAAACTTTTTGAACCAGTTTCCTTGTCACGTAACTGAATGCGGATGGAAATTGGAAGTATTTCCGACTCAAACTGTGAAGACATAAAGTTTTGCAAGTAAACTTAGACTTAACAATTACTTTACAATCAATATTTGACGTCAACCAAGTAAAGCCCCACTTTGTGAAGTTACCGGCATGTGTTGTATAACTATGTTTGAAACTTTTATCAACGGAGCACTTGTCACTGGAACGACAAGTTTCGTATGGGAAATATGCATTATTATAACATCAGTTGCAATTTTCAAGAAAAAAAGCCCTAACAGGTAATCTACGTTCATGAAGCACAGTTGGCATTTAAAACAATAAATTACACCTGGGACTAAAAAAGCAGAATTGGTACATTATTTTTACTATTAGAAATATGAACTCGACGTGTCTATAAATAGCAATTCATGTTCTGGGTCCGCACAAAACAAAACAGTTTAACTCATTTAGCTAATATTACGAAAGATGCAGCTGTCGAAACATAGTCGAACGCTCGTACGGAGAGAAGTTAGTGCAGTGGCATACATTGATGAACTCCGTCCTCACGTAGATGGTGGCGTTGTGTAAGGTGAATTGAAATATAAAAAAATCCTTCGCTTGGAAATTTCCAGGATTAAAAAAGTTATTCGCTTTTATTTTCATTCAAGTTTATATCGTTTATGCATTCGATTTTACAGAGGCATCGGCACATCGCTGATAGGAGCTGACCAACTAGTGAAGATATTTTGAAAAATTGTTATAATCACATATGGAAAAGTCTGAAGTAAAGCCCAATATGAAAAAGCTCAGATTTGTAGCGTTATTCGTTCTTATTTCACTTGCATCTTCTGGTGAAGCATAAATAGTTTTGGATATATTACCGCGGAGTTTTGAGAGTCGTCGTGCCGTTTTCGGAAGATAGATGACAGAACTGGTAGTACGTGGTCATCAAGTGGATGTGCTGGTTCATTTTTCAAGCATAACGTCATCGCTGACTTGTTTGGCACTGTTCCTAATCTAGCCAATAATTTGACACTGAAAAGTTATTTTGCTCATTTAATTTGAAATAACGTATCAGTGTGAAAAAATATCGAGCTTACGTAGTTCTCAGCCTGAGGTTTCATGAGCGTGTGTCGACACCTACTAACAGAAGAACTAATCATTTGAACGGGAGTTACTGGTTACGAATGATTATTGCAGATACATGGTTCCCGTGGTAGGTTTAGGCACAAGTCTCATGTATCCACGGGCAAACGATGTCGTAACAGACCCTGACAATTATAGCCTACATATCTACTCAATTCACTGCTACCTCTGATCAGTAAAATGAATTTTTGGGAGAGGACCAGGAATACTCTGAGTCCTTTGTTTGCAAAATGGGAATTCAATCGAGTCAGCGAAGAAGAGAATGACATCATAAGAAAATACATGGGTCCTCAAGCACCAAGTGTCAGGGAGGCTGAAAGGAACGTTTAGTTGATTTTTGTCAATGCGGTAACAACGCAAGGGACGCCATTGTGTGAGTTGATCAATCATCCAAATTTGAGGGACCCGGTTCAATACCCGCCAATAAATTCATGGTGAGTACATTAGTTTATAGGTCACTTGTGAGGATGAGCTGAATTTACAATTTCGTATAATAGTCTATAGCCTTAGCATGATGTTGTTTATTTAAATGAAACATTAGGGATTAATTCAGGTGGTACCCGATGATACGTTTTTAATAATTTTTGTAGATATTCGGTGCTAATTACTTCTTGGCTTTCGGTCAACACATGAATGTCCCGGTCGTCGGGATCCTTTCATCCGTCATGTATCCATGGGCGAACGACGTTATCGCAAATCCTGACAATACAGCTTATATTCCCAATGTGATGTCGGACTTCGGTGCAGGGATGAACTTTTGGCAAAGAGTAAAGGTTAGGTTGCATAATCAGTTTTCACAGTACGAGTCCGATTGAATAATTCATCCACCAACGATTAGGGAGACTAAGGATAACGTCTCCTTGATTCTAGTTAACTCACACTACAGTCTAAGCGGTGCCAGTTGCGGAAGTCGAACGTCTTCACATAGACGAGAATAAAGCAAAAATACGAAACTTAGGTGTTTGATGAAGTTTTCCACTTCAAGATGGTTCCTGAGTGTCCTTTTTACAAGCTGCGCTTGTGTTGCATGATCTACGCATATGGATGGATGATGGTGTAAATCGTTTCGTTTTAATCTCCTTCAGATTCGTGTTGAAAATAGAATCATTTCCTGAAAGAAGTTTTGCTGCTTTCTGCGCTTCTCCGGAAAAATTCGCTCAGATTTGTGTATCCATGAAAGTTGCAAATCCGGATGAATTACTGTGCTCTTTACCAAGCAACGTTATAACTCGTCTATGGATTCCTGGGTTGGCTAGCCTCGGCAAGTATTGCGAGAAACAACAACTCTATCTGAATCCTATTTATCCATTAAATATCTATTTATAGGGCATAGAAACTCAAGAGCATTTATGACATACGGCCTCATACTAGGAGTTCAAGCAGCAATTTATTGCGGGTTTCAGATTATTGGAGTACCTCTTTTCACTGACCTGTATCAAAATACGAAAAGTTACACGCAATTGAATTTGGTAGTATCTGTAGATCATCAACGAATGACAGAGGAGAATCTGGATGCTGCTTTCACAGCAGTATTACAGTATTGCTAGAATAATACAAACGAATTGTACCATGGAGAAGAAGTGCACAATGTTGAAACGGTTCTTGATCGCGGTTGCAGTGGAATGTACAAACATCCGACCGCGTTTAGTTATAGAATTTACGCTCGCGTGTAAAACGATTAGGATTCGTACCAAATATATCACAGATAATCGATACGTAGATTATTTCAGGAATGAATACAATGACTTCGGTAATGACGAAAGAAAATGCATATCCAACGTGAAATAGTACCTCTTCATTTCAGTGCAAATTTAAATATCCTGCGAGGCAAGTCTGCAATGACAAGTAGGCTAAGTGTGGGTTCAGTTTTCAGGTAGACATCGTGCGTTGTATACTCCCCTCCAACCTGACGAGAGTGACTGTATTTACGATAAGGCTTTTGCACAGCTACCAGACACTGTCAATTCCTCAGTTCAGTGGGCACTCTTATGTCACCGAAGCCAGTGGAATCATCCGTGAAGACATGACCATTTAAACTTTCATCTTGATACGGAGTCTGCGTGAGTGAATTGTCGTCCGTACAAGTGTTTATGAATAATTCCAGTTCGTGGTGAAAGAGAACCGCTGTGGGTCGAATGAACCTTGAAGAACTGGCGAAAGTTCAGTTTACCTACGTAATATTAAACTTCGCGAGGTAGACAAGATGAGACCGCTGAGTTGTATCCTTTTTTTCGCGGTAACGTCCGTCGTATTGCTCAGCGACGCCTATCGAATTTTGGGCATATTTCCATTCAACGGAATGAGCCACTTTGTCATGTTTGAACGGCTTATGAAAGGGCTCGCTGAACATGGCCACCAAGTGGATGTAGTGAGCCATTTTCCACTCAAGAAACCTTTTCCCAATTACACCGATGTCGTAAGCCTCGCGGGCACAAAGCCCAATTTAGTGAACAATATGAAGGTGCAAATCGGCAAAAGCGACGAAAAACTACCTTCGGCAGCTGTTTTCTTCGCTTCCGTATTTGGGATTGAATTGTGCAAATTAATGGAACATCCAGAATTTCAAAAACTTATCAAGAATCCACCGACGAATCCTCCATACGATTTGTTGATCACTGAAGTGAGTAAAGTGTTGAGTCGGTATTCAATTATTATAGGTTTACGATTGCGTTTGTTAGGGAATAGAATCAAAACGGCAGTTTACGGATAGACTTTAAACGATTATTCAATGTAGTGTGGTACACACGATAAATGACTAAAAGTGATGAGTTTTCAGATATGGTAAAAATATCGTTCGCCTTAAATGTCTTAGACGTGGTGTCAATGTTCAACTGATTGTGAGTCGACTGTTCGACCATTCGCCAATAGCATTTTACCATGTCAGATATTTGCATCTTAACTGTAACCCGAGCTCAAGTTACTTGACATGCATTTATTGTTTGCTACGCCAAATTTGGGTGATAATAGACCCGTACTTGGCATACTTATTTTCACAACGATTAAACGACGCCCGCTCTCTTGCTCAATTCGATGAAATCCACGTAAGCCCAGCTTATCGACATTATTTTACACCACGGTTTAATTACCTGTTACATATCGGAGAATAGTTCGTGTTTACTGCGATTAAACTATGCTACATTGTACAATCTACTGTTTGATAAGTGATTAGACATTATCAAATGCTGGATAAAAATGTTTTCAATCACTCTTCGATGATACTTACTGGCAGAGTACTATCATTGAACATATTCGTAGATAGATAAATACTGATAGTATGTAAACTGCGGTTCAAAAAGTGATAAGATGATAAAAAAAAAACAAAACATATAAACATCCAGCCGATATTTTTTTAGCAACTTTTGTGAAATAGAACTGTCTTTACAGATATTCGGTGCCAACTGTTACTTGGCAATTGGTCAACACCTCAAGGTTCCCGTAGTGGGTGTAGTAGCAGCGGCTATGCTACCATGGGCAAACGAAATAGTCGCGAATCCTGACAATACAGCCTATATACCAAACTCATTTTCCGATTTCGATGAGAAGATGAACTTTTGGCAGCGAACCCAGAACACGCTGTCTAATATTTGGTCGAAATGGCAGTTCAATCGAATCAGCGAAGGACAGAACGAGGTTATAAAAAAGTACATCGGTCCCCATGCACCAACTGTCAGAGAGGCGGAGAAGAACGTCTCGTTGATTCTGGCGAATTCGCACTACAGCCTCAACGGTGTGAGGCCATTTACTACGGCTGTTGTCGAAGTTGGGGGAGTTCACATCGACGAAACGGAAGCGACGTTTACGAACGCAAGTATTCGTTTGGATCGCCGTTCGGACCATTTCGAATTTTTTCTTTAATCGTACCACTACGAATATAAACTGATATTTTGCACAGGATCTACTGCAGAAGTTCTTAGATGACAGCAGCGATGGCTTCGTATACGTGTCTTTTGGATCCATGGTGAAAATAGAATCCCTACCGAAGGAAATTCTCGCCAACATGTACGCGTCATTTGCTAAGTTGGCACCCGTTAGAGTGCTAATG
This sequence comes from Neodiprion virginianus, assembly GCF_021901495.1. NCBI lineage: Eukaryota > Metazoa > Arthropoda > Insecta > Hymenoptera > Diprionidae > Neodiprion > Neodiprion virginianus. The sequence goes on along the minus strand of NC_060878.1, from coordinate 38,547,962 downwards.
AAAATTGCAAACCCGGAAGAACTACCACCTGGACTGTCATCCAACGTTCTCACTCTTTCATGGATTCCCCAATTGGCTGTTCTTCGTAAGTTTTTTGTTTTTTTTTTTCCGACACGGCCTTTGAAGCTGTTTAGCATTGTTTGTAACAAACCTACCAACACTCGATGCACTTTTTACTAAGGTCTATGTTACGTGTTGGGATAAAAATGAAATTCAGCATTTTCTGACGATCCTACAATTGGTGGATCATTTGAAGAGCAGGAAGAGTAGACTGGGCCAAAAAAACGAAGAATTTTTTTTTTAATGGTACTCTAAAAACATTGTTCATTTTTCATGACGACAAATAAAAATTATCCTGAAAGTTTGAGCCCTTAATATTAATATTAAGGGGTGTATCGTTACAGCTATTGATTTTTTAACAGTTACCGCATTTTTTTACCCAAAATCCGTCAATTATCAATCTGAAAATTTTTATCAATTCATATTTTTGAAGGAAATTAAATTTTCTACAAAAAAGCTCTTTTACTAAATTGACGTAGATCGAGCCGTTTCCTTGTAATCGTGCCTTAAACATTGATTTGTTTTTTCAAATTTTTGTTTGAATTTTTGATTTTCGTAATTACCAGAAAAATCAATATTTTCCTAGATCAAACCATAATTTTTGTGGAAAATTTGATGCTCTACAAAAAAGGTCTCTCAACATTTTTCATGAAATTCATTCCTTTAAAAGTTATTCGACATTGAAATTACTTTTGAATACAATTTGAATTAAAAAAAAAAAATTCTTCGGTTTTTTTGGCCCAGTCTAAGGAAGAGTCAGATATTTACTCACTGATTGATATTCGATTACCATCAGTCACATTATAAGTTTTTGGATACATTCCCTGCTCAGAGGAAGCTTGTTATATTTCACGAACGGTACTCGATGCTTCACATTCATATTCAGAGCACAAAAATACGCGGGCATTCGTGACGCACGGTGGTCTGATGGGAACGCAGGAGGCGATTTACTACGGGGTTCCTATGATCGGCATACCTCTTTACGGGGACCAAATTCAGAACATCAGAGCCTACGCGAAGATGGGTATAGCGGTGCACATAAATAACGAGGAAATAACCGAAGAGAACTTGGACGCTGCCTTTCGCGCGGTGCTTAATGATCCGTCTTACGTGTGAGTTATCGGTCGATTGGACCTTAGATCGGTATTAATTAAAACTAATAATCCTGCCCAATTCTCCAGGAATGCAGTGAAGAGAATGTCGGAACGATTTCGAGACCGGCCGATGAGTCCATTGGATACAGCCATTTTCTGGGTAGAACACGTGGTCAGACACGGAGGGAGCAACCTTAGGTCACCAGCAATGGATTTAACTTGGTGGCAAATTGAATTGATCGATGTTTACTCGTTTTTACTTTTTTCAATAATATTAGCCCTGTACATAATTGTGGCTATAGTGAAGAAAGTCAAGAGCCTATTTTATCCCGGTGATGCAAAATGCGAGGTCACATCTCGCGATAAAAAAGTTAAATAAAATATCCACTTTTACACAGCTTAATTTCTATTTGCATAGCCTTGGATGCGATCAACTTTCTGTGATAAAATTGAATCGTACTCTTCCGAATCACGTAATGTTCTGTCAAATACCCTCCGGAAAATTTCATTTAAACATGAATCTCTCACACAATATCGTATTTACCGCAACCGCGAGCCAATGTTAATTAGTTTCATTGAAAGCCATTAACTGACCAACGAAGTTTCGTTCGATCAAATGAAATCTCTAATATATTCATATTTGAATACACTTTTTTTCTGGGTCTACAAAATCAACATTTTTACGAAACAAAATGTAATCAGCATGCATATTCAGGTTCCGGGATGAAGTTACTGCAAAACTTACCACTACACAAATAAAACTAGTTTTAAATAAATTGAACAAACCAATTCACGATTCACGTATTTTTGTGAACGTAGGGGACATACCGTTTCAATTTCATTATTTCCAAAAATACAATTTGATTGGAATGAATAACCTTGTATTTCTCAACAAGTTCTAAATTATACGAGAAACACACCGTGGAAAGCCTGGTTTTATATTCAGATGTTGACAAATTTAATATACTGCTCGTTATACATATTATGGGCTGCGTTACCGAGGAAGATCATATAATTTTTGTGTAATGTCACGACTTGTGTGATTTACTAAATGACCGACAATGCAGGAGTTTTGTTATAAATCTCCACGATTGTACGGGTGGGCGATGAACCGATATTATAAAACATAAATATTGCTGTTCGTTGATACTTTTATGAAATTAAATTTTGGTTACATATCAATTGGAAAAATGTTTACGGAAAATTCTTGGGGATATAATGTATCGGCGTAACTTGAGACGCCCGAAACATATCAGGCCTCTCGGTATAAACTTACGTCATTTTTAATTTTACTTTATTGTCATGGGGAATTCATAGCTCCGGCGAGTTAATCGATGGCCACTAACAATAAGCTGGAAATAATCCATGCATCGATTGATTGAGTACAGAAAAAAAAAAATAATCGAACATGATTCGATTAAATCGGTTTCTTAAACCGATAAACCAAAATTTCATAAATTTCAGCACGTAGTCTCAATGGCGGAAAGATTTTGTTATAATTTATAAATTCATTTAAAATATTTTTCAATTTCAGATAAAAAATTCATTCATCTGTTACTTACTATATGAAATAGGTACTTAGTAAAAAAGACAATGATAATAATTGATACTTTAATCTTATAAATTGATATTGCATTGCGTCATTCATGGAAGTAAAAAATGAAAACCGACCGTCAGAAAAAATAATCAAGTCCGTCGAAAATCGCTTATTTTTGGTCATTCTTACCGGCGAACGTGATGTGACTTCTGGCACACTAGGGATTAGAAAAGTTAATCCTAGAATGCATCTTCACTGCGTCGGCTTACAGGAAGAAGTATTATCACGATTCTAGAAAAAAAATGTTGTCTTGACGACACGTAGAAGCATTGAATAAGTAGATCCTAGATTGATCAACAGCGATACAGTCGAAAACCGACACGGGAAAAATGCATACAAACTTCCTAAACGTCTGTGTGGAAGGCAAATTTATGTAGATTAGGTAGAATAGGGTAAACAGAGTGAGAAAATGTTAGAGAATCACTAATAAAAAAGAATCCAAGCCATAAGGCATAGCAAGTATGCCGCAAATAACTGCAGAAAATGCGAGCTGTCGAAACTCGCGACCGGAAAATAACTCACCGATGGCTCTGGCCAAACAAATGAGGAAACAGTCAGCCGAGGTGGTTCACGTTTCAACAGCAAATTCGTTTTTGCGTCGGATCAAAGCACTGGATCGGAGATTTATTCTCCGCATGCTCGCGTTTTCTGCACATTCTTTGAAATATTACACTGCGTGACACGATATCGGTACCTGTAAAACAGATACGTATAAATAATAGATTGCTATTAGTGACAGTATGTTTCTATCGCATCTTGTTTTTGAGGTGCCTGCCAAGAACTTTTTTAATGACCCTAATTTTACGCATACAGTAGAACCCCGATTAACCGGGCCGCTTCGGGACCGAAGCATCCACGGATAAGTGAAATCACGGTTAATCCGAATTATAAGTAATTTCCGATCGATCCTCGGGTCGTGTCACAATTATGATTATTGGTAACTGTAACTAAAAAATAGTACGTGTTAGAAAAAAATATATACATATTCTAATTAAACGATAAGTTTGAAAGAATAAACAGGAAATCTCGAAGGAAGCGTGTAACTTTTCTTTTAATGTAACGTAGTGTTATTATTACGTAAACTCGTTGACCATAGTTAATACTTCAATTGTCGTTATTTGGTCAATTGACAAAATTACTCATCGCACAGTATGATTAGCCTCTTGTTACCACGTACTAACAGAACAGGTGATTTGGGCTAGGTTACAACAACCACTTTCGTTGTTTCATTCTTTTCTTTGTTAAATTTAAAGAGATCAGGTAATAAACGCACGTACTGAAAACGGTGACCTGCTATCACATTATTGCAACGAGTGCGTTTGGTATTGACCGATGGGGTTGCAGGATCTGATAAACAAATTATACCCGGGCACTCAGTATAGTCATTGCATTGCGGTGATTGGTGGTACGTTGTACCGTTAAGGGAAAATAAACAAACCCAAGTGAATAAATACGACGATGTCAACACGCTCCTAATTAAAATTATCATCACCGACCAACAGTACCTACGTTCCAAACAATATGTTTTATGTTCAATGAGTTCTATAATTTCGATCGGATGCCGTGAATATTCACGTACCTACTTGTTATGAATATTTTTGGAATTCAGTCGGTAAAAAGAGTAAAGCAGCGTTACTCGTAATTCGATAATATACAGAGTCTGCGGAATACAGAATCTGTATATATATGTACGTCGGTTAGACGAGTATAGTTCGAACATGGCGAATGAGTTGCGAGTCATACGACGATTGACCTGCAGGATTATTATGCGGCAGCTTGGACTAATCGAAATCGTAGATTAATCGCGTACTATCGTAAGATCATTACTTTGTATCACGGAGACAGAAAGAATATCTCCAGGCGTCGTGTTATAAAAAGATAAGAGTTCAGATAAGGCTGTATGATATTTATAACCCTGGAGTAGTGACTAATTGTAAGCAAAGAAACTTGAAAAATGAAGAGAATATTTATTGTGAATGCAGCTCAGAAAAATACAAAATTTTCCACTTGACAAAAAGTTGCAAAGTATTTGAAGAGTGTAGAAGGAAACTAATTCACGAAATTGTAGACATGACCGAAGTGAAAAATTGGATCTTAAAATTTTACAATCGACGGAATGAAATGAAGGCGAGAAAACTAGTAAGTTTTGCTCATATTCTAATAAATGAAAGGTTGAAAGGGAATTAGAAAAGCAACGAACTCTGCTAGATATAACATTAGATTGTACTAATTGAATTTAAGCAATCGACACTAAATAAGATAAAAACCAAGCGAAACTCCCGTTGTAGTAAATTTTGCCAATAAATGGGACAAAAACAAATATCAATTCAATTGTCAGTAGCAAATTTTTCGGTTAAGACTCAACGTCAAGACTATTTGTTTAGTTTACTATAGTTTGTCAGTTAAATTGGGCTTGGAATGAAATTATGGCCACACCAATAACAAATTATCACAATATAGGTGAAACCTCACAACATTTGGATAAAAAACTTAATGATTATCGTTACAGCATCGAGTGCAAAGATCCAAATAAAACAGCCTTATCTAACCACAGCTTAACTTTAGGGCACAAGTTTGATTTTTAATTATCATCATCGTTTACTTAAAGAAATGATTAACATTAGTCGATACTCTACATGTAACAAAAGAACCGATATTGAACATTTAAGTAATTTATGTGCACCTCTGTTATACATAACTTTTAATAACTTAAATTCAATTCTTACTATATTTATTCGAGTCAAAGTGTAATGTAGAGTTTCCTAACCTGCAATCTAACAAACTAGGTTAAAAAACACGTGGTCTTGCAATTAAACTCGTGATAACTTTGGCTGACATACGTTCCAAGTATTAAAATGTGACATAGATGATAAGCATATAATGATGTTACAGAACTGAGCATGGCTGGCCATGAACAACCGAAACTTTTTGTTATTTAAATCAAAATTTTAGTTTGAGACTGACCGTCACACCCAACAATATCATACTACCCTCTTACATCCTATAGAACATTCTGTGCACCCGATATAAGCTAAACAAATTACGTTTTAGATAAGTTTGTCAGTATCGCCAGTGTAAATGCGGTGATAATTCACACAAAAACAATGTTTTCTACTGTATTATACAATCCGTAAACGTGAGCATACAAGCCGCAGAGTTACACATTGTTATGGAAAGGAGAGAGTGTTGGTGCTTCGTGAATCCTTGACTTATAAATGCTAGTCAAGACGCGGAGCGCTTCAGTGGTAAACTCTTGTTCGAATAGATCGGTTATTCGTATGGGAAAGACTTTCTTACCAGCGTAATTGGTATAGTTTGAAACACGGACAGTCCGGAAGTTTGTGATCATTGGTTGAGGAGAAGCAGAGTACAGAGAGTCTCACCATGCTACCATTGTCAGTCTTATCTACACTATTGGTGGTTTTATCGATCGCTTCACCCCGCGAAGCTTACAGAATCTTAGCCGTATTCCCATTCAACGGACTTAGCCACTATGCGATGTTGGGTCGACTCACGGAAGAATTAGCAGCACGTGGTCATCGAGTTGACGTTGTGAGCCATTATCCGTTGAAGAAGCCGCGTCCGAACTATAATGATATTATAAGCTTGGCCGGCACTATACCATTCTTGAAAAATAATATGACTTACGAATTCGGCACTAAAGAGCTGGCAGACGATAATTTGATTCACACCCTCGCAACAACTTTTGGTGGTGACTTGTGCGACTTGATGGACCTTCCAAAATTCAGAGAGCTCATTAAAAACCCACCGCAAGATCCCCCGTACGATGCTGTTATCGTTGAAGTGAGTAATTACCTAAGAAGTCGATAGAAAAACTATGATAGAAATAGACATCTTCGATCTGTCCTGTTCTTTTGATTTGTTCCAACGATTAACAATTTTAATACAGACGTAAGGTCCACGTAGGCATTCACTGGGTGAGAGGAAAAAATCACAATTTTATTACACTTGTCACAAGCAAATTTATCGCATTAGTATATGATAAGTTTTTTCTTTCCATGCAAGAGCCACGAGTATTGATATAATTCAAGATAATTGCGCTTAAGTAAATGCTCGACGGTATATTTTATATAGTGCAACAATTCGTCGGAGTGTCTGGTGAAAAAAAATTCTTACAGCTGGTGTCACTATGTCAATAAATTTGTAGCCTTGGGTAGTAAAATACTTTCACAAATAACCTTTAAAACAGAAAATGAAAAATGTCTCTAAAAATGTATCTTAAAAGGAGGGAGGGGAGGGAGCACAGCTTTGCCGATCTAAAATCATACCGTATCATTTTACAGAAAATGAAAACACTTAGAGCAATTGGAGTCTGAGAGCTTTATTATTTAAAGTTTCATGAAAGTTTTAGAATTTTTTCATTGAAATTAATAACAAAATGACGGCGTGGTGCATATAATTTAATAATTTCAATTGAAAAATTCTGAAATGTTTTTCAAACTATGAATACTAAATACCTCAAACTCAAATTGCTCAAAGTGTTTTTATTTCCAAGCTCCTAAAAATAAGTATGATTTTAGACCGTCCAATCATCAATTTAGTTTGAAATGAAAAATATGAAATTGGTATTTCAAATGAGTTATGGGACGTACGATGACATGTATAGGCAGTGTAGGCATAAATGATATGATTTTGCCAAATTATTGAGATATGACGTATTGTTTTTTTATTATATTTTGCCTATGAATTTTTTTTCTTGACACGCAACTGCGGACCATCTTATCACGTTCTGTCGTTATTGCGTCGCCTGTTACGTCACGTCATCATTCCACTGCACAAAAATAACCGTAGAACTGGAGCAGTCGATGATGGACTTTTATAAATATCGTCTTTTAAAATTAGTTTTCCAGCGCAGTCGTTCGGAAACAGTTTTGAAGATTCTCAATGCTAGATCTAGCAGGCAGTCTCCGTCATTGAAGAATATTATAAGCACCGAAATGAGACGCTGTCTGTTTACGGAATATCATTCAAAACACTATTTAGGCCTTTAATATTTGAACATTTGATCGCACAATTTTTTCCTGCGCCGTTTCCTCATTGGCCAACAGCCGGCATAGGCTGGTACTTTAGTTTCATGCCTACTACTGTGAAGCGAAAGGCTTTTCAGAACCAACGTATAATTTGTAAACCGGTTAACAACGTTGCCTCATGTCCGCATAATTTATTTTCAAGTGATGAAATCTATACCCAGAGGGATTAACGAATGTTATAACCGAGTTACTTCGTGCAGATATTCGGGTCAACTTGCTATCTAGCCTTGGGACAACATCTGAAGGTTCCGGTTGTGGCCGTCGTTACATCCCCAATATGGCCTTGGGCGAATGACATGGTCGGGAATCCGGACAACCCAGCTTACATACCCCATGTTTTTTCGGGACTCAGTGGCCGGTTGAACTTTTGGCAACGACTTCAGAACACCCTGTCCCTTTGGGGGGTAAAGTTAACCTTCGCTCATTATACCGCTGATCAAAACGACAAGATCAAGAAATACTTTGGCCCGCGAGCTCCGAGTCTCGACGAGGTCCAGAGGGACGTGTCCTTGATTTTGGTAAACTCGCATCACAGTTTCAACGGAATCAGGCCATTCACTCCAGCCGTTGTCGAAGTCGGCGGAATGCACGTTCGAGAGAACGCAACGCCGCTGCAAAAGGTAAGTAATTTTAATCGCAATTGCGTGGAAATCAATAGTGAATGTTTTTATTCGTTCCGCAGGACCTGCAGAAGTGGTTAGATGATAGCACAGACGGCTTTGTGTTTATGTCCTTCGGCTCTATGCTCAAGCTGGAGAGCTTTCCTAGGGAAAAATTGCTAGCCATATACTCTTCGTTAGCGAAGCTTGCTCCGATTCGGGTTATAGTTAAGGTGGCAAACGCGACGGAATTAGCACCCGGCTTACCGAGCAACGTTTTCACTGTTCCATGGGTTCCTCAAATGGCTGTTCTACGTAAGTTTTCAACGCAATTACGTGTCCGACTTTTGTACCAGGTTAATCCCACCAGAAACTTGATTTTCTTGAATGAAATACGAGGGCTGTCGTAGTGATGTTTTTTTGTTCACCCGTTAGAACAGCAGTGAACTTGTGCGATTATGGCTGGTGTTTAGATTTCTCTCGGGAGATGGTCGAGATTCGATTCGTCTCTAATTCCTCCCGCGATGCTTCGTATATACACATTCATACTGTGAATACGATTTAGAATTCATTCACGGAATATACTCGAACAGATTCGAAGTATTGTTAAAATATTGTTCGAGACATTTGTAATCTATAATGTTATCGAATGAATACACCGTTCATCTTAGAACACAAGAATATTCGAGCGTTCGTCACCCACGGTGGCCTCATGGGAACCATGGAAGCCATCCATTGCGGGGTACCCATGATTGGGGTAGCTATGTTCGGCGATCAGGCTCAGAACATCGAACTCTGCGTAAAAAAAAATATGGCAGTGTCTGTGAGCCGGGATGAGCTGACCGAAAAGAATCTTGATGCCGCTTTCAATGCTGTACTACGCGATTCATCGTACATGTGAGTTATATTGATAAAGCGTAGATTTGTCAAGGAATCTTTTTGCCTACGAGCCTGACGTGACATCGTGAAAACCGTGTGAATTTCATTTTTTAGGAAAGCAGCGAAGGAAATGTCTGCCAAATTTCGAGACCGACCACTGAGTGCTATTGACACGGCGATATTTTGGGTGGAATACGTAACAAGGAACGGAAGGACGAGTCTCAGGTCACCTGCTGTGGACTTGACATGGTGGCAAGTCGCGTTGTTGGATGTTTACGGGGTTCTTCTTCTGGCCGTTATTCTCGCGTTGTACATACTCAAAGTTATTGCGAAGAAGGCAGTGAGAGTGGTTATCGGAAGTGATAGGAAAATGAAGCTAAGGACCAAAAAGAAGGAATAACGAACGAATTATTTTAATAAGATATTGTAATTACATTTGATAAGCGGTTCATCGTTTCACTGATTTACTTGGTTATGTAAGCTATCGCAGTTCATCGAAATTTTTTAAAATCTTGGCGTAATGAATGCGTGATCGCACAAAGCTCACTTTTTGTGGAATGAAAAGCAATTACAATAAACGCTAAAAAGTAACTAATAATTTATCTAGGCATTTAAACGATTTTATCAGTATATTCTTTACTTAATAATAGTGATAGCAATTGCGATACTTATACAAATGCCGATGGTCATTAGGGGCCATACTTAAATTACGTAACAAACGTAAGGGAGGGGGGGGGTCAGACTCGATTGTTACACTTTGTTACGATACGGGGGAGGGGGTCTTTTGATGCTTGTACGTAATTTTTTGAATTGAATGTAAAATTTTTTGATAATTAATAAAAAAATTCAAACTGAATTCCCGCGCCAGATTCTGTTATAGCCAAACCTTTAACATTTTGAAACTAGCGCGCTGCGGTAGCTCTTGGCATTAGATCACTCAACTTACAGTAATTAAAACACTTAATAATTAATTAATAATTAATAAATAGAAGAATAATGAAAAATACAAATGATTTTAATAAAATTTTATGCTATTTCGTTATTTGATTCCGAAAAATTACGTACAATTTGGGACGGGGGGGGGGGGGGGGGGGGGTTGACATTTTGTTATGATCTGTTACACAGGGGGGGTAGGGGTTGAAAAGTTCTTCAAATTCCGTTACGTAATTTAAGTACGGCCCCTTATCGTTTCCTTACGAAATAATAATGCCTGCGGACATGTCTCAACGTTACTCAGCAGAAATTGAACCGTCTTGTCAATTACTGGCAATCCCAATACTTTCTGTCTGGAATAGAATTATCTGTAGTTGAATATAAACGAACAATTATGTTTGCTGTTTCTGCAACAAATGGGATTCACACGTCAAAAAGAAGCAAATCTTGAGTGACTTGTTGGAATGTAGTGGGATAAGTTTATCATCGAGGCACCTGGAAATAATAATAAGACGACCGTCCAGTTGACGATAATGCTATTCGAAGAACAATGGACTCGCACAGTAGTAAGTGACGCGGCACTTGCCTAATGTAAATGTATTCACTGCGGATGTGAAATAAATTAGAATAGGAAAGTTTGTAAGAATAAAGTGAAAACAACTCGTTAAAATGAACGAAGAACAGGATATCTTATTTTTGAATTTCATCGCTCGTAATCTATTTGTCTGCAAAGGTTATCTTTGTTATTGCTCCTTTATTTTCAGGCCCGCAGCGTGGAAGATGTTGACAGAGTCTTATCTGGTGAAAAAAGTAGCGAAGAGACCGGTTAAAAACAGAGATTTTGGATAGAACTACGAATCGTGCGAGTATTCAAAAAAGTTCTTCTATCTTTCACCCCGTTGATAAAAGTTGTTTGCTCAAATTGTTAATCTTGAATTGATCTTTACCTTCATGAGGCATATATTCTGCGCTTTACGGGATTACCCAACCTTTATTCCTACGTATAAAGTAACAGTGTCACACAGTTGAAATATTTATTATGGCGGATATTTTTTGCGTAGAATTCAACTATTAACAAAATTTGAAATGAAACAATTTATCCTGAAGCTTTTTTAATTTCGTATATAACGAACAAAACGAGTTATCGCTAAACCGATACGATTGTTTGTTTTTCGTAAAACATACATTAGACATGCTAATAATCAGTTTAAAAATCTGAAATAATTTGTACGTATTGTGAATTTTGTTTCAAGCAAAAAAATTGTATGGGCTTGCTGATGTCTCATTTTGTTCGTTAAATACAAAATTGAAAAGCCTTTGAAACAATTGTTCCATCTTTAATTTGCTGATAGTTGAATTTTTCGCAAAAATTATCCACAGCATAAATATTTGAAATATGTGACGTGAAATTAAGGTTCGAGATCCCCTTTAACTAGTTGAAGGAAAAGTTTGACTTGGATAACTTGTCGACAAATTTTGATCCAAAAATTTTCAGATCCAAGATCGAAGTAAGAAAATAACTTTCAAGTTAGTTTATAAATTTTATAAACAAGTGTTCCAGTGCAAGAGTATATTTGCGGAAGTTAATTATCTACTTCGACTCGTCTCATCAAATTATAGGCTGGAGTTTTGTAGTAAAAATGGCTGATTATGTCCTACACCTGTTGCTGGGTGACGAACGACAAAACAAGCTTGTCGAGAAAATCTTTGGGGACAGTCACGCAGCACGACGTTCTTCATTATTCGATTGCGCAATATATTTGTTGCACGTCACTCTCCTAAGATGTTATTTTTCCAGTGAAATTACATCTTGCGGTCAAAATATTCCGCTCAACATTTACTCATACGAAATCTAAAATGTTATGTAACATTTAAGTAATCGAGTTTCGCCAAGACTCTACGCTAACAACGAAGGCAGTGAATTGCTAAATTAACTAGCATTCAGACAAAATACTTCAATAATTGCACGAAGCTACCAGTTTCCGATAGCCGTAACAATTACGTGGCATAAGGTCAAGTTTTATCTGTCTCGATGTTTTCTGCTGTCGCTGGAGGCTCTCCTCGTGGTACATGAATGCACGATGTGAGTGTAGAAGTATTTCATTCCATGTCATACGTAGGTTAAACAATCAATCCACAATGCAATGCAGCAATTGCAATGAATTTATAACGCGTGTGCGTTGGTTCGTTGTCTAGTTCAATAATTGCTAGTCGTCATTCTACTCCGAGCTTCGAAGCTCTTTTATGTGTCTAAATTATACCGGAGGAAAGTAATCTTGATAAATGAAAAAATAATCCCTTTGCACGACGAATCAAGCCACACATAATAATTAAATGTTCACGTAAGTTTGCTAGTGTTGAGGACTAGGAACTTTTATATAAGTCTAATTGGTGTGCGTGTGAGATACAGGAGATAGTTAGAGGCAGCGCTCATTATTATACTGCCGTTCTTAAATGTAATCAACTTAATAAATGATTGCTCTAAAAAAATAGAGTATGTGTTATTACTAACATACAACAAGTGCGGCTAGTGTTCTGTTCTTAGTGCCGGAGTGTTCGCGAACTGAACTAGCCGATCTTCTTATCTTCTAAGAGAATTCGAAATTAGCGTGTCTCATTGTATGAACTATTTCCTTGCGAATATGTTGGTGGCAAATAACCAGACTCACATTTGTTAGATGTACATTAAACTGCAAGACCTTGTTAATAATTAAATAATAGTTATCAAGTGATTTTTAAGATTTCTGTTCAAGTATTGGAAGGCCTGGACGGCTATACTTTGCGCAAGCCCAGAAGAGAATACAAGAATTCGCCATGAGGATGTTTGGCTTCAACGTTCTACTGGTAATCATTGCGGCTATATCACTCGGCGGAGCGTACCGAATTTTAGGCGTTTTTCCGCTGAATGGAAAGAGCCACTTTGTTATGTTCGATCAATTGATGAAAGGATTAGCAAAACGTGGTCACCAAGTGGACGTCGTGAGTCATTTCCCGCTGAAGAAACCGTTGCCGAACTACACCGACGTCGTTGATCTGTCCGGAACCATGCCTGCAGTGCTGAACAATATGACCTATGATTTTGTAAAATCGGTTCTGACTAACTCCGCAGTGGTTCCTCTGCTCGCAACTCAGTTTGGCGGTGAACTCTGCGATCTCATGGATCATCCACGTTTTAGAGAGATTATAAAAAATCCTCCGAAAGATCCTCCTTATGATCTTGTAATCACGGAGGTGAGTCTAGTACAATCTGTAAAACTAGCTTTATACGTTTTTTGGGTATTGCACGTCCCCTTATTAGATGACAGGGTGTTGTTCCAAAATGTCAATGGTCTCGTATTTGGATTCGTCGCCGAATAAAATCCACTATTTTGCCACTCGGCCGTGTTCACGGGTTGCGAGAAATCAAATGACTAGAACTTGGAGAAAAATTTTTCATCCTGAACGTAATCTCAGAATGACTTTTCAGATATTCGGTTCCTCCTGCTACTTAGCCCTTGGTCAACATTTCAATGTCCCCGTCGTGGGTGTCGCCACTTGCGTATTAATGCCGTGGGCAAACGACATGGTTGCAAATCCCGACAATCCAGCCTACATACCAAACGTTCTTTCGGACAATTTTGCTCCGATGAACTTTTTCCAAAGAGTAAAAAACGCTCTGAGCTTGTGGAAAGCAAAATGGGATTTCGACACCTACAGCGTTTATCAGGACGATAAAATAAAGAAGTATCTCGGCCCTAATTCGATAAGTCTCAGAGAAGCCGAACGAAACGTGTCATTGATCCTTGCCAACTCTCACTACAGTTTGCACGGAGTCAGACCATACACAACGGCTGTTGTCGAAGTCGGAGGACTTCACATTCCGCAAGAAGTAGACGCACTGCCCAAGGTGAGTTATGTGCATCATTTCACGTACTGCGAGCTGTTGATGGGCTGCATCGACGTTTTCCGTGATAATTGAATTTTTTCTTTTACAGGATCTGCAAAAGTGGTTGGACGATAGCAAAGACGGTTTCGTGTACATGTCTTTTGGATCCATGATAAAAATAGAGTCGTTTCCAAAGGAAACCCTCGCTGCCTTGTACAATTCGTTGAAGAAGTTGGCACCAGTTCGCGTATTGATAAAAATAGCAAAACCGCAAGAATTACCACCTGGTCTACCGAGCAACGTTCTAACTCTATCTTGGGTACCTCAAGTACCAGTCCTCAGTAAGTATCGATTTTCAGTACGTTCAGTACGGGAATTCAATCGGGACCGTCGTTGTCAAGTGTAACATTCATTTTCACCCAAGGCTACTCATCGGATCGTTGAGCTAGACTTAATTATTACCTGTTGATTTCTGCTACCCGTAGGTCACAAACACGTGCGGGTATTCGTGACTCACGGAGGTCTTATGGGAACTCAGGAAGCGATTCATTGCGGGGTTCCAATGATAGGGATTCCACTTTTCGGAGATCAAATGCAGAACATCAAGCTTTATGTGAGGAAGAAGATAGCAGTGGCTCTGGATCATGATCAACTAACAGAGGAAAAATTGGACACAGCTTTCAGAACCGTGCTAGGCGATCCTTCGTACTTGTAAGTAATCTGTCCACATACACGTAACCGCCTATATGATAATGGTATGGTCAAAGATCAATTCTAATTTTTTTCTCAAAACCTTAGACAAGCGGCAAGGAAATTCTCTATTGAATTTCGAGATCGCCCAATGAGGGCGTTGGACACGGCTACTTTCTGGATTGAGTATGTTATTAGACACGGTGGAACAAATCTCAAGTCACCAGCGATGGAGTTAACTTGGGGGCAAATTTCACTGCTGGATATATATGGGGCTCTGTTTCTATCCGTTGCTCTCAGCGCGTACTTGGTTAAAGTTATAATTACTACCCTAATAGCGATAGTTACTGGGAGTGATATAAGCAGTGTCAAGCACTCTAAGAAAGTAAAATAATTCGCAAACGTAGTCAGGTTGAGTAACCCGTGTAATATGTAACCAGTAAACGTCACAGGTTTAGCTTTAACATACATTTCGCACATCAAGCTTCTACGTCAAATTTATCAACAACGACACTTATCAATTTCCGAGAATTTTTGATTTTGGATCAGATGATGATGCGGTTTCGCTGAAAGAAGACGCTACGCGCCACTTCGTTTGACTGTGAGATCGTATCACACGTGGCCATCTGCTTTGCGTTTCACCTACTGACAAATTACAGTATTTCATATTTCTTACAGAACTCTATTGTTCGCCACTGCGTGTCCCTGTATAATTTGATAATACTCGTACTTAATTAACTGGTGTATGCGATTACAAACAAATTATATCAAAGATCTCGTACGGTAATGTGAAATAAAATTTTTAAAGGGTACAAGAATTGAGTATCGTGTGTGACCGTGAGACTCCACTCTGATGTCATCGGGTGATAACAATTTGGTCGTAATGTCAAGAGTTTATCTTAATGCTGTTATTAAATGTCGAAATTCAAAGCAATAGAGGACAATCAAATTTAATCTAATTTACATAGTTGAGATCGTACCTACTTAAAATATTATAAATATAATGTAAATAACAATAGAATTCGCACTTTTCACAAATCGCCATTATGGCAAAGCAAATGAAAAATTTACCTTTCGTAATCAATATACCTTCTACGCGAATCCTAGTCAGTTTGACAAGAAACGATTGGAACCCAATTAATGGAAAATTAGCCACAAGAAAAATCTCAGACAAATACATGAACAAACAGCGCTTTCTGCGTATCTAATAGTGATGGAGCTGAGAAACTTTCGGGTGGGGAGTGAAATCAAGCCAGTAGGGGTAAACAAGCAGTGAATAGTCCGAAACTGAAGTTTATTATATCATGGGTCAGCCAAATGACGGGTTCCGAAAATTAATGCTATTCATTATCCAAACGACGCCCGATGTGTGCATTTCGTTAGGAACAGTGTGATCTCCAACTGTAGTGATTTTGACCGCTAAAGTTACAATCGTTTACGGTTTGCTTAAATGAACAAGTAGTGGCAATTGTGCAATTAACAACCTGTAAAGGCTATTTTATACCGGCAGAAGAAAATACGAGGACATAAAATGAGGCTGTTTGGTCGCATAATTTTATTCGTTGTTATGTTAACCATATCACACGACGAAGCGTACCGAATTTTGGGCATATTTCCGCTCCGGACGAAGAGTCACTTTTTGATGTGTGAGCAGCTGATGAAAGGATTGGCAAAACGAGGCCATGTGGTGGACGTTGTTAGTCCGTTTCCAATGAAGACACCTTTCCCCAACTACAACCAGATCATAAATTTGGAAGGGTCCGTTATTGGTCTACACAACAATCTGACCTACGATTTTGCTTTATCGAACCTGTTAGACAAGGCCATTATTCCCGCCATTGCCACTACATACGGTAATGACTTGTGTGACCTAATGGCACTTCCGGAGTTCCAGAAGATCATCAAAAATCAGGAGGATTCTCCTTACGATTTAGTTATCGTAGAGGTAGGTGAAAATTGTAATCGTAGAACCGCAACCTACGAATTGTCTGTGTCGCCGCAAAATTGCGCGGTGATTTATGAGCTGACAAATTTCAAGCTAAATCTCTTAACTCTTCACACGATTGGTCAATTGTTCCGTCCTTGCCTTACGATCTTGTAACTTATGTAACTTATCGAAATTGCAAACAGTTGTATCTGTGCGGCAGTGTTGCTTGAAAATATCGCTTGGACTACTCGCATCCTAATTATCTCGTCTAATTACGCTGAACGTTGCGTTCTACCACTGCATGAATATTCCAACGGAACAATGACCATAATAAACATGTAAATATTGCGCTGTTTGTTAATAACATCATTTATGCATTACGATCCAACGAATTCGTCGTCTTTTAATTCTTTCCGTCGCAATGATCGATTTGTGATCAAAGTAAGCGGGGCGAAACTTATGCAGTGAACCAAGATCAAAATTGATCTTTTTTTGCCATACACTGGGTTTACTCGTCACGTTAATAATACATCCCATTCACAAACCATTATTCTTTCCAGCTATTCGGTGCCAACTGTTATGCGGCTCTGGGCCAACATTTCAAAGTTCCCGTTGTCGGTGTCGTTACGAGCGCCGTGTGGCCGTGGGTGAACGACGTCGTGGCAAATCCTGATAATCCAGCCTACATTCCTCATACATTTTCAGGTTTAAACGTTCGAATGAATTTTTGGCAACGATTTCAGAACGCTCTGACGTTGCTGAAGGTAAAATTTGAATACTGGTATTACAGCGATAAACAAAATGAACAGATAAAAAAGTACATTGGGAACCACGCGCCCAGCCTGGACGAAGCCATGAGGAATGTGTCCTTACTTCTAGTCAATTCGCACTACAGCCTTAATGGAGTCAGGCCGATGACTATGGCCGTAGTTGAAGTCGGAGGACTTCACATTGCAGATACCCCAGACCCGTTGCCGAATGTAAGTTCTGGTTTGCGTTACGGGCGGAGAGTCAAAATCCCAAAAGACCAAAAAGTCGACTGGTTGAAAACCTGAAGATTTCGAGATACGAATTTTGAAACAAAAAAAGAGCAGCGTACCGAAGTTGGGATTTTCGATAAATCACCCGGTAGAATAACCGCTTTTCCTAAAGTTCACTTAACCGAACGCTCTCTAATCCGAAATAGTATATTTCACAGTTAGCGTACTAAGGTAGTCATTACGAAGGCCTTCGGCCCGTGCATGTATCACTACGATTCGTGCTGGTCGTGGTGGAAAACATTGCCCTGGCCACATAATGACTACCTTAGTACGCTAACTGTGAAATATACTATTTCATAACAGTCGGCATTCCGAATGACCAAAGCATAGAATCTGGAGATACAGAAAAACGAAAGTTCCGAAATAAATATTGAGAGCGGCTAATCCTTCGAACAGGCGAAAAACCGAAAAAATTAGTAGTCGACAATAAAAGTTCAGAAGGAGCGTATGATCAGTATGATCCGCAAAATGCAGAAGGGCCGGAAAGCCGAAAGGCCGCGATACGCTTGTCATACTGTCGCAGAGAATATATGGATTTCTGACGTCATCCAACGTGTCGGTATTTTGGTCATTCTGTTTTTATTCAACCATTTGAGTCTTTGGTCAGTCGTTATTCATAACTTCGGATTCGTAGGTTTTCGACAAAGGCTCGAGTCTGACATTTGAAAAGTCGATTTCTCGCCTGTTCGGTATTTTTGCAATTCAATATTTTGCCCTTTGTAATCTTGGCCATTCTCAATGAAAGAAATGTCGGTATTTTTGCGTTCTCAGTTTTTATTTTTATGGTCTTTCTACGATTTTAACCGTCGGTAGTTTGACTTTCGGAATTTCGTTGCACCGACTTTTTGGTCTTTCGCATTTTTGCACCCCATCCTGCGTTACTACATTCACTTTGTTTAAACAATTATGAATTCATCTCCTCGGAAAATCATAATAAAGAACTTGACTTCCTCTTTTCTTTTTCACAGGATGTACAACAGTGGCTGGACGACAGCAAAGATGGTTTCGTCTATATCTCGTTTGGATCCATGGTGAAAATAGAGTCATATCCTACAAAATCGTTGAACGCGCTTTACGCATCCTTGGCAAAGTTGGCACCGGTACGCGTCCTAATGAGAATATCAAAACCAAACGAATTGCCGCCTGGGCTACCAAGCAACGTTATGACTCGTCCGTGGATTTCGCAATTTGCTGTACTTCGTAAGTGTTCAAGCGGTGTAGACATCGATTGTAGGAGGAAGTTGTAAACGGCATTTTTTTAAATTCCTGCCAATACGAATTATCATCACACCCCGCAACTAAACCTCAGATTTTAATGATTAATCGACCAATTATTGATACTTCTAGGGCACAAAAACATAAAGGTGTTCGTAACTCACGGCGGTCTTATGGGAACTCAAGAAGCAATCTATTGCGGGGTTCCAATGATCGGCGTACCTCTGTTTGGAGATCAAATGCAGAACATCGAGTTTTACGCAGAGAAAAAAATCGCAGTGAGTCTGGATCATAAAAATCTCACAGAGGAAAACTTGGACGCTGCCTTTAGTACTGTGCTGAATGACCCAACATATTTGTGAGTGATGTCTTTATCCACACTGCCGTGAATGAACGCACTTAAGGTCATCAGAATACCGTTTGAGGCCTAATGGTGTTTAAAATTCGTGGGCTACTGACTCTCACCTTACTCATGTAACAGTAATGAGATTCACCATAACATTTCAGGAAAACAGCAAAGAGATTATCTGAAGAATTCCGAGACCGCCCAATGACCGCGATGGAAACAGCCACTTTCTGGGTTGAGTATGTGGTCAGGTACGGTGGGACAAATCTTAAATCTCCTGCTATGGAATTAACTTGGTGGCAGACTGAGCTATTCGACGTCTACGGAGCTTTGCTCTTGGCTGCCAGCCTCGCTGTACATTTGTTAACAGTCATAATTAGTAAACTTTCAGCAATTGTTCTAAGAACCGAGAAGAGAAGCGTGCCCCGTTCTAAAAAAACGAAGTGAGGTAGATACTCGATATACAGTTAATTGTAAGATCGGTTAACGTATAATGTCGAAGTGCCACGCGTGTACGAACGTGTTGATGGCACTTGTATTTTTTCCAACAATTCTATATCGATCGACCTGAAACCAGCGTATGTGTATGTTACGGAATCCATTAACAAGATAGAGTAAACGGATCGACTGCGAGCCATTGTCATTCAAAATGGCGAACTGTGATATCACTCGCCTCCTATTTGGTCACGATAGCGTTTGAACAAATCTTGATCGTCTGGTTCCAATGCGTCATCTACCTCGGCAATAGATTTATATCAGTCTAGATCAAGTTTTTTTCCTTCCTTTTTTTGAGGTCACCTAACACTTGCACAATGTTTCACCAAACAGATTACACTCCGAATTGGTACATGTACACAGCTACATACCTATGTATAGCAATCTGAATCGCAACCTGTATCGGCTCCGTAGCGTATCTGTAAAGTAATATTGCTCACTTGAGATTCGCTAGCTGTATTTGTGCTATAATTTTGATTGTTATCAGGGTAAGCTGTACCATTTACGTAAAGGAGAAAAAAATCCGTCCGTGTATATCTTCGACAAAAATTTTTAATCCCAATTACTCCACTCGTAATACAAAACTTTTAAATTATACTCAGTATTTTTTGTCTTTTACTGTTAACATTGATTTTGAATTTCAGTTCTACGTTTCTGTAGTATCAGTTCAGTAATCTTCCATATATATAGATATCAGCTTGAATGCGGTAACAGCTGTGATTAATGTCTTGTAGAATGGTTTATTTACACAGGATCAATTCGCCCAGCTGCTTAATTGACAGTAAAATCTCATTACGTTTTCTAGACAAGACTATACACCCCATGAGTTACAACAAGAGCGGGTGCTTTTGACTGGAAGCATCTCAATCTGGTGCTATTCATCGCTTTAATCATCGAGACGAAGCAACCGGCGACTAACCTTCGAATACTGACTTTATATCTACTCACAGCATATAAACTCAGGTGTAATCAGGGACTACAACTCACTGATACACTCCGAATCAAGCGTAATACTTAACGAAGCTTGTTAATACTGTGAGTCTGACTATACTGCCAAAAAATCTTGATAGCGTTTAACATTTTCGCGTGAATTTACATTGGATTATGTTTGACCAGATTCTCAGATAGTCGGTCAACTTTTCAGGATCAGAGCTAATGGATTTGTTCGAGGGGAGTAAATATGACTACGATGTCAGAAATCATGTTACCGTAATCCTGTTTTCCAAAAGTCTCGTGCTGGGGAAATCTGAAAACCTCCATTAGGATTATCGATTCGTTATACAGTATGCAGATCGATGAAGCTCTATGAGTACCTGATGGTACGCTGCGATAAGCCCTCCCCCCACTCCGAAGCAGTGACAACGATTTATCGTGATGGTGACATGGATCGTTACATGCGTATTTTGAAATGGTTGATAGGAACCAAACGGATTACATATTTGGCTTAGTAAAATGCTGAGCGTTGTTACGACTACTTTCGAGTTGTGCACACGGTGGGACCGTGATAAGGTTTGATAGTAACCTAATATCATGTGAGTTGTATTCATGTGTACTTGTCGAAGACTTCAGTTCGATTTCAACAATCAACGGATAACGGTATAGTTGAGCCCAAAGAAAGAATGAAGCCGACACATCTGCTGCTGATTTTGTTCTGCGCAATCTGCCTCGCACGAAATGTCGAGGGAGCTAGAATATTGGGAGTGTTTCCCTTGCCAGGAAAGAGTCATTTCGCAATGTTCAAAGAAGTGATGAAAAGCCTTGCCAAGGCGGGGCACCAGGTTGATATGGTTAGTCACTTTCCGCAGAGGAATGCACCTCCAAATTACAACGATATGATCAGTTTAGCAGGCATAGGTATTACAGTGGTCAATAACATGTCATATGAATTGGTGAAAACCTTCGCTGGTGCGGAATTGCAAGATCTAGTTCAATTGACTGGAAACGATATTTGCGAAGCACTTGGACATTCCGAGGTGCAAAATTTGATAAAAAATCCGCCAACTGATCCACCGTACGATTTAGTCATTACAGAGGTAAGCCATGTTTGTTGATGACTTCAACTATCCTTGATTGAATCAAATAATCACAAGCTTGAACACGTGAATCTGATTTCCTGGAAATTGTTCACTTGCAGTTGTTCTATGCTAGCTGCTACTTTGCCTTCGGAAGGCATCTGAAAGTTCCGGTAATTGGTCTATCTTCTTCAACGATAGTGCCTCAAGCCAACGCACCACTTGGCAATCCCTTGAACACAGCCATCGTATCCGAGATCTCGGACCGCCCGGCTTCGCACATGAACTTCAGGCAGCGACTCACAAACACGTTAACCACCGTGTACATGAATTTACAATCTAGATATTACATGAAAGCACAGAACGACATGGTCAAGAAGTACTTCGGGCCAGACATGCCTGACGTTGAAGAGCTTGAAAGGGACATGTCCCTACTTCTGGTCAACACCCACCCTATTTTTCACGGTATCAGACCGTTGACCCCGGCTGTTGTAGAGGTCTCAGGTCTGCACATCCATGATGATAACTCAACAATACCGGCGGTAAGCTTTCTTGAACCTGATAAAATATGCCTCCCTGTAGGTTGGATCGATAGAAATTGGTGCTCGGTTTAACACTGAATTGAATTAGTTCAATATTGTATACGTAGAGCTTACTCTGTTATTGCTTCATTTGCCTCAGAGAATGATACAGAATTGCACAAGTTATCAATATTAGGGATATTTTCAAAAATTTATCGACTCAGAGTCTCAATGAAATCGATCAATCAAATACAGTACTTAAGGAAATGGTTGAGCGACAGCAGCGACGGTTTCATCTACTTCTCGTTTGGCTCGCTGGTGATGTTTGAATCATTTCCGAGTGCGGATCTGGCTGAGATATACGCGGCATTTGCCAAGGTTGCACCACTTCGTATTCTGTTGAAAGTGTCGGATCCGAAAAAACTACCACGTGGATGGCCCAACAACGTGTTGCCTTTGCATTGGGTTCCACAAGTACAAGTTTTGAGTGAGTAGAAAAATTGAGATAACAATACCAAAGATTTGTAGCGCTCATGGTAAAGCATAATTTGGTCACCGGTTCCTTTTCTGAATAATAAATTCATATACATATACCTATTAATAAAAATTTTTGTTCTCAGAGCACAAAAATATTCGGGGCTTTATAACGCACGGCGGTTTGATGGGACTTCAAGAAGCAGTGGCTTACGCTGTACCATTGATCGGCATTCCTCTATTCGGCGATCAAATGGGTAACATAAATATTTGCGTGGAGAGAGGAATCGCCGTACGTTTGAATTACACGGATTTGAAGGCAGATAAGATTGTTGCAGCCATAAAGACTGTTACCCAGGACCCTAAGTATAAGTGAGTTCAAATTCCTTTCTACTTTGGTTAGTTTCCGTTTTTCGCTAAAACCATTTCAATTCAGGGAACTCAAACATTTACTTAGTGTCTAATATCTGCTATTTCTCTTCTGTTACAAGATTCTAACCAAATACTTAGATTCCTTTCAATTCTTTTTTCTTAGCGATTCACATATCGAGTTTTTTCTCTCTGCTTTTCTAGAAAGAACATGGTTGCAGTATCGAAGCAATTCCTGGACCGACCGAGGTCTCCTCACGATATAGCGGTTTTTTGGATCGAGTATATCCTGAAACATGGGGCAGATTCTTTGCGATCGCCAGCCACTAAGTTAACGTGGTGGCAAGTAGAGTTACTGGACGTATACGGCACCGTACTTGCTTCACTCCTGCTCATTCTCTACATCGTAAAGTTTATTTTTTCAACGATTCTTGGTCACGTTTTTCGAACAAGTGCATCATTACCTCTATCGAAGAAAACGAATTGAATCTAAAATACATCCGGAACTTTTGTCACAATGGTTGTGACATTGGTGTACGAACTTCACTCGTTGCAGATTATGTCGAATAGGCAGTTTATGTGTTCCTTAACTAATGATGATGGAGTACCTTGTGAAATTCAATATCACTGCACCCGCTTCATTAAATACAATCGCACAGATAATAAGTCGACAGAGACAGCAGCGATTGTTATACAGCTGCAGGAGACTTTACCCGTTATCAGATTCAGCAGTTTCCCTGTACCTTATACATAATAATATTATATTACATAACAACGTGATATTAAGCGAATGGCGGTGAAATGAAACAGATGCAGGAAACTGAGATACACATTTCTGTACGAACCGGTTATAAGTAAAATAATGACTATATGCATTTGATACTCTAATTTAGCATCGCAAGTGATTAGCATCCGTGATATACTGATATTCCGGAATGAAATGTATATCACTGTTTCTCTACGTATAGAACTACAAGAGAACCTCTTGGTTTATCGTTAATTATTACCTATTTTAGAACTCATTATTATTTGTCCTCATTTATTTTCTGACGTATGTTTGTTCATCGGAAAATTTATAGATACAGAGATATGTAATCGCCCGAAACCACGTATCTGTACACAATATCATATAATTAGCTTATCGCCGTACGTGTAAAAACGTAGATGCTGAAATGACCGTGTCACAAGTCAACTAAAAATTAAAGAAGGTGAGCTAGGCCGGTGTCGTTTTGATTCGACGGTAATATTGTATGTTATTGTCAGTTTTTAGTGTCCTAGAAATGTATATAATAATAGGAAGTAAATGCAAGCAAACCTCACTGTGAACGAAACTTCCGAACGTGATGTCTAACGCACTCTCTGAAGTGGCGAAACACTTACATCAAAGAACACAATGAATATTTCTTAACGGCGAAAATTCGGTAGTAACAGTCTGTCTGAATTTGAAAGCTGCACCACGTGCGTTTACTATTGAAGTATCAGATGTGCGGCCGAGAGTGATCGTTAACGCGATCTGAAATTATGCTCGCAAAATTCTAATCGCCAGAAATCACGGGGCGTAAAGCATGAAAGTAATTACGAGAGTAAGTGTAAAATACCTGATATGTGAGTATCTTGAGCTGAATGGTAAGTTCTCCACCGTGGAAAACTCTTGAGATAGCAAAGTTACAGCGATAGAACTCATGACTTGTATAATTTATACTATCGAAAGAAATAGAAATGGATAGATAGGCTTCTATGAAAAGATAAGATTGTCGCACTACGTGACTAATTGTACGAATTCGATAGCCAAGTCCAGCGAGTACCTCACGAGACGTGTTTGCGTGTAGTGGGTGATGTTAACCCGCTTTCCGACAATAAACAAGTGATAGTAAATGTAAGTCAAAATGAAGTTGACGTGCCTGTTGCTGGTTTCATTATCCTGCATAATCTGCTTTGGACGACATGCCAAGGGAGCCAGAATATTGGGAATGTTCCCTTTGCAAGGAAAGAGTCATTTTGCAATGTTTAAAGAGGTGCTAAAGAGTCTTGCCAATGCCGGACACCAGGTTGATGTTGTTAGCCATTTTCCGCTAGAGAATGCACCTCCAAATTACACTGACATAATCAGTTTAAGAGGCACAGGTATAGTAGTACACAACAGTATGACATATGAATTATTGCAAAGTATTAGCAGTGCACCTATGCAAGTTGTGATTAAATTGGCTGGAAACGACGTTTGTGAATCACTTGGAAAACCCGAAATGCAGAATTTAATAAAGAATCCTCCTACTGATCCACCGTACGATTTAGTCATTACAGAGGCGAGTTATATTACTTCATAATTTGGACTATACACTTAATGGAAACGAATCATTACAAAATTGAACGTGTGAATCCAATTCCCATCAATTTTTTCACTCGCAGTTATTCTTCGCGAGCTGCTACTTTGCCTTTGGAAGGCATTTGAAAGTTCCGGTGATCGGTTTGTCCTCTGCGACGATAATGCCTCAGGCCAACGCACCACTTGGCAACCCCTTGAACACAGCCATCGTATCCGAGATCTCGGACCGCCCGGCTTCGCACATGAACTTCAGGCAGCGACTCACAAACACGTTAACCACCGTGTACACGAATTTACAATCTAGATATTACATGAAAGCACAGAACGACATGGTCAAGAAGTACTTCGGGCCAGACATGCCTGACGTTGAAGAGCTTGAAAGGGACATGTCCCTACTTCTGGTCAACACCCACCCCATTTTTCACGGTATCAGACCGTTGACCCCGGCTGTTGTAGAGGTCCCAGGTCTGCATATCCATGATGAACATTCAACAATGCCTGTGGTAAGTACCATTGAAATGTACAAAATAATCAGATTCGTTTAGATAGAATCTCCTGACGGATCATTGTTACGGAAATTTGGATAAAATCCGCCGGCCTATGGTCTAGTTCAGTAGGAAATGAGAAAATTTATAATTTGATAATAGCATCTGATGAAATGGTTGGACGACAGTAGCGATGGCTTCATCTACTTTTCGTTCGGATCAATGATTCAGTTCGAATCGTTTCCAAGTGCGGACGTGGTCGAAATGTACGCAGCATTTGCCAAGGTCGCACCACTTCGTGTTCTGCTAAAAGTGGCGGACCCTGATAAATTACCACCGGGATGCCCCGATAATGTACTGCATCTTCCGTGGGTTCCGCAAGTCCAAGTTTTGAGTAAGTGGCGTAAAATAGGGGTAGAAATTGTACTAAAAAATTATTACACTTATTGACATACATAATTTGATCGAAGTTGTTGCTTCTGAATAACAAATGCATCCAATATTAGTGACAAGTAGATTTCGATTTCAGAGCACGAAAATATAAGAGGTTTCATAACACACGGTGGTTTGATGGGATTGCAAGAAGCAGTGGCCTACGCTGTACCATTGATCGGCATTCCTCTATTCGGCGATCAAATGAGTAACATAAATATTTGCGTGGAGAGAGGAATCGCCGTACGTTTGAATTACATGGATTTGAAGGCAGATAAGATTGTTGCAGCCATAAAGACTGTTACCCAGGACCCTAAGTATAAGTGAGTTCAAGGACTTTATTATTTCTGCAGCCAGCTTCTGTTTTCTGACAAAATCAAGAGAATTTCTTCGTAGTCACGAAGTTTTAATCAGATACTCATGTTCATTTGACGTTTTTATTTCTTAGCGAGTCAAACATTCAGTTATTTCTCCACAACTTTGTAGGAAGAATATGGATGCAGCATCGAAGCAATTTCTGGACCGACCAAAGTCACCGCACGACACGGCTGTTTTTTGGATTGAGTATATCTTGAAACATGGGGCAGATTCCTTACGATCACCAGCGATTAAGTTGACGTGGTGGCAAGTTGCCCTGCTTGACGTTTACGGAAGCGTACTAGCTGCGCTTTTGCTCGTTCTATATGCTTTTAAGATTATTTTCTTCTGTATTGTAAGGCGTGCTTTTCGAACGGGTAAAATGTCACCATTAGCGAAGAAAACTAACTGATTTGTGAAAATCATCTGAATCTTTCGATTCATCCGGCTGTAAATTTTTGCGCGAACCTCATTAAAACCAGACCAAATCGAATGGGAGCCTAGTACGGTCTACTACTTTTACTCCAAAAAGACGCACGTGGCCGGCTGTCTGGTGGCTGTCTAAAGAGTCCTGATGACGCGAACGATCTTGCGCCGGCAGATAGGCAACCGAATTTATTGTCTAGGTTACAATCAGTCATAGATCCAGGCATACAATACATCTATACACGTACATACATACATGCGTATATATATATAGACACAAGACCACACAGCGGGTTATAGAAGGGGTTTTCTTATTCTATTTTATACCAGTCCTCAGTCGCACGGAAATAACTCCCGTATACGGACGTGCTCTGGTCAGCAGGGAAGTGTAAACCTTCGGGACTAGTTAATCCGAGTAATCTCGGGTAGGTATCCGCTTATTCTTAACCATTACAGCTCGGTGACGAAGTGTACGAGTGATCCTTAACAGGTAACTATTCAACAGTTGTATCTGTATACATAACCAACGCAAAATGGTGGAACAAACGTTTGGAAATCGTGGATGATCACGAAGAAACACGTACGAATTGTTCGCACGATAAATGTTTATGGATTAAAGGCGGTTAATTGTATTTACCAGTGTCCGGGTTGCGTACGATAATTCAGAGTTCATTTTTAATTAAATGACCATTTCATAAATGGAGAAAATTGAAGGTAGATGGTCAGCACAGTTTCTACATTTACAAAAATCGTTTATTTATAACGACTTTCTACATTAATTTCTACCTAAATATGTTTGTTTACGAAAAATGTTATTTCTTATAAGGCAGCTGCCGTTGGAAAAAATTCAAATTCGATGTTATTTAGAGATAAATTTCACTCGAATATCTTGTATGGCTCTGAACGTGCTTAAGAATGTGGTGCCTTCTCTGAAAAATAACATCTTTGTTTCTTTATCCGTGAGATTCGATGCAACTGTTATTGCTCGACTTTAGTACCTCGTTTTTACCAATTTTAGCACGAGCGGCGACTGGCGTCGGCTTCGCCTTCGGCGTCACGTGATTACTATTCAATATGATATTATTTCCTAATCATTTTCTCAGTACAGTCCCGAGTACCGAGGGCGAAAATCTCCACATGAAAAAACGAAATGCTACAGTAAACTGTTCGAATTGGTAGAGATGTAATGAAAAATTTGAGAAGTATAAGATTTCCACACTTACGCGTCTTCTATATTCGATAAATATGTACAGATTCTTACAACAAAAATACACCAATACATTCTCATTTGACGCAGAAATAAAGAATTGGCATGAATTCTACGAAATCACAATTTTAAATTCATTAAATTCGTTCCATTTTTTTTTTATTTCTACGTCAGATGAAAATCTATTAGAATATTTTTTTCAGAATTGCGTATAGAACGGAGCCTGTTAAACTCCTTTTTGCGTTCGAGATACGTGGACTTGAATCCTTGGAGATATCTACGACAATGTTGAAATCGACTAGGGCCCGCCATTAAGCACTCAGCGACGACGTGTAACACAAATTCGTTAAACGTGTCAGTCATCTTCAGGATTCAGTTATTATTTATTATTCGACCACACCTTGTGTGATGAATATACGATTCGACAAGTATTTCATAGTTAATAGCTACTCGAATAAGGTTATAAATAAACATGTGAGTCACCCGTATGGTATCTGACAGACGCGTAATGATGATGCACATCCGCAACGTTAGGGAAACGCATAAGGCACGTGCACTAATGTGTCGAAAAAGTCGTGTTGATACGTATTTTTAAACGTTTTGATTGTAATTCGTAACTACTTGTTAAATGCGGAAATTTACCGAAGCAAAAATGTTTGAAACTGTCTATAAATACACATTTCTTCAACGTGTCGATCATCATTGTTATTCTCGTCTATTATGCACGGAAAAAAAAATTCTGTTCGGCGAGCTGTATTCTACAGCTCCAGTAACTATACGCACTCTACGGTCTATCTTGTAGTTACAGCAACTATATATTAGTCAGCTCTGATAGCTGCAAGTTGTTCAGCTCTCACAGCTGAATGGTTTTGCTCTAAGAGCTGTAAGTTGCGCTGTGCTCTGGTGCGTTGACATATTTCATAACCTTCAAATTTCATGAGTATGATTTAAATACAGTTGATAGATAATTGTTTAAATAGTCCATTCAAATATGTAAATGACACTGAATAAATAATGATAATCCAAATCTTGGTTCTCATCCATGTTAAATGTAATGAATAATAAATTTTCTCGGGAACTTGGACAGAATTGATCAGATTCAATTTATCAAAATTTGCAACGTTTCGTTGGTTTTATTTATTTTCCAACTTCATCAGGCAAGCTGTAACAGATGTACATAAACTTTAAAATTAAGTTGCATAAAACAATAGACATGATACATGTAAGTTACAAATTCAGAAATAATAAACTAAACAAAATTGCAAAATATTTACTTTTGAGGTTAAATCATCGTTAAAATCCTCTGATCTATAACATCAAGTCAAAATTATGTTTAAATAAGACTAGACAGATATATACATTTTTGTTTTTTTAATAAAATTATAAATTCATTGTGCCAATAAGTCAATTTAAATAAAATAAAATGGACAAATATAATGATGGACAAATACACATGTCAAACGTAGTGACTCTTAAATCACAGACTGTACTACTCTCACACAGTGTGATAGTACGTGTGGAGGTCGCATTATCTGTATTGTCAACATGACTCTGTTGTCCATGACTAGTACTGTTCGTATTGTGCGCGAAAGTTCAACCTCTAAGTAAAATAAAAATAATTACTATGACTTCACTAAATCCTTAACATCATTTATCAGGTCACTGTAAATTGTACTGAGATTTTGCGTGTCGGATCTAAAATTGACACAATTCATCGCCTTAATAAAAATCATTTCACTTAGGTTTCTCTTCATGTAATTTTTCTCCAGATCTAAAATCTCCACATCATCGAACTGAAAGTTATGTTCCGCTAATGCTGTTTTGTTGTTTTTTATGGACTTCTCAGGTCTGCAGTCAAGTTTGTGTTGTCTCACTCTGGCTTTTAATTTTTGCCTGGTCTGTCCAACGTACCATTTCCCACACGAGCACGGAATCCTGTATACTAGGCCAGATCTATCTTCTTTCTCCACTTTGTCTTTTAGCCGGGAAAATTTAGCCGACAAAACAGCATTAGCGGAACATCACTTTGTTGAAGATGGTCATAACTTTCAGTTCGATGATGTGGAGATTTTAGATCTGGAGAAAAATTACATGAAGAGAAACCTAAGTGAAATGATTTTTATTAAGGCGATGAATTGTGTCAATTTTAGATCCGACACGCAAAATCTCAGTACAATTTACAGTGACCTGATAAATGATGTTAAGGATTTAGTGAAGTCATAGTAATTATTTTTATTTTACTTAGAGGTTGAACTTTCGCGCACAATACGAACAGTACTAGTCATGGACAACAGAGTCATGTTGACAATACAGATAATGCGACCTCCACACGTACTATCACACTGTGTGAGAGTAGTACAGTCTGTGATTTAAGAGTCACTACGTTTGACATGTGTATTTGTCCATCATTATATTTGTCCATTTTATTTTATTTAAATTGACTTATTGGCACAATGAATTTATAATTTTATTAAAAAAACAAAAATGCATATATCTGTCTAGTCTTATTTAAACATAATTTTGACTTGATGTTATAGACCAGAGGATTTTAACGATGATTTAACCTCAAAAGTAAATATTTTGCAATTTTGTTTAGTTTATTATTTCTGAATTTGTAACTTACATGTATCATGTCTATTGTTTTATGCAACTTAATTTTAAAGTTTATGTACATCTGTTACAGCTTGCCTGATGAAGTTGGAAAATAAATAAAACCAACGAAACGTTGCAAATTTTGATAAATTGAATCTGATCAATTCTGTCCAAGTTCCCGAGAAAATTTATTATTCAATAATGATAATAATGATGAAAAATAATACTAATAGCAATATAATTGTACTATTTAATAATAAGCGCTGTGAGCGGAGCCGAAAAATTCTGGTCTAGCTCTTCGAACGAAGCTGTTTAGCTGAGAGAGCTGAACAACGTACAGCTATGACAGCTGACTAACAGTCAGTTATACGAACCATGCAGTGCTCTTCCAATAACAGAACGTTTAGTTCGACGAACTGTTTACAAGTAACTATCTAATATTTAGTTCCACGAGCTGAATTTTTTTTTCCGTGTGTGGTTTGTGGACTCGTCTGTGTCGCAAAACGGTTCAACTCTTATTCCTCGTTTAACAGTACCGTAAATTGTGTCGTGTTAAACGCGAAAAACACATGCATTCAATGTTTTACAAGATAATTAAGATGGTACGTATTTTCAAATATTTTTTTAACACGTCAGGTGTACTATTTCGAAATGGCATTGAATAAATGTTCACAGTGCACTGGAAATATAAATATTTACGATATAATTGAGCGTGAGATAATCCTGTTGAAGACACAAACATGCAAAATCAATATTCAAAAAAAATTTGTTTTAAACTATCGTGGAAAAATGCAAGCTGGATACACGCTTATTTTTTAAACGATGTACCACAGTTGGCCACCATCGTCTGTTGGTTAGATGATACGTGTCAGATGTAACTTCAGTTGCCTATGTGCCGGCGAAACATCTTTCGCGTCTGGAACCTTCACCGAAAACTCCCGGTATACCTACAGGATAAATTCATGTCGACGAATAAATACTACTACGCGAAAAATTTCGAAAAGTTTTGGTGAGTCCGAAAAATTAACGACGGTATCCAATACCATTGATAGTATTTATTCGCAAACGTAGATATATTCTGTATATATATGGGGTATAATTCCACATCAAGTCGCCAGACTTTGTCACATATCACTCAGAATTATACCGTCAAAAAATGGGACAAGAAATTTTAATTGCTTTTCTATAATCGTTCGAACATTTAGGTAAACAAGTTTTCATGGTAAATGCCCGGTTGAATTTTTTTATTTTTTATTTCAAATCGTCTGACAATACCTTATTTGATCCTCGAAATTTTGGTCCATGGCTCGTCATGGTAGATAATAATTTATTATATTTTTCATCCAGTTGAAGATCTTCTTTCTCGGTCACGGAATCGCAATTAAAAAGTATAATAATGATAGCGGCACGTTGAAATGTACTGAGATTCATTCTTGTAGGAAAACGAACAAGTAAAAATAATTCATGGATGCATTTTTTTCGAACTTTGGTAATCCGATAAAGACCTCCGTCGAAGAGAACGTATCAATTTGGTTACATATAAAATATCGCGTTAAACAAAAGTTATCTCTCGAAATAACGTATGTTTCCCCCCCCCCCTCTAACTAACAAGCTAATTTATTATCAAACACAGCGCAATTATTCGATTATTCAAGATTTCGTCAGAACGGCAAAATTTTAAATAAATCGTTGAAACCTTTCACGAAGCTCATGATTTCACTATTTTTTGCCTTCTTCATTTGGAAAGATATCCCAATGAATTATACTGTCCATAATGTTACCTATGTAAAAATTATTTGTACGTGAAGGTATGCATCTACTCTGTCGACCTCTTAAAAACCTATCGTTATCACTTCCAAAGCATTGCACAACAGTTATACGTATAGTCGTAGTGGTTCTCATGTCAGCCGAACTTTTGTCACATCGAATGACTCATATACTTGAGACATAGTGAAAACAGTACTTAGCACAACCACTGGAATTAACATTTTCGTATGTTTGATATTGGCATTGGAATTGAAAACAACAAACATGAATGAGGGATCTTAAATTGATTGTGCGAAAGTGAATATTATACATTGCAAAAACATCATAAATGTCAAATACATGTGGACTTTTAGTTGGGTAGGAAATTGGGCGCCAGAACTGATCGCCCGTATCTGTTGTGAAGTCAAAAAATATAACCAAGCAGCAAACATCAGTCTCTGAAGTATGGATCGGTGATTCGGATATTACTGCTTCGTCTAGCGATATTGTCAAATCATTCCACAGTGAAACACTTGACGGGCATGTAAAAACAGAGTTCAATGTTCTTTTTCATTTTTTTTATTTCATTGCTGTTTCTTTTTATCCAATTTTCAGCATCAATGAAAAAAATTTCTTTCAGGTGAATAAATTTCGTCACTGACCTTCGTTATGAGAACGAAATATTAGAAGAGCCGAGTTATTCAATAGTGTAGACATTACCATTTCCCGGTATGCTTAAATGCACTCTAAAATAGTAGAGCTATATCAGGCTGTATTACGTCATAAGCGAACAGTATCGGGAGAAGTTTCTTTTTCACTCACGCTGCATCATTGAAACAAAAGGCATCAAAGCAATGTTGAAATAACAAGTATCGTGGATCGAATGTTATTCAGCGGACACGCACAGTTAGCGTTTCGTGCTATTAAGAGCTGCAGCGTTTTAAAATGTGGCCAAGATATTGTACACTGGTGTTGTTCTTGCACGTCATCACCGCAGTGCCGGGATCCAATGGCGCGCGAATTCTTGGCATGTTTCCGTTGAATGGCAAAAGCCATTTTGCCATGTTCGAGGCCGTGATGAAGGGCCTTGCAGATCGAGGGCATCGCGTTGACGTGCTGAGCACTTTTCCTCAGAAGAAAGCGTACCCCAATTATACGGATCTGAATATAGCGGAGTGGGTTCCAGTGATAGTGAACAACATGACCTACGATTTCGTACTAAAGATTGCCGGCTCCTCGGAAGAAACCTTCATCGATCACACGGGCAACAACGTTTGTGATTATCTGAAGCTACCTCATCTGCAAAAACTTATCAATAATCCTCCCGATGATCCTCCCTACGATTTGGTCATAGTCGAGGTTAGCATCATGATTTTCCTTGTAAAGAATTACGCACGGAAAAAATTCGTTTGCTGATGTAGCAAGATTTAGCGTTGACGTAGAGACAGCAAGAAAAAATTTGTTACAATTGCTAAGATTTTCACTTTCGACTGAGTGGCTTGCTGAATTGACAAGTCTACTGTGCTTTACTTGCAGTCTTTGCTACTGGATTTAAAAACTTGTTTCCATTAACAAAAATGATTCCTGTCTATGTATTAACAGTTGAACCTGCTATAACATCGAATCGTTTTTTTCCCATGGTTTGATTTATCATTTGAGCAAACCGGTTGATTGCAGTTGTTTTATGCCAACTGTTACCTTGCCTTCGGAAGACACCTCAACGTACCAGTCGTAGGACTGACCTCATCCCCGTTGCTTCCGTATATCAACGAACCTCTTGGAAATCCCCTGAACACTGCCTACGTTCCCGAAATCGATGATGGTTCCGTATCTCATATGAATATCTGGCAGAGGCTCAAGAATACCTTGGTCACGTGGATGAAAATCTACCAAAGTAGGTACTTTACACAGGGTCAAGATGAGACCGTACGCAAGTACTTTCACCCCGACATGCCTGGCATCAGACAACTAGAACGAGAGCTGGCCTTGCTACTGGTCAATTCCCATTACAGCGTGAATGGCATCAGGCCAATGACCCCGGCAATCGTCGAAGTGGGAGGACTTCATGTAAAAAACGACAGTACTGAGTTGTCGAAGGTAATAAAATTGATGAAAACAAAAGTTCTTTTTAAACTGTGCGTTCTGCAAAGCTTCTGAATCAATACGCCTGAATGTATTTCGGTCAAGATATGTGTAATTTAAAGGTTCTACGAAATCATTTAGTGACAGTTGCGAATTAAAAAAATTATTTTCCAATATTTTATCAAGTTAGGTATGGATAGGAATTGATAGCGAAGTCCTCTAATGCAGATACGAATTTATGTAACATTTTTAGTCCGATGTCTAATCTCTTACTCTGCAAGGCACTTATCGATAAGATGCCGGAATATCACACTTTATAATATGAAGATTAAGCTTGTAAATTTAAAAGCGTGGACAAAGTATCAAACGTTATCTAAATTTTACGATAAGAGTTAAAAAATACCTGCTAACATTCTACTCCCAAACATTAACGAACCCTTTTGATCATGGCTAATACACGATCAGGAAAATCTCGTGATCCATAATAAATGTATTAGAAATCATGGGATCTGTTATCTGTTACAGGAGTTGAAGAAGTGGCTAGACGAAAGTGAAAAAGGCTTCATCTACGTGTCCTTCGGCTCCATGGTCACCATTGAATCTTTCCCAGAGAAAACTCTTCTGGAAATCTATACAGCGTTTAAAAAAATCGCTCCTATTCGGGTGCTGTTGAAGGTGGCGAACGCGAAATCCTTACCGCCTGGTCTCCCCTCCAATGTGTTAACATCGAATTGGGTGCCGCAAGTACAAGTTTTAAGTGAGTACGACTGATGGTCAATAAGAAGACTCACTGGGTGGATTCCTTATTTTTCTCATCAATTCTAATCTTCTCGATCTTCACCGAAGGTCACTTTTAACGGCATATAACACTTCCAGGGCATATGAATATCAAAGCCTTCGTGACTCACGGCGGTTTGATGGGAGTCCAGGAAGCCGTGACATATGGCGTGCCGTTAATCGGTGTTCCTCTGTTCCGCGATCAGCCAGTGAACATAAATAATTGCGCTGATAAAGGTGCCGCGATCTTATTGGATCACAGAGATTTAACGGCGGATAAAATCGTGGCCAGCGTTAACGCGGTCACTCACGATCCGAGCTACAAGTAAGACGGAAGGCGACGTTTTTGTCCAGACCTACGAAGGGCACCGATCGGTCACTTTCCCCCATCGATATTCTCCGTATATCGTTAAGCCATCTTGGCAAAGAACAACGTTTAGGATATTTTTTCCATGCTTTTCAAGCTTAGTCGTAAATCAAATCGTGAGACGTACAAATCACCAGTCTGGAAACCAAAATGTCGTTTCTTGCATCGTCGTAATTGATTCTTACGGCGTTAGTTAATCGTTAGATCCTTCAGATAATAGGGTGAATGGGTTATAAGTTGATCCCAGTTTCACAGACTGTCAGTAATATTTCAGCTTTCTTACTCGTTTGCAGGAAAAATATGAAGGTGTTGTCTGACCGGTTCTTGGATCGACCCATGAGAGCGGGAGAAACAGCTGTGTATTGGATCGAGTACATATTGAAGCACGGAGGCGATGCTTTAAGGTCTCCGGCAGTCAAATTCACGTGGTGGCAATTGGCTCTGCTTGACGTTTACGGAAGCGTACTAGCTGCACTATTCGTCTTATCTTACACAGCCAA
The DNA here is from genome assembly GCF_021901495.1 of Neodiprion virginianus. Classification (NCBI taxonomy): domain Eukaryota; kingdom Metazoa; phylum Arthropoda; class Insecta; order Hymenoptera; family Diprionidae; genus Neodiprion; species Neodiprion virginianus. The sequence continues at coordinate 38,511,501 of NC_060878.1, read as the reverse complement.
GCTGATACTGTCGGCTATCTATCGTCGGCTCTTGTACAGAAACAGGACTAGGTCGGCAACTAAGAAGAGAAATTGAATCTGCACAACGATGGGAAGATATGACCTATTTGAAATTGTGAATCGCTAATCAGGAATATAATTAGAACAATCAAGGAAGAATTGCGAATTGAAATAAAATTTAAATCTTTTGCTCATGATTTTAGAAAACAGAATCCAATTGTTCGATGTGAAATTCTGGGTTTTTTTTTCAACTTTTAATAGGCAACAATTTATCGAATATCAGACTTGCTCGACGCAAGTCACCGACTGATTTTAGGTTTAAGATACACATTCGTTCAGAGCGAGAATCAGACTGAGAATTTTCGGAAATTCCTAAGGGTCTTGCAATGGGCCGGGAAATGGAAAATCATAACTTTCGTAACTCAACACTTTTCTATTGTTCTCCACTGTGGGGATTTTTTCAAATTAAAATGATATAAATACTTAACATTAGGTAATCTGTTCAGTACTTTAATTAATTTCATAGGCCTCAATCTGATTCTAATGTCCGCTATCGATATTAGAGATTGAATAAATGATCGCGATGATCTAGTTATAAGGTTATACATATCTTTCAACCCAGTGTAAAAGATTTAATACCAATAAGGAGTGGTTTGATTTCTCGATAAAATCTTCGCGGGAATAGTAAGAATAACTTGGTGATAAGTTGCAATATGTTGACTACTTGCGTTTAATACGAAACACGCATGGACAACGTGATTAGTTTACTATTCATTGGCTACTTCAAACTTTGTACGATAACGTTCAGCCAATAATCGTTGACGTGTATTGAATGGATTGGATGGAACTGATGAGAGTTAATCATATTCTAGACTATATCAGGTATTATAATCTGGGGATTATCGTGTATGATGTCACGTTCACTGTAATAAGTGCCTGATCAAGCTTTGAATTTCATAGTCAATGTCAATATCTTCACCTGTATGGCTCTGAGTTAGTGAAGTAGAACAGAATTTCACCTCATTCGCGTTCAACTATAAAAGTATCATAATATCAACAAAATTATGTTTATGGAATGAAATGTTGATATTTCGGAGAAAGTTCTGGTTCCCAGCTCTCGCAATCAGTCTAGCAGTTCTGCCGCAGTCGACTTGGTTAATCACCAACGGACTTGACTGAAACAAACTTATTAAAAACACGAGCGTGGTTTTGACGGTTACAAATCGTCCCGATGTTACGTGCTGCGTGATTCTTTTTTCGCTTGGTCGTTTTTGGGTTAGTAATTCAATTTCACAAAGAAACACTGAGAGTACTACCGAGAGGAATGCAGACAATATTTACACGACATATTGGAAAATGAGTTGGTTTGACAAAGCCAAGATCAATACGCCGGTATAGAAAGAAAGTCAACGGAAGAAGAATACACGCGAAGAAGAAGATTGGCCAAAGTTTACCAAGGAACTAAAAGGAACGACCTTGGGGAAAAAACGAAGTAATCTCTTCAGTGACGTATAACAAAGATGCGTCACGTCATCTGCCGCTGTCGTGCGATTTTGCAATCATTAGTCAAAGTGCGAATCCATTCCTTATCGTTTGTAAATATCAAAAATGCATTCAGTCAACGTTAGCAACTTCTACGGAATACAAACGGGTGGAATTGCACATATGCCACGCATAAGCATTATCATTATAATTACATGAAAAGCTACCGTCAAATAAAGTGGTTTATCAATAATAGCCAGTATAAGAACCAGTGAAAAAAAGCGGCAAAAATTGATCCGTCCTAAAGATAACACAACTCTACAAAAAAATTTTCGTTCTTTATCCTAAAGTTTATACTATTATTTTCCAATTAGTTATGCACAAAAACGAAAAGAAAATACCTTTTTTCGGTATAAAGTTTGCTTTTGTGATAGTTATAATAATAATACTCATTTTTCAATTTTTTCATAAATTTTAATTGATTTTAATATTTTTAAAAAGGCCGATTGTTGAAGCGGAAAAAGTGTTAATGCCGCCTTTGCACATTAAGTTAGGGTTGATGAAACAATTTGTTAAAAAACTGGATGAAACTTCAGAAGCTTTTGGATACTTAAAAAAATTTTTTCCGAAGTTATCGGAAGCAAAGGTTAAAGCTGGGGTTTTTGTTGGTCCGCAAATAAGACAGATTTTCGCCGATGAAAAATTTCCAACGTTGCTGAATCGTACTCAAAAAGCAAGTTGGAACAGTTTTAAAGCAGTAGTTTCTGGATTTTTAGGAAATAATAAAGCTGAAAACTACGAAAAGTTGGTTGAGGATATGCTTACAAATTTTAAGGCCATGGGCTGCAGGATGTCATTAAAAGTACATATGCTGCATGCTCATTTGGATAAATTTAAAAACAATATGGGAGCCTATTCCGAAGAGCAAGGAGAACGTTTCCATCAGGACATCATGAATTTTGAACAACGCTATCAAGGCCAATACAATGAAAACATGATGGGCGACTATATTTGGGGTTTATTGAGAGAAAGTAGCTATGAACATAAAAGAAAAAGTAAAAGTGTGCACTTTTAAGTTATTTTCCACTTTTCTGTAAGCTAATTTGATAGTAAAACTTAATAAAAATAATAAACATTTTTATTTCAATAGTTTTATTTTCAATCAAAAATTAAAATCCGAGATTTTTAAAAATTTCGTTCAATCAGTCTTCTAAGCACAAAAGCAAAGTTTTTCATGCCATATATTTTTTTCCGTCTTATTACGACCTAAACTACCGAAATTTAATGCTTTGCAATCAAAGTCTAATTTCATGTTGACCCGTGTAATCAGTTCAACTAGATACAGTGGCGCCGTGCTCGTACAATACGACCACCGTCATACTATCAGTCACGTTGCGGTACTTGAAGTTTTATCATCAATGCAGTCGTGAAGTCATAAAGTTCTGAATGTCTGTCTAGAAGCAGTTACCAGCGAGAAATTCTCGATTTCAATTTAGAGTATTTTTAGGCGGTTCTGGTTTTTAAATTTACTTGCATTGTCCATTTAAAAACTCGCATTTAGGTAATCTAATTCGTAAATAATAAAAATGAAGTACCTGTGCAAATTGTTGCTGATAGTATTCTGTCTCCTGAGTTCAACTAGACATGTCAATAGTGCTCGAATATTGGCAGTGTTCCCTCTGGATGTAACGAGTCACTTTATTATGTTCGACGTCGTAGTGAAAAGTCTCGCCGATGCTGGGCACCAAGTTGACGTGTACAGTCATTTTGCCCAGAAGAGAGCATACCCGAATTACACGCACACAAGTATCGGAGATATTAGTCAAACCACAGCGAAATTAGGTTTGACATACGACGTCATCTATAATTATAGAGGTACGAAAGATGCCTTGATTGAATTGGCTGGAAACATGGGCTGCCAATTATTAGGACACCCTGAAATGCAGAAGTTGATAAGAAATCCACCGACAAATCCGCCCTACGATCTTGTCATTACGGAAGTAAGCGGCAAACTTTCAATATTGATAATATCAAAAATTTCGAGAATTCGTTCTAATGAAGTCAATTTTTTATTCTAGTCATTCTACGGTAGCTGCTGGTATGCCTTTGGACGACACTTGAAAGTCCCGCTGGTTGCTCTTTCCTCCAGATCATTACTGACGTTCTCCAACGCGCCGATAGGAAATCCTCAGAATACGGCATTCGTGTCAGAGATCACGGATGGCTCGATTCTGTACATGAATTTCTGGCAGCGTTTTAAGAATACGTTTAGCGCGCTATGGAGAAACCATGAGTTCAATTATCATACAGAGGTGCAAAGTGACATCGTGAAAAAGTACTTCGGCCCGCATATGCCAGGCGTTAGGGAACTTGAGAAAGACGTAGCTCTCATTTTGGTCAACTCACATCACGTACTGAGCGGAATTCGCCCATTGACCCCTGCTGTGGTTGACATTGGTGGAATACATGTAAGCGATGACGATACAGCACTACCGACGGTAAGCACGGAAGAAAATCTTGAAAATAGTTAACTAGTCAGGAGTGCGAAGTAACGACGCAATAAGTTGTCGATATAATTCGAACTTTATGCCTAACGTTTTAACCGATAATGAGTACGTTTGACGGTCAACAGGACTTAGGCAAGTGGTTGGATGATAGCAGACATGGCTTTATCTACTTCACCTTCGGATCAATGATCAGAATCGAGTCCTTCCCCAAAGCTATGCTTGCAGAACTTTACGCAGGGTTCGCCAAAATAGCGCCCGTTCGCGTGCTGATGAGAATATTGGCACCCGAAGATCTGCCACCTAATTTGCCGGATAATGTGCTGACTATGAGATGGGTTCCGCAGATTAAAGTGTTAAGTGAGTAGAACAATATGTGATTAGTGATGTTGGTAACGCAGCATGAGAAAAGTGAAAACGATCTTCACGTACCACGGTTTGAGGTGTTTTTTCCTAGTACATGATTCGAATTTTTATTTCAGAACACAAAAATATACGGGCATTTGTTACGCAGGGTGGTGTGCTGAGCCTTCAGGAAGCTCTGACCTTTGCAGTTCCGATTATTGGAATCCCGATTTTAGCGGACCAGCCAGTTAATGTAAAAAATTGCGTGGAACGTAAAATCGCTGTAATGTTAGATTACAAGAGTTTCACGGCAGAAAAGTTTGTCGAGGCGGTAAATGCCACGATCTACGACCCACGGTACAAGTGAGTTGGGAATTTACGCATTATAAGTCTGTCTGACGTATTCATTGCCTTTTCACTCACCAAACGTCTTGCCGACGCGTAAAGTTTGGTGGAAAAATTTATCCCTGAACAACAAGCTGATCGGTCGTACGATTCCTTCTTATACAGGCAGAACGTGGTTGCTGCATCCGAGAAGTTTTTGGATCGACCGTTGAACGCCCGGGACACTGCAGTTTACTGGATCGAGTACATTCTCAGACACGGTGGTGACTCATTGCGATCGCCCGCGTTAAAATTGACGTGGTGGCAGGTTGCCTTGCTCGATGTTTACGGATGCATTTTTATAGCAGTGCTAACAGTGCTCTACTTAGCTAGACTAATTCTCTCGGCGCTTTTACGTCAAATTATCTGCGTAGCAAAAAAAATTCCGACCTCGAAGAAGACGAACTGAGGAAGAAAAGAATAATTCAACGAAAGACTAGGAAATGTAACTGAATAACGTTATGTTAATGAAAAGTAACCAAAATAATTAGTTTGCAGTGAATCGCCGTAACACGTAACAAGGGCCGTAGTTATCGACGCGTAAAAAATGACTCGGTGAAAAGATTAACTGTCTTGAAAACCAGTTGGCGACGGTTTGAATAAATCTCAAAATCTTGAATAAGTTAATGTCGCGAATTTTTTTACACGTTTTTAATGAGGCATCAATTGAAGATATTGCTCGAAATATATTGTGTCTTAAAAACGAGCTTTTAAAATTGATTTTACTTTATTGTTCATTATTTTATTTACATTGCTTAAAAATACATTTGTGAAATCTGTTTTACTGGGAAACGATAATCTTAATTAAGCAATAGGAGAGGGTTGGATAAAGGATCGGTCGTCTTCTAAATGCAAAAAAAAACCAGATTCCGAGGGTGTGCAATTCGTTGCGATTGAATAGTGACGTGAATTTTTTCTCAAATAAAAACACTAATCACCACTAAAACCTCGCAGTTACAGATTTTTTTTTAAGCATTCTTACTTTTATAATAAAATATATACTGAGAACATGTCCGAAATACGTGGAATTTAAACGAGGAAATTCACTCTGTTGTCGGCACGGGCTATAATTGAGATAAAAGTATGAAAAAATTAGGGAATTGCTTTTGAATTATTTGAAATTGATTTGGAGGAGTATGCTTGAAAAAATTCGTCAACACCCTAAATACGAGACACCCTAATGGACATGACCATCTCAAGAGTATTGAAATATAAAATCCTGTTATTCCGATTATTAGCAGAACTAAAACTCTTCAAGACCAAGTTTTTATTCTTACAAATGACGACTCCTTTCACGATCAAATCAATTCTGAAATAAATAAATTATATTAGACTCGATTTATTAAATTCATTTTTGCGTTGTTGTCCAGCAAATAAAATTTGATTTTTGCGAGTAACTATAAAGTAGCACCTCTGATGAAATGTTTACATCCTGTTAACCTCAGCGCGACGCATTCGAATTTGAGAAACCGTAGCCAATAATCGGATTCTGTCCATAAATTGCGAAGGTAACAATTCTAATGTGGGAAAAGTGATCGAAGTGAACAAAAAAAAAAAAAAATTCAGGAATGATTTCTTTTCTTGCCTAACTTGTGTGTTCAAGCGATAAGAGATTGGTAGATCACTCAGAATCAAAAAAGAGCGACAGCACCTGAGACACTTAAAAATCTGCAATAAGCCGGTGCACTTTACCGATCAATTCGATCTGCATCTACCGAACAGAGGTCAAACTAATTGACCTTATTTGTCGCAGAGGTCAGCACAAGGAGATGCGTGCACTCCAGGTCGTGCTCCAGACGCCAAAGTAATTCTGTCAATACAAGAACACACATTGAAAACTTTTTAACGTTGCGTAATTATTGTTGCAACGAAGACTCATTCCGAACAGCTGAATACATATATAGACAAAAGCTGATGGGCTGTTCGAACGACAGTTGTCTCGTTCGCTTTCTTGTTTTACTATTCAACGAAATCTAACCGTCCGCCGGCATGCTATTAACAATTATGCGCATGTAGTCATATGCAGACATAGGTACAATCTGTGAGTGACACTAGACTGAAAATGAACGGGACGCAAAATAATCCTGCGAGTCTTGAGCAGTACGGAAATAACGAGATACCTATCGATGTGGGTCAAAAAAAAAAAAAAAAATACGGGGAGACACGGAAAACATACCGTGGAGTAAAGAACTGGCGATACTTGTTCTGAATAATTAACATTTGAACCGCTTAATTAGCATTTAGCTGATGAACCCGCGTGTAATGGCTGTAACCTTGGCTTGAAAGGAATACGGTAAAATGGTATATATGTGATTGTGCAGGCGGCTTTGGTCGTTGCAATATGTTCCGACAGTATTCATCGTGTTCTTGAATCGAAAAGTTCATAAAGAATTGTGACTATTTATTAATTTCACAAAGTCACTCGCATTCAAACTCCACACAGATCGTTGGACGCCCTTGATACAATTAGATTTGAATATAATTGAATCAGCGGTTAACGTTTCCACGGATTGATTAAGAATAAAAAATATTACCACAGATCTGAATAGCGTGACACGATCAGAGTTAAACGACCGCAGTATTAAGAAAGTGGCTTGTCTTGCAAAACTCAACACTTTTCTATTGTTCTCCACTGTGAGGAATTTTTCAAATTAAAATGATATAAATACTTAACATTGGGTAATCTGTTCAGTACTTTAATTAATTTCGTAGGCCTCAATCTGATTCTAATGTTCGCTATTGATATTAGAGATTGAATAAATGCTCGCGATGATCTAGTTATAAGGTTATACATATCTTTCAACCCAGTGTAAAAGATTTAATACCAATAAGGAGTGGTTTGATTTCTCGATAAAATCTCCGCGGGAAGAGTAAGAATAAATTGGTGATAAGTTGCAATATCTTGACTACTTGCGTTTAATACGAAACACGCATGGACAACGTGATTAGTTTACTATTCATTGGCTACTTCAAACTTTGCACGATAACGTTCAGCCAATAATCGTTGACGTGTATTGAATGGATTGGATGGAACTAATGAGAGTCAATTATATTCTAGACTATATCAGGTATTATAATCTGGGGTTAGCGTGTATGATGTCACGTTCACTGTAATAAGTGCCTGATCAAGCTTTGAATTTCATAGTCAATGTGAATATCTTCACCTGTATGGCTCTGAGTTATTGAAGTAGAACAGAATTTCACCTCATTCGCGGTCAACTATAAAAGTATCATAATATCAACAAATTTATGTTTATGGAATGAAATGTTGATATTTCGGAGAAAGTTCTGTTTCCCAGCTCTCGCAATCAGTCTAGCAGTTCTGCCGCAGTCGACTTGGTTAATCACCAACGGACTTGACTGAAACAAACTTATTAAAAACACGAGCGTGGTTTTGACGGTTACAAATCGTCCCGATGTTACGTGCTGCGTGATTCTTTTTTCGCTTGGTCGTTTTTGCGTTAGTAATTCAATTTCACAAAGAAACACTGAGAGTACTACCGAGAGGAATGCAGAAAATATTTACACGACATATTGGAAAATGGGTTGGTTTGACAAAGCCAAGATCAATACGCCGGTATAGAAAGAAAGTCAACGGAAGAAGAATACACGCGAAGAAGAAGATTGGCCAAAGTTTACCAAGGAACTAAAAGGAACGACCCTGGGGAAAAAACGAAGTAATCTTTTCAGTGACGTATAACAAAGATGCGCCACGTCACCTGTCGCTGTCGTGCGATTTTGCAATCATTAGTCAAAGTGCGAATCCATTTCTTATCGTTTGTAAATATCAAAAATGCATCCAGTCAACGTTAGCAACTTCTACGGAATACAAACGGGTGGAATTGCACATATGCCATTGCATAAGCATTATCATTATAATTACATGAAAAGCTACCGTCAAATAAAGTGGTTCAGCAATAGTAACCAGTATAAGAACCAGTGAAAAAAAAGTGGCAAAAATTGATTCGTCCTGAAGATAATCAGTTCAACTAGATACAGTGGCGCCGCGCTCGTACAATACGACCACCGTCATACTATCAGTCGCGTTGCGGTACTTGCAGTTTTATCATCAATGCAGTCGTGAAGTCATAAAGTTCTGAATGTCTGTCTAGAAGTAGTTACCAGCGAGAAATTCTCGATTTCAATTTAGAGTATTTTTAGGCGGTTCTGGTTTTTAAATTTACTTGCATTGTCCATTTAAAAACTCGCATTTAGGTAATCTAATTCGTAAATAATAAAAATGAAGTACCTGTGCAAATTGTTGCTGATAGTATTCTGTCTCCTGAGTTCAACTAGACATGTCAATAGTGCTCGAATATTGGCAGAATAAAAATATTTCCACAGATCTGAATAGCGTGACACGATCAGACTTAAACGACCGCAGTACTAAGAAAGTGGCTTGTCTTGCAAAGCTAGCAAACGAATAATTATGACAGCATTCATAATTTGAGACCGCATGTTTTGTTTGTTCGAAAATGCCGTTTTATGAAAATACAAAAATACTTGTTTTTCAACCAGCAGCTGCTGCGTGGACGGTAACGGAGTGAAGTCATAAACAATACGTAGGCTGGTGCTACTCTTCATTTCGATCTGAGCTCGCCTGGAGATCATCCAGCGGTGCAGTGTAGTGCAAATTTCACAGTATCTTTTCAGAACGTACGTACACAATAAGTGGCATCTCCTGTGTCCTAAGCGAAGTAATGAAGCTCGTACATTTTTCAATCGTATTACTAAGCACCGTTTGCTTCGTACGAAACGGAAATGGAGCGCGAATTCTGGCGATGTTCCCTTTGCCTGCCCCGAGTCATTTCACTATGTATCAGGGAGTGCTGATGGACCTCGCAAATAGGGGACATCAGATAGACGTAGTTAGTCATTTCCCTCTGATGTATCCTTTTCACAACTATCGAGACATTGTTGATTTGAATGGAAAAATGGATGTCATGGCTAACACCATGACATTCGAGACCGTCGAACATGTTGGAAACATCGCCCTTGAAGAATATGGTGCTCAGAAAGTCGGAAATGACCTTTGCGATATTCTCGGAATTCCCGAGATTCAGGAATTGATCAATAATCCACCCAAGGACCCACCTTACGATCTTGTAATTGCAGAGGTAAAGTTTGTTCGTGACATTAAATAATTTTTTTTTGCTGGAACTAGATATAACCGGCTAATGTACGGATTTTCAAAAACTCAGGATAACGCTGACGGTGAAAGAAACCATTTCATTTGTTGCCTTCTTCACATTTCCAACGTCTTCAAACTGACTGACCACTTCAGAGACAGTAAATTGTGATTTTATAATTATTTCAAGGCCTTGAAGCATTTTGTTCAATTCTACCAGATACCTAACACCCGATCGTGGGTTCAACCTCTTCGACTCAAGCGTCACACGTGCCCATCACTGTTCAAAGCTAATCGTGGTTTCTTTCCAGTTCTTCTTTGCAAATTGCTTCTTCGCTTTCGGGAGACACCTGAATGTTCCCGTAGTAGCGATGACATCGGCACCAACGCTGCACTACTCCAACGAACCGTTGGGCAACCCGCTGAATCCAGCCATCGTGCCCGAGTACGAAGACGGGTCAATAATTCATATGAACTTTTGGCAGCGACTTAGAAACACGCTGTATACGTTCAATAGAATCCGCCGAATCAGAAGTTTAACCGAGGTGCAGAATGACGCGGTGAAGAAGTATTTCGGGTCCGATATGCCTGGCGTTCGAGAACTGGAGCGAGACGTAGCCCTTCTTCTGGTAAACTCTCACCATAGCTTAAATGGAATTCGACCCATGACGCCAGCAATTTTGGAAGTTGGTGGAATCCACATTCGCTTCGAAAACGTCGAGTTACCCGCGGTAAGTGGTATTTAATAAAAGGCAATACGTGTTAGCTGTTTTTTACTTGCATAAGATAGTCACTGATTAAAAATAATCTCTTGATTGAATGTACTCCAACGTCTATATCATATCGAAAGTAATGAATCTTGTCACATTCTCAACTCACGGGATAGCAAAGTCGTGCACAAGGTTAATGAGACTCATTGGATTGATAACGCAATGTAAATTGTCCGAATTTTTACCTACGTTAGGCTTATCGTTGGCTACTTATAACGGTCGCAGAGCATTTGAAGGATTTTCCATTCAGACCTTACCGGAAAATTTTAGGATCTACGAAACTGGTTGGATAACAGCACAAGCGGGTTTATCTACGCCTGTTTTGGAACCTTACTGAGAATCGAGTCGTTCCCGAAGGAGTTTCTGGCTGAATTGTATTCAGGTTTTACGAAAATTGCGCCGATACGTGTACTGCTGAAATCGACGAATCCGGAAGAGTTGCCACCTGGCCTACCGCAGAACGTGATGACGATGAAGTGGCTTCCCCAAGCTGAAGTTTTGAGTAAGTGGTAGTCTTTGTGATATTAAATCGGGAAATTTGGTAATGATGACATTTCTTTTCAGGACACAAAAACATCCGGGGATTCGTGACGCACGGTGGTTTGGGGGGAATCCAAGAAGCGACTGCGTTCGTTGTTCCATTCGTCGGCATCCCAATATTCGCAGACCAGCCAAGAAATGTGAAAAATTGTGTTGAAAAAGGGGTAGCGGTGTCTTTGAATTACAAGGACTTCACAGCGGACAAATTCGTATCAGCCGTCAACGACATCATTCATGATCCGAAATACAAGTGCGTTAGAAATTTTCCGAAGAATGATGAAAAAAATTTCTTCCTGCTTAAGTTCTACCACTAAATTTTTTTTTCTTCGTTATCAATCCGCAGAAATAACATGATGATACTATCGAAGAAATTTATGGACCGACCGCTGAATCCCCGAGACGCGGCCATTTATTGGATCGAGTACATCATCAGCAACGGAGGTGATTCCCTGCGATCACCAGCGGTTCGATTGACTTGGTGGCAGTTGGCACTGCTGGATGTTTATGGCAGCATATTGGTTGCAGCTCTGGTCACTATCTATCTAGTCAAACTTTGCATTTCGGCCCTGATTCGCAGAATTATACGCTCCAAAGAAACTGTACCGTTGACGAAAAAAAAAAATTGACGTAGCAAAACGTTTCTAGTATTCATTCGTCATTTTTATAAATTGACGGTACGCAGTACAACGGGACTGCGTTATAAGTATAGGTTTGACATTATATTGTAGGATGTAGAAATAGGGTAACTCGTTTGTATAAGATACTTTCATGCCTGATCTAACGAAATAAAAACCTCCAAGAATTTCTGAACCGAGTCTAGCGGTGCGTTTGCGATTCTTACAGTCACTGACGCAATTGTTCCGTCGTATGTACAGAAACGAGAATCGCCAACGTGGCAAAAATTCTGTCAATCAATTGTCGAGGGATATGATTAATCTTCTGTTACTACGAGCCTTGGTCACCGGCCCGTTGGTTGCAAGGCTGAAAAGTCATCAGCTGGCTCTACAAGAATCTAGAAACCCGTATTTGTAACGTTTTTCTATTTGTTCAAGGTATCGAAACACTTGCGTTCCAAATTGCCGGTTCTACCATCACACCTTCAGCACTGAAGCCCAGTGATAAAAAAAGAGTCGACGTTACAAGACCGTCACAAGAGCATACGGTGTTCTTAGCGTAGCCGTCGCGAGTCATTTTCATGGTGTACGAACACACGAACAAAGAGAAACAGTGAATTTATAAATAAAACAATGAGGAGAGTGTCCGTTTTCCTCGCATTGTTATTATGCAATGTTTACTTCACGCGCCTTGTTAACGGTGCCCGTATACTCGCAATATTTCCTCTAGAGATTCCGCACCAATTTTTCTTCTTTCAAGAGATCTTGTGGACTCTTGTAGAGCAGGGACACAAACTCGATGTAATCAGTCATTATCCCTTGATAAGGCCTCATCCGAATTACGAGAACATCATTCATCTGACAGGAAAGGGTCCCAGGTTTACCTTCAACTTAACAGCTGATACTCTTGATAGCTTGGCCAATAAGCCGGTCGAATATTACGCTGAACAGTACGGAAATAAGGCTTGCGAATTACTCGCTCTTCCTGAGTTCAAGAAGCTCATAGAAGAACCGCAAACCAATCCACCATACGACCTCGTCATTACGGAGGTGAGTTAATTATCCCTCTGGACTACTGTAAACGTTGGATGACGGTGAAACTGTGATTTCATTTTCTTTCTTGAGCCATTACAAATGAGATTACAAAATTATACAGTCTTAAAATGATACGATTTAAAGGGATGTAGCAAGAATTATTGAGGCGTTTATATTGGTTAGATTTATTCATTTCTCAAATTTTATTACGTACGGTACTTTTTTCCCCACTCGACTGCACTTTAGTACCTATTCCAACCATTGACCTTTGGGCTGTGGTTTTTTTACAGTTACTATACGCGAACTGCTACTTCGCGTTCGGAAGACACTTCAAGGTCCCCGTGGTGGCAGTTTCTATGTCGGCGTTGCCACCTTACATAAGTGAGCCCTTGGGGAATCCGGTGAACACGGCATTTGTGTCCGAGCACATCGACGGTTCGATTCTTCACATGAACTTCTGGCAAAGATTCAAAAACACGCTGCACACATGGTGGACGAACTATAGAATCAGGCGGGTAACGGAGGCTCAGAACAGCATTGTGAAGACACACTTCGGGCCGGATATGCCGGACATCAGAGAGCTGGAGAGAGACTTGTCCCTGCTTTTGGTAAACTCGCACCACTCCCTCAACGGAGTTAGGCCTTTTACTCCAGCCATCGTAGAAATCGGTGGATTGCACGTGCGGGACGATGGAACAGAATTACCAGAGGTGAGCGGAAGGATAGAAAAACAGATAAAGGGTATACAGATACTACACCAGACTGATATGCAAAAACACCACGTTTGCACAACTGTTCGGCTAACCGCGTGTGCCAACCAAAGTCAAACAAAAACCATCTGCGCTGATATATTTAGACCTGTTAAATTGTCAAAACTTTTATCACATCCGCGTTAGCCTGAAGGCACTGGCAGTTCAATTATTCGACTTAAAATTATACCTTTGTAAGATTTTTTGCATGTTCCAAGATGTGTTCTCTTCTTTTTTTGTTCTGCCCTGAAGGCTTTCGCGCATTTCTGGCGAATCAACTACTCGACGGTACCGTCAGCCGATATTCTATGTCACTGAACAACGGTTGACTCTTGAGTCGTGAATGAGACTAACACTAAGCTGAACCTACGTAAAACAGCAGCGTCTGTTAAGGTCGAAGTATTTTCGTTGGAATACCAGTTTATCCGACGTCTCGCTAATGAGCCTACCTTGAAATCATAGTATCAGGTTTAACGTCGGTCGTTTTAGGTCTCTTGAGAGAACACGGTAAACCAATCGAAAGTGGCAGGACATTATTCGGCGTTAACGAAGCTCTGTCTAATTGTGGCTTCGAGACGCTGGGTTTGCAAAGTAAAACTGGTGTTTGATTAATTTCAGGAATTGAAAGCGTGGCTAGACAGCAGCGCGGACGGCTTTATCTTCGTTTCGTTTGGCTCCTTGCTGGCTATTGAGAATTTCCCAAAGGATATCATCGCCGAATTGTACTCAGCATTGGCCAAGATCGCTCCGATTCGAGTGCTGCTCAAAGGAGCAGCTCCGGAAGCATTGCCACCGGGAATTCCCACGAACGTACTTGCGTTGGAGGTAGTTTCACAGAGGCAGGTTTTAAGTGAGTCAAGATTTATTCAACGCTAAAAAAGACTTACGCATAAAAGAAGTGACGCGCTGTAGAAACGGTGATCGGTATTAGACTCATCGGAATGGAAACGCTGGCGAAATCGGTTGGCAGATTTCCCGACACCTTGAATGGATATTGAGGGTTAAATTTCTATTCTCCAGAGCACGGCAACATACGGGCGTTCGTGATGCAGGGTGGATCACTGGAGATTCACGAAGCGGTGATGTTCGCGGTACCGTTTATCGGTCTTCCGATATTCCCAGAGCCCCAACGAAACGTAAAAAATTGCGTTGAAAAGGGGGTCGCGATATCGATGGACTTTGGGGATTTCACGGCGGATAAATTCACCGCAGCCGTTAGTGAAATCGTCAGCGACGCAAAATACAAGTGAGTAAAACTTTCCGACACTCTCAGCGTAACCTTTTTCTTTTCCAGTGAACTATTTGATAAATTCTCTTCAAAAATCTATCACTCCGTTGGCCATCCTATCGACATTTGCATTCAACCCGTTAACTCATCGGCAATAATCCGTTATCAAATTATAGAAATAACATCATCACGCTGGGGGGAAAGTTTCTGGACCGACCGAGAAGCCCGCTAGAAACGGCGATCTTCTGGATCGAGTACATCCTCAGAAACGGCGGCGATTCACTGCGTTCACCAGCGGTAAAGTTTAGCTGGTGGCAGCTGGCTTTGTTGGATATTTATGCGGGTATAACGGTGGCTGTTATAGTTGTGATTTACATCTGCAAGCGACTGACGTTGACCGTCATTCGTCGACTATTTCGACCGCACCCTACACTGCCAACTTCGAAAAAAATGGTGTAATACGACGCTCAAAAGAGTTACAAGCTCTCCGTTGATTACTATTCATAATCGCGAGATACAACGCCGCATGCCAGGTGCGGAAATTTTATTGAGAAAGGGAAACGCAGCGATTATAAAACGCGGAAAATTGTTACGGGACATCTGTTGTCGTCAGAAGTTTGACGAAAATTTCACCAAGCGTAACTTCCCTCTAGGATTTGAAATCGAATTGAAATATTTTCTTCTCGTCTACAACGGGTGAGGCAGAGTAACTCTGTAAAAATTTTACACCGGTAATCTTGACGCTGTGTCAACCGAAAAAGACAATCAATAAAGCAAATGTTTTCCCATTCACGTTAATCACACGATTCTTAACGTTTGTGAAAAATTTATATTTTAACGAGCCTGGTAAGATATGAATTTACATTGAAAAATGGTTGAATAGAAATTCAGCAGAAAAGTGTTACAAGCTTGTATAACTCTCCACGAAGGCTTTTAAAGTAATTCTTTCACCTTTCACCACATCGCGTTACTTTGACGCTTAGAAGGTTTCTTGCCAGGGTAGAGAAAATACAAAATACAAAAAAGAAAGGGAATGAACATGAAAAAACTCCGAAATACCACGTGTAAAATACACGAGAGCTCCCCAATGGCTTTCTGGCTGAGTCACAGTGTTTTAAAAAAATCTGCACAGGGTGTAGAAATTTCGGTTTGAAGTAAAGTTTCCCTCGGGAGTTGGCCGAGTCTCTTCCAATTTGCAGTTTATTATAACTTCACGTCTTTCTTGAGCTGGTGTACCAGAGTCACAATATTTCTCTTCCCAAAGGTCTGCTCGCTGCTTCTTTTTTCTCATTTTGTGTATGTCGCCAGTAAAGTTTGAAGAAACATACAAAATTTGTGAATTGCTGTACTAACCAACTGTCGTGTCTTCCGCGAAAGCTCGTGAAAAAGTCACGGAATTGGCGTAAATCGAACACTGTTATGCGGTGCGATTAGAAATTAACGAGAATGGTTTGTAAAAAGTCAGAAGCGCAAGTTTGACTTAATTTCCCTGACGTTACGAAAATAAATAAACAATGCACTCACCAGGCGGTGCTGTTGCGTTGGATTTCAGCCTCTCCATGCATTCCTGTCTTCGCTCCGACAGGATGCGTTTGAGTTCTTCCTCCTGGACCGTGCTTCCGGCCGTCGTGTTGCTCGGTATCTAACGAGGGGGAAGAATCATTCAAACAACAGTGAGTAAATACAGAGGATATACGATGAAAGGTACATACTTATTGATAGTTGAAATTTATTGTTAGAAAAATCAGTGTTTCAGAAGCATCTGCATACAATTGTAACGTATAAATGATGGTGACAGATAGCATTTGTTTGAGGAATTAGTTGTTGGCAGCTTTTTACAGTGCGCTAATTTTGGCTAATAGGCCAACGACAAGTTTGATTCCTATTTGACGATCAGAAGAATCGACTGATACCAGATAAGTTTGCAGAAAATGTATAGCCTCAATTTACTCCGTGAGATGCCAGGATCCATTTCAAGGTAATACAATAGCTCCTCGAACTCTCCTTCACCTCGAAGGTCGATCTGTTACTTTACTTCGCGAGAATGATGGACTTGAATTTGCGCAAAGAAATTTCCTGCCGAGAAAAGTAAGCGTGGACCTGCGCTTTGCATGGTTGGCTGTCTGCCAGGAAGTGAAAAATCGGAGGATTCGATGGCGGGCGATAAAACGTTATACCTACAATATTATGATCCTCATATCGTGCACGTTTGATTATATGGTCGTAGAAGAAAATATTTTTAACAGCCTAATAGCTTCAGCGGCGGTAAAGTAGATAGGCATACCTAATGTATGTGCACAGAAATAAGCGTGTGTACATAAGTTGTACAGTTGTAAAGCTTTCGTCTAATTCATCGGATCCATTTATCCAAAAATGCGTATCTGAAAAGCTCTCAACGAAGACGCCTCGCCAAATCAAAGCAAAGACTATTGCGCCTCTAGTTTTTCTTGTCGAAAAATAGCGTAAAATTTATAGCAAGCAGCTCACAGGAAAGACGTTAATACGTAATATGTAGTTAATCACATTATATGTGGACGTGGATGGGCTTCGGACAAGTTAGTTTTAAATCATAATAATAATAATAATGATGATGATAATAATGAACGTAATAGTAAAAAAGTATGAAGCGAATAGAAATAATAATAAAAACATTACCATATTGAAATCAGCGTTGGAATACGTCAAAGAATCACAGGAAGTAATAGATTACTGAAAGACGAAAGAGAAAAGAAGAAAATTAGAATCCGTTATAAAGTAAAGAAATAATTGTATATTTCAAGGAATGTACGATGTTAGAGTAGGAACACAAAAAAAAAAGGCATTTGAAAAAGTTCGTTAGAATAGGGCAAAATATATACACGTAACGTTACACAATGTAAGCTAGTCTGGTAGAATTTCATTCCAGCTTTGAGAGTTCTCCGAGAACGATCAACTACAAACCCTTCACAGTGGTGAACTTTCAATCGAACCTTTGATATTGTACGGAAGGATTACAGCCACTGTCATGGAAAGACGAAAGTTGGCAAATTCGGTGGTTGCGAACAACTCGAGCGATAGCGCGGCAAAGTTGTCTTTATGAAAGTTGTATGAGAACTGTGAGAACGCGAGGGCTATTCAAGCTCCAAGTTGTTCCTCGATCTCAGAGGGATACACACGCCCCCCTCGACGAACTTGGGAAACGAGCTGAAACCGCGAAAGCACGAGTTTCCACTACTACCTAATATCCATAAACCCTACGTGGTTTTGTCACCTAGTGTTTCGCCTCGTGCATAGCGCGTGAAGCATAAGGTGCGGTTGGGTCTCGATTCAAGCGATTCGAATCCCTGTTCCCCGACCAAAACTCACGCGCTTTATCACAGGTCAATTTCGATTTCTCCTTTGTAAACACCCGATTGACTCGCTCGGAGTTTCGATTAATCGATCGTCAAGTTCCGCGAGTATCCAGACTGTATATAAATTGCCCTTGTAATTCGGCGTTGTTTTTTTTTTCACCCGTACGCCTGCTCCAAAACTTGGTGATAATTTCAGCGATAGCTGATGATCGACGCCTTGTTTATATATCGGTACCGCGCTATTTCGAGCTATAACAACACGAGTAAATCTACAAGTGGAATATCGAGTGGTCTATAAAATAGAAAAAAAAATAAAAAATTCCGACACAGTGATAGGTCGTAGTTTCTTTTCTTTTTTATTTTCTTTTTTTTTTTTTTGCCTCGTTCTTCCAGAGTGTCTATGAATTATTGAAACATGACGGACGTCGAGGGTATAAAAAGATTGAAAGAACCGGATTGAGTTCGGGCGGCAGCAACTGATCCAAATAAAACAATCCTCGTCTTGTCTCGCGAGTGCTTATCCACGCAAAAATACAGGTCATACTGCAAAACAAAAAAAAAAAAAAAAAACCGTCGACGTAGTAACGACCCTCGCTGTCATTGACCGGAAGTTGGTTCTAACTGTTCGATGTTTTGAATTCCTCTTGACTAAGAAGCTCTGTAGTCGGAGTGTTCTGTTTATCCTTTGATCTATTTTTGCAGAGATGAAGCGCGGTCGATACTGCGATGACAATGATGCAGAATCTTTGATCACCGTGAAAATTAACACATCCCTGCTTACAGAGACGAATCGCAGCTGGTGCTCAATCGAAATAACACCTGCTTGTACAACGTATAGTTTGTCTACATTTTATAAGATGATGTCCGTCTGGCGCCGCGAGCTTCATTCGTGTAAGATGTAATTTCTCCAACTTAAGAATGCGGAAATATTGAACAGCTCTAGCGCATAAGAACAATTAAGGCACGGTACTTTTGTTTAAGCTAGCCATTTTCGAATTATTAAAAACATAAGCACGCGATTGCGAAGTGGAGTTGAAACGGTGATATTTCAGCCGTAGCTGCGACTGGAGGATTGATCGAAGTTTGGCTGCGGCCGTCTCACTTCAGCGTCCATAAATCAAGATCCAAACTTTGGTAATCCAGTGAATTTATATGTTTGATGAATATCGACGCACAGTTCGGGTATAAAATGTGAAAGTTGAACCACAACCTGTCGAGGCAGAGCCGACTTGAAATTACACGCGATGAAAGATTACATTCGGACATTTTTACCGTACGAGAGGTGGAAAAATTTTCTTTCCACCACTGTGTAAATAGGTTTGCAATATTTTTGGAAGCTGTGTTGGAAATTTTTGCGTTTAAACTCAAGCTTTGCGTTTGCGCCGGACATTCGGTATTGCAGATGAAAGGAAAATACAAATATCGATGTTGTGCAATGTTATCTGACGTTTGACACCTGGAAGTTACGCTCGCTCTATTTTACCGGCGTTAGGCGTTGCGATTGAACGAACGAAAAGGTACAATCCGAACGTGCGCGGTTTCATAGCTATTCAAAGCCACGCTGCGTCGGACGATTTGCATTAACTGCACGTATCGGACAATTACGCGTGCAGCCCCGCCCTTAGAAAATACAAACCGGCAAACAAACAAGGTGGGCGAAGCACAAACCGCACCCTCACATTTTTTAATCCACCAGAACAAACAGGGGGAGCGAGAAGTTGGGAAAATGATCAAAGGATCAAAGAAATCGAATCGAACTTATCGGTTTTTCTACGAATAATTAGAAATGGGAGCGTTTGTGTTCGGGCAGAATAGTAACTCTCAACCGCAAAAAAAAGAAAAAAAAAAAGAAAAAAAAATCGACGTAATAATATTTAGGAAAGAGAAAAAAATAAATTTACTCCCGAAAAATTCGTACCCCGCAGCTATTTTACGGTCCGATTGTAAAAACGCAGGTGTGTTCAGTTGATTGGAAAAATACACAAATGCTGCGTCATGCGATTCGCTGCGTTTAACCGCGAGTGCCGATTTTGCGATGTATCAACAAACCAGCGCCCAGAATTGACCCGGTTGATAATTGAGCCGAAAGATAATGAAACTTTGACCCATCCTCGCGGCTTACAATTCCAATGCACTAAATTGAACGAAAAATTCCGCGATTAGATAACGCAACTTATTCTATACTACGTCCAAATTTTCAGTCATTACTCATCAAGCTGATGAACCTGATGTCAAAATTTCGTATATGTATATAAAGTTATTAATGAATCATGTAAAACTTGAAACCAATAATTCGTAAATCGTAATTAAAAAAATCGTAACTTCCTGAATATTAAACGAAACAATTACCGCCTTTTTTTTGTTTTAAGGTAAATCGCGAACCAATAAAAGAAAATTTCGCTGAGCTTGTCATCCCGCCGTAATTTCGTGCACTGCAGAATCAGCATCCGAACCATCATGGCGTGGAAATTCGACATTGAATACTTCAAGCAAACGCGTTTCCCCACCGGAGTCAAGGTAACGTGACTATATTTAGGAGTTTAAATGCGCACTATTGACCGGCTATTTATTGAATCGCTAGCCGAGCCGCGTCTGCAGATACCAGAAAATCTAATCACATTTTACGAAAGCCGAGATGGGAGTGAAACTGGGAAACCGAGAAGATCCGAGAGCGGAAATTTTCCCCATTTTTTTGCTTTTTCTTCTCGTTTCGCCTACCTGCTGGTGTCGTCATCGTCGCGTAAACGTGTATTATACGTATACGTAATTCAATTAACACGGCACTCACCCCTTATTTCGAATAAAGAAGTTTTAACGTAATAAACGTAAGAATATATCGCGCCCTGCGGTGGCTTGGTATTGGCGATATGAAATAAGTCTGGCAAAACTTCTCTTCGACGTAGTCGATCATTTCACCCGGCAGAAACAGCTGCAGGAAAAATAAAGCCAAGGAAAAGAAATTTTCTCCTCGAACAATCAATCGCATATCTTATGCCGCGATTATAGACGAGCTTTCGTTGCACTCAGAATCAGCTTGAACTGGTTTAATTTAGCCACTGTTATCAAACGTACGTGACAAAATTTTTTTGCAAGATCGTTGAAACGAAAAGAAAAATGGTTCGTATTGTTTCCGTTAACTTCGCAATACGCATTATGCGCATAGTTAATTAGAAGCCTTACAGAAATAGTCTGAACCCGGTATTTCAACGAAGCCACTGCGTGAATTTCTGCGGAAATAGCGATCCGTTATTCCGATAAACCATCGGGGCGTAAATATTATCGAGTATTGATATTTTTCCATTCCCATTCTCACACCCTGCGGCACTCTCGGCAAACAAAGAAGCGAGTTCGCGGGGGAATTTCATAAGGGTTCCAGGAACACACACGCACACACATAATTATATATATAATTACATATATCAGGGCGGTTAGGAAAAGGGCCTTTTTTTAGATTTCACTATTCTCCGAGGTTCTTGTACTTTTTCACTAAAACATCGCTCACGCTAAAAGACTGGGCTGAACATTTTTTTTTAATATTGCCTCAACGACGGTGAAATTTGGGAAACAGCTATTTTCGGAAATTTTAAAACTGATATATCCTGAAATCCTTCGGCAGGTATGTTTTGCATGACGAAACACAAGTTTTTGTCAAACCTGAGACGCGTGTGATTTTTTATTAGTACTGAAAATCTACGATGAAATTCGCAAAGAGTGATATTATTTTGCTTTCAAATATTAAAATATTTCACTGATCTTTATCTTTCTCGCAGCTTTATGACATACAAAAGCTGAAATATATGTATATGTACATGTATATTTCTCGCTTTTGTGAATTTTCACACTCCCGATATTCCTTCCGAGGGATCACAGTGTTTCAACAAAGTTTTCATTTATAATTAATACTCAGCGAGCTGTCGCAAATATATATATATCTCATAATGATAAGCGCGCAGATATAGAAGCTTTTCCTTTGATCGAGATGCCGACTTTTGAATTTCTTGCCCAATTCCATAAATTTGAATATATCCTGGCAATTTGGGTATAACGTGATTGATTGATGGACTCACGAATTTCGAGATGGTTTTTATTTTTACCGCGGCATTGCTGGTTAAATATTTAGAAGAGGAGAACCGCGGGACCTTTGACCGCGAAACAGGATCACGGAATAAGGGGTGCGAGCCAATTCCGAGCAAACGACGTTCGTAAATTCGGTAAAAGTAACACGTCGTGAATCGCGATCGTAATTGAGCAATTAACGATCCGAGGGTTACAGGATCACTGAATCCATTGCAGTCGAAGCGCTTCGTGTAAGCCGACAACGAAAACATTTGAATTGGTTGGATAATTTATTAAACAATTTCACAAGTAAAATGGTTGGGGTTACAATAATGGTTTGGGTATTTTGTAGATCACAGAAGAATGTGGTACAAGTAGGAACTATTTGCGCTATTGCGATTATAGTTAACAACACTAAATTTTCTCGTCATTACAACAAAATCGGGCGAATTTCAATCGAGAAAATCCAATAAGCTTATCCCTCCACTACTCCACGGTCTGTAACCAACTCTCCTGCGGTTGCATTCGACACCTTGTTGTGATGGGATGGATACTAAAAAAGTAAAAGCCTAATCAGGGTCCACCGAATCGATTCTCAGAGAAAAGAAAATTTGATAGATTTGTCCTGTCATCTCATTGTTACGGTTTTTGTGGTCGCCGAACTTGAATCTGAAATCTGATTTTCAATATTCAAAATGGTGGATCTAATATGGTTGTCAATCCCCATATAAAAAAAAATTGTATCTAACCGACGCCTTTTTGATTTGTAATAATTTTTTTCGGCCAAACCCGTCGCAACGTTTTTTGAAAAACTCAGGGATCTCTTCCTCGGCATCCAATTTGATGATTAAACAAGTTTCAGCTTTCACATGTTTATTAATAGAACTCGGCTAAATTACTGTATATTCCGACTGAACTATAATATACTAATACAATACCCATTATAAAACGATTTAGCGTGTATATCCACAAGTCGTGCAGGCCTGGCGTGTCAGACATTATTTGTTATACAAAAGATGCCAAAGGTTATATTCGCGGGGTACTAAGAGGCTTCACTAGGAGACAAAAGGTTTCGCTTTTGGGAAAATTCTCGTCCCCTTTTCCCGTCTCAAGCATTATGACCGATGATAATCCTGGAAGCCAGGTGCGGGACAAATAAATTTCTCAGCAGCATATTCCCTAAAGCTTTGTGGCTGTGGAGCGAGGGTTTGAACAACCCGAATCCACTAATTCTTATCGTAAATTTCACGCCGGAATCCGAACGTAGCTAACGTACATACCTATATTACTGTGTAAATAAAACGGTCCCTGATATTTCGGCGAAACAATTCTCACGCTGTTTTCGCCTCGCCGTATTACTCAGTCCGATCGTTAATTTATTCCTGGATTAGGGTCGTTGCCTTTTTCCAGATAATATGTTCGTTAGTTTGGTTCATTTATCAGTTTCAGTTCAGTCCATCGAAATCGCCAGCTAAACACAGAAGACAAAACGCAAGCTAACAATTGACAATATTCGGAATACTCGTACGGCGATCCTCTTGTTCCAGACAATGCAAAGCTCGCGGCACAATTGTTGATTTCCACTTTACGTGCGCGACATCTTTGCGTCCGATATATCCTGGAGGACGATTCAAGCTCGGAGAATTTTGGGAACAGTATCAATTACGGACTGTAAGTTGTCGAATTCAGGCTCAGCCTCGGTTTTCTCCCTAAGTAACTATGTTGCTTTGTCATTGTCGAAGCCCTCTAACTGCCCGCGAAACCGCTTCATTATTCACGGATCGATTATCAGGGCGTGGTTGAGCTCGATTTCACAATTAGTCAAAAAGCGACGCGCCGAAGTGTGTTCCATTCCATAAATTCACTCCTCGAACACACCCATCACGTATCTCCGTGGAGTTGAAGGACTACCTCGCACCCAAAGTATGCACGGAATGTCGCTTAGTCATTGTCTGTAAGAATATACCGCAAATATTACCATATTTCAACTTTTGAACGTATTAGGTAATTGATTTCTGCCAAGGAGAAATCCACCGCGAATAAATCAACCGCGACAATATCACGTCGAGATAAATCGTTTCCTACTGCACATGCAGCGTTATTCCACTGGTCGCTATATCATAAATATCTTCAGGCTAGCAACCAATAATCGTATATTTGTGATAATGTAGCCCCGTGCGGATTTCGGTGAAATTAATGTAGGCACGTAACGGTGAGATAATAATTCTTCATGAACGGTGGATTATCGTATAACGAATTAACAGAATCGGACAGTTGTATAAACTTTCCGCATCTATGCGTTCAGGTTTAAGGGATCGTTCCAGTGTAACGGGTCAAACAATAGCTGATTTACGCGATTTCTTTACTATGGTTGTCCCCTTACCGTGCTTTAACGAGTCTGACTCGTGACGAAGATTTTGACCCAAACATGAATATGACGTGCCAGGCTCGTGAACGGAAAGTCGGGCCAAACATAAACATCACGAGCCAGGCTCGTGATCATCGTAATTCAATGTTAGTTTCTATCAGTACGCCACGAGAGTTAGTCACGATTCTCATAATTGCTGTTACGGAGAAGATTAGTTGTTAAAATTTAACAAACCCCTACAGAGTGCAAAATACAAAAGTTTTAAATGACATCAATGACTACGAATCCAGTGATAGTGACGTGTTTGCGCCAACCAGAAAGCATCCATGGCGTCAATCGTGGATTTGACAGAAGGTAAAAAACACACCACTAATTTGGAAGTATTCTGAAACCTGTGTCATAAAAGCGTCAGTCTGTTTTAAATAATCTATGCTTGACTATATCACAAGGATTTACATTTTGGCTCGTATTGCGACTGTTCTCGAACATCACTCTGGCTTCTTTACGACGCGTTGACGTCTACCACTTGGGCCCGAGTTTCGTCGAGCTAAATGGTACGGGACGGGATTAAGGAATCATCGTAGTGTAACGGGTTGAACAATAGCTGATTTACGCGATTTTTATTCGATGGTAAGTACGCGCTATCCAGTCTGATTCTTTATGTCAAATCAAAACAGTCATGAGGAACAGAAAGCAAATTTTTAAAAGCTTACTTTTATTTTTGTTCTATTTTTTTTAACGGGTTTCTCGAAACGACGTTTTTCAAAACGATGGACACTCTCAAAGGAAGAGTTTTCAAGCTATCTGTCTCAAGTTTGGACACAACATTCGTCGTGCCATTTTTTATCTTGCTTTGGATACTTTCTTTTCCAAAGTCGTTTTCAACTTTATAAAAGAAATTAGAAAAAAATAAATAAATAAACGTTGAAAAATTTATTTTCTGTTCGTCGTGAGTGCTTTGATTTAACATAAAAAAAAAAAATCAGATTGATCAGCGTATTTGAACCGTCGAAAAGAAGTCCCTTGATCTGAAGCTTTGCTTAGGTAATTACTATTATCGCAGTTTTCCGGTTCCTCTGCATTCTATACCATGAATATACTCGCTGCCTTGTCTAACATTTATTATATATAATACCTACTTATATCCTACACTTATATACGGGCATTCGTGTTTGCGCAGAAACTGATCATGGCGCAACGTATACCTTCGCACCACTCCGAAGGATTCAAATTTTAATTAAACTTTTCCACCGCAGCTTCGACCCAATGATTATTTTCGCTGACAAACTTTTTTCCCCGCAGGAATGAGAATGGTTAGAAAATCTGTGAACAAACCGAATAAACTGTCATCCTTTGAGAGGATTTATTTATGGCTTTGAGTCTTGAAAGTTTCACATTACCCGATCGTGTTTTTCTGACTCAGTTTCATTGTCACTGTCGATTTGATGAGAAATGAATCGGACCGGTTACTTCAGCGGAGGATAAAGACGAGGGTTGAGGGAGAACGGTGTGAATATTTTAGAGTTGAACTAACCGTCCAAATGGAAGCAAAGCTCGTTATTCGAGTTCCGAGGGTCTGTTGATAATTGAGCAAGAACCCAAACTTGGTTTACTTTGCGGGCTCGAGATTCTCGCTTGCAAGGTTCAAGTGAAATTAGGCCTCTGTCCCTTCGGCTCTCGGTTATTCTCGAATCGCACAAAGTGAAATCAAAATTGATCAATATCGCGAATAGTGGAAAATTATTTATAGCTTACGAGGTATACGATGAAACGTTCCTGTGTATGCATAATGTTTTGATGACTAAATTTTACACCTCACGTATCGTGAAAAAGGTATTCTGTTTCTAAATCCCTGAAGGCATAGGCAGGTGATGCATCCTTCGTACTGTTAAAACTACCTGAATTTACACAGGTGTTATACATACGACGAGTGTCTTTTGTACCGTTAAAACTGTCTCGTTAATCTCGAGCCTCTTTGAAAACGCGACAGGTTTCAAGGTGGACAAGGGGGAGAGAAAATGGGGTAAAAAAGCATCTCGACAAGGAATGAAAGGAATGCCGAGAGAAGAGGGACAGGAAAAGGCGCGACACCGCGGGCCGGATTTTCCTGAACAGGCAGGCGAGGCGCGTATTTTCGCGTTGGGAAAACGGTGATTAAAACTTGAGGCTGTGCGGACCCGTGGCCCGATTACGATATCTCTCGTGAGCCATACGCGACCCGGTTAGAATATCCCGCAAGCGCGAAAAGTAACCCGGGTCGAAAAATTTCCGGCACAACAGGAAATCGGCAAAATCACAAACCGCAAGTGACCCGCTGCTCGATTTACACCGCAGATAATCAACGAACAGCGATTCATTTCTGGGCGTTCATGTGTTAATTCGCAACAGCAAAACGTTTCTTTCCGCATCTATTTACTCGACTTACAGTAAAATCCTTTCAGCCAGCAGCGAAATTCCACCTCCGTACGGCAAAGGCACAACTGAACGGGGCGAAAATGAGACGCTCTTTGTCCTCTGCAGGGTTGCTTTTCGTCGACCGAGGAAAACCGGAAGTTGGGACAATAGCAATGGCGCCCTTTGTATTGTGCCACCCTTAAACCTCTTTTGAAACTCGAATTTTCTTTAATTTATTTATCATGCCACGGGAAAATGTTACGCACCCCATATAAATTCTACCGATTGTCAGAGAATTTCGCCCCGGTGAATGTTAAAAAAGCTTCGGGGGTGGCAATTTCGTCAAGTATTTGAATACTTATTTTTTCATTTTCCTTGCATGATCCGGGGAACTCCGACTGCCCTTATCCGATCATTACGCGGCAATTAACGTCCGACAGGACGACTACGCTGTTTCCTCGAATTGCACTTATCGTGCCATATTTGAAGGGTTGGATTCTGACTTATGTAGGTAGCGAAGTGCGCTGGCGTGTACGGAGCCGTTATGCGTACGCTGTTAATTAATTACTTTAACAACGTCGCTAATTCCCGCGACTCGCTGCCTCGCTGGTTCCAAAAGCTAATATTCTTGTAAACACCGCCCAACCTGTCTTCTTCAACGAATTTTGTTACATCGAAGCCAGTCTCCAATTACTGGATCGCGAAGCGCAGAATTCAGAATAGTGATTAAACAGTAACGGAACTATAAGATTACGAATAGAAAAATTTACATTACAATTTTTGTCTCCTCGACAGTTTTTCAACGATTATGGAAAAAAAAATAAAAATTACCAACAGTTTCGTCATAATTCCAAAACCGGGAATCGCTGGCAAAATATTATTTTTTGTAAAACTGAGCACAAATCACGAGATTGTTCAATTACATTTATTGAGATGTGATAAACAGTTGGCAATTTAATTTATATCCGATATGTCACAATATGAAAATTACAAACAAAAATAATAAAGTAAAATTTACATGGATAATATTAATTTCACGGTCGAAGCACGTTATAATCAAATATGTAAATATTATGGGAATTGCGATGGAAATAACGCAGCGGTATCGTTGAAGAAAATAAAATACTGTTTGTATAATTACCCTCGTGTTATGAACGTTGTTAATTAGCCGACCTTATAACAAACGCACGTTTGCAAGATATCGTAATATATTCTAGAGGGCGTGTTCGATGGTGGATGTATACGCTCGCAAATTATCTACGATAGGGGAAGAAAATTAAAAGCTAACAAACGATGGAAACTCCGCCATCCCGCGGGACGTCTAGGAGTTTTTTTTTTATTTTGCGACCTTTTCCGAGCTCAGAATGATAAAATAATTCACGTCTCGTCTACGCGAAATCGTCACGCGCCGTATTTACTTTTGTTATGCAGAAACGATAAGCTCAAAATGTTTGAAGTAATAACGAGGATGAAATCAAATAAGGTTACTGAATCCGGGTGAAATATGCTTATGCAGACGCTTTCTCCCATTTTACAAATATTACTCCGACAGCGATCTCTCAAATCCGCCTGTTACATTCTCGCAGCTGATCTCCGCGGAATTTGAGAGAGATCTGTCTCTTTGCCTGATCTTTATTCATTTCGTATTGGGGGCAATCCAGGGATGAAAAAATAATACAGGAAACCGTGCTCCGAGACATTTTTAAACGGATCGATACCCGTTGCGTTAGTCATTTGTACTTCGGCTGTTATTTAACTGGATAACCATTCGGCAGCGAGTTGAAATTGAATAAATTATACAAAAAGGGCAAATGAAATTTCGCACGGAATTGCGACAATAGTCGAGTATACTTTGGTGAAATCCCGTCAACGCTGCGTTAGCCGTGTCAATATTTGATGAAAAATTTATAATTTTCGCAAGTATAAATTACTAGTCCAATTTCACGCTTTGAGAAAGATCAAACTGTCGGTTGATGAAACCGAATGAATTAGGTAACGTTGATTAATAGAATAATTGAGCTGAAAATAAATTGAAGGACGAATTATACAAGTCGAATGAAAACAAGTGAAAGTGATAAAAAGAAAACACTTATATATACTATATTACATCCGTATTCCGGCAATCTCCTCGCCGCAAATGATAATTACAAATTAGATTCGCATTTTGCATAATTCACTCGGTGGTCGATGCTAATTTGGAATTATTTAATTTCTCTGGCATTAATTATCAGCACGACTTGGCGTGGACTTCATCCAAGTTTACTTACTCATCTTCTCATTTCTTTCTTGGTCCAACAACTGAACTTTTCTCCCCCGTCTTTAAATATTTGGAGAAAGCAAATTGAATTTTTCAGCATTGGCATTTCGCGCAAAAACGATTGAAACGCTTGACTCGTTGAAGAAAAAAAAACTATCATCATCTCTTTCGACCACGTTCAATGACGTATACAGCGATTCGACGACCGTGGAATGACAATGCGATCGGTCTTTCAAATCGCGTTGTTACATCGGAATGAAGCTGAAGCCCTGCAAGTGATTCTGCGCACCTCATCTGTTAAACACTGAAACAATTAACTGACTGCGATTTATGTTGGATTAATTTCTAGAGGTCGAGGCTTACGATTAAAGTACAGTCGAATCGCTGATACGAAAATAACTCGTTGCGCGAATGACCGATGGATGTTCGGTTTGTATGCTTTATGCACGCCCATCCGACTCGTCGTTTAATTGCTTTCAAAGTACCTCGCATATAATTAATCAAACACGCGGTACGTTGGCCTATCCGATCACATCCCCAACTAATCCTTGATCGCGCCTTTCTCCATGCGTTTTCTAACGTATAAATTAATAACTATGCACCTGTAACAAATGGTCCTCGCGAACACATTATCAGAGATTGTTAGTGGTCGTTAAATTTTTCTGTGGTAAAAAATATGCATTTATTGTGCCTGTTGTTAACTAGGTGAGTTGTCGCCACTTTGACAATAAATAATCGTACGTGAATTATTTTGACAAAATAATTGTCGTCGCTTCTTTTTGCTGGAAATAAGTTAAACAGGCAAAATTATTGATTTTAGATCCAGGGAAGATCAATGCATCGTTTCACTCTCTAGGGAAAATAACATCCGTGACAATTTTGAGGGCCTGATCGATTTTTGGGGTTTGAACCGATTAAATTGGTGATTAATTAATAGCGTGTATCCATAATGGTGCCTATTAAGTGAGACGTCGTCGCAGTTGAAAGCTTCTACAGAGAGTTATTCAGTCCGTTCGTTCTTTATCGGCGTCGTTTTCTTCTTTTTCTTCTTATCGGTCTTATTTTTTGATTTCGCCTCTATGCTGCAGACGATGTAAGAAAATTGACGCGCTGGCTGGCCGTGCGACAACGACAAAAACAGAGGAAAGGAAAAAGGACGAGAAGTTTCTAGATAAATGATTCCCAGAATTTTCTTGCAAGAAGTCTAAAAGACCTGCGCGTCGTTACGATGAAAGTGTTATATACATATATCTATGTATGATCGATTCCTCCAAATATATATACGGATAAAAATGAATAAATACATGTATATTTAGAGGAATTCATTACAATGTTCGCAAGAGAAAAAAACAAAATAAAGAAAAAAAGGACCCAAGTATAGAAAATGTATGTATTTGGTAGCTGTTGTGAATTTCTGTACGTCTTGTTGCGTAACGTCAGTTTCTTTCATCCTTCAGTCGCTACCGGCTCAAGTTTTTTAATCCCGTAACTTGTCGCGAAGTATAATTGTCCTGCAGATGTGTAGAAAACGTAGAATGAAAATAATAATATCTCGCAAGTTATCGAAGTTTTAAAATTAAACTTTTTTACTGCGTATAATAATGTTACGAATATACGGCAGACTCGCACATATACAGTCTTGATTTCAGGTTGCACAATCTTTTCCCCATTCGTTTTTGCCTCTGTTTTTTTTTTTATCGTTCTTAATTCTCTGAAGTTGTAATCTGAATCGCATTCGCATTATCGTTAAAAAACAGGCCGATTAGCGTGTTTAAAAATATGAATCCTATCACTTAACGAACGAGGTATTACACAGGTTTGCTAATGTATATAATCGTCAGCATACGCGTAAAACTTTTTGCGCATTATTGCAGATTAAACTTTCCGCCACAGGATCGTTTCTTTTTCAAACTTCGTCGCAGCTCCCCTATCTTTTATTTATTTATTTTTATCACGTCGTTTGGATTATCTTTCACCCGCTGACTCGTCGCCTCTCGCTCTGATTCTTCGTCTCTGCAGATGCCGTCAGGGCGGCGAATCCATCCGGAAGAAACTGCCGGGAAAAAATTCCCCAGGGATGCATTTGGCGAAAAGAAAACGAGAGAGAGAGAGAGGCCGCAAAAATTACTCAGTATCACGACGCCTCGCTATTCCCAGCTGTCTCTAATCATACAATCCCTGTGCTTACCTTGTATTATAGTGCCTACGAAGTGCGCTGAGCACTTTAATTTTACGCTTCCTTTTTGTTGTTAAGTCAAAAGTTTACCGATTCATTCACCGTCTCGGTATCTGTCATTCGGCAAGGGTAAAAAAAAGGGAGAAGATGCGATTGGTTACAGGCGGTCTTTCGCAATATTTGCAAACCCTAAAAAAAGAGGAAACTGGGCCGCGTCAACCTTGATACTAATAACAATTCAGGATCTAACGGTACAAAATGGTTATTCTTCGTCAAATACCAATCCTGGAAAGAATGTTGGCCAAGATGAGCGATTGGATATTGGCTAATTTTATCGACTGTCAGTCAAAGTCAGTTTCGCCTATACTGGCAAAAGTGGATCACATCTTAGGACGTCGCTTATATTTTGGCAAAGATCCAGCCAAGGTGGGACTGTGGACAAAATTTCATTAAGTGAGGCAAGAAATTGAATTGAAAAAAATTACCCCGCTTCGCCATGACCTTATCGTAATTAAATCGTAAGTATAACGCGCTTCGAAATTAGAGAGAAAAATTCAAACGCGCGAATTATTCTTGCTGCACGAGAAAACTATTCGTTAGTGTCTAGAAAGGTTGAAAATTTCTTTATACACGATGTATTCTTGGCATTTCGTACACCTTCACCCTCCAGGATTTCGACCGGTGACCAGATCTCTGAATCTTACGAAAGTCGAGCATTCCGCGTATATTCGTCGTAACGGCAGACCGATGAATCCCAACCGTGAGAACCACGAAAGCATGAAACATGTGCAGACAGTTTGGTTAGTGCAAACGGACATTCCAACGTGATTGAATCGAGTCTTCGGCCAAAGATGTTGTGACAAGTTTAGGCTGGATGGGGAACGACGAAAGGAGCGGGAATAATAGAAGGCGGGAGAGAAGAGCGGTGTGGATTTCTTTCTCGTCAAAGAGGCGAGATGAGCAACTGCGGCCGGGACGATAACGCAATATTGGCGTGACACAAAGAAAACACAATTCTGCCGGCGGGCTTGGGTCACAAGGCAAAAACGAAGGGCCGTCCATTTTCTTCTACGAGTAGAATCGGCACGAGCCATGCGGGCTAGTCCAGGATCCCCTTCTTCCTCGCCTAAGAAAAGACACACATTACCGAATACACCGGCGATCCCCTCGAGAGATAATGGATCTTTTTACCAGATTTTCGACTGCTTTTCACGCCAACGTTACGCGTCCACCGAATTCCCGGGGGTCTTCTTCATCCGCGTTGTGCATCACTGTCAACTCAGATTTGACCGTCATTCGTTGCGGTTTGCGAAAAGACGGCCGAAAGCCATCGACGCCTTCGCAACGGCTGCGAGCTAGCAGCGTAATTTTGATTCATGATAACGACACATAATCCACGGTAAATGTAGGTAGGTACGCCTGTAGCTGGCAGACTGTTTACCGAACGCACAGCCGCATCAACGATCGCGATGAAGAAGAAGCGAAGATCATTAGAGTGCCGCGTGGATTTAGCGGGAAGACATTGGCAAACAAGCAGGGATGAAACCGACGTGGAAACTAAAGTGGGAAAATTGAGGAGAATTTTTCTGGTCGTGAATCGTAATCGCTGGCAAAACCTTGTCGCAATTATATATTCCATGACTGTTTTTCAAGAGAAAAAAAATCGCAAACATTGCTGGTCCATTTGCCGAGAAATAAAAATATTTGATCAATCAAGACGAAAATTCTGACTTCCCTTATCATATTTTACCCATACCGATGTAATCGGAAAACGATTAAAAGGTATCAAGCACTGTATTCGTGCAAAAATGATGTATGACATATTTGAGAGAAATTGAACTACACGTCGAAACGATGTTGAAAATAGTCCCGATGTTTTAACTATATATTTTTTATTATGTAAGAAATGAGGAAAAAATCGGTCGCTGAATTATAATTCTTGCACCGATCAACCGATCATTAAAGAATCTCTTGTCATTTAATTGCATTGAACACCACCATCTGAGTGAAAGTTCGTTATATGATTCGCGACGGTAAATTTTGCAACAATATCGTCTGCTATGTGAGGTTCCGTTTCACAAGAACAGATTAAATGAGGCAGCAGGTTCCAGTTTTCCGTTCGTTGATTTCCTTCCGGTACGTTGGCTAATCTCACGGCGATCTTGCGGCGATTCAAGTCTGTTTCAGGACAGCACTGATATATCTCCGATGCGAAAGCCTTCGTTTCCAGAAACAACATTTGCGATTTTGATGTCGGATCCTAACACGGCAAAGACGAGACACCGGCTGGCCTCACCTTATAGCCACAGTTCGAAACTCTGTGGTCGGGCACCTTATGGCGCGTTTTGAAAGATGGAGGCTGTTCTCTCACTCACCGACTCACTCAGCGATGGTAAATCCTCCAAGGGATCGGGCATCCGTAAGGGAGTCTCGAGGAGTACTTTCGTACATTTTTATTTTCCCCTCTTTTCCTGAGCGACGACGTACCCTGCATCAGAAACTCGACTCGCGAAATAACCATGTGATCTTAAATGTCTCATGATATTTCGTTCCTCTTTATTTCTTCTCTCAGTTCTCTTTTATTCTCTCCCTCTTTTCACGTCGAGACAACGGCAAAAGACGTTGGGCGGTGAAAAATTTAGGGAAGCAATGAAATTCCCCGGGTGTATTACATTACCTGTACATGCTCTACGCCGTTCCACACCTGCGACGCTAACCGAATGAGCGAAAAGCCACTCGATCAAGACACCGACGCGAAATGGACGCACACATGGAGAAACGGCATCCGAGAGTTTTCGACTTGGGAGACCTTGAAGGACGGGGATGAAGAAATTTGTTGGGGGACCTGAGGGCACAAGGAGAGGCTGTTGTAAAATATCAAGTTTCAGCCAAGGCGTTCCTCTTCAATGTGGGTCAAACAATTTTCTGCCGAATTTCATCAAGAACACTGACTTGGGATTAGACAATTCCCGAGGTGCTTATTCGGCAGAAGATCTCGCTGTAAGAAAGGATCGCGCCACTTATATCAAAAGGCAGACTGCTTCCCGGCTTTCCATTTCTCTTATCAGTTTCTACTCCGCCTAGATAGCTGATCGCGCGATGTTTTTTTTCCCCCCCCCATCTAATTCCCGTAGATTTTTACTCCTCGATAGTCTCTCCGGGTTTTCTGTTCTGTATTCGTACAGCTTCGCGGAAATTGGAAAGATGTTTTCAATACCGCGTTGTCTTTACGGTATATACGTATACACGCAGCTTGCGGTTCTTATCCGAGATTTGGAACAACTCGCGAGATTTTGCGAGGCAGCGCACAAGGGTGAAATAGTTTCGCTTCTGACGCTGAGCCGCGAATTTTTTCACACCCTCCGTTTTGATTTTCTTTTGCCAGCGGTAAATGCAGCCTACGGAGGAACGCATTCAATTTCCCGCGTGAGAATGAACGTACGACAGAATGGAAAACGAAAAAGAATCGGAGTGAAATATCACATCTGTTTGAACAAGTGTAAAAGGCAGGAGGGCGAATGAGATATCGATTCAACGTGACAGGCCTTACTAGTCAAGTTTTTTTTTTTTTTTTTCTTTTTCTCTTTTTTCGAATGGGTAGGTGGCTTGACTCTCACTGCACAGGAGTAGGAATACGCCACTCAAGCCAGACGTCATGTGTCAGAGAGTCAGGGTGTCAGGCTCTACGATTCTCCCGATTTGACCACGCGAGGGTGACTCGGGACCGAAGTTAGGAGCTGATAACCGACGGAAGTGACGTGTCAATTGACGATCGGGTCCTTATTGTCTCGAACTTCAACCCAGTGATAATTGGTAGGGTAAGAAATGAGACAAGACCTGCGCGGATATAATTGAGGAGGTCGGTTGAGCAAAACTCAATGGTTTGTTTTAATTTTATTACAATATCGTCGTACTTTGAGTAATCATCGTATCATTGAGTTTTTGAGTTACGAAAATTCTTTTGAGTATATGATAATAGTTAATGCTGGAGTTATAAGAAAAACCTACCGATGTTTCTTTTCAAAATGATTCAAAATCTGGTATATTCGTTCCATTTCACTCTACGGTAGCCACTTTTTTTAGAAGACTATTTTTTACAAAGTCACGGAAATAGATTTTTTTTTTATCAGTAGTCAAG
Source organism: Neodiprion virginianus (assembly GCF_021901495.1). Classification (NCBI taxonomy): domain Eukaryota; kingdom Metazoa; phylum Arthropoda; class Insecta; order Hymenoptera; family Diprionidae; genus Neodiprion; species Neodiprion virginianus. The sequence continues at coordinate 38,476,001 of NC_060878.1, read as the reverse complement.
TTAGTATTGCGACTTGTTGGTTTGATAAAAAAAGTTCCAGTTAATTGGTATAAAATGGACTTGTGAATAAAATGTGCCATTGTCGAGTAAAATAAAATGGAACTGCTAGATTTTTACCCATTTTCAATCAATTTGAAATAACTCGTAGATGTATCTAAGCTTTTGTTTACAATTCCAGCATTTTCAACTGCATCATTTTTAAAGAGATCTTCGTAGCTCACGAATATATTAATTTAATAAATATTCAAAGTACGACTATCTACCAATAAAATCAATCAAAGGTGTCGCTTTTCGGTCTACAAACCTGCTCAAACGAACACAATTTCAAGTTACGCGTTATTAATTACACATAATCTAATCACGGTTGGAAAAAAATAAAAATAACCATTACTCGTGACAATGATGAAGCATACGTGATTGGGCCAAAAATAATTATTCCATTTGATTGCCAGCGTGACGTTTACGCGCGTTAATGTATGGAGAGAAGCAACAAGGGAGAATCCCCGCTGCTTTAATTTATTCCAGTGACGTGTAGTAAGAACCAAGGATGGGTTTCGTTAATTTACGTGCGTCGAGACGCGGCTGTACCAATTTGTTAATTGTTTTCGCGCTCACCTACATCAGGATGAAAAAGCTGAAACTTTCATGTGCTTCTTCGTATTTTTTTCTTTGTATTTTACACCCCTGAAATAACTAATTACCAACCTTGTGTCGACTTGTTCGTTGTTGAAAGTTCAAACAACCACGCTATATATACGCAATGAACTTTCGTCCGAGATTCCCGTGTAACTTTTGCCTTCGGTTAGGGTAAACAAACAACCAGATGTTTGGCCAAAAAACCGCAGGGTAAGAAAAGATTTTAACAAGTCTGATAAAACCGTCGCCACGTGGTTCTCCCGAGAACTGATTCTCCGTAAAAACGACGGCATTTATATTTCATAGCAATTCAAATGTGATTTGCAAAACTTTTCACGTGCCTGCATGTCATTCAGCCACTCGACTTATTAACTTTGCCTCCGTTTTCTCCTTCGATAGTAACATTTCGGAATTTAGATTGGGTGTTTTTTTCGAATTGGCTGGGCCTCCGGATAATCTACACGCAATGACACGAAAGGCAGTCTCGCATTCAAATCACGACATGTACGAGCAGCAAGTTGGCGAAGCCAGAAACAAGACATACCAGAGGTTTCAACGGCGTGCGTGCCTTCCTCAATTAACGTGCACCAGATAACACTTTAGAGCGATACTAAAAGTACTAAAAGACCCTTTCTTTCGTTCGAGTATTTCACTTTTCATTCAATGTGGGTCAGGGAATCCGCCTGAAGGAAAAGACCTGCCATTTTCCCTCCACACACAATCTCGGTTCACAATGGCGAAGTTTTTCGTGTACGAAGGACAAAATCACATGCTATGCTGTTTGAATATTTATCTATCCTTTTGGCATCTGTATAACTCTCATCCGTATTTTCTTTCTTCCTTTCTCTTATGTTCAGTAATAAATATTTTGCACATTCCGTCCCGTCTGCGACATTTCTCTCTCTTTTTTTTTTTTTTTTGCGTCAAGTGGTTCAATTTCCGAAGGTTGAAAATTCCGAGCGGTATGAATAAAATAGTAATGATGTCAACCGTTCAGAATATTGCGAAGAAAATTGCTCGCTGCGCGTATGGAAATAACCTTCTGCCCTACTACGTACACACATTTCTCTCGGAACTCGCGACTTCGGTTTTCTGGATATTTTTGCGAATAGAACTTAAGCGTCGTAAATTTTCGCGCTTTACATACCTTTACATAGTGTTTGCATAATACGTACATTATAAAACTGGGAATGCACTGCTCACTGTCTGCACATCGCAACGAAATTAATCCACCGGGATTTTGACGTTAATTTCGAAGGTACGAGTCTCACGTCGCTCGTTATTTTACAAACGCACAATACGCTGGACATACCGTGAAAATAATGTGATTAAAATTGCGAGGGCGTGATAAATTTCGCGCTAGATAGCCCGGACGATCCGACACTCGGGGAAAAAAGTGCAGCGCTTTGTTTTTTATTCGCAGCACTTTGCATTCATACCTGCAACGCGTATACTCCCATTATTATACCCGTAGTTCTAAAGAGTTTGTTATTCCCTCCGCGTAGCTCTCTTCCACCATTTATGCCTGTACCTACGTTATAACTAGATGTGTATGGCGGCAGGTGTTTGGATCTACGACCAGCGATGTATCCTCTCGTTAGCTTGCGTATTGCCTCCTTGGCTTTTTCATTTCAAATCTTACAACTCAGCGTCACGCAACCTTTTGTTTCGTTTTCTTTCGTTTTTCGTCTACTAGGATGCGTTGTACACGGAGAAACGGAGAAACAAGACCTGATGCGAAACCACTCGATGGGTTTTAGTCGGCTCTCTGATATTAATTGTTAGAAATGCCGATAAATTGCACTGCGAAATCGGAAATCTCACTGCACAGAGGCATTGTATACTCTTCCTGCATTAGGCGGAAAAATTGTTTGAAATTTATCGAGTTCGTGTTCGTATAACGTGTTTCGAAATTAGTGATGAAATTGTTAAATTCTGCTGACGGAAAGCTCGATCTGCGCAGAGCAAACAATCGTTGTGTACATAAATATACGTATAACGTATATATGAGATATGTGCGCGAGCAGATTGTCCGATAAATTATTAATCCATTTGCTAAGGCTAATCCCACGAGGGAAGTTGTGTGCATTGAAAATGAAAATTAGTTCTCAACGTGATCCGAAAATACGGCTGAAATTCAAGCGCTATGGAATTTTTATACGGTCTCAAAGAAAAAATGAAAGTTTTATCCCGAGTTTGGGGTTCACGTGTCTCGACGTCGTGAAACTTACCGTGTATATAACGTATGGCCGGTGATGAAAAGGGTATAAATTTTCCCGTGTAGCAACGTTCGGTATTTTTTAAGGAGCGCAGTTTTGCCCCTCGTTATACTTTATGAAATGTGCAAAGGAATAAAGAGAGGGTGGAAAAAATGAATTATCAAACTGACAAGCTGAGACGATAAATTTAACGACGACACGAACCCTGAGACACAACGTGACACCTTATTTCGCGAACCTGAAATCGTCACGTCCGAATCTGTGCGATAAAAATGCGCAGTCTTGCGATCTGGAGGATAAGTATAAAAATACGTGCAACAGATACGGGGGAAGTAGTTATAATTTAATTACTTAGTCAAGCCAGCAAAAATTAGCAAGCAATCCTACGGAAGTAAAAATTATTACAGCTAAGGAATTCTTAAACACTATTAAGTTTAAAATTTTACCACTTAGTGTATATAACATGAATATAAAACACAAAATATAGAATATAAAAAACACAAAGTTTAAAATTTTGCAGCATTCTCTGAAAAAACTCCATTTCTTGCTAATTCAATAAAATTTGATATGAAGCCAATTCTTGGCAACAAACCTGTGCCGAAGTCTCGATCAATTATCAACTGACAACACCTGTCGGATGCTGGCAACCTTCGTTGTTTTTTCTTTCCCTCAACGTTTTTCGCGCAATTTTAAGTGATGCATTCTTTACGGTTCGCGGGGCTCTTAAAAATACTCCGGACCTGGAATGGGAACTTAAATACGAAGTGTTCATGACACAAAGGACGAGCCTCCCGAGGGTCGTCTGCAGTAAGTCTCGTCAAACGAGAGATCGATAAGCAGCGTGGTATCATAAGCGTAGCAACTGGTTGTTATAGGGTGCATGGAGCACTTTAACCCGAGAAACTCTGCTATTCCCTCAGAAGACGAGGGGGGCTCTCCGCTTGCTCCTCATTGAAAACACTGTCCAAAGACAATCCACCGTATATTTACCATATAATAAGACGTAGTTGTGCTGTGCAGCAACGTAAAAGAGGCACTTCGCTAACTTCACGAGCTTGCGCTTCGCATTTGGCTCCATGAAATGAAAATCTAGTCAATTGACGCGCGCAATTTTTGAAAAAGGAAGACTCCACCGCTGCGTAAAATTCTTAACCGTGTTATGTGAGTAGTTTCGTCAAGCCTGCAATCGATCGGAATGAAGAGAAAAATTCTCCACGGTCGAATGTTTCTTGTACCTTCGGTAAGGTGTACCAGACGATACGGCTCTATCACTCAGCATCGAGGGCTGGATATAAAAGCTCGAATACCCGTGTTATAACAAGGTTTGGTTGGGTGAATCCCGAGGGGCTGGCCACTCTCTTGTACCCAATCTGGCAGCTTCGTATAGTCTTTGAAATTCCAGCGTACCATGGAACCTTTAAAATCCATTTGGAGTCGGTGAAAAAATCTCGGCGAACACTGCAACAACATTACAAGAAGTCTTCAAGATCCGGCTTGCCGAGCGTGATGAAATAGTTGCCAATTTATGTTCACAGATCACTCGATTCCCTTTCACATCGGTCTAAGCCTTATTCTTATCCATCAAAAAGGTTTCACATTTTGGTGCCCCGTGACAGATTTCCATACGTCAAACGCTTGACGTAGATTGAAGTTCGATGCGTCACGGATAATACGCGGATCATAAATAAATATTCCACTTGAATGTAGGTATAACCTATTCGTGATTTTCCTTGAAAGAATTTTGACCCGTGCTCCAAAAGATGAATGGGAATCTTTTCTCGGCCGATTTCCTCCTTCCTTTGAGCCACACCGTCCGGGGTTCGTCGTCGCAGCTCACAATCAGGCAGCATGAAAAGGCAATATTCGGCGTAAAAATAGCCCCCGAGTTAGTGTCCATAAATCGGAGTTCGCTGTATATGGGTTAACCGCCGTGACATAAAATAAACCATTCCATTGCGACCGACGTGAAACCCTGGAGAGGAGGCCCCTAGGTGACGGTCAAACGTCTTGAACGGTCAAAGGTCGGCTCAAGTTCCTCCGGTGTTGAGGAGCTTTAACGGACCTGCACGCCCACGCCGAGGGGGAAGCCACTGAATACTGATTAGAGTCGATGCACGCCAAGGTCCCAGGAACCAAGGCCAAAGTTCAGCTTCGCACTGTTTAGGCCCTCGTCACCCTGGGGGTTACTCGATTTTCGAAACTGTTTTCAGTTCCAGGATAACAGCGAAGGATTCATCCTCAGTGCCGGATGAGAGTGTCGGTGCAGCCTCGATATTTCGTGGTTGAATAGACCCTTGGCGTCAAAGCTCTCCGACTGCGACAGAAGTTCGCACTTAATTCATGGAAAATTTTCGCAGGTTGGGTACTTTATTGACCTTTCCTCTTTTCTTCGGCATTTGGCACCGTCACGCTGGGGCATCTTATTATTCGACTCTGGAGTTTCCAGATCATCCCAGATATCCGCGTCTTTGAAACCCTCCTCAACTGATGAATGGACAAAATATAGCTCGTTAGTGTAATCTGAGTTCAAGAACTTCCGCCAACACCGTGACATGTCAGCTTCCTTTTTGCTGTTGAATAAAATCAATCGGTGCACATAATTTGAAGATGCCACGCTTAGGCTGCTCGAGGAATTAATAAGCGCCATCTTCTGCGACGTTATCTGTAGTTGGTTTTTATGGTAACAGAGGAATGAATTACTCGAGAACTTTCTTGCCAAACCTTGTAGGACTTTGCCCACGCGAATGATGAATGGAAAAAGTTTTGGGCGAAAGGATCGGACAACTTTTGGGCGATCGGGAAAACGGTCAGGTAGTCAAATTGGATTCTAGCGACTTAAAACTGCGGATGAAACACTCGGATGTTGAGGGCCCGGCGGTAAATTAAGTCCATTTCCATCCTCGGTTATATTCACACCTAATCGTGACTCGTATATTACGATCCAGTCACTCACGTGCTACGATCAAACCGGTGAACGCTTTCTCAGGCTGTTCGGACCGTCGGGCTCAAATTCCAGTAACCGATCCACTCGACAAAATAAATCTTTGAAAACTGTATATAAAAGTTCTGAATGTCCGAATAACGGTCGAATACTTTTATGCCCGTGCTCTCGTTTCTGCGAAGCTTGTAACTCCTCGACTGACGTATCGAGAAACGTCTTGAACGAATGTTCTGCCTCCATATTGATCCCTTCCGAAATTTTTACGGCAAGAAAAATGAGAGAGTCTTGTAAATTTAGTCTAACCACTGCAGAACAGAAATCTGAAATGTTCCGGATCTCCGGAATGGTATTATATTTTTTTGTCTTTCTCCTGAATACCTAACAGCTAAATTTGGATTCGATGCTTCAGGATTGCAGAAGTCTCGATATTACCGTTAGTTACAAAATACATTAAATAAGTTCTGACAACGAATGTCATCGAAACGTAAACTTGAGCATTATAGTAGACGTATTATCACCATCTTTGTGTGCTTTTTTGAAAAATTCCCCGACACTTTCAGATTTCCTGCATTTCCAGCATGCACTTACGCTTTGTCTCGATGCAGATTATTTGAGACCGCCTTGAAAACTTGTCTTTCCGCGGTTCGTTTACCAGGGGAATCGATGCTGCAGGATCGAGTGCACGGAATTTCAATCGCTGGTGTTGCTCACCTTCGCCAATCACGAGTCTACGGACGGTAGAGAGGTAAGGAGGACCGTCTCCGTGTATACAAAGTATCCATAAGATAGAGAGAAATTAAGATGACGTTACTTCAGCAAAAGTTTCACAAAGCACCAATCAGACTGAACCCTGATTGTTTACGAGCGCCATTTCGGTAACTTGTCGAACCACTATTTCCCGTTCTTTGGTGGACACTTTTTTTAGGTGAAAGCCCATATGAGATACTTCTCCTTACCCCTCACCCTCCGTAAAAGAGTCCATGATTAATGGCGTCTCGGTGTCCGCGCCTACTGCACGCTGCGCAAAACCTAATTACACAATTCGCCGACCCACGTCACTCGGAGCATTGCTTGTAGCCATGTCCACTCGAAGAAGCGGAGAAAAGAGGAAGAAGAGAACGCGTTACGCGGGTATACATATGTGTAGGCTTGTACGTACCTATGTTATACATGCTGGGGAAAAGGTATAACGGGGAATTGATTTTTCCCTCGTGCCTCCGACACCTTTGATATATCAGTGATGATTCCCCAGCTCCCATTCTTCCTTACAACCATCGCCCACTCTTTGATCCCCGTTAGACACGATCCTCGTATAATTCATGCGACCACTTACGTATAGCAGAGTTCGATTATACCACGGGGTTCGATTATCTCTCGTGTTATTCCATTTCTCTATTCTTCTTCTCCCTTTCCCTTCTTTCTTGGAATCGCTGAAGCCTGTCTCTTTTCCTACTGTACTCTGATAAATCCGAGACATCCCCGTACAAGGGTATTATCCTTGACCTGATCTAATCTAGGGTGACACAACCCTCGGATCGTGTATCGAGTGTCGAAATTCGGGGCAGCAGGGAGCGCCCATAAAGCCATTATTTATGGTTGCCCAAAAGCGTCAATTAACACCGGTAAAATATCGGCTAACGAGATGATTATAATTTATCCCTCGGTTCAAAATTATCTCGAAGATAGGCACGGGGTATAAATAGGAATTTTCCCTCGCGGCGGTTAACCGCCGGTTAAATTAATATCGCGGGACATGCCCAGAAACTTTGTAATTCTTCTCATAACCGACCTTCTTGAGGTACTCACCGCGAGCAATTTATTATTTTGAATAAGACAAAGTGGCGTCTCGTCTGAGTTGAACCGAGTTATACAACTTAATATATAATCTATCCGCACAAGCACGGTATTATGCACAATTAAAACAAGAACTCCTTAACCTTGAGCAAAGTAGGCTAATATATCACGGGTGTAACAAAATACGTACAGAAGGTAGCTTAAATGATAATCATGCAATTCCGACTCGTGTCTCGAGCCCGAGACGCTTGATGAATATTTCGCGTCCAACTGAACGTGCGCAGGGGTCGTTGCAACGCGACGGATAAATGCTGGAGGGTGAATTTCCCCGGAGTGGCGTGTATAATCCGCGGATCCAGAATCCAGTCGCGACGCGAATGGGGATGATTAATTCACTCTGGATCCGAAAGCGTATCCGAGCAATTAAACCTTCATGGCTGAGCCTCAACCTTCGGTAATACGTTGCAGCTGCGAGGCCAAGACATTGAAATTGAGGCAGCGGCCAGACTCTCGGCATTCCGCGGGCTTCCATATCCGATATTCCAATATTCCTGGGAGCATCGCGTTGTCCTCGCAAGGCACCGATGTGTTCTCTTTTCCACGGCATGCGCCGGGAGGAGCTTCTAATTTAACGGCTGAGCTTCTTTAAAGAATGTAAGAGCTGCCCGAGGCGTCGTCTGAATTTGAATATCAGACGCGGCAACACGAAGGGGATAAGAAACGTCACAAACATCTAACCCACCGTGATCCGTTACGTGCTTTTGAGCTTGCGAGGCTTGATAGAGACTTCGCTACTCGTTTAAAGCAACGAGGAAAAAGGCGGCTGAAAAGGAGTTAAATCACACATCATATCATACATAGCATTAAAGTTCGAACCCAAATTTTGGATGTTCGGATGTTCGGATATTCATAAAGTGTCGTCACCCAAATTTTTTTCTCACTTGACGTCATCGATCTATAGTAATCGTCGACGACGAAAATCAGCTAGCCGATTTCCGCAGTCCGGAAACAACCGCGCGGTAGAGCGGACGTGTGAGAATTGTGCTTCGCAGATTTCGAGTACCGGGTTCTCCAGCTCCTGGATCCCTGCGCTCCAGGTCCGCTACCTAGTGAAACACGACTTCCTGGACAAGCGCTTCGTAGTTTCCGCGCTCCAGGTCCGCCACCTGCTAAAACCAAGTCCTTGACCTGGTGATTTTTGACCTTCACGAGTAATTCGAGATTTTCAATCTTGAATTGTGTATTTGCACATACGTGTGATAATGTATTGCTTAACACTTATTACCCATTGAACAATCCTCAAGCAGCTAGGGTGTGAGGTATCTTGTAAATCTCGTATCATCTGGTAAAACACTGCCAACTTGTGCACGAGCACAAAAACCAGCTGCACTAGGCATCCGACCCCGAGCGAGCTTCAGCGAGCGAGGGTTTTAAAGCTAGTAGCTTATATTTTTCAAAGATTCCGATTTCACGGAGCTTTTTCTGACGAAAAAAATCGCGTGTGATTTTTGACAAGTGGTGAATCACGTCCATCGCACTCCTTGGCGAGTACGATAAACTGGGCAAGCATTACTCGGTAAATTGGAATGAACGACAACGCGACTTCATCGCTATTACAGGAGTATAGTATTCGCGTATTAGAGTGTAATCCGTACAGTTACACTACTGCAAAAGTTTTCGGATACTCGAGGTATGAACGTTTGTTCCACAAATTTTCGATTCGGAACTAAACACGTGAAGCAAACTCGAACAGAGCGTTGAATATGCTGCGTTTTGGTTCGATATATGGTCAAGTTAAAGAGTTTGAAAATGTCTGTAAAGTCCTGCAAAACTTCGGTCGAGAAAGTTGAATATCATAATCATAATTCAGTGGTTGAAGGGCTAAAGAAAAAAGCGGATGTTAACTTAGGTCTCGTGTTGGTTTGGGTTAAGGTCATTGGTGTCACGTGAATGAACAAGCAAACCCTGACTAATGTAAGCTGTGAATTAAGAAAATCCGACAACTTCCAAAGTTTGTGTCTCGCCCAAATTCGACGAATCAGTACAGGCCGCGTTTCATGGTCGAAAAGGCGTTTTCATCGTAACTATACAATCGGCAAGATAATCAGAAAACGCTGTCTCTTGTTAAGTATTTACGGATGATCTTGAAGAATGGAAAGATTTCAACCAAAAGTAAGGGATTCCAATCACGAAAATGTGCTGTGCAATTTCCGGCTAAAACAATGGCAGCTATTTAATATCCCGATGAGTTTTCAGCGCCCACAACGATTCAGCAAAGTCGAAATGGAATACTCAAGTAGAATGAGGTACCTTTTAAACGAGGTTACCGCGGCTCGGGATCAGGATGAGAGACTAACATACCGCATACGTTAGGGATGTGCGCATAGGTTGAAAAGCGTAATACGGCTGGCTGGGTGGCTGGTTTTTTGTCGGCTTGTAATTTTGGTCGCGAGTTATTGTTATTGGACGAGGTCGGTTTTAAACGAGAGACGAAAGTGTATGTCTCGTGCTTCCTGCGCCAGGGTTTCAGGGGGACCGAGAACAATTTCGACGTCCATTCCTTCCCTGTATTATATGAACCCTTACGATCTTTACGAGCTGTACGATATGCGCGTGGTTCTAGCAGGCGTGCTTCGTGTGCAGGTACCGCGTAGACATGTCTATATATGTATACACACGTATATAATATAGGTGTACTTGTATGGGAGAACGATGTCGAGTCTGCTCCGACAGCGTGATACATGTCGCGAAAAGCTGGAACACGCACACAGGTAGAGTGAGGCGACGTAAATTTTCAACGAGCAAAAAATACTTTTTCCTGCAAATCGTCACGCAAGTTAATCGGATCGCCGCTTTTCTCATCCGGGTTACCGCTAGGACTTGGTGCTCGGAATTTAATGCGTAATAGAAAAAAAGGTTCAGTTTCTTTGACCGAATATTTATATAAAACACACATTAATTATAATTCAAGATTAATTAACGCTACAAGAAAGTAGAAGGGGTAAAAAAATTTCAACGACCATAAATCACACAGTTTGAATCGCATGATGTAATAATGGTTTTCATCAAATCGATATGTAGATAACACAGCTATTATTCTTCTTTTTTCCAAACCACGTATTCATTGGGTTTTTGAAAGGCAATGAATATGTGGGTACGTTAATATTAATAAAATGGTCATGTATCGTGCAGTGCCTGCATTACAAAAATCACAGGTAAACTCTTCATCGGTAACGTCATAATATTCGCAGCCCTCTTTTTAGCTTCTAAACATGCCGCCTGAGCCTTTTTCAAACTTTCCTCCGAATAGTTACGGATTCTTTTCATTGTGATTTTCACATGGAAGCAATAATTTGAAAGCAATATTATATTCATCGATGACTTAGAGAACTAACAAATGCAGAGATATATGCTTAGAAAGATCTATAATTTTATCCAACAACTGTGGAACTGCAGAAAATTTTGTAAAAAAATATTCTACCTTCATATTACTAGCAAAATTGTAAATATTCATAAAAATCGTGAGCATTTTAGTCAAGGAATCCTGTAATCGGCCACAACTTGGCAGGTCGCAGAATTTTATCCCTATTTTAATATTGACGACCAACGTTTAGAATCTACGAACAGTACCGTCCCAGACATAAGAACGTTCATCACAATTTTGATGTTCTATAGATTTAAATATAGAGTAAAAAGTATGTATGAAGCCATCATGAGCATAGTTCTACAGTTTTATGCTAGTATAATCGGCCAGTCAATTTCTAACGCAACAATATGAAAAACACTCCACAAACTGCTATTTTACGCAAACTTAAGGTATTAAGGTCAATATATCACGGAATATTGTAATTTGTATTTTACTTATAACCTTCGGATCTACGACCAAACAGTTTTTTTTTTTTTCTTCACCCAAACTAATTATTGCACACGGCACAACCTGTTACGTGATTAAATGTCTAATATATTAGACTGTTGTACAAAATATAAGTCACATCTGTCTTAGGAAACGTTGAAGATCACGAAGGCATACAAGTTTTTTTTTCAATCCAGCATAGTATCTTCTTTTTCTATTTCGGACTAAAGTCGTAAGTGGCCAAGCAATGGAGGTGGACGGCTTACCAGCATCTTCCATATCACTGCCACAAAATTAAGTCTCTATTCTCGATATATGTGTGTATGTAATTTTTGAACGCCTCTCTTGAACGATGCTGTGTATCTGCATTCAGATCCTAGTGCATCTTATACATATATTTGGATCAAGCTGGAGTTGCAAAAAGTTTTTAGCATAAATTTGGATGTGCAACGAGGAGACGCAAAAATTTAGAAAAAGAAAAAACATGACTTGTGAGAACACATACATATTTATAAACGTTTATACAGCCTTATGCATTCTGTATACCAAAAACCACCCGCACGTATTACGTATGCAGCAGACTCGCAGTCTGTTGATTTCCTTTGAAACTCGACTACGCGAAAACTTATTTCGCGCACAATTCAACGGATTGAGAACGCTTTCTTTCTTTCACTCACAATTCGAGGAAAAACTTTTTCAATCGGCAGAACAGTGGAACGAAAAATTGGCATAGAACCAGTGAAAATTTCAATTATTTTAATTCGTGACGATTTTCTGTTATAAAAATCGGAAACAAATATCGTGTTTCCAAGTGGAATGCCCCAAGCATCTATTTATGAAAATAAGCGTCTGCACTCACCTCGGTTTGAGCCTCCATTCCTGACGCCAGAGTTTGGGCAAAAGCAGGGTAATTAGATCTGTAATAAAAAAGAAACAACACTGTATCTTTACGTGTTCGTTCAAGAAAATATCGACGTTTAGAATAACAGCAACCGTGTGTAAACGGTGTGTATTATAACGGATTGAAATGCGGTCAGGGATTTGGTTGAGAAAACTTATTCAAATTTCATTGCATAATTCTAAGTCGTGTCGCGGCACATTACACTTATATCATACAATTTCGGCACACAATCTACATACGTCGCTGATATACTTGTTCGGTATTATTTGCGATTCAATTTTCAAGAGGCAGCTGCTACAGCTGATGATCAGCCGAAAATTGTTCGATACTAGCAATATTATATTAATATACGAATCCGAGATAGACGAATCCACATACTGTAAACATCCAGAATTTTAGTTCTAGGAACTGTTAAGAAACTCTACACGCCGTAGATCTGTCCGCGTGAAAATTGAATAGCAACCACAGTAACGAGGCGAGTAAATATTACGCTTTGACTTCAAACCGCGACATTTCTCTCGGCGTTAATAATTAACGTAATCATCATCGTCCAGATCCGTCACGTGTGATTTAGCAGATATATTACATGTACATTTAATCATTCAAATTAGTTGTACAAACATTCATATTGTATATAACACGACAGAATTTTAGATAGCTTTTTTCCAGCTGTTTCTCGTTTTCTTTTCTTTTTTCGTTTTTTTTTTTCTCGTTTTTTTTCTTTCTTCTTCACAACTTCGTTCGAGATATTTCCAGTTCCCTTCTTTCGCAAGTTCTGCGCGACGCGTACCCAATGTGATTTTGTATGTGTGACTGTCGAACGTCTGTCATCGTTTCACACGCATCTGCGGACGTTTTTAGTTGGACGATCATCACCGCGATTGAATTATTTCAGACTCGTTATCTCCAATGAATATGCACACCATGTGTATACGTGTTTACATGTTATACAGCGTTTTTACACGATTATACTTGAATTATTATTTACTTTAATTTGTACAAATAAAAATGTGCATGTACTTTGCTATCTCGCGATTGTGGTTATATAAATGAATGGCTCAAGTATGATATTCCTATACGTACATGTCTTATTTGTACATGCACGTAGTTGTTGCTGGAAAATTATGATTACAACATAGGGTTATATAATTTTTCAGTTGCGGGACGTTTGTTCATAATAGGCATAATTGTAGACAGTTCGAAGAGTGATCGAATTTTTTTTTTTATTTTTATTTTTTTTTAAATTCCAGCAACAATCAGAGGGAACGAGCGAGTGGCTTTTTCCTTCCATTTAATCGAGCAAGTTGATTTCATCCGTATCCTAAGTCTGTACAATTTTTCCAAAATATTCTCAAACGTGTAGCAAATCAAGAATGAAAAAAAAAAAACACTAACCATTTTAAAGATTCGAAGCAACATAAAAACCGAGAGAAATTCGTCAAAATTCAGTTGAACTTGTCGAATAAAAATTTCATACCTGCTTACTGAAACAAAATGACAATAAAGAGACAAGAACATTGGATATTTTTTGGATTTCATTCGGTTTTGGGATTCTATGATATTTTTTAGAACATCACGTGATCAAACAAACCAGACAAAAAACATTAATGAAATGGGGGTGTAAAAGTCACGAAACGAGGGAAAAATGAGAGGGAGCGAAGAAAAAAGTTGTCAAAAAATAAAATCTTGCGTTCTTCTGTACCGATTTACTCGGTACAAGTATATTGCTGTTTTAAACACGAATAAATTGATTCAGGATATTCTTCACCATCATGAACTGTAGGATCATCAATTTTTCGCGCCCACTGACATTGATAATAAAAATTGTAGCAAGGTCGTTGAATATTTACTAAATTTCGGCCACAAATAATTCTCCCTTTCTGTCTGCATTCATTCTTCATTTATTTCCAGTATAACATTTACACGTATTAATACAGTGATTTCCAACATAAGTAAATATTATCATCTTCGTGTTGGACTAGAATATAAAACAAAAAACTTATAAATTAAAACTAGAATTATTAAATATAAAAATAAAATAGATTTGAACTAGTGTAACATCCATTAATGACAGTACAATAAATTTATAAGCTACCAAAATCATATGAATTTAGTGCACGATATTCAATTCATGGCTTATCTATACGATTGTAGTTATTTATTATGTATTTAACAATATCCGTGTGTTTAATTTAGCTTTTGACATGGGTTTCGTTATTAATGATTGCAAGATCATTAGGTAAACTATTGAATAAGAAAATTGCCTTAATATAACTATTTTTTCTACTCACAGTATCAAATCTTCTTGGAATCTGAATACTCTTATTCTTGGTAATATTGTATATTACATACACCGTATATATCACACTGGGCCGAAAATGGTGAAAAACGATAAAATCGTAAAACAGGGCTGATGAAATAAATTATAAAAGTTAATCTTTGATAGAAAATTGTTAAAATCCTAGCTGAAAGTAACCTTAAAAATTAATACTATCGGTCTTTCTAGCTATCTATCTATAACCTGACATCACTGCCGGACGACACATGATGTACTGCACATATATAGTATAATGACAGTTAACGAAATTAGCTTCAATTTATACACTGACCAAAGCTGACACAAATAAAATGCTACAGCATGGATTTGTGTGTGAGCGACTTCTCCGTTCTTATGCCTAATACTACGAGTCAAGCAACGACCATGACTCGATTTTTTACCGCTTGAAAGTAAAAAAGAGGAACTTCAGGTAAAATCGAAGGATATTTACAGAGGGATTATATATTCACGCACGTCACTCGCATGCCGAGCACAATAATTCTGCACCAAGTATAATAATGTGCATTGGCAACGGTTTGTCCCTTTACATTTGATCAGAAAATTTCCCATCATATTTCTGTATTTTATTCAAATTTCATTTGAAATATCTTGCGGTAAAATTTTACCTTCTCGCACTGGTCAGTGCCATGCGACACGTTGAATAAGCCCGGATCAATAAAGTCCGAACAAAAGTCCAGACGGATCACAATTTTCGGCCAAATATAGGGAAAAACGAAAAATTTTCCCCCCGTTTGACGTTTCGCAGTATATGGCGTAAAAAATGATTGACAATGAGTGAAAATCGAGCCCTGCGCCGCAGCCGTTCCTAGGTCAATGAATCGCAAGCTTTCGTCGGTATAATTTCGAATGATGAGTTTTTCCGGTCATTCTAATATTGGTTTTTATTTTTCACGCCTCGGAATGAAAAATATCGAAAGGGTTCGCAAAGCGGGATAATTCATGGACTTTTTTACTCCTCCCTTTCGACTCTCGTTCTTTTCGCATACATGATACATCCATTAGGTTTTTTGTTCTATCACACCGTTTCCTTTCTCGCGCACGCCCCGAATCCTAATATTTTGACAGGGCGGCTGTCAGAGGGAATCGGGCGATTTTCCATCCCGCGGTGGCACGAGGCCAAAGCTTTAATATGTCCCTGCATCGGAGGCATTCGACCATTCGCTAACAACACGCGGAAAACCACGACGCGACCAGCCGTTGCATATTTCCGAACGAATCGTCTTCGACACTCTTTTGGCCCTGAGCCAGCGACCCGAAAACGGCGCTCCGAAACGTGGGAAAATTGAAGAAAAAATACGGACATTTCACACGGATACAACTTGCTCGTCAATCAACCGAAACCGCGTTCGGCACTATCTCATTCCGGTTTAACCGCGGTCCAAAGTGGCTAGCCGAAATTCGCCGTATCGTGAAGAGAGAAAAGTATTTTATTTTCACCCCTCATCTACATCAAAGTCTATTATTTTTTACTTCCAGGCAAACGTTGTTTTATTCTGTGGTGAGAATCAAAAAAAAAAATTCTAAAAGTCAAATTCACCGTCGAATATAAAGATCGAACGAGTCTTGAAACGCTTTTTGTATACAATAATCATAAGAACTTTGGAGACCGAAGTTTAATACCGCTGCCGATGACTTGGTAACGCCAGAACAAGTCTTTGTGTTCATTCATCGCATGCACGCGTCGACTTTCCATGCGGAAGATAAGCTGCTCAATTTCAAACTCCAAAATACTAGCCTACAGGAGACGATGGATAGCGCGGAGAAAACTAACGACGACTTGTCATGGTAATTTCCTCGATTGTGTAACTTTATTCAAAATGGCGATGTGAACATGGCTGAATTTCGTCCACCCCTATCGCGGATTGCAGATGCTATGATAGATCGTTTAATTCATGCGGAGCTGCCCGATTCGAACGAGTTGAAAAATCAGGGGAGGACGAAAATTCTGCATGGCCGACGATACGTATACAGGAATATTTCGACGCCGAAGTGTTTTTTTTTTCTCATCCACCTACGCGGTGCGGCGAAATTAAAAACTCTGCCAATGAATAAAATTATTGGGATGGTAAATAACAGCGGGGAATTGAAAATTCAGTGCCAATTTTATTGTTCAATAATAATTATTCACCTACAGAATAAACTATTTTTTTTTATAACAATTGTTGTATAGAACAACGTTTATTATCCCAGCTGAGAATTTCTTTAACTTGAAATCCTAAGAGTGTTTGGCGTTTGCAAGGTGATTGTGATTTCATAAAGCTCGGTTGAAGTAAGCCTTGAATTTGAACAGTATCAGAAATTTGAAATTGTATTCAAGCCGGATATACCAAGGTGAATATAACTGCATCACGAACAGCTTCTGTTTGGCATTGGTTTTGATTTTCGTTCAAATTACATAACTCAACGTCTCAGCTGGCACCTTGAACCTAACCAAGCTTTGGAAATAGAGGAGAGAATTTACAGCTTAGTCAAGCCAGAAAACCAGTCTGACAGACAAGCTTCGGCTCCGGCTGTTTTGGCCGTTTGCCACGAGGAAATTACTTTTCCAGCGCTTCGCACGCACATATTCTCATCATGTTTGATGAATTTAAGATCACATCTGTTACGTTCACGTTGCGTTACGGACTCGTATATTCTTGAGTCGTCGATTATGCCTGCAGAAATTAGTCCCGGATAAAATTGGAAAATAAGTGAATAATGGCCCCAAGATATGCAGGTAAAAAATAAGTATTTACTTTGTAACGATTTAAAATACAAAGTCCCTTTAAATGCGGTTTAACACGCAAGTTTTATTGCTAAATCGTGAGAAAAAAGAAACGAGTCAACGTCCGACCTCCGAGATAGCATAAGAACGGAGGAAAATAACATCTCCGGAAGATTTTGAAGGAAGAAACGCACTTCCGGCGATTCATTAATCTCCGAATCCCGTTCCCTTGTAACCCCGTGACAACTGTATAATAACGAGAGTCGATCTTGTTCATCGAGATGAGCGCATTAGTTGAGAAAATTCGGTGTTTACGACGTTGTAAGAAACTGTCGTCAGGAGATGAGAAAATTGTCGTGAGAAAAAAGTTTATCCCGCGACGGAAACGTACGTGGTAGATGACACGAGGTGCCTGTCCGAAGGCTGACGTGTCGTGTCCTTAATCACGCAAACGAGTTCAGTGTCGTTTATAGTAGATTGTGTGTCCAGATAGGTTGGGGCCAAGAGGAAAGACGATAGCGGGTCTTCATTGGAATGGCCTTGCACATTGTTATCCAGGCGCTTTACGATCAACGTTACGTTTCTGCACCGATCGAATCCGCGTTTATTGCCCACCTCGACACGTATATATGCACATAATCTGACATACCTAGAGGGACGTTGCCAAACAACGTAAAGTAATTCCGAATTTCGTACACGGTCTTGCGGTATTTTATGGAAATACCCTTAACAACACACTTTGAGCGGATCGACACTCGGCGCAATTATAATTCATTGACGACCCTCTTTCATTTACTTCATCTTAGATTAAGGATCAAGTTTAACAAGATCGGGGCGATTGACGGGAAGGAAAAAGGGTGAGCACAAATTAGCTTAAGGATAAGATAGGAAGCGACGGATTTTCCGAGGCACCCTCCGGGAACCGATCGGGTGAAACCATGTGGATGGAAGAGGGGAAAGTGAAAGGAGAAAAGCCCGAGTTTTCACGAAATTCACCGTTGTTTTATTACGAATTCCGAATAGCGTTAATTATGAAAATAATGCCCGTGAATATTGCTAATTAAAACAAGTCCTTGGGAAAGTAAAAAAAAATAAAAAATTGCATCTTTTGTTTGGGACACATGAAAAATTCCAGTATATTTTCTTTTATGTTTTTCTTTTTCAAGTTCCCTTCGTTCTAATCTTACCCATCAATTTAGTGCCTCGAATAAGAGAACGCGGTTTTCTTTGCGTGAGTTTCTTATTGTCCCAAGTCTACGACTCGCCATAGATCCTATCGCAATTCGAAACGATGTAGGCGATGTATATGTACTACATATACGTATACCTAAACGCGAAAGCTCGACTAGAATCTAAATATAGAATTAACGAAGACGTATCGGCATGCAGTAGCTATTCGACGGGTAAAAGTACACCGAGGTGTCGGCTGAGGAGAGATTGTCGAGTAAATTTTTATCACACCTACGGTATACGTGTGTACAGTACGTATACGCATGTTGCACTATACACACATGTAAAGTGTTACAGGAGTTTCTTAGATCCTGCAACATCGCTCCACGTTAGCTTTGAAATTCGGTAAATTCTCATTGGCTGAATTATCGCTTCAAGTTAAACAAAATTAACCATACCTTGCAAGATTATCAAAGAAAGCTGAACTTGATTAGCCTGGCTACAATCAAAGCAGGTACGATTTACAAACTGTACAGATATATTTATTAAACTGTGGATGGACAAAATAAACCAAGTCGTATCGATTAAATAATTGATGTATAAGTGACAATATGAATTTGTGTTGAATTGTTTTTTTATTTTCACAAGAAATTCCCAAGCAGTCGATATTCTAATTCCGAAAACCATGGCATTACCATGGGGAAAAAAATCATGCGTGGGAAAAGATCGAGTGATAAGAGAAAGCGTGGGTGGAGCTGAAGCGAAGAAACCTGCGGAGTATATGGGAGTCTAAAAATTCATACACTGTAACGCGAATTGCGAAAACAGAATAATATACAAAGTGCAAGAATGTTTGACTCCATGCTGTTAGAGAAATCGTTAATGTATTGCATACGTAAAATAAACCCAGGCCGGAAAAGGTTGAACAGCTCCGAGGGGTCATTCATAAATTAGACACAAGGGTTATTTTTCCCTGCCGCCTTTCCAAGCACATATAAATAATTTGAAAAGAAAATCTCACATCCGTCTCGAGCGCACTTTACGCATAATGTTTAAGTTTATCGGAGAGAAAAATTTCTAGCTGCATCTGCTAGACGTACAGTTCTTAACTATTGCGATTCTTGATCATGACTGTAAAATATAACTCTGGGTACAAAATGAAGGTGTTTTTTTTTTTAACTGAAACAAGAAAATCTGGCATGTACTTTATTTTCTTTCAACTGTCGCAATAATGAGACTTTGGTGCAACAATTGACTGTTGTTGAGGCTTATCGTTCAACTGAAAATCTGTAATCAAGCGAACAAACAGATTTAATCTTTCAATAAAAAAAAAATATACGATTGGCAACTACAATCGAAATAAATGATTACGCGTGCCATATTTAAACCGTTATTGTAACGATACTCATTTTACTTATAAAATTTTCTATTAACTATTAGGAAAGTTAAATTTTTCTCACTGTAGGCTAATTTTTTATTCATCAAGTCAGTTGACACAGCGCAGCCGCATCATTACGACTTGTAACACGGTGATACCTTTTCAATCAAGACGATGCATCCCTTATTAAGGGGTCCTAAATAATCGAACGAGCGGCAGCGCTCTGGAAAAAAATAAAAACTCTGTTTCAATAATTTACAACCAGCAGCTAGTAGAATCAATAAGAAAGGCGTGATGTATTTATATTATACATAATATATGAACACTAAAGTAGAGCAAAACAGAAATTAAACAGAAAAAAAAAAAAAACGTTTATTCAATTATAACGAATGCACCGTTTCGCTCGGGGCGTTTAAACAACCGACCTTTACGATATAGACAAAATTCGATGACTCCGCACGTGTACGAAGCACCATGCCTGAGTTGCACTATTTTAAGCGCTTAAGACGATTTTCACAGTGCTGGGGAATTAGGTCCGTGGATTTTAGACGGAAAGAAGGGATCGCCGTTCCAATCGGCTTGTCCGCTTCCGGATAGTCGGTTTTACAGTTTCATTAATTTCGATTTAGCCCGGAAAACAAAAAGGCCATACCAGTCGAAGCTCATTTAAACGTGGCGTTGAACAGCGCGGATGTAAACGCGGATGATTGAACGTCGCGCGTTTAACGACGTCTATTACACATTATATACGCGAGGGGCAATTATAACAGGTATCGTGATCAAACGGGAGGTGGCAGTCGGGTGGGCAGGGTGCCTGCCTTAGTGTATATTCATACCAGTCAGCTATCATAGATATACCGTATACACGCATTATATGTTACACAAATATACGCGAGTACAACGCTTTTTCAAATAAGAAGTAATTAATGTTAATTAGTTCAAGTGCGCCGCTTCCTCCCTTCTTTTATTGCGTTATAATTAATACGTGTAGATAATGCTGCAGATGTATCGTCATACTGTAACTCCAAAGTAAGGTAAGGTATCTGTCACAATTGTTGTAACATTGCATAACACGTAGAAATTTTACGAAATTTATCCAACAGCTAAATATGTTTAATACACATTTAATCGAGACTTCGCACAATCATTCAGTTTCAAATTCAATTAAAACCAATTTATACACACGGCAGATTCGATATTTTTCTGCGGATTAAAACCCATCCGAACTCAATTCGTTTCAAATGATGATTGATGCGAGATTTTGACGCAGGCTTATCTAATTGGTTTTCTTTTTATATTATTTTTCTCTCTCTCTCTCTCTCTTTCGGTAGAGCTTGAAAATTATAATCGATTCATCGGCGTCTGTCGACCTCACACCTCACGGATTTAGGATCTTTTGAATTTCTGCGACCGAAACGTGCGGCTCGGTTTTCCACTCGATACATCTGTATCAGAATCCAGAATCGTTTCCAAACGAATGGATCAGCAATTGTGCGTAAGGCTGCGTAGGCAAGCTAAATCCTATATTGTCTGAGTCAAACCAACGGCCGTTCAATTGGCGAAAGTATACCTTTATGTTCCTGAGATCACAAAATTTTTCCCGTAGAAACCGCCTTGGCAAGTTTAACCGAGCGACAAATCACGGTAAACACTCATATGTATATTAGAAACTATCCACAAAGGTAGCAGAGATTTTTTATTGATTGCAAATGGATCGTGAAATGAAAATAACAAAAATTTCAACTTAATCGTATTTGCCATATTATAATGAGGCATTTCACCCCGATTTGACCCAGGACCGATCCTCGACTTGTCCGATTCGGTTAAAGATTTTTCATCTCGTTGTTTCAATTTTACAAGGTACTTTGATTTTTTTTAGATTTTATGAATACAATTTGATTCATTTATTATTTATCAAAACGAAAACTTCGTTGTTCGGAATCCTCAATTTTAAAGGAAATTCGAATACCTTTTAGAGATGAAACAAGACAAAAAATCGTGGACCAAATCGGAGAGATCTAGAGTCAGATCCAGATCAAATCGGCGTAGAATGTCTCAATACTTTGTTTTTTTCTTGAGCGGTATTTTTACAAACGCGAGCTGTACGTGGCATGATTAAATATTTCGCGAACGTCTGCAACCATGAGAAATGAAAAAAAGAAACGCCTCATTTCATTACGTATCATATTTAAACACCGTGTCAAAGTCGTAGAAAATGCTCATATTTCGCTGATACGTGTAATTAAGCGGGAAATGTAAAAATTATTCAACAGAGTCGAAATTACACTGCAGACCTGGATATCCACGTTCGTTACGCCGAATTGGAACGACGACAGATTTTTAATTAATTTTACAAAGTGCCGTAATAAATTCGGAAATATATGTGTTTTATTGACGCGGTAGCTGTAAAATGTATCCGTTTCAAGGGTGACAAATTATTTGCAAAAGCCACATGGTCGGTTCCGGCTGAATAATAATTAAAATATTGGGCCGCGCATCGAACGCTCATCGTCGTGAGTGCATAAATAACGATCATATGAGCAATACTTATGCAGGTGTTTATTTTCTAATCTTCCGTCCGAAGGTTAGCCGTACGGTGGGTAATTTTTTCAGCTAATGGCTAAAGGCCCTGAAGCCCGATTTCCGGTTGGGTTTTTTGGACGTGTGAAAAAAACGATAAAAATAAGCGAGCAAAGAGGAGAGAAGAGACGAGAGGGGGAAGAAACACCGCGGAGAAGCTGTCCAACGTAAACGATATACGACTTATATTTACAAGCCAAACGAGCAAACTCGGTAATAAACGAAATACGAGGATAGAAAGAGAGAGAGAGAGAGAGAGAGAGAGAGAGAGAGAGAGAGAGAGAGAGAGAGAGAGAGAGAGAGAGAGAGAGAGAGAGCAAGAGGAAGAGGAATAGAAAGTAAAATCGAGAATGAGAAATGTAGAAGAATGAAATCACAGACCGAAATTCTTTTCATCTTATTTTTATCGTACAGAAATATAAAAAAATGTTAATAATCGTCCTCCAAATATGTGCCAGGATTTATTTTATACTTTTCCGATCCACTCCATTGACTTTTACATCCGTCCAGCCATGAATAATTCGCTATTATTTATCATGCGGCTGAATGCGTATTATACATATAATATTAGACACACCGTGATGTAATATAAGTTAAGCGGCTGGGATATCTCCTTCCTTAATTTTAACCTGCTTATTTCCATGGTGAATTTCAACCCTCCGCCCAAAAGATCGATGAATCATCGTCGGCGCAAACTGAACCTGAAGGGGAGCGAACGATGTCGACGACACTTGTTGCGGACGAAAAGTTTCAAGGGATTATATGTACAGAGGCGAGTGATAAGGGTCGTCACACACGCGAAGGGTGAACGGTATAATTTGTACGATAATATAAAGAGAGGAATCGCGAGTCGAGGCGTTAGCTGCGTAACGATATTTTTTAATCCGGAGGTAGAAGCGAATTAGTCAAACTTACCAGCGTCAATGGGCGCGCCAATTTACCGGGTCCAACTTTGTCTGCGTGTAAAATTCAGGCGCGATATATCCGGTTGCACACACGAGCCGAACAAAACGAGTTAATGCGTCCAATCCGCACTCGATGCTGATTGCCGGATATTTTTTCTCAAACCTCACACCTCGATTTTCAACCACTGCAAAAAATAACCTGCATAAAAGCTTTTGCACTCGACACAATGACCAACGCAATATTATATTATGCGGCAGAAAAGTTCGATCAGTTGCCGATCAACAGATACCCGAACGCAAGTATCGAAGACAAAGATCAATCCTACTAACACTAACGTTTATGTCCGATTGTGATTCCTGAAAATTTCTACACCCTTTGTGTAATCGGCGCATTATCTCCGAAGCCAGGCGAGCTTTCGAACGCTGCAGGTCGTTGTCATGCCGCGTGGATTTGGCGACACTGTTGATAGTTTCCGGGGGGGATGATTTTTTAAAAAGTGATTGAAAAAGTCACCAAAAAATCCCTCAGGTAACGGGTCCCGAAAAATTCTTCTTTTCGTTTACTTAGCTTTATTTGACTCGATCTTATTCTCTGTCATTTTCTCTCTCTCTCTCTCTCTCTCTCTCCCTCTCTTAAGCTTTTGAACGCGCGCGATCAGACCGCGCGAACACTACTGAGCGAAATATAAACGTGACACGAGCCACGGGCCTGCGGAGGAGTTTCAGCCGGCGACGTACGGCGCAAGTCCGACCTAAGGTTGCGAAAATTGCTTTTCTCGATTGTAATGCGTTAAAAATTCGTCAAGTTGACCGCTGTAAATTACGGCACTGGTAATCGGCGACCTCCAGGAACACCGGAATGAATCGACGTTTGTTTTTTAATTTTCGCCAAAAAATCTGCACAGGTACGAACGAACATTCGGAACCTCTAGCAAAATAACTGTTCAATTTGATGTTTGTTGCACGGATATGAAGAAATTTCCAAGCCATTCGTTAATGTTGATTGAAATTCTTTGTGCGAAACTCTTTACAATGGAATCGATAGGCAAATAATTTGTTTGTGAAAGGATTTTACAATTTTCGGGTACACAATTTTGCAAATTTTGTTATCAATTTTGATCTAATCCAAGGATCTTGGATCAAAGTCGCAATTAGATTTAGTTTAAGAGGCGCATAGGGTATAATTAAACACGGTATCGTATAACAAGGCGTATTATTTCACAATTTCGGTATGAAATCGGTGTTGATTTTTGTGGAAAAAAAACCGTCAGAGAATTGAACTCGTTGAAAAATGCGTAGAAACGAGGAAGTCTGATGAAACATAAAATACGTCTGATTTGCAAATAACCTTATCAAATTAGCAAAGGCGTTATCAAAGGAAAGCTACTTATACTCCGCCATCTCGAGGGAGAAGCCGCCCCTTTAATCAACGCTTTTTTATTCCGGCTAATTACGCCTCGTGCCAAAGTCAGGCTAGGATTTAAAGAAGACGATTCGCTGCCTCCTCATCTCCTCCCGCGTCTGCAGTCGGACCGTGAAAGCATTTTCGTAATTCGGAGAAGGTAAAGAGTAAAAACTATGGATATAACGTTACGGGTAAAAATAATTCTCGTTGCCTTATTTACTGTGTTAATTATGATTGCATAACGCTTTTCCACGCATCGAAGAATGCACGCACAAAATGCGGCTCACTTTTTCAGAATCCGGGGAAACATACCGCCGAACGGTGAATCGAATCGCCACAGCCATTGCATGTTTCGTCCATCGATCGAGCTTCGATTTAGCTAAAAGACTTTACTATACGCGTATAACTTGCGGGAAAGAAAAAGCTCTCCTCTCATAGATACGCTCGTACACCCGGCACATGCCCATCGAAACCAATTCCACTTTGGCCAGAGTATCTGCTTTCCACCATTGCGAATTGACGCAGTGTAACGAAGAGGAGGACAGAAGCAAAGAGATAGAGAGAGAGATAGAGAGGAAGGAATAAAATTTTATCCAGAAATACGCAATACCGAACATTGAGTAAGAAATTATCTGTGGTAATAATTAGGTTAATTTCAAACACGGTTGCCGGTTTTCGTTATAATCTCTTGATTACTATTATTCGCTCGAGGAATTTTCGCGCCGACGATAAGGGAAATGAATAAAAAAAAAAAAAGGATATAAGTAAAAAATAATAAGGATATAACGGCAATAAGAATTTAATGAATTGAATAGGGGTGAAAAAGCGTGCCTTGGGACTTTCCTGCTTTTATGCAAGGTAAGCACGTCGGTTCCATATCGCGTTATATGTATATATACGTACGTGTGTAAATCGTTTTAACGAGAATTCATGGTCGAGGCTGGTTGTTATACCATCTTGAGCGTTACACAGAACGTACGTGTGGGTCTCGTGAATATGCATAAAAATTTTGGACAACCACACGGAGGCAGCAAAGAGGATATTAGGCTTCGCACCCCGGCAAGTAAAACCTCGATAATCCTGTTAACGCTCAAGCTGAATTACGCGATATCTTTATGCCTTCGTACAGACGCCCAACCTCGCCGAATGCGAAGCTCAAGGTTCGCTCTGGGAGAATACGAATACAGGTATATCAGCTGTACAAGTCACTTGTTGGAGTGGAGTCGAGTGGAGTGGATGAATTCCTCGCAATTCTTAGAGAAGTAATAAATGTTTAGAGTGGTTTATATCTCCTCTCATGCTTTCGCGCTGCTCAACGTCATCCTGGAGATGTACACGTCTGTTTTAAGACATTTATACACAGTTAGCGAATCGTGAGTCGATCGGCAGGGCTTGCAAATTCAACTTACTGCGGAAGTTTAGCGTGAGAAGTTTTGACGTAGGGTATAACGTACGACATAATCGAAACTGACCTTTCGTTTGCATCTGAGGGTTCAAAAAACAATTGTTCTTTGAAATTCGCAGACACAGCTAGGGCCTTATATACGTTTTTCCAAAGCTCCAACAGCTGCCAGTTTTCAATCCAAAATCGTGAGGGTTCGAAAATTTTCCAAAAAGGATATTTCAGTGGCAGTTGGTAACTTTTCCGACATTTGGGCGGGCGAATTTATTGTTTCGGTATTTGGATACATTCGCAGGTACGCGTCGCAAGAAATGATTATAAAATACCGAATACGTACCTGAAAGCGGAAAATCATGCGTCCAAGTTGAATATCAGTTTAACGACTGACGCTAAAAATATACCGTTGAATTCCTGAAGCGTCTAATCCTCTCTTTCAGTACGCTCTGAGCTTTTACTGAACCTAACATTCTACCAGGATGAATAACACTTCGTCCGAGATTACGATAACCATAATCGGTGCCGATATGACTTTTTTGCCACTGTTGCGGGTCACCGATGGTCAAATTCCATTCAAAGCTACCCATGTATTTAAGTGGAGTCCATATCTATTCACATTGACGTCAGTATTTTCAGCAAAGCCACTGTGCGTGATTCGACTGAAATATATTTACCAGATTCGTAGAATAATTTTTTCGTTCGTATAATCATACAGGAATATTTTCAGTAAGGAAAAAAAGGTTTTTTTTCTACCACGGATCTGCCGAAAGACCTTCCCATGTATCTTCGTGGCACAAACGCGCGAAGGAATAAGGAGTTATTGGAGTTGTTTGTTTTTTACCACCTTTGAATAATTCCATTGAAGAAGAATCGAGACATGACGCGAAATGTGATCGGTAGGCGTACATATCTCGGTTGACTTCGTTCATGGATGATACACGGTTTTACGGGCAACGGGTGAATTGAGACATTCATCGTATTTTCAAGTGGGTGAGGATATTACAAGCCGAGCATTGATCGTGACCCGGAATCAAGAGGCGACTTTGAAGAGCCGCTTCAAGTGTTCCGTAATTTATTACATTTATGACAACATACGTGACGTCATACACTCAGGCAGAGGTTGAATCAAGAGCTGGATGATTCCTAGCCCCGAATATCAGCCGCGAAATGATTTCGTACCATCTTTTTACATATTATACTCTTAGTATCACCACGGGAAACATAAATATCCCGCAATCAGTTATCGTCGCATATTATGTAACGAAAGTTTGTGGTGGAAGCAGGTACTCGAGGAGGGCGCGGATCACGGGGTTGGAATCATTGACCGAAATCGATAAATTCGGAACTATTCGAGTCCTGTGAACAATACCTACCTATCCATGTATCCCAGGAGACCGTAGACCTCGCTAAAAGCCCCAATACGATCCATTGCACAATGAGAAGGCTTACGTTAACCAATCCTACTCCTGTGACATTACAGTAATTTGACGCTGCAGGTAGAAGGTGTGTATAAACAAGTAAGCGGAGAAAAGGCGAAGGTTGAACGTGAATCGGGAAAATCGTTATTCACTCTGTTATGTATTGATATTATTGGTCTAGCACTAATTATAATGTACAGTGGAAAATTCGCCTACAAAGCGGCGCTCTAATTTCCCCGCAAAATCACGTACGTGGATGTCTATAAGAGGACACGTACTCTCCGGCTTCTATATCCTTCGTAATTGAATTTAGTCATCCGAGGGAAATTCCGAGCGCAGGTTTTAGATTACGTGCATGCCTATATATATGCAGATAGACATATGTGTATCTTTATGTATGTACCTTGGTGGTATGTGTTCGTCCACATATTCTAGACTCTGTCAATTCATTTCAACGAATCAATTCGCAACTTTGTCACGATCTATTTCAATCCCACCAAACATACATACATACATGCTCATCTCTGGAGTTATATAGAGCCATCGATAATACACCGAAACCAATTTCAATCAGGGTGCAAAGCTCCGTGATGGTTACTTTTGATTTCGAGAAGACTTATGCCACGTGTATGTGTGTGTCTTTTTTTTCTTCACACCAGTTTATTACTCCGTAAAATTGTTTTATTAGCCAGTAGTTGTTTTTCCGGTTCGCTATTTAATATGCTATAAGTCATAATGCTGTCAAGTTATAATACTTGTGTTCAACGCGATAGTGAGTAGGAATATAAAGTATGGTAATAACTGGGTATCTGCAGTGGCCGAGATATTTGAAGTTCAAAGTAAAATATATATGTTTGCGAAGCCATCTGTTTTAACGTTGCGAGAAAAATATTTGTGCGGCAAAAGCCGCGTTAGTAAAATAAATATAAATATAAAGAGAACAAGACCGAAGCTTCTTTCGAGTGATTTAAAATATGATAAACAAATTTTCATCTACACTCAAGTTTTTTTCGAGTTATCCATTATACACGTGGGGAGGAGGGAGGCTCGATTAAGAAACACACCTTTACCAATGGGTTTACAGAGTTTATGATAATAATAATGTAATTATCATGCCGAGGCTGTTACGCTCGTGTATTTATGTTATATTGTTATACTCACTTACGCGGTATAATTACACTCGATGACGGGATACGACTATCTGCATAATGTGCGTAACTACCGGCTCGGGGAATATATGCTGCCGGTTTAATTATTAATGAAAGCCTCGACATGAAGCGCATTGCGAGAGAGAGAGAGAGCGAGAGAGAGAAGTTCGCGTACCGTGAACCCGATAATCAAAAGACTCTTTACCGAAACACTTGTCAGAACCTCATTTCCTCGTTAAGCTTTTTAGGTAGGCAATTATTTAATACTTTAACATACGCCAACGTCACAATTGCAATAGAACAGTAACATCGAATTTACATTTGGTGCATGGGTGCAACTTTGGTATTTTACGCATCAAAAATCGTCATACAGAGACGGATAGAACTATTTCAAAACCGTCACATTTTATTATGAAAATTGTATTTTGTCGTATTTTTCGCTCCATATATATTCAATGTATGGTAATGAGAGCCTGACAGCCTACACAAGGTTCTCCGTACCGAGATATTCGTATAATTGACCTAAAACGGTCATCTGATCACTGTCAGCAACGGTATATTGCACAGCTGATAGACTCAAATTTGACTCAATCATGCGAGTAAATTCAAATACGCGATCTTTATCGAATGCTAGTTTTTAGTTTCGACCCTAGAACGCATGTACGGGGTAGTTAACTACCAGAGTCGTCTTTCAAACTGCGCTTTTAAGCTAAAAATTGACATTGTCGGCCGGGGACCGTAACCACAATTCAGTTTTACTATCTGGCTGCGATGTTAGAGTGGAGGTAGCATCGGCTCACCGCTCGTCATTGCACGAAGCAATTAAAAAGAACCACTGGGGTAGCTAACTACCCCGCTCTGTCGCTGCCGTTGATGTTTTGTGGAAGTAATTGAATTTTACTTTTTTACTCATATCAAAATATTTAACTTGTTATTAGGTCATTTATGCGTCAATGGTCACATGTATTATCTAAAGCAATATACTTCGCATACCGAAGCAATTTCCTCTGTAGACTCGGACGCTCCGTATAAAACGTGCGCTATTTTTTACCCGGAAATGGCTCAAAGATACAACTTGGCCGTCTGCGAGGCACACCGAACGGTGCCTTTGCGGTATCGCAGTTGAACGAGTTATGCGATTCCTTCTTCAATTTATTATTACTATTCACATACTATTAAAAAAAAGAAATTAAAATAACTTTAAAATATACAAAAACTCCTTACACATAATTTTTTTGTTACGTTTTTATTTACTTTGTTCGCACTTCCGTGTTCTATATTTTTCCCATTTTCATATCCTGAAGTTAATATGTTTTTTCAACAGTATATAAGGAGAGTAACTTTTTCCTGATAGTATAATGTATGCTCTTCAAAATCGCGTTAGCAATTTGAAAATCGGTTCATTACAGAAAAAAAGATATGAAATTTTTTTCGAAAAATTACGTTCTTGCCATATTTTTAGCGCTTTTTGATAGTTAATTTAATTTTTCACTAACTAAACTTGAACAAAATTGAATTCGGCCTTCACTATTCGTTTTGTTATTGAAAAATGAAAAGATTTATGTACTCACGAGTCACATTATTGCTTTTAAAACGATTTTACGAACGAGAAAAGCTTACCTGTTACCTGTATCCGCTTACCTGTAACCGTGCATGATCCGACTCACACGCTATTGATGTAGGGCGTAACGACGAATACAATAAAATATAAATACATAAAATACTATAAAGAAACTCCCCACGCTACGGATTACGCAATCCGTAGAATATTTTCGCCAGAGGCCATCCCGCAGGGTCATGACTCAAGGCAGAGGTTACATGTGTATAAATGAGAATTATAATGCGTACGTAGGCAGCAGCTGTTACACCAACGTATGCATACAAGGAGAAGTGGATAAATAAATAATAAACGTATCACTCCGGATGTCTGTCTGTTTTTCGTTCGCCTTGCATGATACGTATTACGTTATATCAAACGGTACTAAAATATTACTGCAGGAAAATGGATCCAACGGCGAGTCCTGCATTTATTGGGTCAATGTCGCGTTTTATAGTTTCCTTTCCTCTCCTCTCCTGTCATCTCCTCTCATCTCCTCTGCTTCGTAGGTTCTACCGTAAAACAAGCGACTGCATCTGCCAAATGAAGTATATTGTCCAGGAAAAAAATTCCAAGAGGGCCGAGGGAAGCTATTCTCCGCTCTACTCACTGCACTCTACATGGGTCTGTACGGTCTGCACCTAGTTGACATATACATATACGCTCAGGATTTCAAACTCAATTACTTTGCAATGCGCTTTGTAAATTCTACCTTCCTTTCTGGCTGAAAACGGTGGATGCGAGGAGATAGAAGCAGCACAAGCGGTACCTTCGCACGCTCACCGTTCCTTAAGTAAAAATCTACCTACGTATACCAGCTGTACGAATGCCGTAGTCATATAACGCGTCGAGTCTGCAAACGTATCTTTTACCATTTCCCTCCGGACGTATTCTCGAGTTTTCTATTTAATTCGCACTAGTTGTATAAATGCCTGAATTTCTAACGCTTTCTTGGTTCTCTTCAGCTTTTTCAGTTTCTCTTTTTCTTCATATTCTATACCTCTTTCTATATCCAGTTTTCAGTTAAACTTGTTTATTTGTAGATAGCAGGTCGAATATCGTTTCCTGTTGTTATGGAATCCGAACGATAACTGATTATTTACGCCCATGGGCGAGGTGCCTCCATACATACGTACATGTGTGCGGTAGAAGATAAATATAAATGCAATCTGCTTAGCCACGTGAAGCTAATCGCAATAATTTGATTAAACTTTAAGTAGTGCGAAAACAGATCGGCGAATGTGCGAAACGTGTATGCATGTGACCAGGTGTAAGGTAAATTAAAATCATAGGCGTCGAAACTACTGGAAGAAAAAAAATTTATTCTCTTTTGTATTCTAGTTTTGATTATTGAAAGATGCACACTGTATGATTAATATCGTGAAAACAGCAGTCAAGGTCTAACGGTATACGAAATAAAAATCAACTGTATGATTAAGACGTCCGTTAACTCCAAAAATAAACGCCAATTCTATCCACGTTCATCTCTCAGCGGCAAAATAGACGTAGATATTTGTATACGTTTCTGTATAATATTTGTTTATAGTGTGCAACATTCCCATTACGATCTTCTCACTGATATCTGAAATTACATATCGCCTGATAGGATTTATGTAGAGATGGTCATAAAACGTAATAAGTCCACGCATAGCCGCGTAATAAATACCAGTTTTCCGGAACAGTCCATAAAATGCTGACCTCGATGATGCAGTAAGAAAAACGATCCCATTCTGTCTATATAAATACGGAATAAATGTCACGAAATCTACGATAAATTGTGCAATAAATTGCATAGCACGTTATTCATATAACCATACAGTGTTATCAATACTTTATATCCACTTAGCAGATATAACGAGCGAGAAGATCTTGAGTCAGAAATATCTATATTTTACAATCGATCATACAGGCTGCAATCTTATCTTGAATGATTTCCTGCAATCTTGGCTAACTAAAAAATTGAGAGATTTTAAATTATTTCAATATTCTGCGCAGCATGCCAGCTTGCTCGCAACTTGAATCGCGCACCCTGCTGCTACCTGTCGGTGAACTGTTCTAGATTCTGTTTTATCCCTCCAGCTCATTGCAGGCCTCAGAATGATGATAAATCATTGTTCCTACATTACCTACACGCTCTTTAAGTGAGGGCGCCTAAGGCCCGCGTCACGCACTACACGAATGTAATTACGGTGGTAGATTATTGGCGGAAACTTACCGTCACTGATAATCGCTGGCACGTCTCTGGTTCAAGAATATTGGGACAGCATATGACCAGAGATGTGACCTCGAGAAAATGTAATTTTGGTTATAGTGGTGTAATGCACGATATCTACGGTGACATCTCCCCTTCTTCAAATAATATTAAGCGTAGAATATTTGTTAAGAGACGATTAAGCATTGTAAGGTTCGTGGAAAGTTTATTAAAAAAAGTGAATTAACATGGCGTCGAGTAATTCTACTTGTAACATACAAGATTGAACAAATGAGGCGAAGGTTATGTACGAGATTTACGGACTAAATACGCCCCTTCTGACACACGGCCCAGGCTGATAAGGGAAAAATATCTGACATCGACTGCCCACATGCCAGAGACAATGAGCATACTAAGGAAGAGGTAATAATATTACGATTCAAATGTTAAATCATTCTTTAGCGAAATACGAATTCGCAATATTCATTTATCTCTTTGAAATTTTTAGGTTAAGCGATTACGAGGAGATCACAAAATCCGAAGAAATAGATCTTTCGAATCTCAGAAGATTATGCTTTCACGGTACGCATTGTGTGATGGAAAAATAATTGCTTAACTGTTATCTGCTGAGAATCTTGACGCAATTAGATCTGTAGACTTAATCTTTCTATTCACCTCAGTTTATTTATATTACTTGTGCTTATAGTATTGTGATCATTACTATCATCGACATTTCTGTTGTAATCGTTTATTCTCAATTCGTACAAAGGAATTCCGGATGAAGGCGGACTGAGGCCGTTATGCTGGAAATTACTGCTAAACTACCTACCACCCACAAAAGCGAGTTGGTCAGAGACTCTGACACGTAAGAGAGAATTGTACAAAACTTTCATCGGTGAGGAAAACTAGATTTATTTGTATGAGGCTATTCGTATTAAATAGTTAATATCAATGTAAATTTCATATCGCTCTTGTAGAAGATTTGATCGTGATGCCAGGGGAGTCAGATAACGATGGCGACAGAGTTGACGTCACTTTTGATGACCATCCTTTGAACTTGAACCCGGACAGTAAATGGCAGACTTTCTTCAAAGATAATGAAGTGCTGTTGCAAATTGACAAAGACGTGAGGTCAGTATTTAATATTTTTTAATGCATTGTTCCCAGCGTAGTTCGAGGTTTTCATTGTGGAAATAAGTCTGCACAGTCATCAACAAATATTTGTAGAGGTTGACGCCTATTCAGTGCTTGAAATGAATCCCTAAACCAACTGTCAGAATATCAGAGCCGACTTCTTAATCGATTTTGACAACCTTTTGCTCTCATCCAGACGACTGTGCCCAGACATATCATTTTTTCAACAAGGCACAGATTACCCGTGCACAGCGATCGTTAATACCAGCGGTGTAAAGCGTCTGCATCGAAGAGTCCAACACACGGTTTTGAAAAGTGCTAACGTCGAGAGAAAAGGACTGGGAATAACCAAGGTAACTATTGAAATATTTAACGAGTAGAAATATAGCGGCAGTTAAAGTTACCAATCTTTGTTTGTGTTTCCGATTTTCACTATTGCGGAGATCAGCAGGTACAGTACTATCATGTACAGATAACTGTGACCTTTAATAAGTTCAACCCTGCTCGAATTACCCTGTAATTTGATATCGTCAAATCTGTAGATAGCAGTCGCGGTCAGAAAGGCAGTTGAAGATTATGCGCCACTATCGGAAGGAGGTGAGGCTCACTGGGAAGTCTTGGAAAGGATTTTATTTATATACGCAAAGTTAAATCCTGGCCAAGGGTATGTACAGGGTATGAACGAAATAGTTGGTCCAATCTATCATGCCTTCGCTTGCGATCCTGACTGGCAATGGAGAGGTAGGTTGGCTTTTTAAATAGTTATAAGCTTAAATTCTCAGCAACTCCAGTCGATTGTTCAATGTTTGCTACCGTTTTATATTTCCAGAGTATGCAGAGGCTGATACGTTTTTTTGTTTCACTAATTTAATGGGAGAAATTCGCGACTTTTTTATCAAGTCTCTGGATGAAGCTGAATTCGGAATAAATTCAATGATGACCAAGCTGACCCGGCAAGTTAAGGACCACGATTACGACGTTTGGCTACGCTTGAATCAACAAGAATTATGCCCCCAGTACTACAGCTTCAGGTAAAATTTTGATTTACGCTTACAAACGTTATTGAATTTTCATCAAGACTGCTATTTCTCAGACAAATTTGTCTTCCAGGTGGTTGACGCTTCTACTTTCTCAAGAATTCCCACTTCCCGATGTGATGAGAATTTGGGACTCATTATTCGCAGACGAAAACAGATTTAGTTTTCTCATCCATATCTGCTGCGCTATGATATTGTACGTATTCGTTTTGATTATCATCGAAAATCTGCAACATGTGTACATTCCAAGAAAGTAACGGACGTATTTCTTGTAGATTACTCAGGGAACAACTTTTAGCTGGTGATTTTGCCACGAACGTTAAACTATTACAGGTAATTAAAAGTGTATCATGCAAATAAATAAGATTATTTGCATCGTATATTTTACTCAGAATTGAAAACTAGGATGTTTGATTGAAGTTTATATTTGGCTTTTCTTTGCAGAATTTTCCTTCCATGGATATTCAAATCGTTCTTTCGAAAGCGGCAGCCCTCGCTGGAAAAACTTTGAATTCTCCGTAAATGGTAACGCACCAATGATGAATATTAATTAAATGACGCAATGCCATGATTAAAGAGGGAGAAACTCGAATAAACATGTAGTAATTAAATCGTATTCAAAAGTTTTGCAGGCACGCGTACATATAGTTCTCATATCTATTTTACGTGTCATACTATTAATGCCTACAATAACAATGAATTTACGTTATACATATAGGTATACACAGCAATATAAATATTTCATACTTGGGGCGTGCCAAAAGAGACAAGATTTACGAATACTACCTATGCATATACGCATAATTAATCAATCTCGGGATGTGTAGTTGTATGCTTTTAGGATCGTCTTATCGTAAATTTCAATCTCACCCCATATTTTTAATTTTCTTGTTTTCGTATCAGCCTTGGTATCACGTTACAAAAATGACAGTGGGTCAGAAAATATATCGAGGTACATAAAAGGATTTAAAATCCAAACTGCAAACCTCATTTTTTGGCTCAACCCGAAATCAATATAGTATCAAGTAGAGCATAAAAATAATTTTGAGATCGATATTTATTGACCAAGGCCTAAAATAAGACGACCCTAATTTTTATGTAATATATTTGTGTCTGTACAATACTAGCCGAGCGGGATGTATAAAATTTGAAGATATGTTCAAATAATAATATGAACGACAACCGAGTCAAAGTAGAATTATATGAACAAATGGATTTGAAAATTTGTTTACCACGATCTACCAGTCAAAGAAATTTTGTAGTGATCGAAATTGTATCGGGTAGCATGCATAGATATTAGTCTATCGCGATTGTATTCAAACATGCATCTGTTACCGATTATACACAACAAGAACTGTCCATCCAAATTTATAATTATAATCTTATTTTTGTAAAACGTTTTTGCCGTAATCATTTTTTCTTTTTATATAAATAAAACGATGTTATATTTCCACAAAGTCTCATTATGCCCACGAAGCATTGCGTCCCGATTCCCCGTCCACTGTCAGACTTGCAAACAAGTATCAGTTTTCACTAAAATTATACTTACCATTCTCTTTACTATTTAGGCTGGATTTTCACGGGCGTCAAATTGACACAACAGCAAAATGCCACGAGTCTCAACCACGTGGTTGAGTCAGTGGTTCTCAGTTGCGTTTTTACCCTGAGAATTGAAAAATCTAGGAAAGTCGATTGGAAATGTCAACAAACGGAGAACCTAAAGAAGCCAGAAGGATATCGAACAAAACGGCAGCGGTTATCCGAGGCAAAAGAATAATCCAATTCGTTGTTATTCTTACAGAATCGTGCACTCGTCCATAATTAAAATTACTTTTCATATGTTTATTACCGCATAGTTCATACTGAAAATATTTCGGTGTGTCCAGGACCTTTTTACGGAAATCAAGAGTCCTGGAAATCGCAAAAAGCAAGTCTAATCCTTTTGGATTTTGTCACTCAAACTTGACAATCAGCCGATTTTAAGAGATAGTCTAAATAATTCTTTGATGCACAATATCGACATAATTATTCAAGAGGAATCAATTGCGCATAAGTTAGACACGCTGTCAACAATGAATCGAAACTTACAGCTAGAAATTATTCAATTTGTACGGGGTTTTCAAGAAATTCAAATAGATTATATCACAAACTCATAGCTACAGAGTTCCAGTTTCAGTTTATTTAATGTGCCTCAGTTGTGATGCAAGTGTTCAAGTGTCTGTGAAGTCAGTGCGTACTACTTTACAAAGTTTCCGAATGGTATAACTCTGATATGTTATACTACACAGTACACTATACTAATACTACTGTGATGTACCAGTAATTACTACAATGAAGCAATCATTGATATGATAAGTATAATATTTCCAATAGTATTGGACTTGATGACAAGAAAATAAATGCAATACAATGAACAGACAATACATGAGGAGTCTGACTAACATATAAGGAAAAAAAAGTGCCATATACATAGCTCTTAGCAGAATGTGAAATATACAAGAGAGTTGATATTATAGTTTGTAAGCGCAATTTCAGTTCCGGTCTAAGCCTAGAAGCTATGAACCTCTGCAGGATACTACACGAATAATATTGTATTGTTACTATTTTACGAAACCAGAAATAACACGAATGATGCTTACGATTAGATTACGTTTCGCTGCATTTTCTTCGTAACTTCTCAGGTGACGGTCCCCCAATGCTTCGAATACCTTAATTTGCAATACTTGGGTAATCAATCTAAAACAGTTCGAACAAATCGATTCTACAGCTGTAAGATTTTTGGCTCGGAAAGGAATAAGGTTGGAAGGGTCATACAAATCGAATCAGGAAAAATTTTTAGTTCAGAAAATGAAGAAAAAAGTAAGGCTAACCCCTTTGCATTTTTGGCGAAAATTTTCGCGATTTTGAAAAGTGCTGATATGAATTCTTTCACGTACTATTCCGACGTAATTTTGCGAGAGAAATCGATTGGGCGCAGTCCCAATACGCTGCGATCAACGCATCAAAAGTTGGAGCCAAAAAAAGAAAACCCGAGATTTCGACATTTTTCAGCAGGTGCTTTTTCCTTCGTAACTTCTTCCCTGTTGATCCCACGCTCTTTTCGCTGCGGTTTCTGAGTTCCTGGAGGTCCAATTGGTCAGAAAAGGGTCATACAAATCGAATCGGAGACCAAAAGTTTTTCGCCCAAAAAAACAGCAAGGCTAACCCCTTTGTATTTTTGGCGAAAATTTTCGCGATTTTGAAAAGTGCTGAAATCAATTCTTTGTGGCACTATTCCGACGTGATTTTGCGAGACTAATCGATTAGGCGCAGTCCCGATACGCTGCGAGCAGCGGATCAAAAGTTACAGCCAAAAAACCAGAACCTGTGTTTTCGACATTTTTCAGCAGGTGCTTTTTCCTTCGTAACTTCTTCCCTGTTGATCCCACGCTCTTTTCGCTGCGGTTTCTGAGTTCCTGGAGGTCCAATTGGTCAGAAAAGGGTCATACAAATCGAATCGGAGACCAAAAGTTTTTCGCCCAAAAAAACAGCAAGGCTAACCCCTTTGTATTTTTGGCGAAAATTTTCGCGATTTTGAAAAGTGCTGAAATCAATTCTTTGTGGCACTATTCCGACGTGATTTTGCGAGACTAATCGATTAGGCGCAGTCCCGATACGCTGCGAGCAGCGGATCAAAAGTTACAGCCAAAAAACCAGAACCTGTGTTTTCGACATTTTTCAGCAGGTGCTTTTTCCTTCGTAACTTCTTCCCTGTTGATCCCACGCTCTTTTCGCTGCGTTTTCTGAGTTCCTGGAGGTCCAATTGGTCAGAAAAGGGTCATACAAATCGAATCGGAGACCAAAAGTTTTTCGCCCAAAAAAACAGCAAGGCTAACCCCTTTGTATTTTTGGCGAAAATTTTCGCGATTTTGAAAAGTGCTGAAATCAATTCTTTAAAGCACTATTCCGACGTGATTTTGCGAGACTAATCGATTAGGCGCAGTCCCGATACGCTGCGAGCAGCGGATCAAAAGTTACAGCCAAAAAACCAGAACCTGTGTTTTCGACATTTTTCAGCAGGTGCTTTTTCCTTCGTAACTTCTTCCCTGTTGATCCCACGCTCTTTTCGCTGCGGTTTCTGAGTTCCTGGAGGTCCAATTGGTCAGAAAAGGGTCATACAAATCGAATCGGAGACCAAAAGTTTTTCGCCCAAAAAAACAGCAAGGCCCTTTGTATTTTTGGCGAAAATTTTCGCGATTTTGAAAAGTGCTGAAATCAATTCTTTGTGGCACTATTCCGACGTGATTTTGCGAGACTAATCGATTAGGCGCAGTCCCGATACGCTGCGAGCAGCGGATCAAAAGTTACAGCCAAAAAACCAGAACCTGTGTTTTCGACATTTTTCAGCAGGTGCTTTTTCCTTCGTAACTTCTTCCCTGTTGATCCCACGCTCTTTTCGCTGCGTTTTCTGAGTTCCTGGAGGTCCAATTGGTCAGAAAAGGGTCATACAAATCGAATCGGAGACCAAAAGCTTTTCGCCCAAAAAAACAGCAAGGCTAACCCCTTTGTATTTTTGGCGAAAATTTTCGCGATTTTAAAAAGTGCTGAAATCAATTCTTTGTGGCACTATTCCGACGTGATTTTGCGAGACTAATCGATTAGGCGCAGTCCCGATACGCTGCGAGCAGTGGATCAAAAGTTACAGCCAAAAAACCAGAACCTGTGTTTTCGACATTTTTCAGCAGGTGCTTTTTCCTTCGTAACTTCTTCCCTGTTGATCCCACGCTCTTTTCGCTGCGTTTTCTGAGTTCCTGGAGGTCCAATTGGTCAGAAAAGGGTCATACAAATCGAATCGGAGACCAAAAGTTTTTCGCCCAAAAAAACAGCAAGGCCCTTTGTATTTTTGGCGAAAATTTTCGCGATTTTGAAAAGTGCTGAAATCAATTCTTTGTGGCACTATTCCGACGTGATTTTGCGAGACTAATCGATTAGGCGCAGTCCCGATACGCTGCGAGCAGCGGATCAAAAGTTACAGCCAAAAAACCAGAACCTGTGTTTTCGACATTTTTCAGCAGGTGCTTTTTCCTTCGTAACTTCTTCCCTGTTGATCCCACGCTCTTTTCGCTGCGTTTTCTGAGTTCCTGGAGGTCCAATTGGTCAGAAAAGGGTCATACAAATCGAATCGGAGACCAAAAGCTTTTCGCCCAAAAAAACAGCAAGGCTAACCCCTTTGTATTTTTGGCGAAAATTTTCGCGATTTTAAAAAGTGCTGAAATCAATTCTTTGTGGCACTATTCCGACGTGATTTTGCGAGACTAATCGATTAGGCGCAGTCCCGATACGCTGCGAGCAGCGGATCAAAAGTTACAGCCAAAAAACCAGAACCTGTGTTTTCGACATTTTTCAGCAGGTGCTTTTTCCTTCGTAACTTCTTCCCTGTTGATCCCACGCTCTTTTCGCTGCGTTTTCTGAGTTCCTGGAGGTCCAATTGGTCAGAAAAGGGTCATACAAATCGAATCGGAGACCAAAAGTTTTTCGCCCAAAAAAACAGCAAGGCTAACCCCTTTGTATTTTTGGCGAAAATTTTCGCGATTTTGAAAAGTGCTGAAATCAATTCTTTGTGGCACTATTCCGACGTGATTTTGCGAGACTAATCGATTAGGCGCAGTCCCGATACGCTGCGAGCAGCGGATCAAAAGTTACAGCCAAAAAACCAGAACCTGTGTTTTCGACATTTTTCAGCAGGTGCTTTTTCCTTCGTAACTTCTTCCCTGTTGATCCCACGCTCTTTTCGCTGCGGTTTCTGAGTTCCTGGAGGTCCAATTGGTCAGAAAAGGGTCATACAAATCGAATCGGAGACCAAAAGTTTTTCGCCCAAAAAAACAGCAAGGCTAACCCCTTTGTATTTTTGGCGAAAATTTTCGCGATTTTGAAAAGTGCTGAAATCAATTCTTTGTGGCACTATTCCGACGTGATTTTGCGAGACTAATCGATTAGGCGCAGTCCCGATACGCTGCGAGCAGCGGATCAAAAGTTACAGCCAAAAAACCAGAACCTGTGTTTTCGACATTTTTCAGCAGGTGCTTTTTCCTTCGTAACTTCTTCCCTGTTGATCCCACGCTCTTTTCGCTGCGTTTTCTGAGTTCCTGGAGGTCCAATTGGTCAGAAAAGGGTCATACAAATCGAATCGGAGACCAAAAGTTTTTCGCCCAAAAAAACAGCAAGGCCCTTTGTATTTTTAACGAAAATTTTCGCGATTTT
Organism: Neodiprion virginianus; assembly: GCF_021901495.1. NCBI lineage: Eukaryota > Metazoa > Arthropoda > Insecta > Hymenoptera > Diprionidae > Neodiprion > Neodiprion virginianus. The sequence goes on along the minus strand of NC_060878.1, from coordinate 38,435,013 downwards.
GAAAAGTGCTGAAATCAATTCTTTGTGGCACTATTCCGACGTGATTTTGCGAGACTAATCGATTAGGCGCAGTCCCAATACGCTGCGAGCAGCGGATCAAAAGTTACAGCCAAAAAACCAGAACCTGTGTTTTCGACATTTTTCAGCAGGTGCTTTTTCCTTCGTAACTTCTTCCCTGTTGATCCCACGCTCTTTTCGCTGCGTTTTCTGAGTTCCTGGAGGTCCAATTGGTCAGAAAAGGGTCATACAAATCGAATCGGAGACCAAAAGCTTTTCGCCCAAAAAAACAGCAAGGCTAACCCCTTTGTATTTTTGGCGAAAATTTTCGCGATTTTAAAAAGTGCTGAAATCAATTCTTTGTGGCACTATTCCGACGTGATTTTGCGAGACTAATCGATTAGGCGCAGTCCCGATACGCTGCGAGCAGCGGATCAAAAGTTACAGCCAAAAAACCAGAACCTGTGTTTTCGACATTTTTCAGCAGGTGCTTTTTCCTTCGTAACTTCTTCCCTGTTGATCCCACGCTCTTTTCGCTGCGGTTTTTGAGTTCCTGGAGGTCCAATTGGTCAGAAAAGGGTCATACAAATCGAATCGAAGACCAAAAGTTTTTCGCCCAAAAAAACAGCAAGGCTAACCCCTTTGTATTTTTGGCGGAAATTTTCGCGATTTTGAAAAGTGCTGGAATCAATTCTTTAAAGCACTATTCCGACGTGATTTTGCGAGACTAATCGATTAGGCGCAGTCCCGATACGCTGCGAGCAGCGGATCAAAAGTTACAGCCAAAAAACCAGAACCTGTGTTTTCGACATTTTTCAGCAGGTGCTTTTTCCTTCGCAACTTCTTCCCTGTTGATCCCACGCTCTTTTCGCTGCGGTTTCTGAGTTCCTGGAGGTCCAATTAGTCAGAAAAGGGTCATACAAATCGAATCGGAGACCAAAAGTTTTTCGCCCAAAAAAACAGCAAGGCTAACCCCTTTGTATTTTTGGCGAAAATTTTCGCGATTTTAAAAAGTGCTGAAATCAATTCTTTGTGGCACTATTCCGACGTGATTTTGCGAGACTAATCGATTAGGCGCAGTCCCGATACGCTGCGAGCAGCGGATCAAAAGTTACAGCCAAAAAACCAGAACCTGTGTTTTCGACATTTTTCAGCAGGTGCTTTTTCCTTCGTAACTTCTTCCCTGTTGATCCCACGCTCTTTTCGCTGCGTTTTCTGAGTTCCTGGAGGTCCAATTGGTCAGAAAAGGGTCATACAAATCGAATCGGAGACCAAAAGCTTTTCGCCCAAAAAAACAGCAAGGCTCACCCCTTTGTATTTTTGGCGAAAATTTTCGCGATTTTAAAAAGTGCTGAAATCAATTCTTTGTGGCACTATTCCGACGTGATTTTGCGAGACTAATCGATTAGGCGCAGTCCCGATACGCTGCGAGCAGCGGATCAAAAGTTACAGCCAAAAAACCAGAACCTGTGTTTTCGACATTTTTCAGCAGGTGCTTTTTCCTTCGTAACTTCTTCCCTGTTGATCCCACGCTCTTTTCGCTGCGGTTTTTGAGTTCCTGGAGGTCCAATTGGTCAGAAAAGGGTCATACAAATCGAATCGAAGACCAAAAGTTTTTCGCCCAAAAAAACAGCAAGGCTAACCCCTTTGTATTTTTGGCGGAAATTTTCGCGATTTTGAAAAGTGCTGGAATCAATTCTTTAAAGCACTATTCCGACGTGATTTTGCTAGACTAATCGATTAGGCGCAGTCCCGATACGCTGCGAGCAGCGGATCAAAAGTTACAGCCAAAAAACCAGAACCTGTGTTTTCGACATTTTTCAGCAGGTGCTTTTTCCTTCGTAACTTCTTCCCTGTTGATCCCACGCTCTTTTCGCTGCGGTTTCTGAGTTCCTGGAGGTCCAATTAGTCAGAAAAGGGTCATACAAATCGAATCGGAGACCAAAAGTTTTTCGCCCAAAAAAACAGCAAGGCTAACCCCTTTGTATTTTTGGCGAAAATTTTCGCGATTTTAAAAAGTGCTGAAATCAATTCTTTGTGGCACTATTCCGACGTGATTTTGCGAGACTAATCGATTAGGCGCAGTCCCGATACGCTGCGAGCAGCGGATCAAAAGTTACAGCCAAAAAACCAGAACCTGTGTTTTCGACATTTTTCAGCAGGTGCTTTTTCCTTCGTAACTTCTTCCCTGTTGATCCCACGCTCTTTTCGCTGCGTTTTCTGAGTTCCTGGAGGTCCAATTGGTCAGAAAAGGGTCATACAAATCGAATCGGAGACCAAAAGTTTTTCGCCCAAAAAAACAGCAAGGCTAACCCCTTTGTATTTTTGGCGAAAATTTTCGCGATTTTGAAAAGTGCTGAAATCAATTCTTTAAAGCACTATTCCGACGTGATTTTGCGAGACTAATCGATTAGGCGCAGTCCCGATACGCTGCGAGCAGCGGATCAAAAGTTACAGCCAAAAAACCAGAACCTGTGTTTTCGACATTTTTCAGCAGGTGCTTTTTCCTTCGTAACTTCTTCCCTGTTGATCCCACGCTCTTTTCGCTGCGGTTTCTGAGTTCCTGGAGGTCCAATTGGTCAGAAAAGGGTCATACAAATCGAATCGGAGACCAAAAGTTTTTCGCCCAAAAAAACAGCAAGGCTAACCCCTTTGTATTTTTGGCGAAAATTTTCGCGATTTTGAAAAGTGCTGAAATCAATTCTTTGAAGCACTATGCCGACGTGATTTTGCGAGACTAATCGATTAGGCGCGGTCCCGATACGCTGCGAGCAGCGGATCAAAAGTTACAGCCAAAAAACCAGAACCTGTGTTTTCGACATTTTTCAGCAGGTGCTTTTTCCTTCGTAACTTCTTCCCTGTTGATCCCACGCTCTTTTCGCTGCGGTTTCTGAGTTCCTGGAGGTCCAATTAGTCAGAAAAGGGTCATACAAATCGAATCGGAGACCAAAAGTTTTTCGCCCAAAAAAACAGCAAGGCTCACCCCTTTGTATTTTTGGCGAAAATTTTCGCGCTTTTGAAAAGTGCTGAAATCAATTCTTTGTGGCACTATTCCGACGTGATTTTGCGAGACTAATCGATTAGGCGCAGTCCCGATACGCTGCGAGCAGCGGATCAAAAGTTACAGCCAAAAAACCAGAACCTGTGTTTTCGACATTTTTCAGCAGGTGCTTTTTCCTTCGTAACTTCTTCCCTGTTGATCCCACGCTCTTTTCGCTGCGTTTTCTGAGTTCCTGGAGGTCCAATTGGTCAGAAAAGGGTCATACAAATCGAATCGGAGACCAAAAGTTTTTCGCCCAAAAAAACAGCAAGGCCCTTTGTATTTTTAACGAAAATTTTCGCGATTTTGAAAAGTGCTGAAATCAATTCTTTGTGGCACTATTCCGACGTGATTTTGCGAGACTAATCGATTAGGCGCAGTCCCAATACGCTGCGAGCAGCGGATCAAAAGTTACAGCCAAAAAACCAGAACCTGTGTTTTCGACATTTTTCAGCAGGTGCTTTTTCCTTCGTAACTTCTTCCCTGTTGATCCCACGCTCTTTTCGCTGCGTTTTCTGAGTTCCTGGAGGTCCAATTGGTCAGAAAAGGGTCATACAAATCGAATCGGAGACCAAAAGCTTTTCGCCCAAAAAAACAGCAAGGCTAACCCCTTTGTATTTTTGGCGAAAATTTTCGCGATTTTAAAAAGTGCTGAAATCAATTCTTTGTGGCACTATTCCGACGTGATTTTGCGAGACTAATCGATTAGGCGCAGTCCCGATACGCTGCGAGCAGCGGATCAAAAGTTACAGCCAAAAAACCAGAACCTGTGTTTTCGACATTTTTCAGCAGGTGCTTTTTCCTTCGTAACTTCTTCCCTGTTGATCCCACGCTCTTTTCGCTGCGGTTTTTGAGTTCCTGGAGGTCCAATTGGTCAGAAAAGGGTCATACAAATCGAATCGGAGACCAAAAGTTTTTCGCCCAAAAAAACAGCAAGGCTAACCCCTTTGTATTTTTGGCGAAAATTTTCGCGATTTTGAAAAGTGCTGAAATCAATTCTTTGTGGCACTATTCCGACGTGATTTTGCGAGACTAATCGATTAGGCGCAGTCCCGATACGCTGCGAGCAGCGGATCAAAAGTTACAGCCAAAAAACCAGAACCTGTGTTTTCGACATTTTTCAGCAGGTGCTTTTTCCTTCGTAACTTCTTCCCTGTTGATCCCACGCTCTTTTCGCTGCGTTTTCTGAGTTCCTGGAGGTCCAATTGGTCAGAAAAGGGTCATACAAATCGAATCGGAGACCAAAAGTTTTTCGCCCAAAAAAACAGCAAGGCTAACCCCTTTGTATTTTTGGCGAAAATTTTCGCGATTTTGAAAAGTGCTGAAATCAATTCTTTAAAGCACTATTCCGACGTGATTTTGCGAGACTAATCGATTAGGCGCAGTCCCGATACGCTGCGAGCAGCGGATCAAAAGTTACAGCCAAAAAACCAGAACCTGTGTTTTCGACATTTTTCAGCAGGTGCTTTTTCCTTCGTAACTTCTTCCCTGTTGATCCCACGCTCTTTTCGCTGCGGTTTCTGAGTTCCTGGAGGTCCAATTGGTCAGAAAAGGGTCATACAAATCGAATCGAAGACCAAAAGTTTTTCGCCCAAAAAAACAGCAAGGCTAACCCCTTTGTATTTTTGGCGAAAATTTTCGCGATTTTGAAAAGTGCTGAAATCAATTCTTTGAAGCACTATGCCGACGTGATTTTGCGAGACTAATCGATTAGGCGCGGTCCCGATACGCTGCGAGCAGCGGATCAAAAGTTACAGCCAAAAAACCAGAACCTGTGTTTTCGACATTTTTCAGCAGGTGCTTTTTCCTTCGTAACTTCTTCCCTGTTGATCCCACGCTCTTTTCGCTGCGGTTTCTGAGTTCCTGGAGGTCCAATTAGTCAGAAAAGGGTCATACAAATCGAATCGGAGACCAAAAGTTTTTCGCCCAAAAAAACAGCAAGGCTCACCCCTTTGTATTTTTGGCGAAAATTTTCGCGCTTTTGAAAAGTGCTGAAATCAATTCTTTGTGGCACTATTCCGACGTGATTTTGCGCGACTAATCGATTAGGCGCAGTCCCGATACGCTGCGAGCAGCGGATCAAAAGTTACAGCCAAAAAACCAGAACCTGTGTTTTCGACATTTTTCAGCAGGTGCTTTTTCCTTCGTAACTTCTTCCCTGTTGATCCCACGCTCTTTTCGCTGCGTTTTCTGAGTTCCTGGAGGTCCAATTGGTCAGAAAAGGGTCATACAAATCGAATCGGAGACCAAAAGTTTTTCGCCCAAAAAAACAGCAAGGCCCTTTGTATTTTTAACGAAAATTTTCGCGATTTTGAAAAGTGCTGAAATCAATTCTTTGTGGCACTATTCCGACGTGATTTTGCGAGACTAATCGATTAGGCGCAGTCCCAATACGCTGCGAGCAGCGGATCAAAAGTTACAGCCAAAAAACCAGAACCTGTGTTTTCGACATTTTTCAGCAGGTGCTTTTTCCTTCGTAACTTCTTCCCTGTTGATCCCACGCTCTTTTCGCTGCGTTTTCTGAGTTCCTGGAGGTCCAATTGGTCAGAAAAGGGTCATACAAATCGAATCGGAGACCAAAAGCTTTTCGCCCAAAAAAACAGCAAGGCTAACCCCTTTGTATTTTTGGCGAAAATTTTCGCGATTTTAAAAAGTGCTGAAATCAATTCTTTGTGGCACTATTCCGACGTGATTTTGCGAGACTAATCGATTAGGCGCAGTCCCGATACGCTGCGAGCAGCGGATCAAAAGTTACAGCCAAAAAACCAGAACCTGTGTTTTCGACATTTTTCAGCAGGTGCTTTTTCCTTCGTAACTTCTTCCCTGTTGATCCCACGCTCTTTTCGCTGCGGTTTTTGAGTTCCTGGAGGTCCAATTGGTCAGAAAAGGGTCATACAAATCGAATCGAAGACCAAAAGTTTTTCGCCCAAAAAAACAGCAAGGCTAACCCCTTTGTATTTTTGGCGGAAATTTTCGCGATTTTGAAAAGTGCTGGAATCAATTCTTTAAAGCACTATTCCGACGTGATTTTGCGAGACTAATCGATTAGGCGCAGTCCCGATACGCTGCGAGCAGCGGATCAAAAGTTACAGCCAAAAAACCAGAACCTGTGTTTTCGACATTTTTCAGCAGGTGCTTTTTCCTTCGTAACTTCTTCCCTGTTGATCCCACGCTCTTTTCGCTGCGGTTTTTGAGTTCCTGGAGGTCCAATTGGTCAGAAAAGGGTCATACAAATCGAATCGAAGACCAAAAGTTTTTCGCCCAAAAAAACAGCGAGGCTAACCCCTTTGTATTTTTGGCGGAAATTTTCGCGATTTTGAAAAGTGCTGGAATCAATTCTTTAAAGCACTATTCCGACGTGATTTTGCGAGACTAATCGATTAGGCGCAGTCCCGATACGCTGCGAGCAGCGGATCAAAAGTTACAGCCAAAAAACCAGAACCTGTGTTTTCGACATTTTTCAGCAGGTGCTTTTTCCTTCGTAACTTCTTCCCTGTTGATCCCACGCTCTTTTCGCTGCGTTTTCTGAGTTCCTGGAGGTCCAATTAGTCAGAAAAGGGTCATACAAATCGAATCGGAGACCAAAAGTTTTTCGCCCAAAAAAACAGCAAGGCTCACCCCTTTGTATTTTCGGCGAAAATTTTCGCGATTTTGAAAAGTGCTGAAATCAATTCTTTGTGGCACTATTCCGACGTGATTTTGCGAGACTAATCGATTAGGCGCAGTCCCGATACGCTGCGAGCAGCGGATCAAAAGTTACAGCCAAAAAACCAGAACCTGTGTTTTCGACATTTTTCAGCAGGTGCTTTTTCCTTCGTAACTTCTTCCCTGTTGATCCCACGCTCTTTTCGCTGCGTTTTCTGAGTTCCTGGAGGTCCAATTGGTCAGAAAAGGGTCATACAAATCGAATCGGAGACCAAAAGTTTTTCGCCCAAAAAAACAGCAAGGCCCTTTGTATTTTTGGCGAAAATTTTCGCGATTTTGAAAAGTGCTGAAATCAATTCTTTAAAGCACTATTCCGACGTGATTTTGCGAGACTAATCGATTAGGCGCAGTCCCGATACGCTGCGAGCAGCGGATCAAAAGTTACAGCCAAAAAACCAGAACCTGTGTTTTCGACATTTTTCAGCAGGTGCTTTTTCCTTCGTAACTTCTTCCCTGTTGATCCCACGCTCTTTTCGCTGCGGTTTCTGAGTTCCTGGAGGTCCAATTGGTCAGAAAAGGGTCATACAAATCGAATCGGAGACCAAAAGTTTTTCGCCCAAAAAAACAGCAAGGCCCTTTGTATTTTTGGCGAAAATTTTCGCGATTTTGAAAAGTGCTGAAATCAATTCTTTGTGGCACTATTCCGACGTGATTTTGCGAGACTAATCGATTAGGCGCAGTCCCGATACGCTGCGAGCAGCGGATCAAAAGTTACAGCCAAAAAACCAGAACCTGTGTTTTCGACATTTTTCAGCAGGTGCTTTTTCCTTCGTAACTTCTTCCCTGTTGATCCCACGCTCTTTTCGCTGCGGTTTCTGAGTTCCTGGAGGTCCAATTGGTCAGAAAAGGGTCATACAAATCGAATCGGAGACCAAAAGTTTTTCGCCCAAAAAAACAGCAAGGCTAACCCCTTTGTATTTTTGGCGAAAATTTTCGCGATTTTGAAAAGTGCTGAAATCAATTCTTTGTGGCACTATTCCGACGTGATTTTGCGAGACTAATCGATTAGGCGCAGTCCCGATACGCTGCGAGCAGCGGATCAAAAGTTACAGCCAAAAAACCAGAACCTGTGTTTTCGACATTTTTCAGCAGGTGCTTTTTCCTTCGTAACTTCTTCCCTGTTGATCCCACGCTCTTTTCGCTGCGTTTTTTGAGTTCCTGGAGGTCCAATTGGTCAGAAAAGGGTCATACAAATCGAATCGGAGACCAAAAGTTTTTCGCCCAAAAAAACAGCAAGGCTAACCCCTTTGTATTTTTGGCGAAAATTTTCGCGATTTTGAAAAGTGCTGAAATCAATTCTTTAAAGCACTATTCCGACGTGATTTTGCGAGACTAATCGATTAGGCGCAGTCCCGATACGCTGCGAGCAGCGGATCAAAAGTTACAGCCAAAAAACCAGAACCTGTGTTTTCGACATTTTTCAGCAGGTGCTTTTTCCTTCGTAACTTCTTCCCTGTTGATCCCACGCTCTTTTCGCTGCGGTTTCTGAGTTCCTGGAGGTCCAATTGGTCAGAAAAGGGTCATACAAATCGAATCGGAGACCAAAAGTTTTTCGCCCAAAAAAACAGCAAGGCCCTTTGTATTTTTGGCGAAAATTTTCGCGATTTTGAAAAGTGCTGAAATCAATTCTTTGTGGCACTATTCCGACGTGATTTTGCGAGACTAATCGATTAGGCGCAGTCCCGATACGCTGCGAGCAGCGGATCAAAAGTTACAGCCAAAAAACCAGAACCTGTGTTTTCGACATTTTTCAGCAGGTGCTTTTTCCTTCGTAACTTCTTCCCTGTTGATCCCACGCTCTTTTCGCTGCGTTTTCTGAGTTCCTGGAGGTCCAATTGGTCAGAAAAGGGTCATACAAATCGAATCGGAGACCAAAAGCTTTTCGCCCAAAAAAACAGCAAGGCTAACCCCTTTGTATTTTTGGCGAAAATTTTCGCGATTTTAAAAAGTGCTGAAATCAATTCTTTGTGGCACTATTCCGACGTGATTTTGCGAGACTAATCGATTAGGCGCAGTCCCGATACGCTGCGAGCAGCGGATCAAAAGTTACAGCCAAAAAACCAGAACCTGTGTTTTCGACATTTTTCAGCAGGTGCTTTTTCCTTCGTAACTTCTTCCCTGTTGATCCCACGCTCTTTTCGCTGCGTTTTCTGAGTTCCTGGAGGTCCAATTGGTCAGAAAAGGGTCATACAAATCGAATCGGAGACCAAAAGTTTTTCGCCCAAAAAAACAGCAAGGCCCTTTGTATTTTTGGCGAAAATTTTCGCGATTTTGAAAAGTGCTGAAATCAATTCTTTGTGGCACTATTCCGACGTGATTTTGCGAGACTAATCGATTAGGCGCAGTCCCGATACGCTGCGAGCAGCGGATCAAAAGTTACAGCCAAAAAACCAGAACCTGTGTTTTCGACATTTTTCAGCAGGTGCTTTTTCCTTCGTAACTTCTTCCCTGTTGATCCCACGCTCTTTTCGCTGCGTTTTCTGAGTTCCTGGAGGTCCAATTGGTCAGAAAAGGGTCATACAAATCGAATCGGAGACCAAAAGTTTTTCGCCCAAAAAAACAGCAAGGCTAACCCCTTTGTATTTTTGGCGAAAATTTTCGCGATTTTGAAAAGTGCTGAAATCAATTCTTTGTGGCACTATTCCGACGTGATTTTGCGAGACTAATCGATTAGGCGCAGTCCCGATACGCTGCGAGCAGCGGATCAAAAGTTACAGCCAAAAAACCAGAACCTGTGTTTTCGACATTTTTCAGCAGGTGCTTTTTCCTTCGTAACTTCTTCCCTGTTGATCCCACGCTCTTTTCGCTGCGGTTTCTGAGTTCCTGGAGGTCCAATTGGTCAGAAAAGGGTCATACAAATCGAATCGGAGACCAAAAGTTTTTCGCCCAAAAAAACAGCAAGGCTAACCCCTTTGTATTTTTGGCGAAAATTTTCGCGATTTTGAAAAGTGCTGAAATCAATTCTTTGTGGCACTATTCCGACGTGATTTTGCGAGACTAATCGATTAGGCGCAGTCCCGATACGCTGCGAGCAGCGGATCAAAAGTTACAGCCAAAAAACCAGAACCTGTGTTTTCGACATTTTTCAGCAGGTGCTTTTTCCTTCGTAACTTCTTCCCTGTTGATCCCACGCTCTTTTCGCTGCGTTTTCTGAGTTCCTGGAGGTCCAATTGGTCAGAAAAGGGTCATACAAATCGAATCGGAGACCAAAAGTTTTTCGCCCAAAAAAACAGCAAGGCCCTTTGTATTTTTAACGAAAATTTTCGCGATTTTGAAAAGTGCTGAAATCAATTCTTTGTGGCACTATTCCGACGTGATTTTGCGAGACTAATCGATTAGGCGCAGTCCCAATACGCTGCGAGCAGCGGATCAAAAGTTACAGCCAAAAAACCAGAACCTGTGTTTTCGACATTTTTCAGCAGGTGCTTTTTCCTTCGTAACTTCTTCCCTGTTGATCCCACGCTCTTTTCGCTGCGTTTTCTGAGTTCCTGGAGGTCCAATTGGTCAGAAAAGGGTCATACAAATCGAATCGGAGACCAAAAGCTTTTCGCCCAAAAAAACAGCAAGGCTAACCCCTTTGTATTTTTGGCGAAAATTTTCGCGATTTTAAAAAGTGCTGAAATCAATTCTTTGTGGCACTATTCCGACGTGATTTTGCGAGACTAATCGATTAGGCGCAGTCCCGATACGCTGCGAGCAGCGGATCAAAAGTTACAGCCAAAAAACCAGAACCTGTGTTTTCGACATTTTTCAGCAGGTGCTTTTTCCTTCGTAACTTCTTCCCTGTTGATCCCACGCTCTTTTCGCTGCGGTTTTTGAGTTCCTGGAGGTCCAATTGGTCAGAAAAGGGTCATACAAATCGAATCGAAGACCAAAAGTTTTTCGCCCAAAAAAACAGCAAGGCTAACCCCTTTGTATTTTTGGCGGAAATTTTCGCGATTTTGAAAAGTGCTGGAATCAATTCTTTAAAGCACTATTCCGACGTGATTTTGCGAGACTAATCGATTAGGCGCAGTCCCGATACGCTGCGAGCAGCGGATCAAAAGTTACAGCCAAAAAACCAGAACCTGTGTTTTCGACATTTTTCAGCAGGTGCTTTTTCCTTCGTAACTTCTTCCCTGTTGATCCCACGCTCTTTTCGCTGCGGTTTCTGAGTTCCTGGAGGTCCAATTAGTCAGAAAAGGGTCATACAAATCGAATCGGAGACCAAAAGTTTTTCGCCCAAAAAAACAGCAAGGCTAACCCCTTTGTATTTTTGGCGAAAATTTTCGCGATTTTAAAAAGTGCTGAAATCAATTCTTTGTGGCACTATTCCGACGTGATTTTGCGAGACTAATCGATTAGGCGCAGTCCCGATACGCTGCGAGCAGCGGATCAAAAGTTACAGCCAAAAAACCAGAACCTGTGTTTTCGACATTTTTCAGCAGGTGCTTTTTCCTTCGTAACTTCTTCCCTGTTGATCCCACGCTCTTTTCGCTGCGTTTTCTGAGTTCCTGGAGGTCCAATTGGTCAGAAAAGGGTCATACAAATCGAATCGGAGACCAAAAGCTTTTCGCCCAAAAAAACAGCAAGGCTAACCCCTTTGTATTTTTGGCGAAAATTTTCGCGATTTTAAAAAGTGCTGAAATCAATTCTTTGTGGCACTATTCCGACGTGATTTTGCGAGACTAATCGATTAGGCGCAGTCCCGATACGCTGCGAGCAGCGGATCAAAAGTTACAGCCAAAAAACCAGAACCTGTGTTTTCGACATTTTTCAGCAGGTGCTTTTTCCTTCGTAACTTCTTCCCTGTTGATCCCACGCTCTTTTCGCTGCGTTTTCTGAGTTCCTGGAGGTCCAATTGGTCAGAAAAGGGTCATACAAATCGAATCGGAGACCAAAAGTTTTTCGCCCAAAAAAACAGCAAGGCTAACCCCTTTGTATTTTTGGCGAAAATTTTCGCGATTTTGAAAAGTGCTGAAATCAATTCTTTAAAGCACTATTCCGACGTGATTTTGCGAGACTAATCGATTAGGCGCAGTCCCGATACGCTGCGAGCAGCGGATCAAAAGTTACAGCCAAAAAACCAGAACCTGTGTTTTCGACATTTTTCAGCAGGTGCTTTTTCCTTCGTAACTTCTTCCCTGTTGATCCCACGCTCTTTTCGCTGCGGTTTCTGAGTTCCTGGAGGTCCAATTGGTCAGAAAAGGGTCATACAAATCGAATCGGAGACCAAAAGTTTTTCGCCCAAAAAAACAGCAAGGCTAACCCCTTTGTATTTTTGGCGAAAATTTTCGCGATTTTGAAAAGTGCTGAAATCAATTCTTTGAAGCACTATGCCGACGTGATTTTGCGAGACTAATCGATTAGGCGCGGTCCCGATACGCTGCGAGCAGCGGATCAAAAGTTACAGCCAAAAAACCAGAACCTGTGTTTTCGACATTTTTCAGCAGGTGCTTTTTCCTTCGTAACTTCTTCCCTGTTGATCCCACGCTCTTTTCGCTGCGGTTTCTGAGTTCCTGGAGGTCCAATTAGTCAGAAAAGGGTCATACAAATCGAATCGGAGACCAAAAGTTTTTCGCCCAAAAAAACAGCAAGGCTCACCCCTTTGTATTTTTGGCGAAAATTTTCGCGCTTTTGAAAAGTGCTGAAATCAATTCTTTGTGGCACTATTCCGACGTGATTTTGCGAGACTAATCGATTAGGCGCAGTCCCGATACGCTGCGAGCAGCGGATCAAAAGTTACAGCCAAAAAACCAGAACCTGTGTTTTCGACATTTTTCAGCAGGTGCTTTTTCCTTCGTAACTTCTTCCCTGTTGATCCCACGCTCTTTTCGCTGCGTTTTCTGAGTTCCTGGAGGTCCAATTGGTCAGAAAAGGGTCATACAAATCGAATCGGAGACCAAAAGCTTTTCGCCCAAAAAAACAGCAAGGCTAACCCCTTTGTATTTTTGGCGAAAATTTTCGCGATTTTAAAAAGTGCTGAAATCAATTCTTTGTGGCACTATTCCGACGTGATTTTGCGAGACTAATCGATTAGGCGCAGTCCCGATACGCTGCGAGCAGCGGATCAAAAGTTACAGCCAAAAAACCAGAACCTGTGTTTTCGACATTTTTCAGCAGGTGCTTTTTCCTTCGTAACTTCTTCCCTGTTGATCCCACGCTCTTTTCGCTGCGTTTTCTGAGTTCCTGGAGGTCCAATTGGTCAGAAAAGGGTCATACAAATCGAATCGGAGACCAAAAGCTTTTCGCCCAAAAAAACAGCAAGGCTAACCCCTTTGTATTTTTGGCGAAAATTTTCGCGATTTTAAAAAGTGCTGAAATCAATTCTTTGTGGCACTATTCCGACGTGATTTTGCGAGACTAATCGATTAGGCGCAGTCCCGATACGCTGCGAGCAGCGGATCAAAAGTTACAGCCAAAAAACCAGAACCTGTGTTTTCGACATTTTTCAGCAGGTGCTTTTTCCTTCGTAACTTCTTCCCTGTTGATCCCACGCTCTTTTCGCTGCGGTTTTTGAGTTCCTGGAGGTCCAATTGGTCAGAAAAGGGTCATACAAATCGAATCGGAGACCAAAAGTTTTTCGCCCAAAAAAACAGCAAGGCTAACCCCTTTGTATTTTTGGCGAAAATTTTCGCGATTTTGAAAAGTGCTGAAATCAATTCTTTGTGGCACTATTCCGACGTGATTTTGCGAGACTAATCGATTAGGCGCAGTCCCGATACGCTGCGAGCAGCGGATCAAAAGTTACAGCCAAAAAACCAGAACCTGTGTTTTCGACATTTTTCAGCAGGTGCTTTTTCCTTCGTAACTTCTTCCCTGTTGATCCCACGCTCTTTTCGCTGCGTTTTCTGAGTTCCTGGAGGTCCAATTGGTCAGAAAAGGGTCATACAAATCGAATCGGAGACCAAAAGTTTTTCGCCCAAAAAAACAGCAAGGCTAACCCCTTTGTATTTTTGGCGAAAATTTTCGCGATTTTGAAAAGTGCTGAAATCAATTCTTTAAAGCACTATTCCGACGTGATTTTGCGAGACTAATCGATTAGGCGCAGTCCCGATACGCTGCGAGCAGCGGATCAAAAGTTACAGCCAAAAAACCAGAACCTGTGTTTTCGACATTTTTCAGCAGGTGCTTTTTCCTTCGTAACTTCTTCCCTGTTGATCCCACGCTCTTTTCGCTGCGGTTTCTGAGTTCCTGGAGGTCCAATTGGTCAGAAAAGGGTCATACAAATCGAATCGAAGACCAAAAGTTTTTCGCCCAAAAAAACAGCAAGGCTAACCCCTTTGTATTTTTGGCGAAAATTTTCGCGATTTTGAAAAGTGCTGAAATCAATTCTTTGAAGCACTATGCCGACGTGATTTTGCGAGACTAATCGATTAGGCGCGGTCCCGATACGCTGCGAGCAGCGGATCAAAAGTTACAGCCAAAAAACCAGAACCTGTGTTTTCGACATTTTTCAGCAGGTGCTTTTTCCTTCGTAACTTCTTCCCTGTTGATCCCACGCTCTTTTCGCTGCGGTTTCTGAGTTCCTGGAGGTCCAATTAGTCAGAAAAGGGTCATACAAATCGAATCGGAGACCAAAAGTTTTTCGCCCAAAAAAACAGCAAGGCTCACCCCTTTGTATTTTTGGCGAAAATTTTCGCGCTTTTGAAAAGTGCTGAAATCAATTCTTTGTGGCACTATTCCGACGTGATTTTGCGAGACTAATCGATTAGGCGCAGTCCCGATACGCTGCGAGCAGCGGATCAAAAGTTACAGCCAAAAAACCAGAACCTGTGTTTTCGACATTTTTCAGCAGGTGCTTTTTCCTTCGTAACTTCTTCCCTGTTGATCCCACGCTCTTTTCGCTGCGTTTTCTGAGTTCCTGGAGGTCCAATTGGTCAGAAAAGGGTCATACAAATCGAATCGGAGACCAAAAGTTTTTCGCCCAAAAAAACAGCAAGGCCCTTTGTATTTTTAACGAAAATTTTCGCGATTTTGAAAAGTGCTGAAATCAATTCTTTGTGGCACTATTCCGACGTGATTTTGCGAGACTAATCGATTAGGCGCAGTCCCAATACGCTGCGAGCAGCGGATCAAAAGTTACAGCCAAAAAACCAGAACCTGTGTTTTCGACATTTTTCAGCAGGTGCTTTTTCCTTCGTAACTTCTTCCCTGTTGATCCCACGCTCTTTTCGCTGCGTTTTCTGAGTTCCTGGAGGTCCAATTGGTCAGAAAAGGGTCATACAAATCGAATCGGAGACCAAAAGCTTTTCGCCCAAAAAAACAGCAAGGCTAACCCCTTTGTATTTTTGGCGAAAATTTTCGCGATTTTAAAAAGTGCTGAAATCAATTCTTTGTGGCACTATTCCGACGTGATTTTGCGAGACTAATCGATTAGGCGCAGTCCCGATACGCTGCGAGCAGCGGATCAAAAGTTACAGCCAAAAAACCAGAACCTGTGTTTTCGACATTTTTCAGCAGGTGCTTTTTCCTTCGTAACTTCTTCCCTGTTGATCCCACGCTCTTTTCGCTGCGGTTTTTGAGTTCCTGGAGGTCCAATTGGTCAGAAAAGGGTCATACAAATCGAATCGAAGACCAAAAGTTTTTCGCCCAAAAAAACAGCAAGGCTAACCCCTTTGTATTTTTGGCGGAAATTTTCGCGATTTTGAAAAGTGCTGGAATCAATTCTTTAAAGCACTATTCCGACGTGATTTTGCGAGACTAATCGATTAGGCGCAGTCCCGATACGCTGCGAGCAGCGGATCAAAAGTTACAGCCAAAAAACCAGAACCTGTGTTTTCGACATTTTTCAGCAGGTGCTTTTTCCTTCGTAACTTCTTCCCTGTTGATCCCACGCTCTTTTCGCTGCGGTTTTTGAGTTCCTGGAGGTCCAATTGGTCAGAAAAGGGTCATACAAATCGAATCGAAGACCAAAAGTTTTTCGCCCAAAAAAACAGCGAGGCTAACCCCTTTGTATTTTTGGCGGAAATTTTCGCGATTTTGAAAAGTGCTGGAATCAATTCTTTAAAGCACTATTCCGACGTGATTTTGCGAGACTAATCGATTAGGCGCAGTCCCGATACGCTGCGAGCAGCGGATCAAAAGTTACAGCCAAAAAACCAGAACCTGTGTTTTCGACATTTTTCAGCAGGTGCTTTTTCCTTCGTAACTTCTTCCCTGTTGATCCCACGCTCTTTTCGCTGCGTTTTCTGAGTTCCTGGAGGTCCAATTAGTCAGAAAAGGGTCATACAAATCGAATCGGAGACCAAAAGTTTTTCGCCCAAAAAAACAGCAAGGCTCACCCCTTTGTATTTTTGGCGAAAATTTTCGCGATTTTGAAAAGTGCTGAAATCAATTCTTTGTGGCACTATTCCGACGTGATTTTGCGAGACTAATCGATTAGGCGCAGTCCCGATACGCTGCGAGCAGCGGATCAAAAGTTACAGCCAAAAAACCAGAACCTGTGTTTTCGACATTTTTCAGCAGGTGCTTTTTCCTTCGTAACTTCTTCCCTGTTGATCCCACGCTCTTTTCGCTGCGGTTTCTGAGTTCCTGGAGGTCCAATTAGTCAGAAAAGGGTCATACAAATCGAATCGGAGACCAAAAGTTTTTCGCCCAAAAAAACAGCAAGGCTCACCCCTTTGTATTTTTGGCGAAAATTTTCGCGCTTTTGAAAAGTGCTGAAATCAATTCTTTGTGGCACTATTCCGACGTGATTTTGCGAGACTAATCGATTAGGCGCAGTCCCGATACGCTGCGAGCAGCGGATCAAAAGTTACAGCCAAAAAACCAGAACCTGTGTTTTCGACATTTTTCAGCAGGTGCTTTTTCCTTCGTAACTTCTTCCCTGTTGATCCCACGCTCTTTTCGCTGCGTTTTCTGAGTTCCTGGAGGTCCAATTAGTCAGAAAAGGGTCATACAAATCGAATCGGAGACCAAAAGTTTTTCGCCCAAAAAAACAGCAAGGCTCACCCCTTTGTATTTTTGGCGAAAATTTTCGCGATTTTGAAAAGTGCTGAAATCAATTCTTTGTGGCACTATTCCGACGTGATTTTGCGAGACTAATCGATTAGGCGCAGTCCCGATACGCTGCGAGCAGCGGATCAAAAGTTACAGCCAAAAAACCAGAACCTGTGTTTTCGACATTTTTCAGCAGGTGCTTTTTCCTTCGTAACTTCTTCCCTGTTGATCCCACGCTCTTTTCGCTGCGTTTTCTGAGTTCCTGGAGGTCCAATTGGTCAGAAAAGGGTCATACAAATCGAATCGGAGACCAAAAGCTTTTCGCCCAAAAAAACAGCAAGGCTAACCCCTTTGTATTTTTGGCGAAAATTTTCGCGATTTTAAAAAGTGCTGAAATCAATTCTTTGTGGCACTATTCCGACGTGATTTTGCGAGACTAATCGATTAGGCGCAGTCCCGATACGCTGCGAGCAGCGGATCAAAAGTTACAGCCAAAAAACCAGAACCTGTGTTTTCGACATTTTTCAGCAGGTGCTTTTTCCTTCGTAACTTCTTCCCTGTTGATCCCACGCTCTTTTCGCTGCGTTTTCTGAGTTCCTGGAGGTCCAATTGGTCAGAAAAGGGTCATACAAATCGAATCGGAGACCAAAAGTTTTTCGCCCAAAAAAACAGCAAGGCTAACCCCTTTGTATTTTTGGCGAAAATTTTCGCGATTTTGAAAAGTGCTGAAATCAATTCTTTGTGGCACTATTCCGACGTGATTTTGCGAGACTAATCGATTAGGCGCAGTCCCGATACGCTGCGAGCAGCGGATCAAAAGTTACAGCCAAAAAACCAGAACCTGTGTTTTCGACATTTTTCAGCAGGTGCTTTTTCCTTCGTAACTTCTTCCCTGTTGATCCCACGCTCTTTTCGCTGCGTTTTCTGAGTTCCTGGAGGTCCAATTAGTCAGAAAAGGGTCATACAAATCGAATCGGAGACCAAAAGTTTTTCGCCCAAAAAAACAGCAAGGCTCACCCCTTTGTATTTTTGGCGAAAATTTTCGCGATTTTTAAAGTGCTGAAATCAATTCTTTGTGGCACTATTCCGACGTGATTTTGCGAGACTAATCGATTAGGCGCAGTCCCGATACGCTGCGAGCAGCGGATCAAAAGTTACAGCCAAAAAACCAGAACCTGTGTTTTCGACATTTTTCAGCAGGTGCTTTTTCCTTCGTAACTTCTTCCCTGTTGATCCCACGCTCTTTTCGCTGCGGTTTCTGAGTTCCTGGAGGTCCAATTGGTCAGAAAAGGGTCATACAAATCGAATCGAAGACCAAAAGTTTTTCGCCCAAAAAAACAGCAAGGCTAACCCCTTTGTATTTTCGGCGAAAATTTTCGCGATTTTGAAAAGTGCTGAAATCAATTCTTTAAAGCACTATTCCGACGTGATTTTGCGAGACTAATCGATTAGGCGCAGTCCCGATACGCTGCGAGCAGCGGATCAAAAGTTACAGCCAAAAAACCAGAACCTGTGTTTTCGACATTTTTCAGCAGGTGCTTTTTCCTTCGTAACTTCTTCCCTGTGGATCCCACGCTCTTTTCGCTGCGGTTTCTGAGTTCCTGGAGGTCCAATTGGTCAGAAAAGGGTCATACAAATCGAATCGGAGACCAAAAGTTTTTCGCCCAAAAAAACAGCAAGGCTAACCCCTTTGTATTTTTGGCGAAAATTTTCGCGATTCTAAAAAGTGCTGAAATTAATTCTTTCTGGCACTATTCCGACGTAAGTTTGCGAGAGAAATCGATTGGGCCCAGTCCCAATACGCTGCGACCAGCGGATCAAAAGTTGTAGCCGAAAAACGAAGAATTCCCTTGTCCATGTCTCCACTGAAGGTTTGTCCTCCATAATTTCTTCGCCGTCGGCCCCACACTTGTTGCGTTGCGTTTACTGCGTTCTGAAGGGTCCGATTCATCGATAGAGGATCCCAGGAATCAATTTGTACATGTTAACATCTGGGTTATCGACACGCCGACAAAAGTAAGACCAATTCCTTCAAAAAATGGATCTAGAGTTATGAGAAAAATACTTGAAATTTCCTCAACGTTGTTGAAAAGGTGGGTAATGAAAATCACAAATTCACAGCTTCTAAGTTTCAACTGTTTATTCAATATGCCCTAATTTTTGTACAATTGGTTTGGTGTCAGTGTGTACTAACTAATTCAACTAGTTCCATAAATATGATAAAAGTGTAACACGCGAAGACATGTAAATGTATAATTCAACGTTGCATCATTATTTTTATTATTATTACGGGACACAGGAAGCATATACGTGTACATCATCTCAAGTTAAGTGTAAAAAATATCAAGAGATAGTCATAGTCGTAATTAGTAAGTATAGTTTAACTGACGATTCGCTTACAAGCGCAACGCACCTCTGTAAGATACGATATGTTACGTGTCATATTGTATTGTTACTACTTTATGTAACCTGGATTGAAACGAATAAATGATTGATGTTTTCCAAGTTTTTCGCATTCTGTCAGCTGTTGTTCCCACGATGATTCAATCGTCTCCTCTGGAATTCTTAAGGTCCGATTAGCGTAGGGAGAGTCGTATGAATAAATTCAGAGACGAAAAGTTCCCTGCTAAAAAAATTGTGAAAGGAGTAAGTCTAACTTCGGATTGTTGTTCAAACTTTTGACGATTTCGAATAATTCTGTTGTAATTTTTCGAGAGATATCGACTGTGCACCATCCGAATACGCTGCTAGCAACGGATCAAGATTTACATCAGAGAAATAAAACATTTCCTTCGTAATTTTTTACTGACCGTCCCACGCTCTTTTTGAAGTGTTGCTTGCATTCCTGAGGGTCCAATCAGTGTAAAAAGAATCTTGTAAAACGATTCCGCGGCGAACAGTTTTCGAGCTCTGAAAAACCCAAAAAGCAAGGCTAACTCTTTTGGATTATTTTAATCGATTTTTGGCCAATTTTGAAACATACCTAAATCAGTTCTTTGACGCACTATAGCGACGTAATTTTGCTAGAGAAATCGATTGCGCTCAATCCGATTACGCCAACAGCTACTTCATGTCACTTCTTTATTTTCTAGACTTTTTTATAATCCCAATTAACGAACCTAGTGTTTTAAATTCTTCGAATAAAAATGTAATTGTGATCCATTGACCCAACCCCGTGGTACCCATTTTCACAAACGACTTTTTCCACCGACAGCGTAACGCTACCGCGTCAATTTTACGCTCGTGAAAATCTAGTCTAAAAAATACCATTTATGAATACAAAAGCAGTCCAAGTTTGGGATGCTTACCGACTGGATTCATTGTTGCTCACTGCTCTTCTCAATTCCCGATGTTCTGGAGACCTCGTTCGGACGTAGCACTGTTACCGACTGATCGCCGAAAAACTTTCAAAGATCCCTACCTTATCGATGTTACGCGAGGTGACCTACAGATAGCGCTAGGCAAAACTTATGAACGGATTCCCCTTCTCACATTTTCCTCACTTTATGAACTTCGATCTCTGCCTCTTCTGGAAAATCAAAGAACAATATTTCTTCGAAGCAAACCTTTATTATTCTCCCAACTTCTGAAATATTCTAAGCGATTTTCCGACAATGACATCGGAATTAATTTGTTTTTATATTCCCAATTACTTCCATATTTGCCTTGAATTTTCAGCTGGTTTTGAGCTGTATGAAATTTTGTATAATTTTTCTTAATTTTCATGGTAATTCATCACTCTTAATTTGTCATATGAATTTTGTCAGACCTAGTCCTATGAAGAAACCGCACAGCTATGAATAATTTGTAAACTCGACAAATTTTGCAGAAATTAAGTTTGCAAAGGAAAACAGATTGATGCTGATATCTACAGAGATGGTGGATTTAAAACAACAGATTTAATTTACCTGAAAATTTACGAGACAATCTTTTTTTTTCATTACAGAAACGCGATTCGTTGTCGGTACAAAGAAATAATAACTAACAATAACAAAACGAAATTTCACCAGTGTGCAGAGTATAACTTGCCGCAGCATAAATGTAACTCTACAGTTTTTACACCTATCGTAAGTAGATCTACGACTTTGAGCGGAAAGTGATCCGTCAAATTCAAAAATTGTTTCCATTCTTCACGCACGTCTCGATTAGCCTTTCGTACATTATACTCATAAGGTGAGAACTATTCCGTAAATTGTACCCGCGTATAGGTGGGTTACAGCCGTTATGGGTATCCACACCTCACGTCACGAGAACGAAATGTTTAAATGAGCGATGAGGCTTCACGAGTGAGGTGTGACCGCTGAATTAAACTGTTTTTCCGCCTTCTGATTGATCATAACGAATTATGCTTTGTGAAACTATCGGTACGGATCCTTGATCTATTATCAAATGTCGAAACCTTGGTGTTGAAACACCGATGAAATACCTTCTGCTTTTTATATTGAAAAATCATTTTGTACGCGCATTTCGAAAAATGTAAGCACCTGTGCTTCGGCACTTTATGTAGGTTATTTTCGTGTAGAACTTGATTGTCTAAACGTAACTTTGTTAGTGGTTAAATTTTTTTTTTTTTACCGACGTAATGCAAGGAGCAAAGCTGCACGAATTCACAAAAATTTCTGATCACATACCCGAAATTTGGATCATATTCCAATCACGAAGAGAATAACGATGTGAACTGGGGCATGTAGTCTGGGACCATGCAGCGATGTGATTAGACATATTAATACGTATACTCACAATGGGTATGGTTATTAAATTACCGAATCCCTTTTGTCGACGAGTAGAATATACCAAAATTCTGGATTTCATTTAATCGCATCTAGTTTTAGCTCTCGGCACAGAATATCAATATCTCTCATCGCAATCGTTGGGGCGCCTGCAGGACGCTGATCGGAATACGTAACGAGGAAACCGTTTTCGGTATTCCGATACGACGCGTTCCACGAGGGGAAGCCGAATCGCTGGCCAATTTTGTCACGCAGAAGAATAAAAAATCGCGTAGCTGACGGACGCAGCGTTCAATGATTATCCTGTAATTCCACCGATTACCAATAATCTCTGAGAAAACTTTCCGTATTAGAAATATGAACACATCCTTGAAGATACGAGGATGGGACGGTAGTGATATTTAAAATGAAATTAAGGTCTCCCGCTGTATAAAAGTGGTTCAAAAGTCAAATGCAAATTAACCGGAGGACCCGCTTGAATTTATACCTTCGTATAGAAATCGGACTCGATGCCACAGGGGTCCAAATTTTGGATATACCGAGACGTCTTCGTGCGCCATTGTAAAATTCGGCATTCATCCCTCCTCGTTATATACATATACATACATACGTATATGAACGTGAGACCCAACTCTATAATTAATACGTACCTACATATGAGAGCGGCGTCGATGCGGATTCTACGTTGTAATTTAATATACGCGTCAAATTGATTCAAATTGATTCTTATCATACCGATACTCTGCCAGGTAGACATCTTTTGCAAATTCGAATTACTTATAAGTGTTGACCATAATTCCTTAATACAAAAACCAGGATTCACCAGGAAATTTTTACGTTATAAAAACCCGCCATTTGTAGGCGGGACAAGGCTCTCCGCAAAAACGTGCAATTTACACACACGGGATATGCGAAGTGGACGCGTGTCAGGTAAACCGGGCTAAGACGCTGTACTACGACCATGATGATCGCTGATTTATGTCGTATTGTGCGTTAAAACCCGTTGCAGGTAAGCGCGTCGGTGACCAGATGTACATGCAGGAAGAGATGGGGATGTGTAGGGCCAACCAAGGATGGTTTACACACCATGCTTGATGCCTCAGTTCCTTTTATTATTCCCACCCTGCACGCATTTTGTTGGGGCAACAATGTCCATGGTGGTATATCTGCTGGCCGTGGCGAATCGAGTCCCGCGTTATAGAGATCGCGTGTGTGTGAACCGTCGCGCAGGCAAGATGCATACACGTTCGTATCGGTGAAGGAAAAAAGCTCCGGGACGAAATTATAGGAGGGAAAAAAAAATCGGAGAACGAAGACGCGGTGCGGTATTTAAGATTCCGAAAAATTTTCATTTCGTGGGCGGACTTTTATGGCACTTGATTGCTTGATTTATAATCTCACTCCGCGATATCCTTCGGTAGTTCGCCCGATTCTCGGCTCCCTTCTAGCCGCCGCGGGTTTTCTCCGTATGAGACTTTCTTTGCCCGAAGTCTGAATTCCGTCGTACGCGACTGAAGCTGCAGCTACGCCGCTGCGCATTATGCATATTATCCTTTTATCGAGGACCTACATCACGTCTCTAGCGCATGGCACCCGTCGTCCTCCGTGCCAATCGCCATGTTATAACGCAAACCGAGATGCTCTGTATATTATATACAACTCCGTGGGCAATCAAAGTTTGATTAAGGAGACCGCGCAAAAACTTTCCAGAGGGCTGACCCATTGCCACGTCCCGTCTGCGTCCACGCCCCCGTCGTAAAGAGCCGAAATATTCCCTTCGGCTAATCAGAGGAAAGCAATTTTATTGCTAGCTAAATTCGCGTCGTTATAAAAGACGAGCATTTAGTACGCTTTTTTGCTTATTGAATAAGTTTTGTTCCTTATTCCTCCGTTCCTTTTTTCTTTTTCTTTCTTTTCCTTCGACTTTAAGTAATACTCGCAGAAATGGCCGCGTCGCCAGACGCATGGGCCTGATTCAAGCTTCTTCGTCATTTCCGCACAATATTTCTTTGCGAATTATTTTGAACATGGTTCCAGAGAAATGCCTGTGGCATTTTCATCTCGGTGGTTTGAGTAGTGGGTGAAATGGTCAGTCAGACGCAGTGGCTGACGGTCGAGAAAAGTTGGTCGACGGATCGACGAGTGCGAGGAGAGACGACCACCCTGCCCTGTGCGATGGTCAGTCGGTCAGTCAATTATATTCGGTTCATTTGAACTGCTTCAGAGAGAAGGTGGTGCTTCGCTTCAGGATGATAGAGACGGAGGAAATCCAATTTCGCTTTGCCCTCAATCCTCCCTTCTGCCGTTCCCGCGTTCCCTTTTCTCTCCTCGTTATACCTATACACACGTGCGTAATCAACGATGCGGACAATTTACTTACACGTTTCTGTTACACAATACTGCGGATAAGTTCAACGCGATTCGCGAGTTCGAATTGTGCAATGGTGGCTATAACATTGGTCTCGATGAGTTTTTGACCAGTGATTCGGAGGCTTGAAAATGACCTCGTAAGTGCTAATAAATGTCTGGCTTTCGAGGTAACAGCGAAGCGGTGATTAATCGTTGTTCTAGGTGCATCTTGTAATGGCACGCTGCACGATACCTACCTTGGAATTCGAGGTTGGTGAACCGGCGATTAATCTTAAACGGGATACACGCGTTGTCCCGACTACAGCACAGTTATGAAGTTGACGAATGTGCCAAGATCACCTAATGGTGACTGGCAAATTGTTTGCCAGCGTTCTCAGAGGTGGTCCTTACACGAATTGCTGTAGCCCGTGATCCTTGCAACGTGGAATCACACCGCTCACCTCTTCCTGCACTCGACCAAAGTCATTTAACCTGGCGGCCCAGTGCGCCTTGGAAAGGGTTGTAGAATGCTCAAAAAGCCGACTGGACTAGCTACGAGAATCCTTGCGATAGCTGTCGTTCCGTCTACTCATTGTTAAATCGGACCGCACATATTTCCACAGCATTTTCACATGTCCAATACTACCATAGTATTCAGAGTTAAAGACTTCACGTAAGTTTTTCCGCTGTCTTAAAAGCGCTTTAATTTTGCATAGACTCCTGAGTACGTTATTTCCCAGAGACCATTTCCAGTGCAGACCGTAACTCCGATAAAAGGGATCATCGTGAGTTTCGAGTTCTTGTCACGCCCGCGACGATGTAATATCGATAACCTTTAATCCGTTGAACATAAGTGGGTATGAACCCGGAGTTAATCCGTGTGTAACACGCACGCATAACTCCGGGTAAAGTTACAGGAAGAACGATGCCGCGGTTGGAGGTGGTGCCCAAAGTGTACACGGGTATATGCATCGGTTGCAGGGGGTGTATACGCCGGCGAGACGTTGAAGTTCGTTGGTGGTCCCGCCGCAGTGTCATATCAAAGATGGTAATCTCGGAGGTAAGAATATTCCGGTCTTATCTGACGGCGCGGTCGAGCGTCTATATCCACTACCTGTCCGTTGTTTATGTCCTCGAGTATTACGACGGTGTATCTACCAGCTATGTACGCGAGCGTTACAAGCCGATTGCATTAGCCATCGATCCATGGGGTTCATTACATAATAACTCAGGAACATCGCCTCGTCGTCCATTATAGATTATCGCTTGTCGATACCAGCCGTTCACAATCTGCCATCGGTGCACACGCCGATGGACCTTGTCCGTGCAGGTGGTACCACCCGCTCTTTGCCTCGAACCGCCAAAATCACACCGAGTTTCCGTCGTCGCATTTCCTAGGGCAAAAATTAGTCTCGCGAAAAAGGCTTTCCATATACTTATTCAAGGAATCCCCTTGCCTCTTTGCCGAGATGCGGCGAGTACGCGGGTCACCGCTGAAAACCGTAAACACCACGTGTACGCACACACTGCGCGATTCATGGGGTTATTAATAGCCGTGCAGGCTAGGTACCCGCTTCGATAATGATCGAGCCGTTTCGGGTCCTGGATATACACGCGAGATATTTGTATTATTCGTTTCATATATGCAGCGGCAAAGGCGGCATGGGTGTATGGGGGTATCGTAGGTGCCTAGTCATCGCCGCGTAGTCGTCCCGATGAGAAAATGACTCGGTGACCGTGTGGGCACCGCAACCCGCAGGTGACTCTCGACTCTTCGGAGAGTCTCCTGGGACCGTCGTCCAGCCATCCACCATCTCGCATGCAGCCTGCGCGAAGGATCTCTGTGTCGTGTGTGGCTGTTGTTCACGCACACCATCGATGCCTGAACACGTCACGCCGCGACATAACGCGGACGTATTAATCTTACCACGCGTCAATAATCAACGATTCGATATACGCGTTCACCTTTGCAGGTACGTATGTAACTTGCGTCTTGACCGCTACGCGTAGCACACCTTCCAGGTCGACTCGACGAAGAGCGCAATGCGCGCAGTTCGTCGCACCTCGCGCGGTGCTGTCGGGTATGAAAAGCCACCCAAGGTAGATTTTGGTTCTTGGAACTTCACGGCTCGTCGGCGATGATCCCGTTTACCGTCAAGGGTTATAACGTATCGACAAACCATCCGACTACAGATGGCTTGGCGTTCTGCTCAACCTTTCCAAGACCGTATACGAGTATACCCTCGACCAAAGAATCGTTCCATCTGCCAGTGAAATTCGCCTCACGATTAAGCCGTTACATGGACACGTACCTCGTCTTATTACGAGTGTAATCTTTTATCAAAGGGTAGTTGTTGCACCCACCTATTTCGATTGTTAGCCCTTTGCACATCTGCACATGTATGCAGGTTTGCGTACCTAAGTATATATACGAATTTTGCACCATGGCATGTGCGTATATATATATACACACACATATATTTATGGGGTTGTGAAAATTTACATTTTTACGGGATTAGCACCTATGCGCCTCGTACTCGGTGCACGGCGCCATTTACGCTCGGGGGGATCGCAACTGTGAGAGGATTAACAGTTACATCTGTAAATCAAGCCTGGAACTCCGTTTCAAGACCGTCGACAGACGGCGGACGGTTTAAATGCGGAGAATAAAAAATTCAGTCGTCATCGTCGTTGAGTACAACGAATCGATGCAGAAAAATTATTGCGCCTACGTGATCGTGACGTCATTTCTTTTTCGTTTCCGATTTTTGAATATGAACGGATACTCTTAACCAGGTAAACTTTCAGCTGCACTATTTGGCAAATGATCAGGTTAGTTCAGACGGTACTATCATTTCCTGCCGAATGCTGAATCGAACTTACGTTAGCACAAAGACATGGCGTCAAAGAACTCGGACCTTGCAAGAAGTGGACTCTATGCACAGCAAATCAAACTGCACTTATTCGACACAGTAGACAGGGGCTCCCGAGGGATATTAGTATTATACATTAGCCATTTTGCGCTAATCATCCCGCACCCCGCGGTGCTTTCTGATCAGAGGGGTTCGCGCCAGGTCACGGTTCAAACACATGTCAAATCAAACGTCGGTTGATATTATATCCTTGTATACCATTTCCGAGGACACTTAACACCCCGTCGATACCGTCCGATCCTGCCAATAATTGGTGCCGTGTATCGCAAAACAAGGGAAAAAGACAGTGTATGTCTGTCTTTCTTTTGTCGTAATGATTGCGATGCGAGAAACGAGCGATTTGCATAGGACCTAACAACGAACGGAAGAATAACACAAGGGAAATTGAAGATTGGGTGGAGATATCGAGAAACGGGCCACTGATGCAAATTGAAGCGAAAAGCGAGCTGAGAAGAATAAAAAGTGTTTTTCTTTCTCCGCGCCCCGCCAGACCTTTCAGCCTCTCCGGTAATATTAATACTTATTTTCTTTACTTCCTTCCCGTCAAACCGCGCGTTTCAACCGCAAATTATAACCGTGGTGGAGTTAGAGGTGAGCCGGGTTAAAAGAAAGGCGAGAGTATACGTCTGGCGGAAGGTAATAAAAGATACAAGATATGAGATAAAAGAGCCCGGGGCTAGACGGGCTGCCTTCCGCCTCCCCCCCTCATTAGCGATATTCACAATCGATTGAACCTTTACGAAAGGGCGCTTTTATATTCTGCTAATTGTTTTCATGAATAATTCCGAATTGGTAGAT
Source organism: Neodiprion virginianus (assembly GCF_021901495.1). Lineage (NCBI taxonomy): Eukaryota > Metazoa > Arthropoda > Insecta > Hymenoptera > Diprionidae > Neodiprion > Neodiprion virginianus. The sequence continues at coordinate 38,407,540 of NC_060878.1, read as the reverse complement.
CTCCAGGGTCATGATGGGTAGGTATTTTGTCTCCCGGGACACGCGTCGGGAATCACCTCGGGGTCAGCTTTTCGCATACGGTTTCTCTTCTGCAGTTGTCCGTGTTCGCCTATGTTCATGTTAGCAAATAACACTATTTTCAACGTCGAACTTGATCCATGATGTTATTTGTCCAATCAGTTGGATATTTTCTACGTACACGTAACGGACACATACTTGATCCGTTAAAAAAAATTTTGATTCAAGTACCTATCTGCTAAATTTTCTAATCCAAGAAAAGTCGGAAAGAACGTATCAAATACTTGTCGATGTTGACAAAAATACCAATTCTCTGCAAAAGACAATGAACTGTTAATTTTTTGTGTTTGTTTAATATATATATTCTTTTTAAACCAATGTCTTAGGTGGGAGTCCATGAAATCGATAACCCCTCTTTTTAATTCACAGGAAAACGTCTGAAAAACTGTCCAATCGGCGAAAAAGTTGAAAACTAAAATGGAACGGTCATTTATAAAGGCTGAATTATGTCTGTACCCAGGTCGATGATTAAGTGAACTAGTTACACACCGACGGAACAGTTGCGAACCAACGTGATTCATTTCCGGGTCCGATATACGACGAATAAACAAAGTAGCATGCGCCACGTACGCGCGACGCGGTGCTTGTATTTCTTATTTTTCGTTCAAAGAAGTGTACCTACGCGATTTAGGAGAAGGCTCTATAAATAAATATACACCCACCACCCGTAGACCCCGTGGAAAAAGGGCACGGACTTTATACCCAGTCAGTCACAGTGGGTAATAATAGGATTAACTGGGGGGCTGGAGGAGAATCGGGGCCCTCGGGTCCGGGGGCGAGGGTTGCTGGCAAGTGGACCGAGTAATGCTGCTGGCAGGGGCGCGAGGATCCAGCCACCCCTGCAGGACCGAGGGAAGCTCACTTGATTGATAATTCTATTGTTAACAGATCGCTGAACACGACGACAAGGGAAATCTGAATGTAACCACAGAAAATAAAATACCCGTTTCTCGCTTTCTCTCTTAGGTCTGTACTCGCATATACGTATATCTGTCCGCGTCTTTGTCGCCATCTCAAATCCTGCCACATTTTTCCTCCGTTTTCGATGTATCATTTTTCTCTTCACCTCATTTTTTTTTATATCTTTTATATTGGAGTTTCAAAAAAGATTTTAAATAAATCCAGTCAATTTTTCGAAACATTCTAAAGGCGAATGAATTTCTGATTATACGCGGTTAACTTTTTTCATTTAATTGCGTTGAGTTTATTGCTCGTGATTTATCGAAGTGAAAGTTCTATTTCCAGATAATTGAACTGCGGTTTTTTTTTTTTTTTTCCTAGTCCATCATTTGGTCTGTAATTTTTTACCATCAAATTGGAACAACGCACACTGAAAGAAAAGTTTTCTCTTTTTTTAACTCTCTCTTCCTCGAGGCTGTGAATTAATTGTTTTATCTATGAAGGGGTTGAGGAGAGTCGGGCGCGTGACGCTGCGACACACCCACCGTTTGAAAATGAAAAACTAACGTTTCATACGCGTCAATAGAACGCCCCTAGGCGCATTGTTGGAACCCCACAGGTATACGGTTACATGTGAACTCTTGAGCGGATCCGAACCCCATACGTTTAAGCATTACAGTTCTTTACCTGATCGCGTTGTAGGCGCGGTTTAAATTTCGTCTACATAATTTACAATTCGCACACTACCGCAGCGTGTAAGGCCGCCGAAAAATTGCGTAGAATGTAACGTACGATCAAGCGGAATTGTTCCGCTGCGGTAAAATTACGGGTTTGCGCTTCCCGCTGCACCCCATTTCGCGGGGGTGCATATTTTGTTCAATTGTCAGAAGAAAAGCTCGACGACGACGACGACGACGACGACGGTGGCACAAAATTCTAATCGACTTCGCGGAACTGCTGCGTGTATGCAAAAGTTAGGAATTAATTTTGCGACTTTGGGTTTCACGCTTTATTTTCAAATATTCGATACAAATTTAACGAATTATCATTATGAACCGTAGCGTGATATTTTCACAACAGAAATAAAAAATCATCCTATCCAAAATCCATGAACAACATGGATTGTGGCAACATTCGTGGGTGTGAATTTTCTACACGTACCACCGACGATACAAGTTGAGAGTGAAGCATCTCCTGCAGGCGGAGAAATACAATCGCGTTGTACTGACGCAGCATTCCAACTCCAAAGAGAACTTTGAGTCAGTTCAAGCCGCCGACAAACGTTCACAAACACATGCGGCCTACACTTAGAGGGACGGTGTGTATGCACACTCCTAGGTGATGCCTTACACAAGGTGCAGCTACCCGTACGTTTCGTGCACATGTTGTGCCATGCGGCTTACACATCTATACGCAAAGGCATGGACACATACCTCGTGCCATGCCGTCGCTTCACAGACCTAATTAATTCAGGCGTCAAGCTTTCACGCCCGCTTGCTTCTTCCCTTCCCAACTCGCCTCATCTGTAGCTGAATGTAACGCACATTCTCTACGAAAGTATGACGTATGCGCCTTGTAACGTGTATGAGGATTGTAAAGCATAGAGGCACGTGTGTGGAGGTTTTCCTGCATAGTCGTGCAGCTGCGAGAATATTCCTGAAAAAATAGATACGATTAATTCTTGCACATGGATTGTAGATTCAATTTTCACCCGTAAATTGAAGTAGACGTAAAATTCCAATGCGAATTCATTCGATACCTCTGTTAAAAATTGATCTGTTCCAATTCCGCGCTTCTTCTGCGAGAAAGCACGAAGCTTCAGCAACGCCTGGCGGCCACTGGCACAACCTTTTTCAATCTCACTTTCTGCTTTATGTGCGAAAAAAATTCAAACACCACGTTTGTAACTCTGACAATTGAACTTGAGGTTGAAATTCGATACGTTACGGTTACTGGAGTATTAATCAATTCAAGAACTTTATAAAACATATACAATCAGCTTATAGAATCAGTTAAAAAACTGCTCATAGTTCGCTCATACTTTTGAATTAAGGAAGTACAAATTTTATCCACGGTATAATTTAAAAACGATAAACTAAAAATCATTTAAATCGACGTCTTTGTGGGCCCTCGCGTTGAGTTATGATCGGCGGTAATCAATGAATCGATATATCACGATATAAGGATCACTGGCTGGGTCAGCCGCATTCGACACGGCAACTAGTGCGGCCATCGCTTCTGGTGACGCAACGATTTCTAGATGAAAAAGGATTCAAGTGAGAATAGAATTGAAAGAAAAAAAAAAAACGGTGAAATAAAATGAACGAAGATGACTGGATGAACCTCCGCACCACGAAGACTCTTCATGCTCCGCACAAAATCCATCAGGCATCCGCGCGATTTCGCGTTACACGGATGTAATTCTCCTGCAGTTGCGGAGTGAAACGAAGTAGGCAGATCCTCGGTACCTAACTAATTACAAGCGAGACCCCGGGGTCCGGGACATCGTAAGGTTGGTCCTGGCCCGGTGGACCCAGAAGAGAAGAGGAACCGTCCCGGGTAATTTGGCGTGTAACCGTAGGCGTCATCCAATTAGTGCTAAGATTAAATTGGATTTCGGTTTGCGCTGGCCTTGCTGAAAGTCGTTCATCCGCCAAGAGACCCGCCTAATCTCGTTACGTCACTTCGGCCGCTTTCCACCGTCCGATCTAGTCGACGAAAACTAGAATATCCGCCGATGGTGTAACCGCGAAACTGATAAAAGGTCCGCGAATCATCCCCCAAACCTCCTTCCTTCCCATTTTTGCACTCATGGGATTTACGCAGCTTTTTGTTTTCACGGCATGTTGCGGATGTAAACTTCCGTTTGCGAAAAACAGCGGATGGAAGATTTCCGGGAAACTATGACGACGCTGCGCTGCAATCCGGCGTCGCGACGGAGACACGCCCAGCGTCCCGACGCTCTTATCGATCAACGCGACTCCCTCTCGGCATCCATTTTACTTTACTCGGGGTGCAGGTGCCCATCTATCCCATTACACCTACGCATTTATGCACGGATTTGTGTGCGGGCGAAAACAGGATATTTAACAATGGAAAATGTTCTTTAAAGTATCTTCTTAAATACATATTGCAGAAAAGTGGTAATTTTTTTGTAAATCTAAACCTGTTGAGGGAAAAATTCTTTGCGATTTGAAAATTGGTTTGAAAACTTGTCGAAATTCCGTCGCTTTCGACTTTTCGTAACTGCACGAGGAAAAAATATTCTCACCACTTTTATCGCTTTATATCTATGACCAGCATCGATTGTACGAATTTATTTTCACCGAAATCACGCGAAATTGTGAAAAACCTTCTTCAAATAAATTTTCTTACCCTCATAATTCTGCACCGATAATTTCTTTAAAATTTATTGGTGATACATAAATACCGCATGTCTCTGTGACGTGTTCCGCAGGTATAGATACGTGCGTGGACTTAAACCACTTCAAACAATTCTCGATTTATTCTTACTCTGCGTTACCATCGCGCTAATCTCGTTAACTTCAACAAAGAAACCCTGTTTCGCTTGGTGATCAGAAGAATTTGATAAATTACCGAAGAAGTATCACTAATCTAGCAATTTATACGTAAAAAAATGCCTAGATTTATTGGTACATCTATATATCGTATTAGTAACGCGTCTAATTTAATCCGTCGAAAAAATATCCATTCGTCTTTCGCCGCTAGTTGTCCTGACGGCATAAGCAGGAGCGCAAGTTTTATAATTCCATTTTGCGACGAGTTTTTCGATCTCCGAATGCAGCAGCTAGACTTCTGCCTCCTAATTTCAGACTCTATACGTACGATCAGGACTCTTGTGGTCAGTAATTAAGCGGTCTCGGTTCGGTGTTACATCGAGAACGGGGAGACTCCGGGCCCCAGGAGCCTCGCACCTATCTTCAACCGCCTTATCATATTTATGGGTACCACTGAAAGCCCACGACATGGAAACTGCATCCATTCCGGCGCATATTTTTAAATACAAATTCACCACTTCCATCTTGTGCAGCTATGTGTTGCTCCCATGGACTGCGAGACGTCCTTATATTATATACTTCCCAGAACTTTTACTGGACTCCTTGGTCCCAAGTTTTGACGTGATATTTAATTTTTGTCGGTATCTTATTTGGTCCGTAAAAAACTTGAAAATTGAACATCGTGAATCACGTTCTCACGTTTTATGATTGTATTATTAATATTATCAACGTTATTTATACAGCATGTGCATATGTAAGTGAAAAATTACTGTTATCCTGTATTTCTGTATACATAATATTAAAATAAATGAGTTCAATGATAGTAATTATTCCAAGTCGCAATATTTTATGAAAAATGTTTGATCTATCTGTTCGAATAAAAGTTTGTCGTACAAAGAACCACGGTTCATGTCGCTTTCGCAAACTCATTTCAATCAGTTACATTACTTGCAGAAATCTACGAAAACTGCATAAAAATTAACGAATGGTAATTGATCATCGTCAAAATCTCACGATTTCACTTGGATATGTTATGTTATTCTTGGGTTAGATCGAATACATTGAACAAAAATTGGATGATATCGTGATCGCACAACGTCAAACAATAAAACAAATCCAGATTCTATAGAAGTTTTGAATTCATTGAACAAGCTTTGCCTTCTAATTAGCGAAACTATTGTTAGTTACATACTTGATTGTGGATAAAACAATTTTCCGTCCTTTTGATACGGAAATTTTTTGTAAATGATCAAATGTAATAAAACTCGATATACTACAAAAATAAATTTGTAAAACAGACAAATATAAAAAATCACAAATCTCTCTAACTCGAGTTTGACAGAATAAATCCGCATGTATGAAAGCATAAAGCTCATTGCAATCGCCGAAACAACCTGTTCCCACGATCTCGTCCCGCAGTCCTCTAAATCCTCCACCTGAACCTGCGCCCGGGTCAAAGTTCTCCCCAAATTGCGGCGCTTTGACCTCTTTGAAGATCCACCGGCGAACTCGCGCCCCCGTTGAGTGGTCGAACCGTCCTGATAATATCTCGAAACCGAATTCCCGGGGTCGCATTCACAGTTGAAGTATCGGCGTGGGACCTGGTCGTTCCTGAATTCTGGGGTCCGGAATCCACGAGGTGCAGCCGTTGCGTAATGCGCGACGCGTGGCGCCGGGACGCATTGCTCCGGAACTAGTTGCCGGCACGCGACAGAGCCGAGTTAGAGCGAGTCTAGGTGGTCTAGGTCTAGGCGTCGCAGCTCTTCCTGACCTCGCGAGGATCCCGCCGACCCGGATGCCCAAGATTGTACGCAGCGTTCACGTAGGCGCGGAACCAGCGCGCAATAATTCGGGCCCCGTGGGCCTTAACGCAGCCGTGTAACCTAATGTATAAACGCCCTGCTGTCGACGCGGCGGGGCGCCCGATGCCTCCTTCTGTGTGGTTGCCTCCGTCGATTAGTTTTGCCCAGTGAAACGGTAATCCGATTATTCTTTCTTTCGGTTTACTACGCCTCGACTCGCCCCTTCCGTGTGACTTTTATGCTCGGACGTGGGGGCGGGAAATTTTTTACCCCCGTTTAATAGGCCAGTTTCTTTTTTATTCCGGGGAAAATATATTCCGAAACTTTGAACCATTGCAATCGCTCGGATTTATATCAAATGAAACTCCATCAACTTGTGATACGTAGGTAGAAATCATCCAGTGTATCTTCTTTCTTTTGATAGTTAAATTAAAAGGTGAAAACATTCGGAATTTTTACGCTCGTAATTGATTATCGAAATCGTGACAAATCTGAATATTTTATACCCGGCTACCTTAATTTTTGAGCAGTCTATAATATCTTTGGTAAAATACAAATCAAACTTGTCTCAACTTCGTCAAGTTCATGTGCTATACAAGCATGTGAAACCTGCACATTTCTATCGCCAGCTAATCGAGATTCCTGGGTAATACAAGTACCGGGGGAAGGATTTTAGACCGAGAAAATCGAGGACTGCTCTTATAAGCTCAGGTTGCAGGAGTGCGTGAAGTCTGTATAAGAGGGAGGAATTTTCAAGGAAAACATTAAAACGGCGCACTCGAGTCAGGCACGTATGTCTTTCATATAGACGCAATAGCCTTGCCTATAAAAACAGATCGAACAAGAGATTCCCGCAGACGGTTAACCCCGCGTTAAAAATGCAACAGCAGCTATCCACGACTCATTGGAAGCGCACATTCCATCGCCACAGACTTACTTTACTTTTGACGCGAGTATGCGTGTGTGCGTCAAGTGTAAAAATAAGAACCAACACGGAATTCGTAACTTTTGACGGCTGGGAACTGTCTTGAATGAAGTTGAAAACGGTTTGGAAAACTCTAAAATTCCAATGACGAAACTATTCAAATTACACGACAAGCAACGTTTCTGCAAATCAGTGAAATCGTGCAATTTGAAAACTTGACGTTCACAAAAATGGAGGTTGGATGAAAGGGACTGACGGACTGACGATTCTTCCCGGATATCATTTTCCGCGCACTGGGTGCCCATGGCCCAGACAGATTCAAATTAACATCGCAGTTGATACCGACGTAAGTGTATGTGGAGGAGGTGTAAGTAAGTAGTAGGTACCCACTTCGGTAATATCAATATCCGCGAAGCAGGGAGGCTCTCCAAGACTCGTCCCTCCCTCCGAGAGTTTCCGGGACTCTGTGATCTCCAGCCTAGCCTCGAGTCTCGGGGAGAGTTTCATCATCCCTCTTGAAGTTAGCTAACAGCAGGTTCGCACAATGTAGCCGTGATTGCAAATCCGCTCGTTATCATCCAAACCCTGTATACGTCTACCTATAGCGGCGTTAAAGACACCCCCGGACTTCTCAACTTCGCACACTTCGCAATTCGCCGCCTCGTTCCTCAAGTTGAAACCCATCGATCGAACGTCACTCCTTTCGTAGCGTCGCCTTTTCGACGTCCTGAAATACCCCTGTAGGTGGGTATATAAATTACCGACAGATGTGCGCGCGAAGCGATAGCGGAATAAGATCCGCACCTACACTTGCGCTTTTCCAGCTCGAGGCGAACCCCTCACTGCGTGCAGCTATGATTAGCAAACCCGGCGCATTTGGGCACCGGGTTGGCATACGCGGGGGTTCGTATGTCAACGGCAGTCTATCCGAACACGAGTAAGCAGTATCCGGGGATTATTTGCTCCCTGGTTGCGCACGGGCGTGAATTCACCGTGTAATATCCACGGCAAATAACGAACAACTGTATTATTGCTACGGCTAAGTCGCTCTGTGCAAGCGGCGTACGAATCGTTCGTCCGTTATACATGCTCTACAGTTAGAGGTCACAAGAGACGTAGAAACTGGGATCTGTAATTGGCGGAGCAGGATTATCCGTTATGTAGATTCTTCAGCCTTCTAAAACGTAAAATGTACAATATAATGAAATCAGTCAATCTAATACAGGCTTGGACCAAATCGCTAAAATTATGAAGTGAAACGAAATAAAGAAATATTTGCAACAAAATCGATAACTACAGTAATATTTCAAATCTAATCACCTCAGACCCGTAGCATAGAAATATTATCAATGGTTCGCGGCAAAGCCGTAGATGTTCCACATACTTACAATGTCGGAAAGTAGATGCATCGTTTGTAAGGAAAAGCTTGACAATATGTATACGAATAAATTATTTCGTTACATACGTATTGACAAATAATGTGTGTGTGGACACGAATATGTGTACGCAGAACGGATGCGGGACGCGTGCTGCTGCGAGTGGGCTGAGACCTCAGGCAGGTAGGTATATACGTGTATAATATACATACGTACCTTGTATATAATCATTTATGGAGTCCAGAAACGTTGGCAAACGGCCCTCTGCACAGGTGGATGGATGAAAGAGCAAAGAGCACACATACGTTGAAGATAGTAATAACAATAATAATGGTAGCAGCGGAGTGGATAAAATTTTTGAAAAAGAAAAGGAAGAGTGCATGAAAAAAAAAGAAGGTGAAAAGAAAATGGAAAAAACGAGTGAAAAGTAAAACTGTTGAAATATTCAGTTTCCGAAGGCTCCGTGTTTGCACAGCAGGCGACTAGACCGAGTGGGTATTATAGAGGAGAAACGCGATCGAGTGACATGTCACGCTGCTTTCTCAAATTTGTATTCTTTTATAGAATATTCGGGCGTCAACAATAAAAATGGAGGACCGTGCGCCGCGCCAGTGCGAAGAAATACATAAATTTCCGTTGCAGGACGAGGTTCTTAAGTTCTTCTTGTTCTTTTCACTTTTTATTTTTCCACCTCATTTTTGTTTCTTTCTTCCCTCACTTTTTCGCTTCGTTTTTTTATTCACGGCGGGCTCCGCGACACCGACAGAGATAGAGACGGACTTTGAACGAAGAAGAGGAGGAGGAGGAGGAAAAGCCTCTTGTAAACTCGCATACGCGAGCAAGTTAACTCTCATTACCATATCAATGAACCGTGTCATCTAATATTCGCTTGCGATGCTCCGGAGGGGAGCGGAAGGATTAAGAAAACAGAAAAGCAGAGGAAAAAAGCCAAACGACAGTTCGTCGGAAGATGAGAAAAATCGGTCAATTTTTACTCCTCAAATTTACACGAGTTGTTTCAATCTGCGAAACGTACCCTGCTATTAAATCCACGTTCATACTGCAGAGAATTATTGTATATAATTGCCATGCATTATACACACTTCTTCGAAAGATCGTTAATTCCGACGAAGGTAGGAAAAACAAGGGTAGAACTTGTCTTTTTGCTCGAAATGCATCCACGAGTCGGCGAACCAATTTGTATACTAAACGGACATCTTGCAGCCGCGGGAAGACGCATGCAGTTCGGAAACCCCGGGGCGGTTTGGGCCGGAACCGATATGTCCGAAAGTGTTTGGAGTGGGTCGAGGTCCCCCGCACCTCTTTGTCCAGTTGTATGTCCACCAGAATAATTCGGCTCCCATTTTTCTCGCATTATACTTGGTAAGCGTTACTAATGGCGGCAGTCAGGCACCAGGGGAACCCCCACAGCTGCTGGGACCGTGCTCGGGGCCCGCGCAAGACCTCCAACAATTGGTTACGTATGAGTCGACATTTGTTTTCGTAACGATGTTTCCACCGGCCCTGCGAGCCGCGAGTCCCTCCTTGGGTCTCATCGAAAGCGGTATACAGAGAATTTTCTTTTACTTCGTAACACTTGATGCGACGAGTTCGATTGAACGAGAAACAAACTGCGATAGTTAAGCCTCTGAAATTCAGTTGGCACGGTTCGAGCTGATTGGTTCTTGATAGCGCAGCCACCATCGTGACGTTGAAAGAGTGGCGTCAAATCCGTTGCCATTTCTTTGTCTCCTCTACACTTTGGAAGAAAAATAAGAATGCATTTGATAAGGGTTGCACGATCCGAGGGATTTCAATTATTTACAATGTCTTTTAAATTTTCTGCCATTCAAACGGGAATCGTTGCTGATCTCCCGGGTTCGAACAACGGGAGATAGTTTCCGGTGAAAATTGACAAGCGGTAAAATACTATACCTCGGTATAGATACAATTGACGGGTTATTGTTTTTTTTTTTTTTTTTTTTTTTTGGTTTTGCTTTTGTATTGTTGGTGTTTTTTTCCCTTTCACTCCTCTCACGCGAGGTCGAGGAACTCGAATCTGAGGAACGATATTCCTGAGAGTTAGGGGGCTGATCCTGCGCCAAGAATCAACCCTAGTCTCCGAACAAGAGTGTAATCTATCCGATGCACACAGGGGAAGGAAGGTGTGAAGCTCACGAACTTTCGTACCTCGGTCGCAAACTTCTCTCTGCAGCAAAGTCGGCCGTACCTCCTGCGGCGAACCGCGGCAGATGCTGTCTCGTAAGAAGTGCCTAACCATAAGTTTCGACGCCTCTCCCTTAGACCCGAAGTCCGGTACAACTTTCGGCTAAACGGCCTCTGGCCTCAGCTATTCGACTTACCCTGGTTGCGACTTGTTCGCACCCTTCCCATTTTTTGATCTCATCACTGGGATGAGATCGCCTTGGAATGGAAACTCTACAAAGATTTGTTTTTGGACAATTAGGAAAATGCGGATTTACGAGTCTCGCTGTAATTACTTATTTTCTGAAACACAGGATTATTCAAGAAAGAGAACATGAACTAAATCTCCAGGATTGGAATTTAGACCTTACGAATCTCACTTCAGTTCACCCTTCATTGGCTGTTGATCAAACCTGCGTAATTGATGCCATTAATTCGTCCGATCGTTTCTCCTCTTGTCAGACGTGAGAGAGAAATATTCCAGTCAACAAAACGTTTCAAAAACAGCTGAATTCCTTCGCGTGGAAAAATTTCTCTTATACGAATCCACGGACCTTTTATCTGCGAATCTTGAAAAGTCTCACTTCAACGAAATTTCGCATCTCGCGTGTGAGTAGACATTGGTTACCGTATCTTACGGCTTGGCGTTTGGATAAAAAAAATTTTTTTTTTAATGGAAAAATGCGGCCAACACCTCAAGGTGAAAAATCCATATTTATTGGAGCTGTGGATTACATTAGCGCAGGGTGGATCCCGGGTCTCTTTCTCATGGCTAAAAGTGGAAGGCTGCACGGTTCATTGAGCAGGGAGGCTGCGGTGGTGAAGTCGAGGGTGTTGCCGGTCTGAAATGGTATTCCCGAGCGGAGAACGCGGAGGGCCTAAGTCCGTTTTGGGGATGATTTATGAGTCGGCACAGTCGAAATACAAACAGGTGCCCGCCGACGCCCTCGCAACTGCGAGCCCAAACTCATCCAAACAGAAATAAAACACTATGGTATACTCGTGTGTCTGTAGGTATTGTGTGAGAAGATGAGCGTGGAGGCCGTGTGGATAGAGGGGCCTTTATTTCCTCCTCTTTGCTATTTTATCATAAAAATTCTCCACCCTTTGTCCGTCGCTGCCCTTTCTCTTATACCCGATCTAGACTTCAGCTACTCCGGTGCGGGGGATGCGGGATAAGAGTGGTAAAATGGATAAAATTGACACGCCTCCAAACAGCCGTTATGTGCAGAGCCGGTAACACCGGAGAAACTCCAGAGAGAGAAAGAGACAGAGAGAGGGAGAGAGGAAGCGAGTGGCGTTTTGTGGACTCGGGCCGGGGTTAATATATGCGTAGAAGACACGGACGTAAACTAAGTCTAACCTTTGTGACGGTCGGACAGAAAGTGGCCTTATGTCAGGGGATTTTCTCGCGGGGTACGAAGAAGTCGTTCATGGGATGCGCGTCCTCATCCTCCGCCGACGCCGATGCCGATGCCGCATCGAATCTTTTATTACCAAATGATATTCGGGACTCCGGGACACGTGGTGCGGGATATTACCTACAACCTCCGCTTCTGGGCCCCGGCTATTTCCTTAATTTATTTTATTTACTATCGCCTATAAAGTTCGAAATATTTATATCAGACTTCGGGTTATTGTCACGTGTTCGGGCAGGCTTTTGCCCCCTCCCGCGTATTGTACCTTGGGTATATTGGTAATCGCATATAAGAGCTCGTTCGTTATCGTTCAACGTTTCATTTTTCGTTTCATGCATGCATAGGGTCAAATTTTTATAGCGTTTCATTCACAGACTAAAGATTTTTTTAGGTATTATTCAAAATTCTTTGTACAATTATTTTATAACTTACTCACTCTTGTACCAAGATCCTTGTTGTATGTCATTGAAACTCCAAACGATAACGTGAAATAAGTATTTATACCTTACATTAATTTATTTTAAGAATAATTCTTAGACATTACGAAGCCTCGCGATATATACAATACACACTATCTGGATCACATCGATTTTTAATTAGCTCCGAAAGTTATGCTAAGTATCTACTAATTATGCGAAAAACCGGGCGACGCGGATCAATTAAAGGTACATGTGATGTGATAATATTGTGAAAATCGTGGAAGTAATGTTTTGGAAGAATCGAAAAACTTGTTCAATGTATGCATCATAGGTATCGGACTGCCAGCTGTATCTTTTACGTATAATCAAATACATACGCACATGTCTCTATAAATTGTACAAACATAACTGTGCAAAGTGTGACAGTACCGTATAATACACAAATATGCGTAAGGCTGATGAATCATTATATATATGCGTTATATGTAATCATTATACCTTCGCTAAATAGATTATAGTTTGAATAAATATAATAAAGTGACAATATTACGCGCGCATTATCATCAATACAAATTATGCATTGTACCAATTCATATCGGTAAATTAGTTACATTTCTATGTCTTTATAGATTCGACTTACACGCAAATTCCCAGGTGTTCTGAAATTTCACCTACTTTGTAAGAAACGTATAGGTATAATTTAGACAGTACCTCTGCTCTGAAAATTTTTAACTACATAACTACTCTCCTCCAAGTCCGGTTAATCAATGCGCTTTTCGTATCTATTACTATTGTTTTGAAATCATTGATAACACTAGATTCTTTGATTTCAAGTTCATAAAACTTAAAAAATTTCGATTCAAATTGAGCCCTATTATCACAAATAATTCCTGCTAACAAACCTTGGTCCAACCTTTTTTTCTGCTCACGCACTATCAAGACCTGCAGTCTGTGAAGCCCGTACGTAGTTAAATTGGCATCAGGTACGTAACGGAATTCCCAAAATATTTCCGTGTCAATCTCTCCGCGGCCCGCGCTAAGTGAGGGGGGTGAAAACGGGCCGTTGAACGTCGGTGTAAAAAACCGGGACTCCTTCCGGTGGCGAAAAGAAATTCTTGGGGTGACGGCTGCGGGCCGGAAAGACAAAACTTAAGCGCCGGGACGAGGGGCGTCGTTGTAACGAACGGCGTGTGTGAACAGGAGCTTACAGCTCGGAAGAGGACTGCCTCCGGGTGCCCGGAGAACGGAGGCGGTCAAGGAGGCGGGGCGTCAAAGAGCCCGATTTTCCCTTTTCAATCCCGTCCCCCGCCTTCCCCCGGGGGCGAGAGCGCCGCAGCGTTCCCTATGGTGGACCTGCATCTCGCCCGGGTTGGGTCCAGGAGTCGATGCTCGTGGTGGGGGACGAGGATACGGCCGGGGAATAATCCGGAATAGCAGTCTTAGCCGAGCCTCGCTCAGAGCAGCGTCGGAAAGCCGAGCGAAACGGCCGTCTTCCGGTACCGAGGGCCATCTTCTTCGCGTCCGCGCATCTTCGAGGATGAACGGACGGCTTCGCGGCATCCAGAATCGCGCAGCCTTGAGAGAATCGCGCTGATTCACGCGGAAAGTACGTGCGACTTTTACGGAAGCGAAACGCGCGCGGGCGAAACGAGATGATGACGTTACGTGATGCGAAGGAGGACTGAACACGTGTTCGATTATTGTCAATATGTATCGCGCATGAACGCAGCGTGATATATACGAGTGTTGTATGAAATTTGGTTTGTGACGAAGCGTTGATTCGGCTACGTGAGCCTGGTTTTAGGAGAAACTTATCTGGCCGAGACTGCACGCGCCATTTCGACCTTTCTATTCGTCACCTTGCTCCGAACCAGTCGGACGGAAATTGTTGGATTTCACGATGAAGGTAAGTTCGGTTAATTGATTTGTTAATTCGACAGCACGATGGTGGAGTGCTGATATTTTTCATCGAGAATTACCTCGAGCGCAACGCGAAGGTTCCGAATCATTGACTGTCCTTCGACTTGACGAATTTCTCTTTGGTTGAAAGTTTTTATTCTGTGAGGTCATTCGGATGCGGTTTACAGACACGTCGATTGTCCTGGAAGGTTGATCAGCTCACGATCGAAATTGGCGCAAGATTATCGAATTTCTCGGTGAACTGATCTGTGCTAAAATGCAATCGGACAATTCACGTTGAAAGTGGATTTCTGACCATTGATAGAATGAAAAATTCAGTCAAAAGCGGATCCAAAATTACGCGGTGATTTGTAAGCGATTTTTCATTAGTTTCACTAAATGCGCAGCTTCGTTCATCGGTCCCGGAAATCTTCAAAGTATTGAGAAATAATTTGTCGAATTTGAATAATTGAGAAATGAGAAATTCAGCAATCGCGCATCTCCATAATTATGGTAAAGGTATATTTAATTCGTTTCTATCGACGGAAATTCAATGAAACCGTCGCTACGTATCCAAGACGTAAAATTACAATCGAGTCTTGCTAAATACGGCAGCAAATCCCATTCAGTATTATAATTAACGCGTGCTGCCTTGATTTCTTGTTTTTATTGACCAAGACTCGATGAATCGCAGTCGGAATCAGTATATTATTAAAAATATTTACAATTACGAAAGTACCGAATTAATGGAACCACATTTATAAGCAACTCGCCGTTGCTTGAATCAATTCGAATACATAATACATGGATGTAACATTTCTGAAATCGCAGAAGCTCGTTTTCCATATTCATTGAAGACGAAAAATGAAATTGAAAAAGAAAAAAAAAGAAAAAAAAAAACATCGGTTATACTTGCGGTACGTACGCGGTCGTATTCGCTGTAGATTCGCATCAAGTTTCACATGTGTCTTCAACTGAAATAATAATCGGTATCGATTAATGAGACATGCAATAAAAGGCACCCTTCCAGAAATGGCGGTAGCTGCAACTCAGCCGAGACAGAGGTCACACACATATATTGCGAATTTAATTTATCGCATGCGATAATAGTTGCATGTGCAACGCTGCAGTGCAGCGTCGTATAATCGAGCGTCATTCCGGCACAGCTATTAGCATCAAACCTTGCGGGCATAAATATATCACGGCAGCTCCAATATGACTCGTAAATTCTAAACGGAATTCAGCGGCTAAACGTGTAACAGAGTTTTTTGAGCCCTGCAGGGCCCAAGTACGAGGAAGATACGCGGCTTTTCTCGGACGACAGAAACTCATCAACGGCTCGTTGCCGGCGAGATTAATCGGCCACTTTATCAAGGAAAGCGAACCTTATTCGAAGGCATATTTCGTCTTTTAAACACTGTAGAGGCGGTGGCTTGACAAGAAGCTCGTTGATCGGTGTGCGTGGTACGATTGGGACTTGTGTACGGACGGCGAGGTAACGGAACGTTGTTCCAGTAACCAGCGTTCGCCAGGAAGTCAATCACCACACCGCAGCCGGAATATGGATGGATCCTCGGGGCGGCTTCGCCCGTCTTCGAAAAGAGAGAGAGAAAAAAAAAAAATAAGAATAAAAACTAAAAATGGGAGGCATCCACGCCTTTCATTCATTATTTTTCACCCACTCCCGCGGCGGGTATCGTCTCTTTGGTTTTCACTGCGTTTCGATCGACGGTAGTCCCGAGATAGCTCTGCACTGATCGCTCTGCGCCTCGCTTGACCCCGACATTTCTCACTTTGTCAGTTCATCGCGTATGAGCAAAATAAATTATCGCATCTATTACTCTTATTTATTACCTGCTGATTGCTTTTTTCACACCACGGAACCGCTCCTCCGCAGCCGCGCCATGCGGATGACCTTCTTCGTCAGGCTATCGCCGCCGTGCCCTCTGGGAAAAACTGAGTTAACAAACCAACTTTCAATTCTAATGAGTGTACACCGAATTCTCGTTGTCCTCAGACTCGTCTGCGAGGAATCTTACATCGTCGAATATCTTGCCTCCGAATTGTTTGAATACTCGTCGTTTCACGGATAATTCGATACAGCGAAAATGGACAACAGTTGTCATCTAGAGTGGAATTTTTGTCTGGGAAATTGGCTAGTCATGCAAATAACATTGACGTGAAATCAGCGTCTGTTCGAAAAATCAACAATACGACAGTACGACGTTGACGCCGTTCAATTAACGTCGGAAAGAAAATTTAATCAGTTGAAGATTTTTGAAAAAAGTAAATCCTGACCAGGATTTATTGATGGTGAAGTAACGGTGCCGAATGCGCCTCTTCTGATATTGTGGTATGTACAATTCGGAGTACAATACACGCGATGAGACCCATACATCTTTCGAGCAATAATATATGAGCCCGATCTGCGTTGCCCAGCCGCATTGATCATCGTCGGCAGTTGTCAACGGAGTTTGGTAGAGATGAATGATAATTCTTGATTGCAAAACGTCGCGTCTCGTCACATCTACAGATCTCGCCGTAATAATTCTCACATCCAAGAGTCTGCGCCGTTGCTAATACCAGATGCGGGCAAATTTAAAACTTTTTCTGTTAAAATTATTAACCGGTTCGTGAAGTTTTTCTCCACTTTCTGGAAGGTGCTAAACGATGAAATTCATGTTTCAACTTGATTAAATATAGTGTTGACAGATATGTTTGTACGGATTGAAAACCGTCGGTATGGTTTATTTTCATTCCGAACAACACGTGCGTACCTGTCGAATTAGCATAAATTTTGTTTTTCGCTCGTACCAACTTATGAACCAGGACGTTGAAAAGGCGTGAAAAATTAGCATACTTTTTGCCAACTTCTCTGCGCGAAAGCCACCGTCGCGTAATCGAATGGCCGTTTGCATTCCAAACACGAATATAAACCGCGTAGAGACGCGTGCCGCGGGGATGGTCGAAAAAACACGAGGAGGGGGTGAAATCATGGAAGGCACAAATATGAGGTCGCATTCCAGGGTGCAGTAAATTACCCTTTCGGTTGGGACTCCCCGGCTGTCCGCGGTCGTAAAGTTGAAAAAGGGCATAAAAACGCTGCGGGTATTGGGCCCCAGAATCTATGGCATTCTATGCATGGGCGCGTAATAGTTTGTTGCCGAGACTAGCGTCGCGGCGCTGAACGGAATACGTATAAGCCGCAAAAGCCTGAATCATTCGTTGAATGCGCCCAGGATGGATTCAACTTTCGTCCCAGGATCGACGAATATCGAGAAAGAAGGTGCACAGCGAGATCGTTCACGAAAGGAAGACTACAAGGCTGCACGATATGCCGGGCGCATAAATCAACCCGAGTTCAACGCCTCCTTCGGATCATAAATCAATTGGTTGTCCTATTAGGGATATTATTATTGCCTTATGAGGCGAGTGAGTAATTATAACGTCAAAAATTACACACAGCGGACGTAAAGCCTGTTTCCTAAACGCTGCTAGAGGTGCATATCGAAAAAGCCTCGGTAATGGAAATTATTTCGGATCGAAGAACGATCCAAAGAATCTAAAGAAATTCCAATCCATGCATCACACGGCGATGTACTCGGAATACTTTCCAAACCGGTACTCTTTTGATCTGCACACAAGATAAAATCTCAATTCATCATCTTATCCTGCATGCAAGTTCTGCAAAGCTTTTATTCGGCAGTGTGAATTTCGCGACTTCCGGTATCGTTCACAACCATAAATACGAAATGGGAGATTCAATCCGCTACTGGAAAATGAAGAATGGTAATCGTGCTGGATGAAAATATGTCTGCCTACAACGCAACATCAACGAGACGTCATAAACTGGTAATAATTTACTTTTCACGATGCTGAACGATGTTGCAAATCTTGCGGACCTCAAACCGCGGCTGAATAACTTACCGCATATATAAGTATAATATGAGAAGTTTGTACGGAGGTATGGGTATCCGGTGTTATAGGACCGTAAAAGTTGATTATAAATCACCGTGGCTTCGAGGTAGGAGATTTAATTGGGTAATTAACTCATTGATTCCCCGCAGAGACGAACAATGCGGTCTATGCTCACGATGCGATATAGCAATTAATTAATCAAAGAACACGATCTACATTACAACGCTCGGGAGTCCAACTTTATGAAGAATATTATGATGAGAATTTTCCATCGGTCAATAAGATTATTTCAAACAATTTCCACGGTCAAATATCGAATTATCATAGTTATCGCAATCATTGCCACAAACTCTAATCCATTTCTTTGACACGAATTGGCACCAGATCGACGACCATTTGGTATCCACAATTTTTTCCACTTCGCGTTACTGGATGAAAAATTTCGTCCATTAGTTCTGAAGTGCGATAGAATTAATACCTGAACGAAATGTTGGACCTTGTAACATGCATTGTGTCTAACTATCACCTATGAATCTATTGTTCAATACGAGCATCACATCTTGGGCTTCGGATGGTGAAACGCGCGAGTCTCGGTGTTGAGAGTCGCGTGAAACTCGCAAGCATATGTATAAGATGCGTGTAACTCAGACGCTAACGATCATTTATCACCTTTTTAGTCATTGATTTTTTTCATGCTTGTGTTTTTTGTTTTCTTCTTCGTATATTCGTTTTCTCCATTTTATTTCCTATTATTAATTGAGATTTGAGCCTCTTGATAGCACCGGTGCCGCCGCTTAAACTGGTTTTCTATACTCCATGCTGACCGAGAGCGGAGCTAATTGTGAAAGATTTTTCATTATTATTAATACTACTTTTAGCCCGTTTTTTCACACGTTTTTAATTCAATTACATTAATTGGATCAACGTAATCGCAGGCGAGGTACCCCATTGTTTTCTTTGGACAGGCTATCGGCCGCTCCTGCATAATACACTGTATCGATACATGTACTACAATTAAGTCAAGGATCTAATCTCTTCCAGCCACGAAAACGATACACATCAGAGTTTCTTCATAATAATCCTCCCATTTCCAACGTCTTGTCCATGTTCGAGAAAGACTTTTCGCGGTCCGTGAAACAAGCCGTAACCACCGATTCCTCAATGTGTCTTATCGTTTCAGACGGAGATAGAAACGGACCCGGAATCAACGGACGCGACGTCCTGTCTGAGCGTGAAGAATACCACCAACAACAACAACAACAACAACAATACGACAACCACGAACAACAACAATAGCGACAATGACGCGATGGACATGGACATGGACAGGCTAATGGAGTGCGGAGGCTGCGGCGACCGGGTCCGGGAGCGAACGGTCCTCTGCGTGGGAGGGCGAACTTGGCACTCGCGTTGTCTCAGGTGCTGCGCCTGTGCCAGGCCTCTCCACGATCAGCACTCCTGTTTTTTGCGAGGCATGCGTCTCTACTGCAGGCACGACTACGCCATGTGAGTTCAGGAACTGTTTTCCCCCCTTAAATCTCCATGCCTAAGAGGCTGGTGGTGTTCAACCCCCGAACTTGAGAAGCTACTCCCCGCAGTCTTGGCCATCGGAATTGACTTAAGATCGACTTAAGAAGACAGTTGCCCGCTACCATGCGGGAGCCTCTTGCATCCGAACGGTGAACCGCCGCATGATCATTTGTCGAGCTTAGGCACCGCGACACGTGACACTTCCATAACCGATATCTGGCTCCCTGTTGCGGGCATCCTCTCCGCATATATTTATACATCGAGATATTCTCGCGCGGCAAGATTTTACTACGTGACTTGCCCTGTCTGTGGGATTAAGTCGCGCACGTGACGCGGCAGAAACAAAATACAGATGGTATGGGTACAACTTATACGTGCTCACCACCCTCTCGCACACGGCATTCCAGATCCACTCAACTCACCTCATCTCTCGACCCCATCTCTGCTGCAGGTCCCCTTTGGTCTTCTTTTACTGAATGAGAAGGTCCGCGTAACCAGTCAAAATTCAGAGTTTACACGGTGCTGTGCACGTACACTTCACTGTTGCCACCTTTAACCAGTACCTATACCATACACATCATTCACCGAATACAATGTTCAGAGTGGAATAAAAACGGGAATTTACTCCGTGCGCTCGGGCTCGGCCGTACCGATCAAATCATCCCTTCCGTATTCTGAAAATCAGGCTCGTAACTTCTGTCGAAAAGCCGGACCCTCCGCAACGATTTCTTCTCACGACCACGGCGAGCTGACCGTTCTGTGGCACGCAATGGACCCTGCAGGTCTATAACGGCAAGGTGTAAACTGGTATGCGTGATGCATCAAGTATAGGAGAGGAGCTGCGTTGTACGGACCGCGCGATCTTAGGAAGATCCAAAGTGGTCATCGCCAAGGGCCTCGGATTGATTAATGTATGTAGTACACTCCCGGCTGGCCATAAAGACTTCTTCTAGGTTGTGCCGTTGCGCGGTAATTACACTCGATATTGGCGAGCCTCCCAATATACTTCACATCTTCCCCTGATTCCCCCCCACGCGTGAAACCGGACAGCACGGAGTGATGTACACGCGACGAGACCTCGGGCATGACTGCAGAATCGCATGTAGCGCAAATTCATACACGACGTCCGATTCGAATCTCTCGAGCTCCGAGTCAAGGCGAATGGCACTTCTGCATACCGTTGGAAACGAGGGTAAGTCTTGAGGGAGGGAGAAAATCGCGATTCAGAAGTAATCGGGCAGCCGGATTTCTTTCTCTAATACCCGGATCGAATGTCACGCATTCCTGACATATCCATTCGTGGTCGAAGCAAGAGTTACTTCTGTTTCTTCGTCGTGGATTCTTGTGTTATAAAATTCCAGATGCAGCCATGATAGGAATCCGTACGAGTCCATTCAGAATTCTCACGGGTCAAGCCGATTCCAAGGTACATACATATTTGTGAACGGCGTAACTGCAGGGTATTGCCCAAGCCGTGTCGTCCACCATCGTTGATCAACCGCAGTTATTCTTATGGCCAACTTTTGTGGCGCGATCCAAACAAAGTTGCAGCAGTGTCGAACCGAAGAACTCAGAAATCATTTACTGACATATCTGATTGATCAAGGCGACTCTTCAACGAGTTCTCGTGACGTGTGTAGTCGTGTTTGCGAAGAAAACGTTTCTTTCGTTCACTTTCTTCCGGTCCGTGAGGAAAAAATGCACGAAGAAGTGATCAGTCTCATTTCCACGTAAGCTTGCTCTCTCACGGTACGCCAGGCTTTTATTGGAAGGGGTATATAACCAAAGCTAGGTGGTGCTGGATGAATTCTGTCTTTGTACTGCGTCAGCTGACTTTGGTATAATACGAACGACCGAGGAATCTGCCTCGTAACTGCGGTCGACAGTGACTTGCCCGTGTTCGCACTGCGCTCGTGTGCTCAGGGGGCGGGTTTCGAACCTTGAGACTTCTGGCACTGCCGTATACATACAATGCACAGCGTCTACAGCTATTCATGCATAATACGCATACCCATGCCTACGTTATGTGCAGACATCGCTGTGACCATGATCCTTCCACTCAATGTACGTATGTATGTATGTCCGTATGTATAGTGTGTGCATCCACTTTGCGGTTAACAAGGTATCTTTTTTCCAAATTTTTCATTCTCATCTGCTGAACTGGAAGTTTGCTTTTCTGGGGCACAGCATCAAGAGATAGTAAAAGTCAAGACAAAGTCAACTTTCGAGCTGATTTTTGAGCATAGTTGACCGAAAGCGTTTTGTTTCTTTTGTATTCAATATCGATACGAAATATCGTCGAAAGAAGAGAGACGCGTACGTGATCCACGGATACCTGTACTTTGCTCGATTGAGGTTGCCGGAACGAGATGTCGTTATGCAAAACAAATTGTCCTGAAGATCGTGTAAACAAGATAACGCTAAGAGTTATGGACATCGATAAAGGTAATCTCGAAGCATAGAAGAATCATGCACAGAACATGCACGTCCGCATGAGTTACCGAATGCGTCAAGTAAAGCGTTTTGTCGTACACCGGGCTTCTAATCCTGATCAATCTGACGTGTAAATTAGCTTCCTACCTTGGTACCCACAATAATTCACCAACTGACGTAATGAGTCATCACTCGCTGGTTCTCGTATAGTCCGTCGAGTGAGAAAAGGCAAGTTTTTACGCTACAAGCAGTCGGCGGTGCGCGAGTGGTTCGAAAATGAAAACCAACGAAAATCAAGGCTCTCGATGAGTTGTACGGAAAGGTACCGTACCGAGACGCGTATGACTGAATGATAAACTATGACTCGGTGATAATTAGACCGATGATACCGACGCCCAGTCACGAAAGGTGGCCCGGCCGAAGGCTTGGCATCAGCCCCAATGCTCGAGGTATTGGTTATGCTAATTTCGGGAGCAAGGCACGCCTAGGAGCCTTCGAGCATGCTGCCCTACCGAACGTTCTTAATCTGGCTTGTATCTTGGGAGTATTTGTGAATTTACATAAATAGTGGCGCCTGCAGCAGCCGTGTGCTTACCTATGCGGCGAGCAAAGGTGTTCACTTCGGGCTGTTTGGATACGGCACACGTACACCCGGGCACTGGGTACACAGGTACGGAACGCCGATGCAGAGCTGGCGCGTATCCATAAATCTCCGGGGGCCTCGGGTCCGGCTACCAAACAACCCCGCCCTAATTTATTCATTTGTTTTTTGGTAATGGGCATTATAACTCACGGGGGAATTAAATCCTGCTGCATGAGCCTTTACCCAGCCGAGGGAATTCTATTTCCTACCAAGACAGGCCAGCCCTATTATAGATGCCGCTCTTTCACTATTACACAGGTATAGTCCTTCCAACCCATGCCTATACCGACCCTCCGATATTGCTATTGAAATAGAAATTGAAACGGGGTGAAACGGGGTGGAGTCTCGGACGTTCAACTCGTCTGCAGAGAAATAATTGTCAATTTTTATAACGATGTACCTACCAAATGGCAATCACCGGAGAGCCAAGGATCCCTCGGAGCGACGATGTTCCAATTTTCATTTGTAAGATACGACAATTCGTGAATAATTTCCTCAAAACTATAGGATAAAATAGAGTACCGATTAGATCTTTGCAAACAATTTTCATTCATCCTTACCTAATTCTCACACATAAACACGTTGCAATTCATGTTTCAGGGCATTTGGAGCAAAGTGTGCAAAGTGCGGACGAAGCGTGGGGGCCGGTGATTGGGTGCGTAGAGCAAGAGAGCGAGTTTATCATTTGGCCTGTTTCGCATGTGATGCTTGTTCGCGGCAGCTTTCAACCGGGGAACAATTTGCGCTGTTGGATGCGCGGCTGCTCTGCAAGGCGCACTACCTGGACGTGGTCGAGGGCAACAACACCTCCTCGTCCGAAGACGGGGACTCGGAGGGCGGCAAAGCGAACAAGGCCAAGAGAGTGCGGACCACCTTCACCGAGGAACAGCTCTCCGTACTTCAGGCTAACTTTCAGCTGGACAGTAATCCTGACGGTCAGGACCTAGAGAGGATAGCTCACGTCACGGGACTCAGCAAAAGAGTCACGCAAGTCTGGTTCCAAAACTCGAGGGCACGGCAAAAGAAACACTGCAGTGGAAAGGTCAAAACACAAAGTTAGTGAATCAACTTCTTCCGCTTACTGTTTCTTCCATGACTTTTGGATTTTAACGTAGTCCGAGGTTCAGATGTCGTTCGGATTCATTTCGAGTCACTTGGTCACTGTAATTGCAGTTCAGATAAAATCACCAAGTCTTGAATAACTCGGTAGTACTGTTCATACTATAACCCTGAAACGAAGTCGCGTTTTATAAGCTTAGGATGACTTGTGGAACTTTTTGCCGGATGCGAATTCCCAGGCTATTTGTACTTCTGACATCTTCTTTACTTTTTTCAATCACAGTGCACCATTCACCGCCGCTTCAGCATCACCCCGGTGATCTCTACGGAGGCGTGAACGTAGTCCAGGGAGTACAAGGCGCTTACCTCCAAGGAACCTACCAGAGCAGCAGCGTCGGAAGCGAGAGTCCAGGTAGCCCGATGACGCCGATGACTCCGTCGACGCCGACCCTTATGCAGCCCCAGTTTTGCCATCAGAGTGGGTAATTTGACGTTTCCTATTCTATCCCCGATAAATCGTGCGAGTGTGACTGCTTTGGGTAGATCTAAATTCCTCTGACGACCAAAACCTGATCGTGAGTTCGTTTTTTTTTTTTTTGTTTATTTATATCAGAACAGGGCGGTTTATTTCTGTTTCAGGTAATTCCCATGGCGTGACGGGCGCCTAACGATCAAACTCAAAGTACGAGGATGGGATTCTTATGGTTGTGTAAATTGAAGAGTGTCCAGTGTCGGTAAACGTTATGCGAAGAGAAACCTGTAAATATATTATATACACCAGACGCGCTATGTTTAGGTAGATTTATATATATTCTATGATTATTGCTAACTATTTATTTGAATTTCGATGTAATCGATTCGACTTTATATACAATATCAATATATAGTGTAAAGAGAATTGTTCAAATTAATTTCTTCCCGATTGTTTTCTGTTTTTATATCATTTTTATATTTTTCCCCGAACTTGACAACGATCACAAAAACTCGACTCAACGTACTAGTTTTGTCGCATTAATTATCAGATATCCATGTAATTGTAAACATGAATATTAATTAACGTTTAATATCAAATTCACTGATCGATTGATGTTAATAGTCCTTACATGAAATGCAGTTATATACATATAATAATATATATAATGATGATTCGTGTATGATGTTGTATAACAATATTATAAGTATGTGTCTGTAGAAATTCTAGATGTTACGATGTATATATACACATATATGCACGGTGATTACATGCAGTGTAAATTTATTATTATATGAAAAATGAAGCAAAACAAAAAAAAACAAAAAAAAAAAACAAACGTCAACTAATCGTACTGTTAATAAAAAGACATTTATAACTGTTTACGAGCTTGTTAAACTGGTCATTTACCCTGTCAACCAACCCCTCTGATTACTGCGGACGACTTGATTTTCCGTGTCTGAATTTTCCTCGAAACTTTCACAGAGCTCCCCTCTACGGCCTCTTCACGTAGTACCCGAGCAAATTATAGTAATTAACTTCAAAGAACGTGCGGAGTTGTTCTTTGCTCAGAAAGTTATTTGCGCGCTGCGGTCCTTTCGAATTTATTTTCCGAGTAACGCGATTTCCCTATTCACTGTGCATAAAGTAATTGAACAAATGTATAAAATTGCTCACCTTTTGCAGATCGATATCGTTGCACGAATTCGTGCGTCGTTTTTGAACCACATAAAAGAAGTATAAAGTCCCACAAATCATTTATAAGTTACAGTCTGTTTAACATTTCAATGTATCATTTATTATATACCTATTATACATGATTATTAATAGTTTATATTTTCCTCAGTTGATTTATTTTACAATATTTACATAAAATTTTCAATCTTCTTATAATTGGGCTAGTCCGTATAATATGTATATATGTACTCGTATACGGCCTGCTATTTATGTATATACACCGAAAATTTACATATATAGATGAATTTCTACACAGGTATATACAATAACGGCAGGCGGAATAATTGGTACTTCAAATCTAATTCGCCGATTAATTTATTGTAATTTCCTATTTTTTTCTTAGTATATATGTACAGACCTTTTTCAGGCAAGGTGAGAGCCCGAGATTTTTAATGCAATTGCATCAGTGCCGCGTACCTAACTACGCCAGTTACGTACTCTAGAACGTATCGTAATAATGACGCAATTGTACATTTGAATACGTACAGCGGCGACCATAAATAAATACTTTATCGTGAGCAGTGCGACTGTGGCGCGAACACGGATTCAAAGTGTATTGTGATTATAATATTATTATTATTATTCTTATTATTATTCTTATTGTTGTTTTTGTTACTATTATCATTATTACTATTACTTTTATTAATACTACTTCTACATGTCGATCTTGGATCTTGTTCTCTCCTCGTATTACTTTCGAATTTGAATAATATACATATTATTATAGGTAGTAGTACGTACTTGTGTACCAGCGCGATATTTTCACGCGTATATTTCTATATCGTAATATACCGTATACAGGAGTGAATTGTTAGAGGCGTTAAAGCTACCCACCAACAGGAATAAAATTCCCCCAGGCTTGAGATTCGATCGAGTGAACCGTATTATACGATAGAGCAAGCTGCAGAACTTGCAACAATCCCTACGAAAGCTATGCTATTATAAATATTCGCAGTATTCGCGTATACAAAACTATTCTACTGTAACAGAATCAATATCTTCTCAATAAATAACGATTAAAAATCTTTCCAGATTTTTTTAATAATAATAATCGTCGTTATTATTATTACTATAATATATCGGCAGGATTCGATGTATGGGTAAAATTTATCGATATACCCATCGCGCGTATACGCACGTTATTATACACATTCACGCAACACATTTTACATACACGCGAGATTTCTTCTGAAACTGTTCTCAGTCATATTTACAGAAACTTTCTTACCAGTTGTCAAGATTTGCCATTATCAGCCTCTCGTGCCACCAGCTCAGACCTCGTTTGGCATCGAAAGCATCATCGAGTCTTGAGATAGCTCGTCCATTGACTGCTCCGAACCTGCGAAGTGAAATTAAAAACATTCACCAGGTAGAGATGGTCCCTTCCAACTGGCTAGCAAAGTCACTGGATTATTTCTCGATCATTTGGATTATCCAGCTCATCAAGATCTCTGATGAATTTTCAAAACTCCCAGAAACGGTGAAACCCTGATTAATTTCTCATTATCCTTTCCCGAAACTTGGCGATTTGCGATAAGAATGAATTTCGTTTGAAGAGAATGTGTCTAAGTAATTACGGAGTTGATAAGCTTCGTGAAACTGCTTTCCTAGAAACTCGTACCGTGATTGTGGTAAAGGGAAGGCGTCGGGCTTTTACAGGTAGCCGGGCTGAGCTGCGGCTGTTGACTGAGCTGATGCTGCTGATGCTGAAAGGAGTAGGTCAAGTGGAGGTTGATGTGTCTTCCGAAATCGCCAGTGGCTGGTGACACGGAATTCGGAGGTGACTGATGAACTGCAAGAAAGTAAAGGAACGAAGCAATCTAAAATATTTGAGTCAGGCGCGGGCCAACTCACCGTGCTGACCCTTCAGCTTCCCCGTGTGCAAATGCTTCTTCTGCCGTGCTCTGGAGTTCTGGAACCATACTTGGGTCACTCTCTTGCTGAGTCCAGTGACGTGGGCTATCCTCTCGAGGTCCTGACCGTCAGGGTTGCTGTCCAGCTGGAAATTGGCTTGAAGGACCGATAGCTGCTCCTCGGTGAAGGTTGTCCGCACCCTCTTGGCCTTGTTGCCACCCTTGTGTCCGCTCTCCGAGTCGCCACCCTCTGCAATAGCATCCACTGGATTCTAGGCCTCGAAATCGATTATGATAATGACTGCAGTCAGTCAATTGACACTGGAACACCTGCGATTCGAAGTCCTCATTGCTCACCGTCGGACGAGGTGTTGTTGCCTTCGACGACGTCCAGGTAGTGCGCCTTGCAGAGAAGCCTCGCGTCTAGGAGCGCAAATTGTTCACCAGTTGAAAGTTGTCTCGAACACGCGTCGCAGGCGAAACAAGCCAGGTGATAAACTCGTTCTCTAGCTCTCCGAACCCAGTCACCAGCACCGACACTACGCCCACACTTGGCACACTTGGCTCCAAAAGCCCTGGCAGAAAAATAAAGAGAGAAAGAAAATGTCACGATGCTAGAACCTGAGGTGAATAAATTTTCAGTTCCAAATCGCTACTCCCCGAATCGAGTCCGACCTGAAGCGGTTTCCAAATTCCCAAAATACCAAAACTATACATTCGGTATTTAAGGGAAATTATTTTCAAAGAGAAGAAACTATTATTGTTATGATTCATTTCTGTACAGGCTTTTTAAATTATTAGCGGAATCAACCATAGAAAAAAATAAATGTCTACGTAGTTGTATAACTGATCGATACTGACTGCGTGAATTCACAGTTCTTAACTTGAAGTTTTGTCGCAGGTTTTGAGTTGCGACCGGATACGTATTTATAATAACGACACTTTCCGCCTATGCAAAGTTCGATAGTCATTGTAACACGCACGTCGCGGAATATTTCTCCGATCGACTAAAATCCACCCTCGGCTCGGCAGCGAAGCTGCATCCGAGTCTAATGAATGTATCAATGCACTTCGAGTTGCGTTCCAACCTGCACTCACACCCGGTCGTTATATCGGGCAGCCTCGTCCCCGTGTACGGACACGGCTAAGGTGGAGTGTAGGGGAGTCTGGTACGGCGTGCGGCTATATCTCTCGGATAAGACTGTATAAAGAAAGCAGCGAAACGGACAGACAGACATACGAACGGATAAATAACGCTAAAGCGTAAGAGACGGTGTTTATTGCAGCAGCACCGTTTCCCAGTGGCGTCCTCCTCGGGATAATACATATTTACTCAGCTCCGGATGAGTCCGCGAAGTTAGCCAGCACCGAACTGACACCTTTGTTCTTCAAGACTCACGACCGTGCGTTAGTCATTGGTGATATTTTTTCAGTCGCCTCAAAGTCGGCGATGATTCAACAGCGTTTCAAAAGCGCGCTACGACGAGCAGACACGATCGTTATTTTTCTGCAAGACTGTTGATTCGCTTGACGCGTGAATCGCACCCGGTCCAATTTTCGTGCGATCCACATACCGCGGGTTCTTTCCGCGCTCGAGATTTCTCCGTTTCTGTATTCAATGGTCAGGTCACCACCGGTTACGCTTTTGTAAACGGTAGTCGTGTCCGGCGCTCGGGAACAAGACACACGCACGCAGCCCAGACTCTCCCGGGTCCAGATGAATGGGGTGCAGCCTGTCGCCAGCAGGGCCGAAGCTCGCCGGGGGCACCGCTGCCCGGAGGGTAATTAAACAACTAGCGACCATTAGCCGATTATCATATTCATGAACATGGAAAGTGCATCCCAGAGATCGGCGTTCATCCATCCTGAACCGCGGGTCTGCGGCTCCTGCGACGCGGAGCGCGGATCCGGCGACGGAAGGGCATATCCATAGGAAGCTCGACGGGACCGAGAAACCGAGAAGCCACGCGACTACTTTGGTGGCCAAGCCTAGCCCGCCCTGATCCAACTCAGCGATACGCGCCTCGCCGGTCCCAGTCCAAACCGAATTAAAAGACCGCTGCGACATCAGCTCCAAACGACGGAGTGACCTCTGCGTATTCATTCAGCATCCCGGCCGTGAGGATGGTGCGGTTACCTGCTCGAGCCTGGAATGCCGCTTTCCTGTTTCTCGCACGTGGTGAAAAGCCCCGAACGCGAATTCCGTCTGGTGAAGATTCAATCCAGACTCGCGGTCGGAGTGTGAGGGATAAACGGTTCCAAAATTGAGAGGTAAAAGTGAGTCACTTTCGGCGTATCGGGTCAGAAGAGTTTTTTCGATTGCTTAAAGGGAGGCTCGATTCAAGAACCGTACGCGCAAAGGGCTTAGCTAACTTTAGCCAGGATATTTACCCCGTCTGAGGAGTGTCCGAATGGCATTCTGCCTGATACATGACGCGAGCAAACCTGACCGCCGTCCACGGACTAATCCTCGAGGGTACCCTATTGTTTCTGTTATTTTACCGGAGCTTAGCCACGCCTATAATATCTCTAACTAGATAAAGCCGAACGGTTGACTGGCTTCGGAAGGGATTTGAATGTTGAATAAGATGTCTTGCCAAGGCGATTGTTCCCCAGCACAGTGAGCAGCACAAATCTCCCGAGCAGTATTACGGTCTCACTGACATGCAGCCGCGCTTCGTTGTGAATCCACTTACTCGTATACGCGGACAAGTCCCGGATTTGTGAAGTCACGAAAAATTCCATAATATGCGGAACTGCATCGATCGTATTTACTTGTTCGTTCCCATTTACATGTATCGAAATCGCGTATCCTGGTAAAACGGTCCTTTGCAGTCTATTCACAGAGCGTTAATCTCCCTGGGTATTTATTTTGATTCACGCACCAACTGGTGTAAGTAAGTTGTGGGTGAAAACCTGCAGCATCATCGTGATCATCATCATCGTCAAAACTACTGAAAGTACGAGATGGGTTTTAAAATTACGTAGCAGATGCCGTCGTCCTGTTTCTACGTACAGTTGTATGGACCTCCCGGGCGCATTTCCTGCTTCTAATCCTCCATAGTCTGTGCAGCTATGCAGTGGAGTCTACCTCCCTGCTTAACACCAGCACTATAAACGCACGTCCTGTAAACTCTTTGCTCTGGCACCGTTTGCAGGTTCAAAAGGTGCAAGAAACACTCATCCTCGACGTCGCGACGGGCCATGAATCACAATCCTCGTGACACTTTGGCATCGCTGAATGGCGAAGC
This sequence comes from Neodiprion virginianus, assembly GCF_021901495.1. Lineage (NCBI taxonomy): Eukaryota > Metazoa > Arthropoda > Insecta > Hymenoptera > Diprionidae > Neodiprion > Neodiprion virginianus. Next base: position 38,376,605 of record NC_060878.1, on the reverse strand, counting down.
TGGTGCTACGAATGCGCGAGGAAGGATTTCATCGTTAAAATTTACCGAGCGTTGAAAAGTTATTGACACGTCAGTCAAATCACACGCGTTCTTATGCTCAAAATGTTCGGTCGCGCGTAACACGAGTTTAGTCAGTACGGTTGCGGATTATAGTTAAAACGACAATGCTTCATAACAGTATATGAGCGTATCCCGCACAGTCGGTTTTATTCTCCTGGCAAGTTTTCCGTAAACCTCGGAGGTAATATGCAAAGCTGATTACATTTAATATTTACACACTTTAGCGCAAACGGCTAAGCAAAGTATGTAGGTATGCGATCTGCGCCTTTGTAATTTACAGCGTATTAATCCAGCGTAACCAGCTCTTGGTGGCCGAATGATTGATGGACCAGAGGCCTGCAGCGACTCACGCCTTGTGTATATTCCTGCGGCATATAAAGGTGTGCGTATACACATCTGACGTACGGATATTCACACCTGTTATACCGAACCATCACCTTTTATTTTTTTGTCCGAACGCACGCTGTCGAAGAGCTAGGCGCGTTTATATTCCTGGCCTTGTCTCTGCGCTATTATAATGAGAAGCTGGAACGATTATCCTTTATTTTTATTCCGTTTCAGTGGAGTCGGCGAATGAGACGCCTCACAGAGTTTACACAGGCTTCGAAGAATTCGTGACTAGAAAAATTCTATACCCTTCGTTACGTGTCGGTCGGTGGGGGTCGAACAACAGTGGAGACACTGTCGTAGATGAAGAATTACAAAACGATCGCGTACAAGTTCTTCGTCGAAAACGCTTTCCATGTTTTCTACACTCGCAAGGATCGTAGAAAGGACCCGAGGAAAGTTCGGCGCACCGTACGCGTATATCTATCTTCACGAACATTAATGACTTGCAGTTACACCGAGACCATCTTGACCCTTCAATCCCGCACGAGCCTTCCGACGTTTCACTCCGAAACATGTATCCTGCAACCTTGGTCGCTGATTCCGTGCTCAGCAATACGAGCTGCGCGATTAGATACAATAGAACGCAGTAACGTACCATCCGATATCTACCGATGTACCGTCCAAACTGATTGACAGTTGGATAAACACGCGTTAGGAGTCCGCATGCCAAGCCAAGTGACCGGCGTCCATGCGGCGCTGCGTCAAATTCATGCGTGGAAAGACGGCGTGCAGGGCAAACGTTACAACAATATCGTACATTATCTACTCCGCGCTCTCTCTTTCCTGTGAACGTGTCAGAGCGCAGGATATCTCTGTATACTTTTCTCCGCGTGCAACGTGAAACCCGTAAGTGCACGGTCACGGTAACAGATGCACCACGGCACTGGTTACGACCGAAAGTCACCCGAAGTTGCATTGTTGTGTTGTGATAGCCTGGCTCTGGCCCCAGCCGCTCTCTGGTACCAAAGTCGTGGCCTCGGAACGAACAACCACCCATTGTCCACCTCGAGCGACTCCGACACGCACTGCACTGGTGGACGCACTCTACTCGTGCATCCATCCCGCCCTCCGTACGCGCAGTGTTCAAAAGGATATTCCTAGACAAAATTCTTCCAAGCCAAATCCTGAGATTCCATTTAGCTGGTCTCAAAAATCTGTAATAGTTCTAGGACATCCCCAACACACCGAGACTCCCAATCGTATTATATATCAGCGCTCTTCGAAACTCACATGGCGTAGTCGTGCCTGCAGTAGAGCCGCATGCCTCGCAAAAAACAGGAGTGCTGATCGTGGAGAGGCCTGGCACAGGCGCAGCACCTGAGACAACGCGAGTGCCAGGTTCGCCCTCCCACGCAGAGGACCGTTCGCTCCCGGACCCGGTCGCCGCAGCCTCCGCACTCCATCGTCGCAGTCCCCGTAGGTATCTCGGTGCCAACCCCCGTCGGTGGTGCCGCATTCTGTCCAGCCCCCGTGCAGACTTCCGCGGCGACATCCTCCACCTCCGTCTGAAAGCAAAGAACATCCGTGTCATATCAGGGGAACTTTGTTGTTGCGGTCATTTCAGCAATTCTTACAATTTTTCGTTCCATGGTTTAGCTACAGAATACAATACACGAACGGAGTTGAAGCGACTTCATCAGACCGTGCACCGCTTTCCACTTCCCGGGGGAATTTCATTTTGATATTTGCAAAATAACGAGGAGCAAAACTGCAGCCACTCGAGGCTGTGGATGTAAATGTGGTTGGTCTCGCCTGTCGACAGGGTGCTGTGTCCTCGCAACTGAAACAACGTTTACGGGAACTTGGAACACGTGCCCGATATGCGTACACGAACGTACACCGTCCGCAAATACTGCTGGAATTGACCGCCACCTACGATTATACCTATATAACGTAGTCTCTTCACCATGTAGGGACTCCGCACTCTGAGGTGCTAATGAGGAGCCGATCACGCGTTACTGTGGGCGTTTCGACAACACTTATAGGTTCGCAAAGTATACCTTGCCTGCGGATTAGGGGGAGCTCTGCGCTACGCGGCGAGAATGGGAAAAAACGTGCTAAAAGTACCTACGTGTTAGGGTTTTCAAAGCAGAAACTTACCGGTGTTTCAGAAAGCGATAGATTCCGTATTCAGGATTATCTCGTATCAAATTTTCATGGACATGTATTAAAAACAAATATACACATGAATTTGACGATAAATCGAGTTTGGCGGAATTTTGCGAACAAGATCCGTCCAAATCGCGACACGCAATACTCAAAGTATTCGCCCGTATATTCTTAGAGCGATCCTGTCTCCCGGTGTGCAGAGTTAGGTGCAAAATTTGTTCTATCTTTAGCGTGTGCGCGCGCGCGCGCGAGTTCAAAAATAAAAGGAGTACGAAGAAAAAGTTGAGAAAAAAGGAACTCTTTTTCGCGTTGGAATGATTTAGGAAAGCGACCGTGGCCGCGTGTTCATAATGCCAGATCGGCTATTGCCATTAATTATCGCCGCAGCAGCGTTTCGTATAGACGGGAATTCTTACCGTAGGAGGATCCACCTCGCGCTACATATGCCACATACCTCGAGATAAAGAAAGAAATAACCGCCGCCAACAAAAGCAAAGCCTTCGCTAGTCGACCATCGTACCGCGTTGGAAAACGGCCACTAACGGTGACGTACGATCACCCCGCAAACGGAACAACCGCGGTCGGGTAATGGCGCGGAAACGACCCGCACACACGCCCCGCAGGAAGCATTGTGAACCGGGAGAAAACCTTTCGAATAACACTCGCCGGTTGATCGATTCCCGTTCCGGTCAATCTGTTCCAACAAATTCATCCCCTCATCAGCGGTCTTCACTACGATGGTGGTGAAAGGGTGCTGTTATAGGTAACACCGGTTCTCGAAGTGTCCATCGGCATGCCAAAAAATGGTAGCGGTCTCGGCTTCGGAATCCCGCAGTAGCCTCTTGGACCTGGGACCGATCTTCATCGGGGAAAACCCCGTAACTGATGGAAATGCGATTTGGCGTCTAACCCTGGCGCACCATTATTTTCGAGGCATCGCGTTGCGACGAGCAGCTGGTCGCTCGGTCGATCCATGGACCGGGAGGTTGTCGTTGTAAGTATACACGCGCGCCCATGTACCACCATACATAATGTACGTAGTTGGCACCCCGTGGCGAGCGACACTGTCGCTAACACAACCGCAGCCCGTCCACGGCAGCTCTCTTTTTCATCCCCCGGTTGCAGTTATAAGCTACCCCCTCCCTTACTTCCCTCACATCGTCCCCCACACCAAGGATTGGCGGTATGGAAGTGTTCGCCGCTTGTCGCGCACCCTGACATACTCGACTTATACGCGTCGGACCCGCACATCGCTTGACCATCCAGGCACTGCAGATTTTAGGATAACGCAGCCGTTGCTCTGTATTATTCGAGATTGACTCCCGTCTGCCGATCGCCGATCGGTTCTTAATGACTTTGGACTCGGACCGTACGTCGTGGATCCGCGAAATGCGGTTCATCGGGATCGACGCGTCAGATGTACTTCTGGTAGTGGATAAAAAATAATGGTACTGCCAGTGTTCCTTCGTGCGGCACTCCGACTCGGTAAGCGGTTCCACGCCCAAGTCAGACCCTGAGATGCGTGCACACAGCGCAGAGCCGTGAAGGTGTGAGTAATTGTGAGCGTGTCTGCTGCTCCAACACAGCGTTTCTTGTTCGAGTTGTTTGATCGTCCATGAGAGGGGCGTGTCGAATGTCACGCGCAAAAGCTCGGTAAGGCTGCAGGGCCCGAGGCCACCTCGAGACTGGAGTAATTGATCGTCCCAAGGGATTGACACGGTGTGTACAACGAAAACAAAATCGTCTGGAGGATCATTTCACGAGCGGGGAGTCAAGGGGAGAGGATGGGATGGGATGGGATTTTTCGTTTTTCATTTTCCCCAGGGTCAAGGGTCGCCGAGACCGCGTGGTAGAATGTTGCAACATTCAATATGGCGGACGTCCGGTTCGGTTAATGGATACTTACTATACAGTGGCAGCGGGGTCGATCAACGAGAGTTACGCAACGTTTTAATCGTTTTTTACAACCTTTAAAACGGTTCTCGGGTAAAACTCATTTCGTGGGAAATTAAAGAAGACTCGCTTAAATACATGAAAAATCCGAGTTCAAAGCCGCAAAGCGGAATTCTCAACCTATCTCTCCACTAGGTCCTTTCAATCGGTGGTATAAAAAATGATCCGACCGAAGAGGCATGATCGGTCCAGGATTAATCGTCCTTTGAAGGAGGACCAAACCCTGGAGGATGCATGCCTGATGCTCGCCACGGCAAACGGCGATAAACATTAAAAAAGAAAAAGAACAAATCACGGCCGACGAATGACTGAACATTTTTCCGAATCAATTTTTCAAGTTTTTCATTGGATGATCAGGCGGATTTCGACGTATGCGACGAGGCACGGGGTGATTCGACGACTTATCTGCAACCAGGCGACGCGCGAAACAAGCCACGATTAGAATGTCGGACAGTCACACCGAGCGGTGCAAAAAAAGAAAGTATACATAGATAAACAACTGAGTTCGAGTTTGCAGAACAAACCGCCTGCTCTACGGGGACTCGGGGCGCGAGGCCAATAAAAAATTTGAAAAATGACTCCGAGGTGCGAACCCGCAGCCTTCCATTGTGCTTGGCAGGTACGTTGAGCGCGTATTGCGTTCGTGTAAGCCGATGCGCACGGAAGCGCAGTCGAGAACACATGCGTGCGTGTGCTCCGACATGGAGAGGATATGCGGAATGGCGGATCTGACGTTCCGCGGTGTAACTTCACGCCCTTACCGTGTCACGACCACGAATGGTACGTGCAGGGGATGGATTCTGAACAAGGGGGGCTGGCACCGCCACTCGGATATATAATATTATAATGGTATTATGTTCCTAACTCTCGTGTAAGGCTATTGTGCCGATGGTTCCGCTGCAGGGTGACGTATGGTTAACCACCAAACCATAAGCGATCCGTGTACCAGCCAAATGTTCACACGTTCACCCGGTTCATTTACACTTCCTTCGCGCGTCATCGCGCAGAGAGCAACTTTCGGTATCGTGCCCCGCGTTATTGGCTGACGAGTAGGTGCGTTCACGCTAGACTCGGTCAACTTTTAGTTACAATTTTACAGCGATTATGCGATACGGAGTAATATGCGTTGCTCGCGGTTGCCGATGCGGTGAACACTGATCATTTATCTGTAATCGGCTTAAGCTCGCAAGCAGGAACCGGGATTTGCATTCGGTAATACAAAATTAGTTGAACCGGTTCAACCGATTTAAAATACCGGTTTTCTGTTTTCATTTTCAAAACCTGCGATTTATTTTCAAGCAAAACAAAAATTCGTATAATGATATTCGTAACTCGATTTTATTTAATTACTGTAATTATTATGTCATGAGATCAACGCACGCTATGATTTGACAACATTTCTTTTTAATAGTTTCGAATGAAAATCCAGTTTTGATACGACAGATCGAATTTCAACCACGTGCGTTTGTCGGTTAAATGTTTCTGGTAAATGTGCGTAATAAATATGTATTTTTTTGCGACGTAGAAAAAGCACTGAAACGCTATTCAGCTTCTGAAATTTGATTTAGATGACTACTTTGAAATATCGTAATTTATTCTACACGCTTGAAGATTTTGTTTACTTATTCATTTTAGATCGAATTCAAGATAAAAAGATACTGCCATACTAACAGCATCTATTGTCGTTAAATATCCCGCAACTATTTATCGACGACGGTGTAATCGATATAAAATGGTAAAATTACGGATCTGCAGCGGCAGCGAAATGAATGAATAAAACATTGAGAGACTGTGAAAACGTCGATTAAAAAATGATGTAAAAATATTTTCAACCCACCTGTGCGACATGTTGACGATACACGGAAAGTTGCATAACACGTTACGCGCTGCACACCGATACCGCTTAGAATCCATAATCCTGGTAATTGATCCTGGCGGACGCTGCAGTACGCTTACAAGGCTGCGGTGATTACACAGAATCGGATGGAAGTGGACAGAGGGAGAAGACGTAACCGTGTGTACGCGGGTAAAATTTTTCATAATAGTACACGGCTGCACAGAGCGTATAAAGAGAGCTAGACGGGGTTGAGCGCGAGGACGACGTCGGGGTCGTAAAGTGGAGGATTAGGCCCGTTTCGGCTATTAGTGTAAAATATGCTTTTTCATATCAGAGATCCATGATAAAATGTCCCATAGATCGGTATAACAGGTTTGTGCTCACACCTACCTAGGCAGAGCTCTCCGCCTCACCGGGTCGCCCGTAATGTATTACACCGTTCGCTATCGACTCGAATAAAAAGTAGAAAAAATAAGATAGGAAAAGAAGGAAAAAAATATTGTATTAAAATACGACTCCGGCTCCGTACGGACCGCTTGACCGCACCGAAGACCGACGACTTCCAAGCCCACTGACCACTGCTCGATGGCCACTGACCGGCAGCGCGCGGGCCGACAGACAGATGGGCCGAAAGATCCGTTCGTGGCTGCTGATGTTGGTGCCGGTGCCGGTGCCGCTAACTCGTCGTCAGCTCGCGACGAGGATTAAAATTTCGTCGATTACTCGAGCAGCTGTATACCCACTGTGTACAAGTGAAGACACTGCGTCGACTGTTTTACAATTCATATGTTATTATGTTGTCAACGTATTGAAATTTATATTTGGAAACGCCGTATATGGCCACTTAAACCCGTATTACCTTCGTGCTTATCCACTATTCGAAACGGGCGCCGCGTACGTAGCTCGATTCTCGTTTACCTTTACTGCTGCAATCAAGGAAAATCGACGACCTCTTCAAACTGTACGCACCTACACCAGACGTCACGTTACGAGCTTTCGGCACGGTGAATCCGACCGGCTGGATATTGTGCGCTCGAAGCGGTGTTTTCGGAAAATTTTCCAATTCGCCAATCTTGAAATCGCGAGCGATATTCACGAGGCGTAACCCAATTCAACGTTCGACATTGATCCGACTCGATAATGTCTTGTAGAAGAGAGAGCATTGCGCCATCGTTGCACTCGACGAGTCGTTCCAAGTTCAAGACACATCTCCGATTTCACTAAGTCGTCGTCGATCGTCGATGTGTACACAGTCTTGCAGAGCTGACGGAGTATTAGATCGTGCAGTAAGTTGTTGAACCTGAAATCGGATCATTACATTATTAGAAACCAATGGTTGTACAGTCGAAATCCCATTCTTCGTTTCAAGTGGTTACGGCTTCGGTTTTCAAAAGTCGGTATGAGTTTCAAGGCTGAAAGCCGCGCGCCGGGGGGTCCTTCAGGGGTCCTCGGAGGCCCGACCGGGGCCTCACGGCCCTGCCTCCTGGCTGCCGTACTCCCGTAGTGTCTGTGACACCGAGGCCCATCCATTGAAACCGATACCTATACTTTACAAGTTTCCCAGCGTAAGACCCCAGCCCCATTCCGACTCCGTCTGCCTATTGACGAAAGCAGACCGGGTACAAAATATCCATAAAGGTATCCTCCGGGTTCGCAGCGGTGAGTGACGGGGCCCCGAGTCAGGCCCTGCGGGGCCCGCCGTCCATTTCTTTCGCATCTTAGGCCCAGGTGACAACCTGACAAAGTGGGCCCCCTCCGGATCCTCGAAAGTCAATGCCCATCGGTCCATTCTCTCCGTAGGGCATGGAAAAATGCCCACAAAACAGTGGGCCAGTTTGTTGTCTCTGTGTGCAGAGAGAACGAGCGAATGATAGGTTGTGCACCGTGCGCGTTAAAACTTGGCCTCTTCGACGCCGTTTGCCCGGGTTTTTCACCATTGTCACGGGTGTCTATAAACTTGAAAAGCGAATAGACGGCACGAGCCTCTATCCGCCTCTTCACGCCTTCGCAGAAATCTTCAGCTGCGTGGTGAATTTCTCGCGTGGAACTTCGGGACTGGATATACATGCCGGAGAAGTAACGCCGCAGAACCCGAGGAGGACAATGCGAATGATGCAGTGGTTCGGCCGTTTCAAGAGCCGAGACTCCGGCCGACTGTTGCCACTTGAAATCCATTTAAATCGCTATCCGATTTTCGTTCTCTCCTTTGTCAGACGCGCGGGTTAACGCCATTGTCACGATTAATAGATACCTACGATGTAGGTACACGAGCATCGACCACAACCACCTCGCGACTTACGCCCGCCGACACTTTTCCAAGCCCCGGCATCATCGCCCCCCCACTGCACAATGGAACCCCGGGGGTACCGGGTTCTGCGGCTCTGCGGCTTTGCGGCTTTGCGGATTACTGCCACTTCACGGTTCACTCCGAATCTTGCGCGGAGTATCCCTCTACGGTACCCTCATAGCGCGAGTGCGCGTTGTCGTGCCCCGCACATGGAAGGACCCCTTTTTTTGGGGGTAGCTCAGGGGCCGCGATACTGCGGGATAATCCGCGAAGAAAGGAGACTCGTTATATAGTACCCGTGTGTCGTGTCAAACTTCCAATTCTCGCAAGTGGGTCACGCCTAAGAGCCCGAATTAGCCCGAGCTCGTTACAACGTCATCTCTCCGATCAAGCTGATCAAGCATCGATGCTATACTGTATTTGCTCGATCAGAGACAATTAAGAAACCAGGCGCGCCGATTATTATACGCCAAGAGTTTCAGCTGCATGGTTTATGGATATTGTCATTTCCATTTAAGTCGTTATATAGGTACCGCCATCTTTGTCGCCAAAACATGAGAGTCTTCGCGTATCGAAACTAAGGTTGATACTTGCAATTTCAAATGCTCGGCCATCTACGTCGATTAACAATTTCGTAGAACAATCGTCCGAATAGCGAAAAGAACGATTATTAATAGAAAGCGATTGCGGTATAAGGAGGGTCAGTTGGACCCCTCCTAGGTATTCTAGACAATTCTACAAATATCCGAGCAGCCGAGGCTCGACCAAGACTCCATCGTTGGTCTGACATATTTGCGGAGAACTTTCGTCGTGATATGTGTGAAGCGGAATCGAGTTGGGGGTAGAGATCACGGCGTACGCGCAAAATCGTGTTACATTGTTGGAGAAATTAGGAACATGCAGTTATACGATTCCGAGGATTTGCAGCGAGTAGTTTCGCGTTTAGCTAACGTCTCGGCGAAGGCGTTGGTACGATGTCGTAGAAGCTGTTAGTATATTAACCGCATGGAGATACCCGTATCCGTACATCGTAACTCAGGATGATCCCCGCTAACTCGAGCGCGAGTTATCTTACTAACTCAAATCCCTTGCCGCATACGTTGTATACTTCATAGGTATAGTACACGAGTATTATACGAATCTTAACGCGGTATAGTCTAAATTGAGATTCGGCTGATTCGTTTACGCAGAGATTTTCCCCTTCGGAAGTGAGGAGAGTTGTTATTCTTTTGTTTCTTCTGGTATTGCTTACCAAACCCGCGGAAAGACTTGGAAAGATGTATTTTCAATTTGAAAATATACACCGCAGGCGAGTTCTAGCGTGTGTCGAGGAATGGAAAAAGAATGAAGGAAAGAGAGAATACAAGAAAGGAAAGAAGGAGACGAGTCAACCTCTGCTTATTTATGATCGTTCTCCGGGGTTCCTAGATTCTCGTCTAGCCGCTTTGCAGCTATGGCCCACATTGGAAAGTTCTTACCGCAGTACGCGGCATCTGAAAGAGAACTGACGAGAGTTGGCGGCAGGCCTTGCGGCCGGAGCCTCAAGTGTGTGTAGTTTAAAAGATAAGCAAACCATCGGATGGCTCACTAAAAGATCCCGAGAACAGGGAAGCCCTTGGTGAACCGGCCGCACGGCAGTAACTTCGGTGGAAATATCGGAACGAAAGGTTACTCCTATACGATGTAGATTTATGCGTATAGGTGTACACGGGTGCGTACATGTCTATGTGTATATACATACACGTATGAGAAATGAAATGAAGTGAATTGAAGTGAAGTGAAGTGAAGTGAAAGGGTTCTCGAACAGACAAAGCTCGGTAGATAAATAAACACGTACTTTCAACCAAGGCGCTGAAGAGCTCCACCTGCTCAGAGCGATCTCTGATCCAGGAATGCTTATCATGCCTTCATCTCCGCCTCGCACCTCATCTCCAACTTTGGCTGGGTATAAAAACGTGCCGCCGTTACACACGGTCTACACTTCGCATTATTAATGCGCGTATCGGTCTCGCGCCAAAGAGCTGAGAAAAATGCTACGCGAGACGAGACGAACAGTGTTCGCCTCCTTCCAATGAAGTCCATTTAAAAATTATCTTTGCTCGGCTTGGACTTCAACTACCGCACGCATTCGGTACATGCAATTCCAATGTTTCCGATTAACGACGCAGGTTTTATAAGGATGCTTGGTTTGTGCAACGCAACGTGTGCACACGCGGCACATTATATACCCTTTATGCAGATATGTATAAAGAATTATCGAGAAGCTGGCATCGCCATAAATAAAGAAGTTGCAGCAAGTGAACGGGTCGTGTTAGATGTTACATGTATACCTACATACGTACAAACATGCATACATACGTATAACGTGCAGATGTATGTATGAAAGAGCTGGCTGCCTGCAGATATAATGCGTAGTCAACAATTTGTCCGAGTGTTACACGCCGCTGTTGTTTACAAATCACCGACTGTTAATCAGCGAGTTTACAGTTGATAGCTTCCGTGGCTGTCACACTTACCAGCTGCAGCAACAGCGTACGAAAGATTTTCGTTCCCATGTAAAAAGAATCGGATGGAAGATCAGGCGCCACCAATTACGAAGTATAAACTTTATAACCGAGTGTTTGGAACCGTTTTTTTCCACTCTTATATTCATTTTCTTTTTTCCTTTTTTATTTATTTTTTTTACAAGCAGCAGGTAGGAACATCAAAACACCAGCGAGATGTTTTTTACTTTCGTCCAAGATGTCGTCAGAGCTATTTGCAATCACCCTCCAACACCGTCTATTATAAACTCCAATTCGTATCACACGCGCATACGAATTCATCCAACAGGATATAGGAGTAGGCGTTAAATTCCGGTCAAGGTTTTGAAATTCTAATTGTAAGCTAACTTGCACGAGGTTCACAAATATCGCAGCCCGCGTGTAGGTATACCTAATTGATTTCGAAACACATAGATAAGCATAGACCATGATGTTACATATTTGCGTAACAACGGAAGCCCGGCATCGATCACAACAACGGCTTCGGTCCGGATGACGTCTTTGCTTCGATCAGATCGGCCCGCGTCGACCCGACCGTCACTTACCAAGGGATTTAAATCGCTCTTCGGGTACGAACTCCTCTTGATCCGGACCGAGGTACGATCGCATCTCGCCCACACCGTAAGTTCCTCCAGTCCTACCCGATTTAAGAACCCCGCGACAGCTGCGACGCGGTTCTGCAGTCCTGAACGACCCACGCGAAATCTGTTCTTTAGGGCGCCGGGCGGCCCTTCGGGTCGCGGCCACGGCGTTCCGCGGAATTAAGAATGATGTACAACGTGTGTGGTCCAGTAAATTCCTCGTACGAAGCGCAAAATGGCGCTCCCTGATCCAAAGTTATGGTTTTTCTCTCGCGAGTTGGCGCGTTGCGCCGCTGAAACGCAGCGACGGTTCTTGAAAATCTGAAACCGTGCCTCGTATTCCGCGATCGTGAACCGCAGACCAAGAAACCTTCAGCCCTTCGTACGACTCATTTGCGAGTGGGTAGAGAAGGTGACGTTGTGAATGGATTGTTCACAGGTTTAAATTCCTGGATATCCTGTCTCCCTGATTTTCTCTTTTTCTTCCCTCTCTCTTATTCACGCGGCAGGAAAGCTACTCTTCCAAATCCAATGCGGCCAGTTGTTATCTGTCACCTATAACGTGAACCTATAGCGATGAAACAGTTGCGCCGTGTCAGGATATCACGGGATTCAAACAAGAAAAATAATTCGTTATTCCTTGCACCGGAAATACTGACACCCCGGCTGTTCAAGTGTGCGTGGTAGGAAACGGGAGACTTTGTTGCGTGATGAGAGAATGACAGATACACTATACGTATAGTCGAGCACTTACAATAGCTACGATTACACTCAAGAAAATCTAGGGTACAAATCTCACTCTGCAACATAGGAGTCTCCAAAAGTGCGAATGATTTTTGAGCATTCTTTTGATCAGGTAAATTGATTCCAAAGATAATGCTTGCAAAAAGAAATGGGGTTGTATGGAGTTTTTGACTGGGCAGGTAGACCTTGATAAGTTACGGTCTGAATTCTTGGCATGCAAATAATGACAGAGTGAGAAATTATCGTGTTTTTTTATGAACATTATGAGGACGGGGCAACAACGAAATGTAAATAAAAATGATTCACTCGTCTGTATGAGCTCTAGTCTACTGTAAGTATTCCCTGTCCCATTCCTTTGAAGTAAAACGAAATGACATTTGTTTATTCTTCAACTCGCGAATCAAACAATCTGAACACTGTCTATAGCCGAATAAACATTTGAATCGAATGAGTATGCTGACGGTTAGAAAACCTCGCTTAGCACCGTTCTACGTAACTTATGCGCAACGCTGATATTCGCCTAACTTGCCCTACGGTGAGAGAAACATATTAGATGCGTCTATACTCATACTCATGTGCCGCATGTACATTGCATTATGTAAAGCTTGGATGATTCGCCGCGACGTTTGATTGACAGTTCGACGAGACAATCAAATGATCCGACGTGCCTATAATCCCCGGCATTATTGCCCCATAACAACACGCCTTGTAAACCTTCGGCTCTTTTATTTTCAATCAGTGTCTTGTGCTTCTGCAATTTTAATACATGTATATTGCACAGTCACTGTCGCAATATCATTATAATCGCATCGCAGAAGCTCCACTCGTTGTATAAACATTCCCGCGAAATATTTATGACTGATTTTACAGTCAGATCATAAGAATTCTCCACACCTTGCAACTTTCTGCAATTTCTCCACCAGCGCGCAAAGGTCTTTACAGGCGTTAGTTGTAATAATTAACAATTAAAATGGGTACCTGCGGCTACGCTCTAATAGCGTTGCCGTGTAAACAAACGATAACACTCGTCGTTATCATGACTCGGTGCATTAATTAGAGTCACAATATTTTTCCTCATCCCACGTATCCAGACCTTGGCATGCAAGTGGGTGAGACGATAATATTTGGCACGTGTATAGGTGTGAAGACATTTTCTTTCGCAATAAAAATGATGTTAAAATTCAGGCGCCAATTGGTCAGTTCGAACGATCTCGTCGCGATCGAGACGATCGTCAACGAGCTGGCCAATCGCGGAGGGAGGAGGATGATCCGGTGACTTTCGACAAATTACCTTCATGTCGGTCAATCCTGTTGCAGGCAGGAAGCCGGAAGCACGTCCCTTGTAAACTGGCCCAACTTGTGGTCCCAACCGGGACTTCGGATCGGCACTAACTATCACCGAACTCGTTGAGTTCGAATGGCGCTCCGCGATCGCGTAAACGTTGGCAAAAGATCCTCTCCGAGGCGAGGCGAGGTCCCGAGTATCCGGCGCGCACTAGGAGTCGGCTAGACCGAAGGAGATGTTATAAGCTTCACGAGGTCGGCGAAGCCCCCGGAGCCCCGAAGAGACGAGTTTTCACTGTTAAGCCCCGGCGCGGCGCTCCGACGATCTTGTTGCTCGGTTTTCAGAGTCCTGAATCGGGGATGCCGAATCTCTGATTCCGTCGGAAGGCCCCCTCGAGCATCGCGGCCAGGAGCGTATCGATTGCCTCCCGGTCACAACGAGGCCCCGCCCATCGGCACCGGATTGGCCGGCTGTGGCCCCGCCCAGTTTTCCGATTCCTGATCGCGATTGGCGCCGGCTTCGCCGCACGCAGCCTCCGCAACGAGCCAATACTTTTCCGTCCGAAGGTAAACCCGGCTGCAGTCGGGTTGGTCGACTTCGAACAGCGGCTACGACGAGCCGAGAATACGGACGATAAAAGAGGCAGTGAATCGTCGACGCCGATCTCCGTGGAGCTACGTCTCGATTTTACTCGGCGCTACTTATTTTTCGAACGGAGTAAACTTTTTACTCCGCGAAGGGGGGCGTGGCCGTTGGTGTCGGGGCGGGGCCGATGGGCGGAGCGTTTTCTTCGCACGATTTCCCTTTTTCGCTCGTTTTTAGATGCGCTCTGTATTTACGTATGTATACGTGCAGCGTTGTTTTTAGCCGGCTATAGCCGTGTAGGTATGTATACCCTCGGGCGCTGCCACACTTTCTATTGTTTATTCGCTGCTGATTTTACCAGCCCCTTCGGGGAGACTCGAATAAGGAGTTAGTTTCGTAGGTGATTCGAATACTTATCGAATGTTCTCTCGTGCTCTGCAAACAATCGAACCCCTCGAGGATAACTCCCGGTTTTCTCCGCTTCTCGATCTTTGATACACGGGTATGGGTATCATTTTACAGACGTAGATATACGTCGTCGCGAATCACCCGCGTCGCGATATCAACCGGACATGGAAAATGCGAGTTCAACAAAATTTCAGCAAATATGTGACGAGGGTAAATACACCCAGGAGTATGGACGGTAGGAAAGAAAATCGTTTTTAATGTAGGTACGGAAGCGACGGCGATAAGCCGGGAACCGAGTTGACGACCAATCGCAGAAGAAGAAGAAGGACCAGCGGCACGAGGTCGACCGAATCCACGGGTTATACCTGAGTCGCCAATGCGGCCCGTCATTAAAATTATTTATGGTGAAATAAGAATCTCTCCGGTCCTTAAGTTTCTTTCAGACGTCGCTGAGACTCGAGCCGTATAGCCGACAAGGTGATCGAGACAGTTGCGTTTCGCAGTTCTATGACGCGCTCCCTGCGTCTTCTGCAAGCGGTCATCGTGACATAAATTACTACATCGTGATAGATGACCTTGATTTGCGACATTGGGACATTCGCGAATATTTGATCCACGAGTAGCGCATCGTTGCAAATAGTAAGCTAACACGCAATATTTCTCAGCGATAGAAGATGCAACTCGCATATACATATATGTAACTGCAGGGAGTGATTAGCAAGCCTGAAAGTAAGAAATTAAAATTCGGTAAGTCGTTATTACCAGCCGCCATGCGCAACGAGATCGAGAGGATGTTGACACCGTGCTGATAAGTATAAAATCTTCGCGGCAGCGGATGAGCGGCGTCCGTTTAAAAGACGGTTCTACCCGGCACGAAGAAGAGATAGATGTCCTTGTTGTTGTTCCCGCTGACGTTGTTTGGGAGAAAGAACTCCGCCCTCTCTATCAAGCCTCAGAAGAGACAAGAATGCGGGCCTCCCACTTCATAGGAGTGATAAATGTTGCGTCGAGCTGTTGGTCGATGGTGCTATTATCTCCCCTGAGAGAAGAACCCTCGTACCTTGTGCAGGGTGCAACCCTTGCCGCCCGAGCACCGAACTCGGTCTTTCACTCCCTGCCCTCCAGATGCCGGAAAATCTGTAAACAGTCGATCCGAGCGCGGTCTGAAGAGTCGCGTTGCACAAACCTGACCAGATTTCTCACCTAGTGCGTTTCTTCATTGACTCGTTACGCGTGTGGTCTCTGCGCATTATCGCACGGGCTGTTGTCGATGGGAGATCACAACGTCGGACCATCGACTGGAGGTTTCGGAACGATGCGCGGAGATGGATGTGAAAATTTATGGCTGTCCGGTAGTCGGGCGGTGCGGTTAATAAACGCAATAGCGATACGTTTACGCGTATCCATCACGTAATTATCGTGGCCGAGGCGCAACCTGCTAGCGGTATCCGAAGTGGTCGTGAGGCCATGCGCGAGGCCAGCACGGGGCAAGATGAAGAGGTAACGCTCTAGGGGGTGTGTGTGAAAAAATAAGTAACCAAGAGGAAACGCAGCTGGGGGTCATGACGCCCGGGCCTTTCGTAATTCGTTGCCCAAACACCCGGCCGCGATCGTCGATGGGCCACCTAGCCCGGGCATCCTAGCTCCGGGGCCTCTTATTCCGATCCACGAAGCCTGCCTGCAGGATATCCATGTAGCTGATGTAGCATAACGCGTGTATGTCTGCGTATACATCCGAGAACCTTTAATAAGCGCACGTCGCATTACAACGGCTAAGATTAATCGATTCGAATTTGTCAAACGTCTTTTCGACTATCGGTCGGATATAGGTAACGTTTTCAACATTCAACTCCGAGGTGTCCAAACTTTTATTTTCAAAGAAACCGCATTTTTACATTGATGGGTTATAGACCGCAAAGTTCCTGGTATCGATTCCTTACGGGTTGTGAACACCATTCTCGTCTGCTGGAATCTCTGTCATTATTATTGTCCTTTGAACGTTAATATTTCATACCGTCGAATTTGATGAATAATTCGATTTGTTCTTTTTCTCATACGTATAACGTTCACTTTGCAAAAATTCTGCACGCTTTATGTTTTTCCGCCAATCGATTTCCGTACTATCTCTCCTCTTGCAAACAAAAAAAAAAAAAGAAACGCTTCAAGAAAGACTTTAACCGCCACGTGAAAAGGTTCCAATCAATTCCCTGCCGAGTTTCGAGCCCTCCTCAAGGTCTGACAATCACGCAGGGGTAGGTGCGGTGTAAAGTGGAGGATATTGTTCGCCCTCGATTGTCCCGCGTTTAAACTGAACCACCAAATTGGCAGTGACAAGTGCAGCCGCACGTCTAGTTCACCCCCCCCCCCCCCCCCCCCCCCAGCAGTAATATCGAGTACGATGCGTGCACGTCCGTCGGGGGTTGCTGCGGCTGAGACCTCCCATAGATTTAACGTTGTAATTTGTTTGATACGTCTATTCACCGTTCCCCGATCTCATCTGCGTTGTATCATCACGAGCCGAGATAAGATCTGTCCGTTCATCCAACGACGACACGTGATCCTCCGGCTGCAGCCTCAGGTCTGCGGTGACCGCGTGTCCGGTCAACCAGAACCAATTATAAAACGAACGGAAGACGTGTCACTCAAAATATTTTTAACGTCTCGGGTTGAGGTATCGTCAACCCGAAGTCCGAAGATTGTGTCAAAATCACTTCTCGACGATAAGAAATGCTCCTCCGCGGGTTCATTCTCCGGTCATCAAAATATGTCCGATTGAACAAAGAGAAAGACGATCTGCCGAATTCTTACCCTCCAAGAACCAGTGATGTCCTGAGAAAATATAATCGATTGCTCATTGTACTCTACATTACCTATACATTACTGGAGTACGCTCCACGTTGTGATCTTTGGGTGAAGAAGAATTAGCCAAAGATCGCGCTTGCCTTGCGTACAAACTGAAAATGTGAGAAGCAACCGAAAGACAAACAAAATACGAAAGGGCTACAGTGACTCTTTCGCCCGACAACGACGATACACATACGGCGATCGATGATCCACCGTGAGACTTTCGGTGATCAGTAACAAATCTCCAATACTTAATGCTCGTGCCTTGTTGAAACCTGGTACATACAAGGGTACACATTCACGCGTTACACGAAGTGTAAAAGATACATCCACCTGTATACACACAGACGGGTCGATATCACCCACACGTTTCATCACGACTCTACGCGCTATGCGTGTGCGCGTGCGGGAGAGAAGAGTAAAGAAATAAAAGATCAAAAATATAAAAAGAAAAAAAAGCGCAAGCGCTGAAGGATGTTTCGAACGTTCATTATTCACAGTCGCCGGCGAATAAATAATTGACCTAACCCAACCCAACCCAACCGGCGCGAGACGAGCGGCGAACACAATGCCTCGGGTAGATCTCATCCGCGGCTCTACTGACCAACCTTTTGCCTTTTTTGTGTCTTCGTACCTACTGCAGGACGACCCGTGCAGGACTCGCGAGAAGCCTCGGTCAACCGAGGCTATCCGACGACCTCCGCAGGTCCTCCTGCTCGCATGCGTAGAGTTCCAGGTTCGTAGCT
This sequence comes from Neodiprion virginianus, assembly GCF_021901495.1. NCBI lineage: Eukaryota > Metazoa > Arthropoda > Insecta > Hymenoptera > Diprionidae > Neodiprion > Neodiprion virginianus. The sequence goes on along the minus strand of NC_060878.1, from coordinate 38,358,233 downwards.
GGCTCATTGGGTGTGTTGAGGTGTACCGGGATGAAGCGAGCGAGAGGACGCAACAATGTAACACGGAGATGCAAGGTGCTGCGAGCACGGGAAGGATCATTATTTCCAAGGATGATCGGTAGATTTGATTCACTGCCGTATGTCCAACTTTCGATACATCACCCGGCCGCGGTTAAAGGGAGCTCGTTTTCCTCCACCGCGAGACTTCGTTCCTCGGATCTTCTTCTTTCGCCGTTGCGTCCGTACGCATACCGGCACGGCCCACTGATAATAATTAGAGGCATTTGTGATGATGGCACGGCTCTGTGTACCCTCGATGCTGGCCCTACGTCTATAATATTGAGCCGGTAGTTCCATTGTGCGTCGTCCTCCTCCAGGACAAGATGAAATATTACGTGCTCATAGTTTCTTCGCCGTTGACGATCGCCGAGGTGCGGGCGAGATTTCAACTCCGTTTCACCGACGCCGAATTATTGTACTTTCATACGCGTGCGTTACTGTATTTATCCTAGTTACACTCGATTGTTTGTCAAACTTATACGACTGCGAACAAATTTGTGGTCTGTGGCCTGTTTTATCGAAAGTATAAATGTTTTCTGGAAGTAACCTTCGCGAGACTGAAAATTCTCGGCAACAAGTTCAAACATTGAAAACAGCACTGAATTACGTATACCAACAGTCCAACAGATCGACTATTTCCTAAAGTAATGATAACCATGCACCGCCTGGTATCTGTTGCGTACACATAAAATTTGTCAAAGATACCTGATGTCAGAAGCTAATATTTTTCAACGTTCCGTCGTCCGGCACGGGTATTCATTATAATTGAACTGTTTTTATTCTATTTTCTCATCGCGCAGCTCACCGACTACCGAGGTTGAACATCTTTTCGGATCTCTGATAGGTTGAGTTAAGCTCTTCGTAAATCTTGTCCGTACACGCATCGTACACCAATAAGACTGCATATATATATGACTATAGCTGGCACCGAAAATCTATAAAAGAGCCTCCATAAAACAGGCTCCGAGGTGGCCTTGTCCGATCCTAGATTTACGCGTATTAAAGGAAAATTAAAATATTAATAAGGCTCTTAATGGGGGCCTATCCTCACCTCTCCTTATCCATGCACGCCATACATACCCACCCGCGCTGGCTGCGGCACAAACGGTGTATGATGTACGTACCAATACACCTGCGGAGAGCTCCCAAAAAAGTGCTCCTCCTCCGATGCCGAAGAGACCTCGTTACCCCGTGGCCCACTGAAAAAGCCGCCACAGTCCGAAGCCGTAAATATCAAGCAAAATATATTCTCATTATTATTGCTGTTGTTATTATTATTATTCCGATATTATAGCTGATAATATATGATATTCTCTTCCCGTCAGTCCCAGACTTCGAAACGACCCGGTGCACATGCATGTTATACCGCAGTCACCCCCTTCCATACATGCTACCGATCTCTTGCCCCTACTTTCGCACGTAATTATTGAATGACGTTCATTTATCGCTTACGAAATTATTATTCTTTTTTAGTTTTATCATCCGACAGCGTTTTTCAGGTACCTACTCTGAATCTGACTATTGAAAAAAAAAACAAAAAATCTACTGGTGCAGAAAATGATGAGACAACCATTTCTAAACTTGAGAGTAATGGATGCTGAACAGTTCTCGGAGTGTTTCCCCCGTTTTCCTGTACAGACTTTTATGAAAGCTGTATACCTTGTGTCACTGCTTAACATAAATAGTTACTCTATAAGAACGTTACGTAAACTATGAATTCGTTTAAAAACTGTAGATAAGCCATTCGTTTTACAGTGTTCATCGATATTTCGCTGAGTCGTGAATCTGTGCAAGTATTATAATTGCCGAACAGCGAAGCCATGCACATTTCATACCCGAGTATATGGTAGTATATATAATGAATCAGGGAAGATTTATGCCCCATTTGTCACTTACGCAATCATATTTTATACGACCCTCACAGCGGTCGGTTGTGAATTTTGCCACGAAGTTTTTAAGCACCGCGTCAGCTCACGCACAAGTGGCAGCGTTTCGTTTGATCCATGCTGAGGTAAAAATCGAATTTAAATATAATAATTACCTACAAGCTGTCGCAACGCGAACCTGCGATCCATCCATCCGCGTACTCGATCTTCTCGAAGGTTCGTTTTAAAATCGATTCGATTAACCTAACATCACTAAGCCCATCAGGCGTTAATTATTTTAATTATTGAATATATAATACCGCGTCTATCGCCCCGCCCCACCCCAGAAATAAACGATAGGTGGGTACCTACTGGCTAAGCTAGATCGTGAAAGGGTGGCCTAGGCGTCGTTAATCTCGCGCATCGATAAACGGCCTCATCGGTGTCATGTTCCATCTAATACCTTATATTCCCAATTTCGTTCGTGTACGAGAGGATGGTTTCGCCACGCCATCGAGGATGAGACGATGAGATGCTCGGCCTCGCGGATCATTTGAATTTTAATGCGGCAATTAAAATATGTTAAACAGCTTCTTAATACCGACGTGACGCGGGCCCCGCAGTATTTTATATTTAACGTGAAACCGTAACTCGGTCCGTCGGCGGTGCTGCCGGTGGTGCAGTTATTATATCTCTTCGATTCGTAATTTATCGTCGACGTCCGCAGGTTACTGGCTGCGGGAATCCGGACAGCGTTCCTCTTCGACGGTTCGATACCGCTGCAGCATCTCTCTCGGACCTCATCGCCCGCTGCTTCGGCCGCGGTAGCCCCCGTTTCGAATAACACGCGAACGATATTCTCCAACTCCTCGGAGTTTCGGACCCCCGGGATCCTTCCCAGGGATGCGGGATTGGAGCAAAGACGCGACTCTTGGTGGGCAACGACGGAGTCTTCGCCCTGAGAAAAGCTACAGAGGTAACGCAGCCTGATCAAACCTCCCGATGTCACGCATGACTCAAAAGTTTTCTCCTTTCTAAGAGAGAAACTGCACCGCGTCCTCCGCCGCGTTGCGTGACAAAAAGATCCTTACGGACAAAGGATTAGTCACCACGCTTGCAGCCTCCGCGTCAGGGTTTGTTTGCGCGTCGTCTGGGTCCTCTTCCCTCGGGATTAGCATCCTCCGCGTCTTAGAGCCGTGAGAAGATTTATTCTCTTCTTTTTTTTTTGTATTTTATTAATTATAACATAACTTTGCCTCCGCCTCTGGAATAATAAACGTATATCCAGTATAGGAAACGATTTTTAATGAGAGCTCTGCTTTCGTATCTCGAATAGATCGTTCTCGCACGCGTGTCAATCTTTGCGGTGAGTTAGTCATCCGCGTTGAGAGATGTGAAGTACAAGAATTTCTTTGCGTCAGACGCTGTACTGAGAAAAATTTCATTTGTTACCGTAACTAGAAAAACTCAGTAAAACACGTATCGTTAAAAAAACTGTTTGAATATTGTTGGAATAACGAAATACGAGTTACGCGTAACCATTTCGCGCTACTGCCGATTCTTTTTTGGTTATTGCAACGCAAAATCAGTTTCTAAGATTTACTCTACTTTTTTAGTTAAACAAGACTTTGACGTCAATTTATCGTTGCACAAGCGTTAAACTTGCGCAACGGTTACAAGAAAAATATAGCAACAGTGATCGTAATGAGAAAGAATAGTAATGGGTACTAGACTTTCCGGTAACAGCTAGAAAACTAATTTTCATTTTCTACCTAGAACTATATTATTCGATTATGGTAAAAAATGAAAATAGTTAAGGACTGACCGGTAACAGGAACTAAAAATTTCTCTACGGTGTATTTTCATACTTACGATATTACGGGAAACGTTTTGATGGGATGCTATACAGTTTTAGTTGCGGCGAAACTCGTAATGTTCCTTCCGTATTCCTGATTTGTTTATTTACCGTAATCAATGACAGGTTGGAGTTGCGAGATGATGAGTCTGTAAAAGTGCAACGCAAGTAGTTAGTGTGGTTCTATGTGAAATTGACTCCTATAAAAGCCATAAGCCAATCAAGCTCAGGCCCTACAATTATCGTTAGTAGAAACAGCGATTGCCTGAAGGGTGTATATATAAAGGTAGGTTTAGAGGTTGAAAATTGCAGAAGCAATGGCCCCGAAGCACGGTATGCCACGTGCAAAAACACGACGTACGCGATCCGTAATATTCCTCCGAGATATCAAGTTTAATAGTGTTTAATAGTAGGTGGAGGCCTCTCTTCGGAGCACGCGGAACATTCTGAGGTGTTATTAGTGTATTTCACGTGAACATTTACGAGCAAAAAATTCTGCCGCTTTTTATAGATATTCTTGGTACAATTTTCTCTTTCGTTCTTTCTTTCGTTCCATCCTTCCTTCCTTCCTTCCTTCTTCTCCTTTTCTTCATTCTCTTCTGCACAGCTTGCAGTCGTTTGCATAGTTGATTGCAAATCACACACCGTGCAAAAACGCCCGAACCGTTCTACACGAAGGAGATTATTATACACCGCGTCGAGGTATGTACAACAAGTATTATATAACGTCACGAGTATGGGTGAAATTAAAATTACCCCAAAGTGAACGAAACATTTGTAACATATAATCGTTGGGCTTATTGATCTGGTTGCGTGATTGGACATTTTTCGCATCGTCTTGCCAGCCGATCCATTGGCATTCGACAGTTTCGTTAAAACTTGGAGAAATTCACGATCGCGGTTTTTTCAGCTTATATATGACAGCGGACTACGGGCGAAGAAATATTTGAGCATTCGAGAATGAAGATGCAGCGAGGGGCGAGGGATGAATCGAGGGTAGCTTGGGAGGGAAAGATATCGGGAGAACCAAGGCGTCGTCACAAGCGGCAATCACTGGGCTTAAGTGAGAAGCGGTAACCCAATCAACCCTTAACAACCAGATCCGCCTTGGGACATGCTCCGCGGAGCAACTAAACTCGTAAACTTGAAGAGTCGAGCTCAAAGGAAACTCAGTCGCTTACGCGCTTCTGATTTTTTAATTCTATTTTCTGGTATATATCGTTGATTGCGCATCCAACTGCGGGGATAGTCGACAATTTTTTCGAGGGTTCCCATTGCCACGGTAATTCCGATTTTAGGGTGTGCGGAGTCAGCGCGAACGGGGGAGAAAAATATATTTACAAAATCCGGGCTCGACGCAAAATTTTATACAATTCGATACCGTCTTCGGAAACTTTCTTTCGATGCGAAACCTCGGCGACGCGTTTCTTTTTTCTTGCGTGTAGTTTTTTTCCTCCGATAATATATCGTTTTTTGAACGAATCTTTAAAAACGAATGGACAAAACAGGGTTTTCGAGAGAAAAAAAGGAACGAAACGTGTCTCCGGTTGTATACCGTGACTTCGAGCGATATACTGCGCACCCTTTTAAATTCTCGCGAGACGCGATACAGGATTTAAAGTTGGAAATTTCGAAAGAGCATGGGTACCTCTATATGGTTGGACGCACGTAGGTGCGCGTACACAATCCCGTTGTACTTTTTCGATTCATAGTTCATATATCAACCGCTTAGGAGAGGCGGCGACACACAAATACCAGCGGTATATCAAAGCCACGCAGTGCGCAGTCCATAGATAAAATATATTAACCCCCTGCGCCCGGGCAGCCGCGCGTAGGTTTCAAGATTTTGGGGACACTTCGTGAAATGACTTATGGTCGGCGGCGTGCTTTAAGATGCCTCGCCTCGCCTCGGCTCGCTTCGCCGTAACTTTCCTCTCCTTTCCTTTCCATATACCTACCTTGCTTTTCCTTTACTTCCATATCGTTACCTTACACATCGAACCCTTCGGGATTAAACCCCTCAATGCCCCGTGCGAAGCTGATATCTTTCACCTGGATCGGAGGAAAGTTTGTTGTTTGTAGCTCGCACGCAAGCATATATACGTATATTATATAATAATACAAGTTCTGTTGTACATGTTTGAAAACTGTAAGTCAGGATCCGAGGTCGTATAGAATTTGTTCATTGTGCGAGAGCATCGCTGACATCCGTATGTTCGTCCAAATGCTTGAAGGATTCACGATTCCTTCACATTCAAATTAGGATGATATACCATTCAGGGATATCTATACCTACTCCGTTTCGGAACGTAACGACCGGATAATAACAGTAACAATTCGGAAAATTGGTATTACTAAGCTGTCATCTAATTCTCAAATGGCCGGAACGTTTTCATTTCCGTCCAAATATACCTGCGAAGGTCCGGAATACCTTTTCTACGAAAGTTTGAGGTTGACCGCATATATAAATGTCTCGGCTTTTCTTTCAATTTTACAGTACCTTCTACGGCACGAGCAGTTAAAACCGTAACAACTAACAATCCGATTCCGGCAATCCAGGTTCAGTCGAATGTATTCTTTTCAGAAATTCGTGTAGTAGAAAAATGAAAATTAATATGTATCAGATCTAGGGAAATTTGAAGTTTGTAAAATCTTTTGCGATTTATAAATGACTGTCATTTACGGGGAGTACAAACAGGATTAGCAGAGCCTGCCACTAACGATCAAGACTGCCTGAAACTGGAAAGAACGGCGAAGCACTCAATAAGGATCTAACAAGTGCAAACAATAGGATCGGTTCAGCCCGCACAAACATCTGTGCGAGTGTTGGTCGCCATTGCAGCTCATTTACGCGCTGCATTTCCGTCTCTACACTTATTATTAGACCCTGCAGTTTTTGGTTGAAGCTACAGATATATAAAAGTTGGGGTCATTGGTGGACAAGGTCCAGAGGGATGTTGGCAATTCGCAGGGTTTTCGTTGAGATTCGATCTGCGGAGCAGGGTGAAAGGACGCCTGCGAGATAATCCAATAACTGAGCTGACTACCGCCCTTGCTCCGTCTTGCCCTTTTCCCTTTTGGGCTTTGCTTTTCGCGGTGCGGCGTTCCCTTGAACCCCTCGTTACAATTCATTACATTATATTAGACTACATTATACTTCAGCCCTCCAAACAACGCCATGAACAACCTTCTTTTACACAGCCCGAAACGCCAGTTACGCCCAGTTTTCCGTTCTATTTTGCCATCCAATATTGTTTTGAGCGTGCGTCAAACTTTGTTCGCCTCTGTTATTGGGGACAAAAATAATTTTACATTACAGCTGCAGGGGTGCATATATCTCCGGTCTTCGGTTCCAACTATTTGAAACCTTATTAGAGATTCCGATCCCAATACTGAATTCGTAAAATTTCAATTTTTCGCAAAATCCAAAAAGAAAAGCTTTCGACCCTTAAGCATCCGTCAAGTATTCTTTCCCCGGCGCGGCCCCCACTGAAAATTCTTTTCTTCTCATCTGATCCCGAATGTCAGTCTGATATGTATTAACTGCGCACACGTTACACATGCCTCTACGACGCATTATACGCGCAGAGCATCGTGGATGATTTACACTCGCGTAGGAGCTAGCCTATAAATAATAGGACAGAGTATAAGTTTAATATTCAGTAGCTTCTAATTTACAAGAAGTTATTAAATAAGGGCCTCGGGCTATTGACGGATCGTAATACCGATTTTCTTGGTGAACATTTGTCTTTTTTCAAAGAACATTTGTCCGGGGGCCGTAGTATGTAGTTAATATTCATTCGAATGGTAATCCACTTGTCGTTTAATTAATCCTTTAATTTTCTACAATTATAATCAAATATTTCTATCGTCGTCAAATAACACTCGATCACCACCAACTATAAAATTACAACACCGATCTTATTGTTAATAAATTCTCAACCCGATTTCTAGACTCTCGCCACCCCGACGATTATCATTGCAGTTAAACCGCGCAGTGACGCGTAACGTGAGAAAGTGACGACGTATCGTTGACTCAGCTCACAATCAGTGAACATTGCTCTGCGAGCGGTGCGCCCGATCATGCCTGCGGCCATTCCGAACGATCTCCTCACTACGATAACTATACCTATGTATGCAAAGCACCGCGGAGAGGCACGTGGTTGCATTATTTCCTATTTTTTCATGTGTGCACAGATTGGTTCGCTCGAGAGAACAAATCGGAACGCGTGCCGCAGATTTGGGGTAAGCTTAACCGTCCATATATATGTATAGATGTTCAATACCGTACGTAAAGTCCGGCATGTATGGGGGTATTGGGTGCTGTACATGGTACAGAAAGTACATTGTGCCTATGCTGTGGTGAAGAAAATTGAGGAGAAAAAGATTTTAAGGAAACTTTTACGCCAATTGTTACATGCATGTCAAATTCAGTACACCCGTGGTGAAATCAAAAACAAAGAAGGAAAAAATCAAAGAACATCTTTAGTACTTAATCTATCAAAAATGTGTTAGCTGTAGGTATCATTTAGAATTTATGCACGATAGAAATGAACATAGCATACAGTGCTGACTGTACGGAGAAATTTCTTGATATAATTTTCAGTGAGTAATACTCAGAAATGGCCACTTCACACATTGCTGTAGCGTGCTTCGATTCATCACAGTATTACTCGAAGAAGTGTTAATCATTTTTACACATTCTTTAACAAGCACAAGTAATCAAAGATAAAAAAATAACATCAGAGTATAATTTCATTGGTACGTCTAGAATTTTTCCCTCTTATATTTCCCGAAGGGTTGAAAAATACTGCATACAAATATATATGTACCAAAATACATGAAAATATTCCAGACTTTTGAGCTAGTATGTAAATTTGACTTACCTACCCTTGTACAACATCGAAGGTATCGTATGCTCAGGATCCTTGGTGCACGTAGTGATCATTAATCAACGTTCCAAACACACCGAAACGTTGATCAGTTATCCTTAGAGACGTGTACGTATGTACAAACATAACGAGATTGCGTGTCAGTGGAAAGCCTAGCCTTTCGCGCCTTCCTACACCGTGCATCTATAATCTAGGAACCCGGCGTCCGAAACTGCGAGAAGTGGAAACGTGCGAGTAGACGAGCCAGGTACACTATACGTAACGTTAACTGATTGTGAGCTCCGCCTGTAAGGTGTGTCTATAGGCATATGATGGGTGTGTGTAAATAGAGATGTACACACGCACGCCTGTAACGTGTGTTCAGCCGAGTCCCTTCACCCCTAGTTGTTCCCGATGCTCTGAGGTGTTGAAGGAGGGCTCGCGACTAGCGTGAAAATCGCGCCCCTGATCACGCGTGACGAGCATCCCACACGCTAGTTTCCATTCCTCCATCCACCGAGACCATCCATCCCCACTCACTCATCTAGCCGGAGTAGTAAGATATCCCGTATACATACAAATTCAGGATAGAGATCGTACAATGTATCTACGATATTGTTGTGGTTTCACGATTTGAATAAATCAGCATCCGTATGCGGGGATGGGATAAAAGGGTCGTTCTACGCTCCGGTGGAAAAGAAAATATGCAGGGTATGAAGAAAAAAAAGGAAAAAATAAAAAAAAACACGAGAAAAATTACCGGCAATCGACAGTAAAGTGATCGAAAAACTGGGACCCTCTATCAACAGGATTATGCTCCGGTATGTAAAGATCGAATAGAAATAACGAGTGACTGTAGCCGGGCTTATACGTATAAGCAGATATCGCAAGTTGCATCGCACAGTGTTTCGCCACGTGTCGCACACGTCGTGAATAAAACGCTCGAGTATAGTCAATTTCTCGGGGACACGTGTCCGTCTCTATGGATCCTGTACAGACACAATATGGTGCGAGGCGACGTGTCGCTGTGGCGATGCCGCGGTTGGAGGGTGCAGGGTGTTGCACAGGGTGAAATAGGAACGTAACGCCCACGCGAAAATAACTGTTGCAGTTCCCCGCCCCAGCCTCGCACCGATATTGTAACAAGCAACCCTTACTGACTCGGTCCAGACTCACCCGGCTCCGGTTGGGGTTGCACAATCGCGGCCTGATTGATAATTTATACGGTGCGTACAGGTTATTTGATTATCTGTCCCCTACTCGCACCTCCATCCCCCCCGCGCTCTACACCCACGCTTCTCTTTTCTGCAGGTCTTTTGTTGACGGGGAGGATGAGAGAGAGAGCGAGAGAGAGAGAAAAAGGGAGGATAAAGTTGGCGGAACCGGACGACTCGCTAAAAACAATCGGGAACATCGCAACTCCCCTGGACACGTGTAACTGCGCGAATATCTTTCATCTACGAAGCTTCATTTGTGAATTGTAAATTGTTGAATTGGTTCAGTAAATGTCAACGCCTCGTTCAGTGGTCAAAGTTTGACCTAGGAAAAATTTGATCGCTTCTAAAAATGTCATAAGGCCTTATTCCAACAGAAGTTGATGTAAGCTTAAATAGAAAAATTGATCGAGAAAGCACAAGCAATCGATCGAATCAAAACATTGAACACAATATTGACCAAACGAGGAGACAAAATCATTTTTAACAATGTGAATGTCATTGAGAGAAATCTGTTCGTCGAATCCATCTACAACGTCTTGACAAGTAGGTACAATTTTTATCGAAACAATGATAAAACTAAGCAAAGGTGCCCACTGAAGCGTAACCAGGGATCATGGGGCGCCGGCGGGGATGAGGAAGAGAATGAGGAAATCGGGGTTGAATAGAGATGCGGGTTGGATCTATGCGGTGCAACGAGCAGCGATAAAATAGGGGCTGAACGCGTGATGACATAATTGGTATCATTCGAGATCTTCTTTTGAGGTCACCCTCCGGGCACGTATCCCTGGAACGCCCCGTTCTTTCCCCGTGCCTTTCACCCTTGCGGGACGCCTTTGCAACGCGGTGGTACATGCCCATAACGCATGTGCAACACGCGTGGTACAACCCACGCAATTCGCGACAGCTCGGACGCAGCTTGTCACAATGAAGACGAATCATTCGAATGAGCACAGGCGGGTTCGCTGCCGTAATGAATAATCGCACTAGCCACGGTAAATTCTGTTTGGGAGATACGAAAACAGAGCCGATTCAATCTAACGAGATGCTAGCCGTAACTAAAAAAGTAGCTTAAAGGATACAATTTGGATTGTAAGGCATCTCGAGTAAGTCGATACCATTTTTCACTGGACCACTCGTTAATTATGAAACGTAGTATCGAGCACTTGGGATCCGAGATCTCAATATTAAGGTTTAAATTGCAATATTGTGTTTTCGTTTTAATTATACCCGGCATTCTTCTTCTCTTTTATCCGGATATATTACAACTCCTTTGAACGTCATGTATTTTCAATTGAATAAACACAAAAGTGGTAGGAAGGAAGACCTACAGAATCCATTGCCTACTATTCCACTTGGGTTTCTTGTCAAAGTCGCGGTAACTTGTGGTTTGATCACCGAGTACCGAGGGCGAATGATTTCTGTTCTCCTTTTCTTCAAGAACTTTCTCGATGACCGACAATCCGATGTCGACGATCTCCTGCGACTTCTCCAACTCCGACATCGGCGGCTTCGCTTTGACGCCAGTCTTGATGAATTCGCACTTTGAACCCTCCTTGGCTGCTCGCGCCATGCTGGCAACTCTCAAGCCGATTGCTCGGCCCTTCATGTAAGCCTGCTCATGTCCGTCTATCCAGGATTCCGTCTTACCTTCGTTTTGCACCCTTTCCCGAGACAACGTGTTGTTCCGCTTGCGGCAACGAGTTGCGAATGCGTGGACGTTATACACGGCAGGGTCCATTATCGGTATCACATCATCTTTGTTGTACTTTTCATCGGAGACCAAAGACTCGGGAATTCCTTCACTGCTTTTGATAGCAGTAGGCTCCATTTGTTCCAACGTCGACGGTGTCGAGGAACTCCCTGCCGTCATGCCGACGTCCTTTTCCAATCTCTGCGACGTTCCTCCTTGACGAACAGATGATGGTACTTGTTTTTTGGCCCACGAACGATGCCCATATTTCGTCTCCCCAGAACGTGGGACTTGCGGTCCAACTGACGGAGAGATCGATGTATATCGAGTTAGCGGCCCTCTAACGAAACTTGCTGGTTTTGCTCTTTGCTCCTTGGTCTTGAGCACTCCCAAAGTACTCGACGATGATTCCGGTCTTGGTTTTGGGCTCAAGGTAACCGGCGAATCCCCGAATATCGTATTTAACTCTATTTCTTCATCCTCTTCCGCCACAACCTCGGATACGGGAAGAGTAGCCGATTCTTTTCCGGTCTTCGGTGCAGTAGGTTCGGGAATCTTGGAATTTAAAACCACTTGTACTCGGTTTGAAAACCTGCTCAGCCTTTCCGTGAGCTCGCTGCTCAACATTTCAGAGGAATTATCCGAGCGTCTGGTATCTTCATTATGCTTTTCCTCGTGCAGTTGGGATTCGTTCGTAAGCTTGGGCATGATCATGGGGGAACTGGGCTTGGGAAGTTTCGTTCTAAAACTGAAGGTTCTGTTCTTGGGGTCGCTTTCATGTGCTGTACTAGTATGAAATTTTGGTGAGGGTCGAGCCGATGGTTTTTCAGAACATTTATCAGACCGTTTACTCAGTGACTTGTCATCTGAAGCAGTGGCCGATATTTTCGAAACCGTTCTTTCCTTGGTTTTAGTAACCTGATCGTCAGGTTGCTTTTCCGGCTTAGTTTCAGCAGATCTTACTAACTGCGCTGCTTTTCCGGCGATAAATGAATTTCTGTTTATCCGAGGTAGCGGCGCTTTGCTTAGAGCACTGGACTTCGACTTCTCTGAAGACGCTGCAATTGTAACCGTTGTCTTTACAACTCCCGTGGTGTTGAACTTTGACCCACGATTACTACAAGATACTTTTGACCTCGCTTGACCTTTAGGGTTACAGTCTCTTTGGTTCCCAGACTGAGAGTCTTTCGATGTCTCTGGATCGTTATTTCGAAATTCCTGATCACTACCCGTCATGATTTCCGTCTTGGGTACTTCTTCGCCGGGATTAATCCTTTCCTTTGCATTCTGACCGTTGAGGAGAACTTTCACACCTCTGGAACACGTTGGAAGCCTCGACTTGTTAACACCTCGAGAATAAGACGAAAATTCTGAGATCTTGGAGATTTCTAGCTGCCTCGAGCAATTCGACAGACTGTCTTTATCGACAGCTCGATTAACGCACTTCTTCGTTCCATTGTGGAGCGATACCTCGGATGGCACTTTCAATTGCTTCGTCGGCGGGATGGTTTGAGATCTTGTTCCAGATTTCGTTAAGCTCGTTTTGGGTTTTCTTTCAATTGTGCTGGAAATCGTTGATCTAGTTTTTGGCTCCAGTGTAGAAGAAGTAATGTCCGAAGGTGATTTTATTGATGTCCTGTTACTTTCACTGTAGTTCACAGACATCCATGTTCGTGTAGAGCCTGATTTTGCCTTCTGTTGGTCTTTACAAACTTCCAGGGTTTTTCTTTCATAACTCGGGTTGCGTGAGTCCTTAGTGTCGCCATTTTTTAAAACACTTTCGTTCTTCTTCACCTTTGTTGAACTCCATGGAACCGGTTTACTTCGCTTTTGCGACTTGCATGCCGGGGTGATCTACAAGAAAATGTTTCGCATTATATGACTCAACTATGTCACGGTAGTACGAGTTATCGTTGAGATGATATTCGAGACATATGAACATTGTACTACTGACGTTTTCTCTTTGATTTTCCTGTCCGCCAGAAGGATTTGTAGTTTTTTCGACCTTAGTTTGACATCGAGGTAGCTGCGAAACGTTAGAAGGCTTTCGAGCATGCGGAATGATCTTTTGTGTCGAGTCACTACGTCCGGAGATCACATCTTGTTCTTTGGCAACTTTTAATCCAATTCCAGATGTGCGGGCGTCACAGCCGGTATCAAATAATTCAACGATTTTTCCACCGGTAGAATATTTCTCTGAACCATCACCCAGATCGTCAACGAAGAAGAACAAAGGATTCTGGCTGAACGCATTCATTTTGTAAGTCAATCACGATCAAACGCTTTTCTGTGAATTATTTCTTGACGTTAATACTGAGGAGGACTGATCAATATTTGCCGTTTAATCGTTCCAGGATTTTTCGAGACTTCTTTCACAGGCTGAGAAGGGTTAGGTGCGATGAAACAAGGGACTGCGATCTTGTTACACGCCTCGTATATTGCACGTTTTAATTTTCGCGTCATTGCAAATATTTCTGTGATTGTAATGGATGTATGATTTTGCATTAACAGGAATTTTGGGATAGAAAAATCTGTGCCAAAAGTTATCACATCGCTACGGCATCTTGCATGGGGTGCATTTGAATATATACGTACCTATATGTATGACATATGGTAATGTACTAGACTTTTGTTTTTGAAACTGCACCCCCTATAGTTCATCGTCGTAGTGCAACCTAAAACAGAATCATAATAATTTCGGTTATCGGAGATTACACAGATTGTAAAGTTGTTTTTTTTTTTGTTTTTTTTTTCAATAAAATCTGATCACGAAGTATAGGAAGCGCAGTTACCGTAGCCAGTATCAGCGCACACGTAATTATCAACTGTAGTCATTCCTACGCGATGAGTCGAGTTGCCAATGATACTCTTCAAGGGAAGTCGGTAGAGTAGAATATCAGAATGGTAAGGATCCATATGCCGTCTGTGCGTGGCTTGTTACCTGATGTTGTTACCAAACGGACTGAAAATTAGACAAGTATTAGAAGATGATGTCCTTTTGATAAATATAAATAATTGTGCACGACAGGTGTCTGGCAATTTTGATATTTAATTGGAAATAGATAAACTATTGACAGATGGTGACGTTTAAAGGCTTTCCATCAATGTATAACGCTGAACGCGTTTTGAGCGTTGTAACATTTATGGGACAGAAGAGATATTAAATGTATCGGATTCTATCTCAATGCAATTGAGGCTGGAAATGGGTAATCATTTGCGTAAACCCAGAATCAGTTCTTCGATCGAGATCTACTGTTGAAGATGATAGACAATGTCGTACAGTAAATTTTCGGTTAACAAATTTCATTATTTATTTACAATGCAGTATACACGGCTTCCGTGATACCAGAGTATTAGTCGCATACCTTCGAAACTTAGTTCTGAAAGCTGCTTGTTTAGCGTTGTAATTTTGTAGAGAGCGCTACAAAATTAGACATGAAAAACCTTACGTTGCTTATGGTCAAACGTTAAACCCTACGCAATAATTACCAATATTCTTTTGATTCGATACCAAAGTCTTGATGTATTCATACATGCACACTAATGGGTAATTGAATCGTTAAGAGATGCACAAACAGGATAGAAGGGTGAAATCCGTAATGGTTAATGAAATGAACAGTATCTGCAAGAGTGGTAAAACCCAACCAAAAGGGATGCACGATTAAAATAAAAAACAATTTATTAACGACATAATTACAATAGTATATTTTTGCATATGGAAAGCAATTTTTTTTTCTTCTCTTTATACATTGGTTTCTCATAATGTTTTTTTTTTATTTTTTTTACTTCTTTCCTTCTTCAATAATAATATTAACTCTTTAATTTAATCACAAGCCTACTATGAAATTGTTGCATTCACTTGTCATTTTGCGTGTATGTGTGTGTTTTTATTCTTTGTGTGTTAATAAACAACTATTAAGAGATATTGGTTTACGAATAATTAATTTAAACCGCCGTTAATTAGAGACATGGCAACACCCGATTATCAAGTTCTCTTTATGAAATCGTTTTTCAAAACATACCTACGCGAAAAATTCAGTTTGTAATTGAATTGATATTCAAGATACGCCACAACGCCGGTCACCATGTATAATAACAAATCATTACATTTTTAATACAATCGTTACAATTTCTACTTAAAACTATTCAAATCCAGCTAACAAAAATCAACTAAATTACTGTACAAAATAAGGACAAGAAAAAAATTGGGTTCCACTCGTGTATTTGGGTTTACATAGTATTGTTGTCGGGACTGTCGGATTCAAAATTCAGCAATATTTTTGTACCAGTTTCCATTTTCTTTAGTTTTGTTTTATATAAATAACGGGAATAAAATTTGATTCACTTCATTTTGCCCGTGCACAGATCATTATTCAAACTGCAAATAAATATTGAAAGGTTGATTAAAAATTGCTTAACTAGTTGAATAACTTTGTATCACATGTTAAGAAGTTCGTTTTACACTGCTTAAAAGCTTCACGTGCAAAATTAGTAACGAGAGCAACTTCAAATCTGTGTTCGATAATTTTTAAATCTGGAAACTTTTACAAAATAAAGTCAATAGAAAATCTATTGCAGTTAGAATTTAAAATTGCCATTTTCACGTTCTCGTACGTTAATTTAATATTGAATAGTGTTTCTCAAAATTGGACCGAAGCGATCTGAATTTTGAATCTCAACTTGACGAACGTCACAAAAGTTTCGAACTCAAACAAGATATTCTATTAGAGATATTGAAACTGGGGATCCTGTATTTATAAACATCGTATTAATCGTGTCCTCCGATTAAAGAGACGCCGAACGCCGTTAGGAATAATAATTAAAATGAAAACTGAATCTAACTATAACAATAATAGCCAGAGTCAGCAAAGAGAGATCTATCATGGTGTTAAATTTAATAGTAGTAAATTAGTAAACTAATTATTATTAATATAATAATAAAAGAATGCGGCGAGGAGCGCGATTTTAATTGTCACATTGATATTTGTATGCTTATATAAATATGTGGTTGTACATAAATATGTGTATATATACATACATATATACATGCACATATATATGCGTGTAATGTATATACACATGTGTGCATAATCATACCGTACGTTTATGAACACACCTGTAAGATGATTTACGTGAAGCATTGTTTAGGTATGTTACGATGAATAATAATTGAACGATTGGATTATTAAACTGCTTAATATTGTTAATACGTAACATTTAGTCGATTCGTTATTATGTACAGTGTACACCAAGAAGAGTCATTGTATGTAATCTAGTTCCTTTTTATCTTGATATTACGTGTTTACGTAAACGTCTGATATAAATACATAGATTGCCAGTAGTACCTATATATTCAATAAATAAATAATGTTCACTGATTATAACCTACATGTATGTATGTTCAAAATTTCATTCCGCCATCATTTACGCTGTAATTCTCTTTTCACCTTAATCTCGAAAGTATTCGTATTCGTAATCATAATATTTATTCGTTACACTGCTTCCAGGGCACCAAAATTTGCTGTATTAAAGGCATCTTGTGGCTATTGTATTTAATTAAGAGAAAATTTTTACTTTTTTTTTTTAAATTACGTTGCAGCTATCATTTTTATTTGTATTTATGTCAAGTAATCGTTTCGATTTTTGTTTAGTTTTAAATTAATGGCATGGACGTTAGCATCTGTAATCAACAGCGAAATATCATTATTATAAATATGTATATGTATATGTATTAAATAGTTTATCAGCCGTTCATTTAACACATTGGCATATTCACATGTTCTTTTTCCACCCGTTAATATGTTCGCAGTAACTAACATCAAGCTTGCTACAAGGAGATTCTCAGAAGCAGGTAAGCACATTGCAATTTTTGAAGGTGAATGTGTTGAACAACAACCGATGTTTTGCACTACATAGATTTGGATTATAATTTATTTTGTTCAATGCAGAAAATATGTAGCTCTCTCTCATTTTATTTAATGTCAGATATCCTTTTTTATACATTTAAAATATTTACTTTATTCTAAGTATCCATTTTTTTTTTTTTTTTCCCCAACCACGCATACGCCGGAACTCGATAGTTTATGATTTATTGGACACACTATGCAATTCGTAACAAACTGATTTCTCATCCTAGTATTCATACGATGGTTAGCTATACGCAAACACCTCGTAAACTTATGCAGTATTGTCGATCAAACACCATTATTGATTATTACTGCCTGCTGTAATATAATAAACTTATTATTATTTATTATAAATATCATCTACTACTATTATGAGGTGCCCTGGATAGCAACAGCATCTTTGTTACGGTTGTACCGACTCATAAATGATAACATTCCGTGTTCGTTTTAAAAATACGTTCGGTAAAGCATATGTAAATATGCTATGCCGATGTGCTTGTTAAATTTTTGCAACTGCTTTTCTCACATTTTTATCTTCACCGTTCTTTTATTATCCAAAAACGTCTGTTTTCATCATAACCATGAATATTAATATTATTATCTCTTACTGTTATTGTTAATATTTATTGTTTCTCATTTATTTGGCTCGTCTAAACGTACTGATGTTGCGCCCCGTGTCACGTGTGTTAGGAACCTTATTAAGGCAGCGAAGGAGCCCTGAATTTATCATTTCTTTTCATCTTAACTGCTCACTTGTAAAGTTACTCATCTCGTTCTAAACTTCCGTCTTTTTTGTTAATTGAGAGATTAATTTTGTTTTTTATTTTCAAAACGAACATTGCCAAGTTCAAAGAGTTTCTATTCAATGAACAGGAATAAGAACCAAAATCATAGTTGCCTGAGAAACAATACTACAAGTCATTTTTAGCTCTATCTTTTATTGTGACCAAATTGTTATTTCGAAAATTGCTCATCTTGCTGCTGCTTGATGTTCATTCGCAGGTGTCTTAATTCTTCAGACCATCAACTATCAGCGTCGTAAAAATTATTTGTCAATAGAATAGCAACGATATATCGCATAATATCGTCAACTGATTCAAAACGCATCATATATTAGCAACGTACTAACGCGAGTTATATACATTTCTCGTACTAATGCGCACGCGTAACTTGCACACGAAGATTATACCAAGCTTAGTAAAAGTTGCAAAATCGAACTTTTCATAATTCAAATTTAAACATTTATCCGTGCATGTCTTTCAAGATTTTTTATTCAATAGGGAAAAGAAATAAAAGAGCGAGAAAAGCCGTGTTTGATAACTAGCAAGAAATCCAACAATTTTTTTTTTTTTTTTTTTTCCATTTAGACAAAACTTTTTGCCGCGATTGATAAACTTCTATCAAAAGTCAGCCGCTTTCGCCCGCGCATACCAATTGGAATTTTTCTCAATATCTCGTTAGTACGGTTGCGATTTGTAAATACCTTCCTTACTTTTGACGATATCCTACCCTAAATCATTGGGTTTTTAAATTCTTAGTATCCAATCCAGAAGTAACCCCAACGCATGCTCATAATCAGATCTTTTGTACTTAACGTCGTTCCTCGATATCCGAACAACTGTTTCATGTCTTCATTCCGATTAAATGAATAGCCTCATATTTCACGCCGACATATTAACCAGAAATCATCATCGTCATCATCATCGTTCATCTCTGTATTCTGCAGAGTCTCTGAAAATTTTCATTGCAGACCTCAGTTACAACCAAAGTCTATTATCCAAAGTGACGACTTTCACTCCCCTGTGAGGTGATGATAACGGTTATGACGGTGGTGGTGATGGTGGTGGTGGTGGTGGTGGTGATGGTGGTGATGGTGCTGAGGTGAATTGTGATTATGGTGCACCAGTACCGGATCAATCGATCCACCGCTTTGTGTTTGGTGGTTGACAGTCGAGCACGGGTTAATCGAGGCTTGCTATTTCTTGGTCGGGGTACCTCTCTGAGTCAGACCCTCGAATCGTTTGAAAGTGTAATTGATAAATACCCAGTCCTTGTATATCACCTCCCCATCTTGCGGCAGCGGTGCTGACGCTAAACACATTAGAAAGGTAATCAGTGAAAAATTTCTTTTCTTTCAAAGAAAAGTATATTTTAAGGAAAAGAAATGCCGAGATTTCATATTGCCAATCATTTTATTTTCTACTCACGTATTTCAAGCTTGACGTCAGGGAACTCGTCAAAGTTGGATGTATCATCGATCGACCTCACTTCTACTGGGATTGCTGCTGGTCTTTCTCGTATGTGTTCCCAGTCAACGCCTCGGAAAAATGGCGCAAGCTTTAATTCTTCTATGCCTCTTTGAGAGCCTGGAAGTAATATGGGATTGCATTTTTTTTAATTTGTTCAGTGCAGTTACAACATTTATTATTTAACTACTCCAATTTCCGAAATGTTGTTATAAAAGGAAACAAGGATAAAGACGCACCCAATCTTCTATCTGCTTCACAGCAGAATCTAACAATAGTGTCCTTGGCCTCCTCGCTAATTGGTACTTCAGGAGGGAATATCAACGTTTCGCGCCAATTCATTACCTTCCTGTAAGTTTCTTGAGGATTTTCACTACAGAACGGAGGATAACCTATGTAAAATACAAAAACAGTAAAATAACAGATTTGTTAATAAGAATAAATAGTCGTTCAAAACAAATAATGGGTAATAAACATCAAGTGTACAAACCTATTAACATTTCATACATAATAACGCCTAGTGACCAGCAATCGCATGCCGGACCGTAACCGTTTTGCAGAAAAACTTCAGGGGCTATGTAATCTGGTGTACCGACTGTACTGTAGGCTAGAGCTCTTCGATTTCTTTTCCAACTCTCGGCTCTTCTCTTACTGTCCATTGCTCCTCCACTTCCGCATCCACACGACGTCACTGCAAAGAAGTTGAAAAACTTTGTGTAAACTAACAGTATCCGTTTTTAGGTGGAAAAGTCTGTGAGATGCTTCTCATTTTGTTTTAAAAATTCTAACTTTTATATAACATCAAAGGAAGCTGCATTAAACCGAGTTTCAATTGTGTCATGGCAATACTTTTTACAAACAACGACTTACTGAAGTCTGAGGGTTTCGCCTGACTGAGATCCCGGTAAAAGTCAGTTCGGTGCGACTTCTTAAGTCCGGTACACAAACCAAAGTCTGACAGTTTGATGTGACCCCGCGCATCAAGCAGAAGGTTGTCCGGTTTGATATCTCTGCAAACAAAAGTTGGATTCATGCAATTATTAACATACATATATTGATTACTACACTTGACAAGGGATTATTTGTGTAGAGTTATCCACCGCACACTTAGTTGAAGAGATGAAGAATGAAAATTATTTGAGTGATTGAGACTTGAATGAAAATTTTATCCATCTACTGTGATTGATATAATTTCGAAATCATACAAATTAAAATAAAATCAAATTGAACAATTCTTGTAAATTACTCACCGATGAATAAAACCCAGTTTGTGTATAGAATCTATAGCTAATGCGGTTTCGGATATATAAAATTGCGTGCATTCCTCAGAAAGTGTGTCTTTCTTCATCAGTAGGGTCATCATGTCACCTGAGAATTAAAAATAACATTATTACATAGATAAATAATTGTGAAATAATGTCATCAGAAAATTCTACTCATGTATTGCAAGAAGAAGCAAAACACCGCCAAATAATTGAACTCACCACCAGGTAAAAACTCCATAATCAAATAGAGATTAATAGGGTCTTGAAAACTGTAGTACATCTTAACAACCCATTGATGATCAGCCTCGACAAGGATGTCTCGCTCTGCTCTGACGTGTGCAACTTGTTCTTTTTCAAGCATGTCTGCTTTCCTCAGTATCTTCATAGCATAAACATGACCAGTGTCCTTCTTCTGGACCAATCTTACCTGAAAAACAATTCGATCACACCTTGGTAACACATTTTTTTTCTCAACATTTTCCTTTATCTATATTCAACTTTCTTTGAACTTTTCGGCAACGAAAAGATTCTTCCGAAGTGTATTATACGCACAAGATTGAGGAGGGAAAAAAATATCAATCGAATCCCCTGCATAAGACATACTTAGTCGAAAACCGAATGAAGATGAAGTTTGTCAATTCCTTACCTCTCCGAAAGCTCCTCTCCCGATTACTTTGAGCGGTTCAAAATCCTCGACGCCCAACCGCGAGCGTTTCAGACGTAGAAATTCAGTTTCTTTCTGGGCATGTTGCAGCCTCTTTTCCTGCTTTTGCTGCTCGGATAGACCTTCGTCTTTCAACGACTCCTCCAACTTCGCGAGCCTTTGCTTACGCTCGATGTGTTGAGCGATTAAATTACTGTAGTAATTCTCTAACGTCACCTGCAATCAACGCAAATTTCATCATTGCAGATCATCCAGGCGCTGCTGTTCGAAACGCTTGCAGCATTATTCAAAAGTATGGACTCTAAAAATCGACATGCAATTTAAGAAGTTTAAACTCACAAAAAAAGATTGATTCTTATTTTCATACTTGAGCCATTCTTCATTTTACACAATCAAGGGTACCGGAATATGTTAAATAAGTAAACCTAAATTTACTGCACTTTACACAGAAATCTGACTTTAATTATTTCACAGCTATAAGGAGAATCAAATAATTATTTACCTTGGCTTTCGTGGCTTTGTCCAGGGTATGACCGCTGAATCTGATCGTGCTTTCAGTGGCCGCCATCTCCAGCACACCTGTAACAAAAATTGACAAATTTTTTATTAGTATTTCCGCTGCATCATAATGCGTCTGTTAGATAGATGCTATAATTATATTACTAGTGACATGACTTTTCAATTCGGTAAGAACAACGAATCAAAAAAAACTGTGTCAACAATCAGTTTCAACTAATTTAATTCACACCCGAAAGTTGATCTATTTCGCAAATTCAGCATCACTCTCTAGGGGATTAATTCTGTATTTTAATAATTATATCCACAAGCAATTTAAAGTATTTTATTCTTATCTAACGAGATAAATCTTCATTAAACACGCACTTGATACGAATAAACAGATTATATGAGGAAAAATAATGCCCAACTCGGTAAATACACGAAATTCGCCGTTGCAATTTATACATCAACGAGAATGACGTTTGTAACCAACGTACACGTGCTAATTTAAAAATATTCCAAAAACTGTATGTGCGCATACAACTCATCCGACAATAATCAATCCGATGATAGTATGATGAAATCGTATGAATTCAAATGTTTCCAGTTTTTCCCCCCTCTCTGTTCCTTTTTTTGTTTTTGGAGTCTCGTTCTTATTACATATATATAATATAATATATACATGCACGAATAAGATTGGTTGATGTTTTTGCTTATTAATACGGTGCAGAAATCGTCGTTCATGTTATATTATACCATCTCCAACGCGATCGTTCCCACACATTTTGAAGTAACTCAGTATCTGTGCCATAATAATAGATTCACTTGACGTTTATAGTATTACATACAACGTGTATTATGACTACGATGATTATTATTATTTTTAATCGCGTTATTCGAACAGCTGACTACACGATAAAAAAAAAAAATAAGTTTAGAGCAAGGATGATGATTAAAACATCAAAACTGTCTCATTGTCAGTCGAGCTACGAGACACCCGATCGACTGACGTGGTGAGTTGTGACTCTGTGACACACAAGAATCATTGTCAAACACAGATTCTCACGAGTCAACGTGCACGTATGCGTATACATATAATATGTAAATACGTACAATAAGAAGGCGTCGAGAAACGGTACATGAGGTACAATTAGCCAGACTTGAACCTACATAGTAAATGATATTTAACTACGGCCAGCCAAAGTACGAAAAGTTTTACGGCAAGGGAGTAAAGTATGGGGTAAGAGGATTGGACTCATTCCCGTATCCTAATACCTTCGAGTGAAAGGACAAAGTGCATCGAGTTTCAAGAAAGTAACTGTCGAAATCTCGGCCGAAGTACACATTATACTGCACTTAGCAATACGATTTCACAACAATTGCTTTCAACTTGGTACCCATGTACCGCGGTAATATACATGTCACGGTTTGTATCGCTATTTTAGGAAGATAAAAAGAGTTGTTCTATAACATGCCGAATTTGTCCTTAGTCTGATTTATATTATTCCAGACTATCTCATTGTTCACAGAAAACTCTCCGATCTTAAGATGACAACAATGAATTGAATATACGTGGGTAAAGATAAAAATTTTCAGCAAAAGTATATATTTGTCACAGATTTGTCCTATTAAAAGACATTAAAATTTGGAAAAAAAAAAAAAAAAACAGAAATCTCGTTTCTTTAAAAACGACTTTGATGTTCGAATGACATCAGTCGTACGAATTTACATACAACTTCGCCGTCACGATGATCGTCGACCTTACTACATAGGTATAGTACATACCTATCTGCGGCATTTCGCGTATAAGTATAAACATATTGACGTGACATTAAAGAGCGTGAAAAACTCTGGACCTTGAAATTGTACACAGTGAGCAAAGTGTTTTATGGTAATGATTTTGAGGTCATCGTATAGTTTCATCCGATGAATCACTGTTGCGTAACATTACATATATAGAATGACGAATTTACCCGCCGTAATGGATTTGCTTCGTTCCCCTAACGTCTACCGCACGATTAAATACGAGGATATCAATTATTACACCTTGACCAAAACAATCGCTGGTGAAATATAAAATTTTGCCAAGCAAAAGGTTTAAGAACACGTTAAGTATTCTCACATTAAAATCCAAGTAAAAGAAAAATATCTCAACAGTTACAACTATATTATTATACTGAAACTAATGTCAATTCTTTTCATATTAATTGTATTATACTTTTAATTTCACCGTTCAGTTACAGCATCGACGAAACCTTTGAACACGACATGAAACTCGTGACAAATTTTATTCGAAAACGTTGGTAAAAAATTAAATTAATAAGTAATTTAAATTATGAAAAAAAAAAACAATCCGAAACTCGTTGCTCGTACTTGGAGATGCAAAAAAAAAAAAAATAAATAAAAATGGAAAGAACCAAAACCCGCGAATATAGAGCAACAAGTAAAAATCGCCTATAGCAGCTCGTTACTCGCATGTACACGTGTAGGTACGTTGCGTGTGATACGTCGTGTTGTAAAATGAATCAGAGCGTGGGCGTTTCGTTCGTACGACGACGTACAGGGTAGACTGTGAATTCAAATTACAACGAGACAGCCGTCGTATATACAAAATACACACGCTAATACCGCGCACGTGTGAGCGAGCGGGAAACGTGCGTAACAATTATGCCGTACATATATATATATGTGTGTGTGTGTGTGTGTGTGCGTACCTACAAGTTTTGTAAAAACGTATAATGCATACCGTATCATCATCATCATCACCGCGTGACGTTATCGATATAATGGTAACTGAAGTATCTACCAAGACACAGAGATATAAATATGTACAAGTTGTTACATCTATCCTTTTGTTCGTCTGCATTTTGTATTATTAACATAAAACAGCGATGAAAATCGATAAATCGCTTCCGGGCAAAATTTTCTATACCTACAACTACGTAACGCATACCTATCTATAGTGGGAATATATGTATAATCCGCGAATTCAAACGAGGTAGGTTATATGTCTGTTACGAGTACGAAACGGATGTGCTTGATATTTCTAAAGATATTTTGTACAATACGGTTCATGAGAAATTATTGTTCTGCACGCGGTAAGAAAAAAAAAAAAATTTCCAGCATGAATCACATTCAGGGATAATGGGGAATGGTCCCGTTATGACGTGAGTGCAAAACTACGTACGAATGTATATAAATATAACAAAGGGCTGGTATAAACGGTCATCTAGATTACGGAAAGACGTCATATGCGTCACAAATGTTGTACGTATGATATAATAATAACCTATAAACTCTTGGAATAAGACGAACAATCAATCATTTCTCCAGATTTCACTGGTAATTTGTTCGTATTGTTTTTAAATTTTTATCAAATAAATGAATCAAAATAAAAATGATTTAAAAAAATTTCGAAACATAAATCCACTCTCAGATTCGCAAGCTTTGCGGTATCGTTGGTTGAAACGCGAAACGGGACGCTCTGAATTGTGGAAAAAGAAGAAAAAAAACGACACGGAGCATGAACGGATGCGAGTAGATTTGTACGATACTGTATGTACAACGTACACGTGTGTATGATTCATGTGTCGGATGTTTTACGTAGGTATCGTTCCACTAAAACGTGATGGGAGAGCGAAAGGAGAGTGTCTTAGCTGCGGCTTACCTGCACGGCGTTATTAACTAACGGGTAAAATAACAGCAGCAGAACCAGCTAATTAGATTTCCCATTTATACCACACGTACAGTTATGTAAGTAATCTGAATTCTCCAGCTGCAGGGGTCAAAGTATGCATTCAGTAGTCCGTTTCCCCCCGAACATTATACATATATTATGTACTACAACGATAACGATACAGTACATACAATGACGCGATAACGAAGTGTCATGCTTTTGTCCTCTTCTCAAGAGCCTCAAATTGAAAATAATTGCAAACGACGTTATTACTCATTATTACAGATACGTGTGTATCCATAATTTTGAATTCATCGTCAGGCAAATCGTTCGACGTTTATAGCACAACAAACGTACCATGCTTGCTAAAATAATCAGTTACTTCGATACGCTGTGATAATAGAGTGAAAAGAAAGAAAAAAAAAAAAAAAAACAATGATATTCCAGAGTTGGCATGCCAATAGTAGTTGTAATGGTGGTGGTAGTAGTACAAATACTGTTAAGCAATGTTCAATATGGAATTTACGTAACGCAGACGGTACAGAATACATACATAATGAATTGTCTGCATGCAAGTCCGTCTCTTGAATTGTATTATACAGTTACGTGTCCATTGTTTTCCAATATTTTTTTGTACAATCAAATCGTTCGCTTCTCGAATTTGGAGCTGCGTCACGAGCAGAACGAAGTTGAGAGAAAAGTTCTGGCATCAAAGATCTTCAGATTTGATTATTTGAACTTTTCAAACATCATTCGCACGACAGTTCGAGTTTTTGAAAAATTTGCAAGGAAAAAAAATAAATACATTCCATTTCGTAAGATGAAAAAAGATAATTGAAAACAGAGACGTGCATCGCATCGCAACTTCAAACGGTACGAGTAAAGATGTAAATAAATAAACTTATCAAATCCCGTTCGTATATTTCAAATAGCATAAATCAATCTAACCTGATAGATTTACAAATGAAATTCACCGTTGAACCGCATCCATCGTCTACATATAAAATACGTTCATTATCATAATAATGATTCAAGCACTCCACGCACGTTGCGCTCTCCATTCCAACAGCAGCAGCAAGAACACAAACAGCTTTGCCTCCGAAAGTCTTGACTTATCGACACCACCCGACACACGCGTGTGTTGAAATGCACTTTGAAAATAAATAAGCTTATATCTAGCGTCCGAGAAAAAGCGAATTGTAATCAGTAATCGGGGCTCGAGTGATCCGAATACGTAAGAAAGACGACTCTTCGATATTGGATACCAACGTGTCTCGTCTCACAAATTTCACACATGGTATTATTCGAAGGTGTGGTAAAAATTCCTCAATAACAGTTTTCGAATCCACGATCAGAGAAATAACTATTTTCGACATTGAAAACATTCTTACCGGTCGGTCAACTTGTATACCAGATATACATTGGATTAAGAGCCCAATTGACTAACAATCTCTAGGTTATGTTATGCTGTGTTATTCTTAAGAATCAAATTTCCCACGATACACGTTCAAACATGTACAATATGTACGTAAACGAAAATTAATCAGAAACAAACCCCAGCGATATTTCTCAGGATGAACGACGCACGGTCAAGAGCATGGCAACGTTTGAACGACCCATGGATCATGCTCTCTCTCACTCTCCGACTCGGTCTCCAAAAAGGAGTCGCATTCCATCGCGCGATTCAAAACTGCTACGTGAAAAGGTCAAGAAGCGAAAGAGAGAGAGAAAGAGAAAGATAGATAAAAAAAAACCAGAGCCAGACAGTGAGCGAGAGAAGAAGAAAAAAGGTCCACAGGGTCGATTCGGGAGTTGAAACCCCTGCAAGACACAAGCCTCGATCTAACGTTGACAAGAGTACACAATATGTAACATGTAAGACGAACATTGATCAAATTGACTTACGTTCCCGCATTTGGCAGCAAGTTCACTCGGAACTCTTGGGGTACAAAGTAGAAGAAGCCTTCTGGGCATCTGATGATGGGGCCCGGGGTCCGGGCATCTCAGAGGCTAAGAAACCGGAATTCGAGCGCCACGGGAATCTCCTCAGTCTACCTCTTATTCCTTACGGTACCTTCTTCTCTCTACCTCTTCTCATCGACTACCAGTCTTAGGTATATACCGCACAAACCAAAGTCTCTCGGACCTTGTCCTACGCGAGGAACGAAAGCAACCAACCAACCAACCGACCGACCAACCAACCAAGAGGCCACCGGCTTGGGACGAGCGGGGCAAACGCTTACGGTAAACACTCAGACACGACACGACGACGACGACGACGAAGAATTGACTGTACATATTTCCGAGATGCGCGCGCATCTCGTTGACGCCACCAAACAGCTGATCCGTCGCCGACTGGCTAGCTGACGACGCTTTCCAACTCGACATGTACAAGCCGCGCGCACACACACACACACACACACACACACACATACACGAAACCTTTCCAACCGTTTCGATTCATAGCTCCGGGCACCGAGTGTTCTTCTTTTCATCCATCCGTTCCATCCGCCGATTTTTTATACGTCATTTTTAATCCAAAGATTGTTTTCCAAACATCTTACAAAGTCCCGAAGATTATGCCATATTCATGTTGGACTGTGTAACATTGACGAAAAAGTTTTCAACATTCTTAGATCACGTATAGGTTGTTCAAATTTTCTTCGAAGAACGATATAAACATTTCAGATGATATATTATTTAACAAGATTTCGCGATAAGCCGTGAGAGATATCTTCAGTTAGGTTATAACGAAAACTCGAGTTCCGCAAAGAAAGAAAAATAAAACCCAATAAAAGATACGAACAAAAGTTGACCGCAAATTTCTTAACGGTTTGAAAATATAAAAGCGAAGAACCGTACACGAAAGTTGGCGAAGTTGATGGCATCGATTTCATCACACGTGTATGTACGTGCTGCGTATACCTGTAGATATATCGCATCTCTGTAACGAAGAGATGCAAATGAATCGTGATTCAATAAATTTCATTCATCCTCTTACCGTACACCCTGCACAACATGCACACACACACGCGCACATATGTTGCTGCAATGAATTAGCTAAGCAGTGTAGATTTAGGGTTTGGTTTGGTTAAGTAACGTAGGGTTAGACAAGTCTGGTATACCATTATAAGCATTTGCCCCAGTTTAGAAGAGTAAAACGGTCCAGCATCAGCATCAGTAGTTGCTCCATGTTTTTCTACCCGACAAACACGCGTTAATGAAAAACTAACCTTGGAGCTTACGGCCCTTGCACGTTTCTCACTCACTCACTCACTCACTAAGCAACTAACTAACTAACCGACTACTCGCTCCCTCACTCACCGATCCGCGACTATAGCCGGTAGTAAGTTAAAACGAGCCCACAACCCAGTTTCGTTTAATACAGCAGCACAGACTGCAGTCTGGGCAAAGTTGTTGTGCTGCTCGCGTAACGCGTAATACGATGATGATGATCTTATATCGTCTCGCTTCTAGATATGAAAACTGCATTATTTCAAAACCAAATTCAGACGCCGCCGACGTCTCGCGAATAAATTACATTTCAAGGCAAGAAAAAAAAAATATATATATATATATGTAATGTATAAAATCAAAATCTACAGCCATACGATCAATAATATATATATGTAATAGCTGTATAAAACAGCGCACGTATTTTATTCTTATACCCGTACTTTTCCTCAAGACGTAATTTCAGCCATCGTTGCTGCTGCTGCTGAACGAAAGAGACGTAAAAAAACAGCGACATAAATCTGTGCGGTTATTTTAGATCTAAAATATTTAGATAGATACGTTATACGTATATATACCGAGCGGAATTTCACGCGATGATTATTCACGTGTAGGTATCTACGTGAACGTTTAATGTATGTATAGACGTTATGTAATCAGAGAAAATACTTATGCTTTTTAACTCGATTAACGTGGCGATGTGTTATACAATAATTATTTAACTTGCATAAATTGTAGGCTTATGACGCAAGATTATTATTTAATTCAATAAAATATCAAACAGTCGATACAATATCGATAGTATTCATCAAATTGATTCAGTTAAAAAGTAAAAATAAATCAAAATAGAAAATATTACATAAGTGGATATAACGTTTCTGCAAAAATACTTTCTAATTGTGTAACATATACACAATGTAATATCTTTGCCGACTGATATTATATTTCTACTGTAATTGTACCTACAACGATTTCAATTGTCTATAACAAAATTTCAACGCTTATAGAAAGAATAAAATGTTCTCATTGCGTAATATTTCAAATATGAAGTCATACCGTCGGATGTGACAAAATCCATATTTACTTATATCCCATACATAGAACGCGGTTAGGTGTGTACATAGAAATAATTAAAAGTAAAGAAAAACCCACGCCGTAAACACGTGTTACCATACCAATTTTTCATAAGTGTATAACATATGTCGAAAGAGAAGACGGCACAAAAAAAAAAAATAAATAAAAGAAAAAACATTAGTTTATTTGAAATATAAATCATCCACCTATACGTATAAACGACGTTATAGAGACGTAAAAATCTGACTAACCGGATAATAAATCATATTTACCGTTTAGTATATTATGGTATAACCCGTGATACACTATAATTATATACATATACTATGACATACACATGCATGTATATAAATATAATCGTGTGTGCTAATATTATGTATAATATCAGACAGGTCCTTTGTTGACCTTTGACCTTAAATAACTTTTTAAAGACTAAATTTATCATAAAATGATATCAGACCTTTATTGTAGAGGGTTCAATTCCCTACAAAAATACGTTCCAGTCCTAACATTACACTAATGCGTTGCCGAGTTATAAAATTCCAAAGCCTAAATCCAATTTTTTCCATGCTATTTAAACGGGAAATAGAAAATCGCGACGAGGCTCCTCTAAATATTAATATTAAAAACTAAAGCTTGGACAGCATCTTTCTTTCGCCATTTCGAACAATATTTTCGACTTGAAGTCTGAAGAAACAAATAGACAATTTTTTTGACACAATCCAATACGTACAATACATACACGCGATATGCCGCGTATAATTAATCAACCAACTCGTCTCCAGCGTCAAACTAGTCGCGTATAACGTAAATTAGCGTAAATACGAACACACTTTCATAGAGATGTGTGTGTGTGTGTGTGTGTGTGCGCGTGTATATGTATATAGATAATATGTAAATAGGTGTAAGGTAAGAGGTGAAATCTTTGAGGAGAATCACGAGATCGACGAGAACTCGTTTCTACGTGGACTTCGTACAAACAGATTCGGGTCTGTTTTATTGATAAAGATTTAGAGAGTTCAGATATCCGAATTTTTGAAAATCTAGGTACTATTTTGAAAAATTTGATTTTGAGTACCGAAGGACCGAAAATGTCGAGAGCCTTTTTAGCCGTACGGATAATACGAGCCAACCGGTACAAGTGTTTTAAACAATATACACATGTACATCATACATGCATATATATATATATATATATATATATATGTAATTACAACTGCATTACACATGTTATACACGTGTAGCGAGTAAATGCTGCACGTGATAATTTACATACATATGTAGAGGTACGTTATACGTTTTTACCGTATAACGCGACGAGATCGAAGGCTTCTGTAATCCCGGTGTCGACTTTACCTCAGAATGCCGTGTACTTACATGTATATTACATACATACCTATACACACTGTACGTATATCGAAACGTGTCGATAACTTCACCACCCAGAGTTTATTCAGTCTGATCGTCACCCTTTTCACTTTCCAGTTATACATGTATAAATAATATGCAACGTACAAGATAATCCGTAAGCATATTCTCTAAGATGAAAAGCTTCGCAGACAACGTTGTTCAGCGTTTTGCAATTATTACATGGACACGTGTGAAAGTAGGATGTAATACAATAATCAACGTAACTTCTCGCAGACGAACACCTTTCGTGCATATCGTTAAATCGACCGAATGACCGTTAAGAATTCACCACCGCCAACGTTGGCAGGAAACGTTCAAGCTTTTATGATCCGCTGCACCGATCAGCTGCAACCTCAAAATAACGGATTCGACTACAAGTACCTCGTACACTTCGTACACCTGACCAAGGGCATTTAGCTACATACAATACTCAAATATATGCCGTATCACAGGTACGTGTACGTTTTTAGAGAGCGTATAATGGAGAGAAGAAGAAGAAGAAGAAGAAGAGCTCTGCATCGTAGGTATGCATGGGTATACAAATCTATGCGACACGTAGGGCTTCCTTGCAGCGTTGCACGTTCTGCATATTATTCGTTGCGTAACGTTCTCGGACTCTTTAAGAGGGGTAAAACCCACCTACCTGCTGCTTCTGCTGCTGCATTCATCCAAGTTATTCTCGAGAGAATTACATGAGCAGAAAGACTTATAGCACGCCGGTTAAATTTAAACCAAAATTGAAACAGACGGCAAGAATTCAACTTCCGAAAGGCCGCATTAACGTGATTGTTGTTATTTTATGTTTTATTTTTATTTTCATCCTACGCGGATGGTATATTAAGAATAAAGCAGCAAGAGGGAACATGAAAATCGTGAGTTGATTTTGGGCAAGCTTGTTACATAGGATATTTAATGTAAGTATATTTACGATGGCGATTTTTTTTTTTTTGTTTTTTAATTCTCTTACTTAACTCACGTGCCCCGTATTGAAATTAATATGCATAATATTTGTACAATAGCAAAAACGCGACGATTTATTGTTATCATCTTCACTTTGTGGTGTGAAATTTTATCATAATAATTATGTATATATTATAATTACAAATGATAGGTAGTTAAGAAAAGAAATTCAATGGGGCAAAAATTGACACCAAAATTGCATATTTCGTAATTAATCACAATTTATAGAGTGGTTACGAGACATTACTTGACAAATAATTTTACTTTCTGTGATTTCTCATGATTTCCAAGATTTCATAAGATTTCTCAAGATTATAAAGAGATTCCTGTAATCCTAAATGATTTCTCACGACTACCGATGATTACCGATCAACAATTTTATTTTAATATTGATAATTTCAGTATGATTTCGTATACTACTCAAGTAAATCTTGTTGTCCGAATATATCTTTTGACGAGAATTGTTACTAATTTTAAAAAGTATGGAATAAGAGCGGATCTAGGAAAAAGGTATTGCAACAATACAAATTTTCAAGCCTTCTACGATAACAACGAGCAAATTTCAACTATATACACCGATAGCTGGTATAGTTTGATATTGCACAAATTATCGTACAAATCAATCATTAGTCAGTCTTACTATATTACAAAATTTTTATCGTTACGTAAGAAACTTGAAGAAGGCTTGCCTGTGCCATAAAAAGTCATCGGATTAAAGGAATATTCGTCAACGAGTGTATTACATACATATTACGCAGGCACGGAAAACTAGTCAAGGAAGTTAATGATTCCCATGCTTAATGAACACTAAACAATTAACCAAAATCGTGGGTCCCTTTACGCGCATATATCTGAACAGGATGTACCTTGTGTAACGGTTTAGAATTCGGACAACATATTACACGCTATAGGTATGTACTGCATGTTCTCGATTAAGGATAACTCCTGTAAATATATACATGTATAACGTATATACGTGTAGGTACAGTTTTACGTGCATGCGTATGCTATACTAAACACGTATAACAAATACAGCAAGAAGGGACGGACGCGGTCAACGAGAATTTAGAAATTTAACCAACAAGTGAGAGGTTGTAATACATAGACATTTACATTCGACTTTTAAATAATAACGTGTTCATAGATTTGGATATTACGTCATGTGATCGTTTGCACTGGCACGTGAGTAAAGATTCATCGAACTGTAAACTTCGGTGATAAAACACAACGTATTTATAAACGTTCATACGTGTACATATGTGTATATACATATATAGCGCGTAAGTGCAGCGGTGCATAAATTTTAATTAGGTGCTTGAAACGTCGAACGTTTGATATAAATGACAGCTGAAGAGATTATCCAGACATCGTTTGTGCTTATACGTGTATATACATCGTCGAGAGTAAATAACTCGTTCGTAGCTGCAGAATAACGATTGTAAAAGTTGACAAAACGCATGCTGCACGATGCATGACGATATGAAATGTCTGTACCGCGACACGTTTCCATATATATAAATCAACAATCATCAATCACAACTGTTTTTAACCTGTCGATGAAGTTTCAACTTTTCAAATTCTTAATTTGATAAACCTACAAGTCGCGCCTGCGATGATGCGTCGGAAAAATTTAAGAATAAGAAGAAAAAAAAAACAAACAACAACAAAAATAAAGTTACAACGAATATCAAAAAATACGACCCGAAATCGTGAGAATCAAGTTACCTCCGCGAGTTATCTTCGTCTGTCAATATAATAGTCGTGATAATTTTAAGGTTCGTGCGACTATCGCCCACCCATCGACCGAGAGAGATAATCACAAAGCAGCTACCGCGTGATTTGTAAAAGATACGGTATAATACGTACATTTACTGCAAATCGTCGAAATTTTATAGACCCTTCCAAGTTCAATATTTATATACGTAGGTAAACCTGGAATGAAGAAAGTGAAAAAACGGGAGTCTCGACGATCCCGTGCAAATATGCGCGTTGGTTAGAAACCGTGTGAAAGTGAAACCTAAACACCGATCCGATATTTGCATAAGTCAATTGTAAGCTGTCGAAGGCTGAACTAACGATAAGCTGCTTTGTGTCCGTACGTACATAACAAAGTCTGCAGCATCCGCGGGTTTTAATAAGACCATTTCATCGTAAATCGCAAACCATCGAACGATATATAATCAAACTCCGATCAGAAGTAGGTACTTTCGTTGGTATAATTAGGTTGGCACTGATTAAAAGGTGAAATGTGAATTAAAATCAGAAGACAAAGAACACGTCACAGCATTCGATCATCGTAATTGTTTTTCAAAACTGATCTATCTCCTCATCGCTAACGGCGATGATTCATTTCTCGTACATACATATATATATATACGTGCATATTTACACTCGATCAATCTAATTTTATCAATTTGAACCAAGGACAAATATAGCGAGCTATAATTACAATCATGGAGCTATATTTAGCGTTTCATGTACATTTCATCTGAGAAACTGTTTTACTCTGTAATATTTAACAATGAAAACGATATTACGTGTATTAGAATTCTTAAACCCTTTCATTTTCTTCACAATTTTCTATTGACTACACATTTATTAGCTCTATAAAAAATCGTAAGCTACAGTCGTCATTTCTGACGATTTCTGGGGCCCGGAATTTTTTTTTTTTTTTTTTTTATCTCAAAGTCAATTAGTAACCACATTTTCCGACTAACTGCAGGCACCTCAGAGACTCAAAAGAGAAAAAAAAGAAAAAAACTGAGAAAAACATCGTAGGATCAACAGCTGAGAGAATACGAATAAATTTACGTTAAAAAGAACGTCATCATGCTTATAAAGCATAGTTTATTGACACGGCTCTGCCAATATTATCAACATATGATGATTACGGTACATTCCGAGACTCATTAATCAGCACAGATGTTGAATTACATTACATTGTATGTGTGCCAACGCCAAGTATGTCAAGTAGGTATACCGGTAGAGTGATACAAAGATTGAGTAAATTGGTTGAAAATTAAATGAAAGAAAATTAAATGAAAGATTCGACATATGCGCGACATATTACGACTGCCTAAACGTGTGATAGATTATATTTATATATTATATTATATATATTATATATATTTATGGAGATTTTTAGATTTTTAGATTTATTTTGATTTTATGCCGTGGCCCGTAGGAGCCAATGGGCAAGTTGAACAGAGACAGAGAAAATAGAATATAAAATAAAATATAAAATAAAATAAAATAAAATAGAATATCTTAATAGTATAAACATAAACAGGAAGAGTAACAGCAAACTTATAATACTAAATAGATGTAATACTATACAGTTATAAATAGGAAAAGAAAATAGAGAAGTACATTTCTGAGAATTTTTAAGGGCATTGTAGCAAGATAACAAAATAACACTTACAATTACGATAATGAGGTAGGGAATAGACTTAACCTAAAAGGGGGTGAACGAAAACTAAGTAATCAAAGCCTCGGCGACGGTGCTAGGTTGACGGCTGCTAACTCCAATGCGAAAAGCCGATCGAAGAGTTTAGCCTTGAAGACCGCCAGAGAGGAGGATTGCCGGAGTGATAGAGGTAGGCTGTGCCAGAAATATATAGCCGACAGGAGAAATGAATTTCGGTAGCAAGTCGTGCGATGAGCAGGGATATGAAATGATGCTGGGTAGTCTGTAGTTGCAAGCCTCAAAGAGCGACGTACGTCGGGATCTGTTTCGACAAAAGAACTTCGTAAATAAGTCGGTATAGACGTCAATAGAAGCTGGTACAGAAAAGAGCCTAAAAAGTACAGGCGACGACTTGCTAACGACAGCCATTTCAACTGAAGACGGTAAGGTGTAATATGAGCGTCCCTACGACAGTTGTAGATAAATCGGATGCCACAGTTTACGAGCCTCATCAGTTTAAGATTTAAATAATCGGTAAGGTCGCAATAGACGAGGCTACAGTAGTCAAGATGCGGGAGAACTAGCGCATGAACGAGCAGCGTTTTGACTTCCGGTGATAGAATGTTTCTATGTTGTTTTAGCTTATGAAGAGTCCCATGGACTCTGCGAGAGATCTGAGCTACGTGGGCATTCCAAGATAAGTCGGCAGAAATAATGACGCCAAGATTTCGAACCGAGTTAACGTATGGGATACATTGTTCATTTATAGTGACTCGCGGAAGATTGTCGTGACATATTTGAGTGAGATAGGAGGAGCTACCAAGGATAATGGCCTTGGTTTTCGCAACATTGAGCTTCAAGCCGTTTTCAGTCGCCCAATCCGACACCGCCCCTGCATCGATACTGATCCGGCCGAGAGCCGAAGCAATGTCGGTCAAGGAGGTATGCAGATATATCTGCAGATCGTCGGCAAATACAATATGCTTCGTGTGGGTTAGTACGTGGCCAATGTCGTTAATGAAAATTAGAAAGAGAATCGGACCCAGTACCGAGCCCTGAGGAACTCCTGAATGGTTTGTTAGGAAACTAGAATGTGTGCCGAGGAGAGTTTGGACGGCCTGGGATCGGTTTGAAAGGTAAGAATGGAACCATCTAACTGCATCGGCAGTCAGCCCGTAACGAATGAGCTTAGCCAGTAGTAAACGATGATTTATACTATCAAACGCCTTTGAGAAATCGAAAAGAACTAAAATAGTAATGCATCTGTTATCAATCGCTTCTCTCGCATCGTCCAGTAACTTGAGCAGGGCCGACTGGGTACTATAGAATTTACGAAAACCCGATTGATACGGATCTAGTATGGCATTCTGCTCGAGGTAGGTCATAAGTTGAGTTGCTACTAGCTTCTCAAAAACTTTCGAAAGATGTGCTAGATTTGCCACAGGTCGAGTATCTGATTCGGAGGCAGGTGATTCGCATTTGTTTAACGGGACGACATAGGCCCGTTTCCAGATCTCGGGAAATGAAGTATGACGAAGGGAGCAATTGAAGAGGTTTGTAAGAAGAGGTGCGATCACGTTTAGGTGATCCCGGAGGTGCAATAGTTGGATATCGTCAGGGCTCTGACCGCGCGATTTAGTAAGACAGGATGAGAGTAGGCGCAGGACTTCGGATTCAGGAACAGGTGAAAACGAAAACTGAGATTTAACCGTAGGTAGAACGTCTTCTAGTAGCTGATCTAACTCCTGAGTTGAGCAAGGAGGATGGGCATTTGTAATGGAAGTATAAAAAGTGTTTAGTTGGTCAGCCCCGAAATGATGTAAGGGGGAGGCCCGCGGACCCTTTGATACAATAAGCCCAAGGCGGCCAAGTTCGCGCCAGACGCTCGATACATTGGGGAGATTCGATAAGCGATCATTAAAATATACGTTTTTTGCTCTTTTAATCTCGACTTTGATAGCGCGGCGTAGAGCGCGATATTGAGACATCAAATCAGCTGATTTCAGACGTTTCGCCGAGGTATATAAATAATTTCTAGCGCTTATACGCCGCTTAATTTCTGGCGTAAACCAGCCCGCTGGAGGTCCCCTAAATTCGCGCATGACCAGCGGTGCATGGGTATCTAGCACGTGAACAATAGATGAACATAAGAACTCTGCCTGTCTATTTATATCCGATGAGGAGTCAGAGGGTGGTATAGTGACGATAGAGCAAAGATCGTTTTTCAAGGCTATGGGGTCGCAGTTTCGAAAATTACGGCATTTTCTTAACCGAGTGGGCCGGTTCGGAGCTAAAAGTTTATACTGAAACTCAAGTAAGTCGTGCCCTGCAATAAAGGGTGCAGATGATTTCACAAATGAATGAATCTTTTGAGATGAGTTGACTATAACAACATCTAGCCAGGAGTCAGAGGAACCTGTATGATGGGTGTTCCCGTAAGGGATAAGATATAAGGAGTGACTAAAAATGAAATCTTGAAGGTACTTGGCCTCAAAATTGGAGGAACTTAAATTGCAATTTAAGTCTCCGGTAATGATTATTTCACTATAGGCATGAAGGAGATTTTCAAACTTGTCAATAAACACGTCTAGTAGTTGACCCTTCGGCCTCCTGTAAATGATAGAGAACAGAAGTTTTTTACCGTGCAGGCTGATTTCCAGGATAAGGAACTCAGGTGAATTTGAAAACTGGGGAGGGGAGGAAGCTAGAATCTTAGACTTAAGAGAGTTGTGAACAAAAACACCCACTCCGCCCCCCACTTTTCCAATTCTGTCATTTCTTATCAGATAATAACCATTTAATGAAACGCAATGGGAAGAAATATTTTCATGCAGCCATGTTTCGGAGACAGAAATCACATGAAATCGGCCATCGGCGAAGAATTCCCTAACAATATCGATATGCCCTAGGAGAGAATTTGCATTAAAATTGGCTACATTAAAGAAACTGCAGTCGAGAGTGGCATCAGGAATAGAAGAGGTGGAGCCGCAATCCAGTCCAACGAGGGTAGATTCAGATGGCTTCGACATTAGTCAAGTACGATGCGAGAGTAGTTGAAGATCGGCCTCAGATTTTATCAGGATGTGATCAGAGGACGCATCCCGCTTGACGTATACTAATCCATTTCGGGTCCAGATGAAGCGATAGCCTCTCTCCTTGGCATAGGCTCTCACCTTTCCTAGAAATTTGGAAAGAGTAGGGGGCAGATGCTCGTTGATGAAAATAGGAGTCCGGGGCTGATCGTGCGGCAAGCCAAGCTGATTTGCATAAATGGGGCCTTTAGCTCTTTTGGCGGCAAGTAGGCGATTCCGACATTGGACGGATCTGAGTTTGCATAGAATCAATCGAGGCTTGTTGGAATCCAATGTGCTTTTGATGCGCCCAATCTCCAGAACATCGGTAGGCGGCACGTCAACAGAGAGTTGGGTTGTAAGGGCGCCAAATGTAGCCAAGAGATCCTCGCCTTCTAGCTCGGGAACTGCAGAGATAATTAAGTCGCTGTTTAAAGAGTTTCGCTCCAGAGACGCCAGCCTGTCCGTCAGATTTGTGTTGCACAATTTTAACTCGGTATTTGATGTCACAAGACGGGTGATCTCAGCCGCCTGTGATTTACTGGTATCCTCGAGGTTGTCGATACGAGTACTGAGAAGTGCATTTTTGTTGGTGAGATCCTCTACTTTTGCCGTGAGGCTGCTGAACATCTCCGTTGTGGATATTGAGAGCTGATCAAACTTGGATGTCAACGATTCTAATTTAGCTGGCAGCAAGGTCAGACCATCGATTTTAGCCAAGAGCTCTGCGGACTCTCGAGCACGGGAGTGCGAATTTTCCTCTAAACCTTTCACTTTAGTAGAAAGTTCACCAACCTTATCAGGCAAGGTTACCAATTTGTCAAGTTTTGCATTGATAGCTAACGACTGCTTCGAAGAGGCTTCAATAGCTGCAAGGAGCGTTTCGAGCGAAGGCGAACCTGTGGGAGGAACTAGAAGCGATGCAGGTGTGCCAACCTCAGGCAGAGGAGTAACAGTTCCAGCGGTATCGACGGAGAAGGGAGCAGCCGGTGTTGAGTATGTGGCAGCAGCTTGGGCCGTGCAAAACTTGCATCTTGCAGCCGGTCTACCATTGGCCTTTGTAACTTTCGTCGCTTGGGCGCAACTGGGATGGAAATAACCAAGGCATTTGTAGCAACAGATAGGTGATTTGACATCCTTTTTGCATCCTTTGCATAATCTTGTTGCTGCCTGTGCAGAAGTCTCGGTATTGTCGTCGGACATGATAAGGCTGATGTGTATAGAGTGGAGAGAGTCAGGCGGATTTACACGTGACGACGTGAAGAACGGGTTAGAAAGAAAGTAAACAAATACGCTATGGCGATAATAGAGTGTGTTAATCCTCAGAGATCAAAGATCACAATAGCACAGACACAACCACGCACTGACACACTACGTTTGCACATGTACACCAGCTAGAATTTGAAAATTGTAAAAGTCGGCAATAAATGCAATGTATGCACACTAGAACTGGACACTGACAGTATTGAAGGGAACGGAGGCGATTTCACTACAACTTGTCCATTGGTGAATAATTGAAAATTTGATTTAAAGGTGACAAAGAGAGTTTGACTCAGGAGGCGAAATTTACGTGACAGTTGACGTTGACAGTTCCCAGAGAGAGGAAGAGAGAGAGAGAGAGAGAGAGAGAGAGAGAGAGAGAGAGAGAGAGAGAGAGAGAGATATTATATATAAGTTGTTTTTTTTTCTTCTCGGCCATTAGTGGCTAAAAGTACAGACGTTGCGATACCTCTATACATATTTCTGCATTACGAGGATATAAAGAAAAAGAAAAAGAGAGAGGGAAAAAAATGTATAAATAGATTAATAAATAAACCAGTTAGAATCGCTTCAAATCCGGCTAAAATAGAGGCTAATTAAAGCCGTGCAAAAGAGCGCTAGACCATTAAATACGTTACCATACAGACGAACTCAGAGGCGAGAGAATTAATTGTCTGGAAAGAATCTCCGTAAGACGTTAAGTATTAAGTATACGAATGCTCAATAGCGTGTCTGTAGAAATCTGGTGAAATGAAATGAAATGAAGTGAAGTGAAGTGAAGATAAGGCAAAGCAAGGTAGGTTTATGGCTTCGGAGAATCGAGGTTGAAGTAACAGTAATCTCGGCAACCTATACATAGAGTGTCCCTCTTGATTTTTAGTGTTATAAAGTTTTCTTTCACGCTTTGATAAATAAATCAATTGAACCCTGAATATGGAATCGCGTCGTCATTTTTCCCAGTCGTGTATGTAATATAAATTTGGGAAATAAAAAACTTAAGAAGCACAAGGCTTATGGTTGATCTACCTAAGCATATTGTGACTCTTGTTATCGGATTTGCAAATTTTACCACAATTGCCGTAAATTTAACTCCAAACAAATGCTGTCCGTACATTCACTACTCGAGATGTAAAATCTACGATATTTTTCTTTCCTCGGGTGCTATGCATATTTAATTTTGGTAGTGGTAAACGGTTCGTCAAGATTATAGGTAAAGACAAATAAAAAATAACGGTAGAAATACATGATCCACGTTCTCGATCATTAAAACCGCACCGCGCGACTCGTACCCGAAGCTGTAATATTTCGAGAGATATCGTTATAAGAGACGAAGAAGACGAAGAAGACGGCGAAGAAGAGGAAGACGAAGAAGTGGGAGGATGAGGATGAGGACAAGAAGATACGAAGAAGAGGCATGGATAGCAGGCCCGTCAAAGAGACACGATACTCTAGCCGTTGTGCTGCTGGTGATGCAAGAGCTGCAATTTGAGAGAGGCACTCGACTTTGTCTGCGGCATTAACATAAGTGGATCTCGGAGTCGCGGAATGTTTGCTAAACCGTTAGAAATGCAGTAAGCATATGCGGATAGCGATGAGTTTTATAAAGGTAGGTGGTGGTGTGTAAGTTGCGGCCGCGGTTAAATCGTCTGCGAGGTATGATATTTTATTCTCGTATTATAACGTCTCGAAACCGTTTGAAACAGAGACAGCGCCCGAGTGGCAAAAAAAACACACGCACACACACACGGAATTAAAGATTGGAATATTTCCACACGATGGTAAATAAAGAAAACGACTAAACAAAACCCCGTTGAAGGACGGAAAAATCGACAAAATAAAAATGCAGATACCTGCATTGCTTAGTGGATAAAAATTTTAACGATAACATATTCGTTTAAATACTTGTGCGCTCTGTTTAATCAACTTTTGGCATTGCTGGCCAAAGAATTGATTATATTACAGTACTTCTAACAAGCCTCAAGATTTCTGCACAATGTTCAAACCGATTCAGCGTCCGATCTTCTACAATCTTTTTCACTCTGTATAAGCATTTTTCGACCTGCGGTCTTTGAAACAGACACAGTATCGACGCAATTGCAAGATAGGTTCACCTTGCGACTGAAATGTCATAGAATATAATATATCTATAACCGGGATCGTTACACTTCCACTCGATTTGCTGTCTGAGAAGGGGGATAGTCGATACGTCAGCGTTGCATAGCATAGGAAAAAGCGTTGGTGGGGTTAAGCTGCGAGACACGTAACCCAGTAACCAGGGCATATTCAAATTCGAGATGGATGGATAAATTGGTAGATATGGTAGTCACATTGTACCGAAGCGTAGCCTCGGGTGAGCAGCGATTCGTTTTAGCTCGTTCAACTTTTAAACGTAGGTTATTAAGAATAACGTTTTACAATTAGGTAAGTATAAACGCTACTCGACAATGAGATGAAAGAAACGCGAATAAAAGTAACGAAAAAGATGTAATTGATGTTTTACCTGTGTTACAGTAAGCTCCCAATTGCGACGAATGTTATATGTATGCACATGTAAAATACGTATCGTAGTAATAGCCGTATTTCTTTTCAACGGCACGAGAAAAATGAGGAGGATAGTAAAGTTGGCGCTTAAAAATCGATCGATCTGTACCCTCTTTGCAAGCATTTTCGATCTAGTCTTGTAGATAAGAGAGAGAGAGAGGGAGTTTGCATTGATGCAGTTTCAGATTAGATATGTTTTATTCTTTGTTCGCTGCTGGTCTTTACGATATAAATTACAACAATACGACTGTACTGTTCTACTAAATCTGTTCCCGAATAAATGACTTTAAGCTTTCTTTTCTACTCGTGCACCACCGACAAATATTGAAAAATATACAGCGAAGAATAAAAAAAAAAACAAACAAACAAACAAAGGAGCTAACGCAGTTCATAAAATAATTTCCAAATGCCGTCTGACACTGTGATTAAATAGAAGCTGACAAATTCGGTTTATCTGCAAGTAATGTCTTGAAAAAAAAAAAAAAAATAATAACAACAACAACAATAATCGAATAGCAGAGATTATACAAGCTCGATGATGGATCGCTTGGGTCCGATCGTCGTTGTTCTCGAAGCGAATCGA
Source organism: Neodiprion virginianus (assembly GCF_021901495.1). Lineage (NCBI taxonomy): Eukaryota > Metazoa > Arthropoda > Insecta > Hymenoptera > Diprionidae > Neodiprion > Neodiprion virginianus. The sequence goes on along the minus strand of NC_060878.1, from coordinate 38,314,881 downwards.
AACAAAGGAAATCAAAGCAAAACGAGCGCCGCATCGAGACAGGCGGTAAGAAAAGGAAGATGGACGTCGTAAGCGCGATGGTCAATGAACTTGTAGTAGTAATTACGTTACACCGATCATCCTCCTTGTCTCCCAGCAGCCAGCTTTGGTCAGAGGCGTACCTTCCTACACGTACGATATAGAAATCGGGCATGTGTGTGTGTGTGTGTGTGTGTGTGAAAACTCGTATTAGAAGTACACAGCGTTACAGAGAAAACACGCGGCGGGCATGGAAGCAGTTCGAAAGAAGATTATCTGAACAGGTAGATATAGGATATATGTAATGACGACAGCCTTCTTTTTCGCATCCGTGCCACACACGTTATTTACTCCTTACATGTACAACGAATCTGCTTGCGTTATTTCTGATCTCATTGCATACGAAAGATTCAATTTCCGAAGGAACGACTTGCCGTGTCTCGGTCTTTGCAACAATTCACGCTAAAAGAAGATAATATCTATCCATCACACGCGTTTTCGCACACTTCAATCGTTCGCGGCACGTCAAGAGACTTTCATGGAAAGGATTGCGAATTTCGGAGGAGATTCTCGAATTCCAGCCTAGTCTCTTCGATGGTTTCAGCCGCGTGACTATCGAATGTTTGCGCAAAGCTGCGTGGTATAAGGTTGTACGAAGGTGAAAAAAAGGAGAGAAGAGAAGTGAATTTCGAGGAACGAAATCTGCCGATATTGGATTACAGATGAATGACAGCGAGTGGTGTTGATGCCAAAGAGGCATAGAGAGGGAGGTAAGAAAGCAAATATCTCGTTTCGAACTGAAAGATACGAGATTGAAGTTCCTAGCGTTGATGTGAATAAAAATTCCCTTATTTCACAACTACTTTATATTTAACTCTTACGCTACAAAATGATGATGATGCGAAATTATCCCACGGCAGGTTCACCGTAAATTGCATATAAAAAAACATCCAAAAAAAATCCGATTCGATCCAAGATCAAAATATTGAAATACCGTAGAAATCGTTAGTTCATTCTTTTTCCGAAAATTCAATTCACTCACTCAAATAAATACCTTCTGTTCATCGTGCTGTATCTCCAATTCAGTAAATTATGATTTTTTCGATTAGAACGATTCATTCACCGGTGTTTCGTTGTTTTACAAATTTATTTTTCACATTCGTAATTCCATTTTGTCAAATGTAACTAATTCACCTTGAACTATGAATAAAGTTAAAAAGTCATTTGAATCGATATCTCCGTTTCTATGAAATAACATTTTACATGGGGTCTCCAGCATTGCACCAATGCTATATTGAAAATTTAACTCCATCAAAATCATTAGTTGTATAACTCTAAAATTGCAGAGTAATAATTTTATTTTCAACGTTTCGTGACGTTAACGTTATTTATTATACGTCCTAAGTTCGAACCTCGTTGAAGATAAATACCATAGTTACGGGCTTTCCAAAAATGGCCAGCACGCATATCTCGGAACAAGCCATGATCACATCAGTGCGAACCGCATTATTGCGGTCAGTTACCGAAGAGTTGCGTTACAATTGACAACGATGCGTTGGGTTTTTCACAATCTTGACGTGGTCGGAAGTCGGAATCTTTTGCTGTCAATGCAATGAACGCAAGACACGAGACAGCGTAACGAAGTCAAGCACAAGTTTCCGCCCCTTTTTCCCAACTCTTTGCAACGTTAAAGTTAAAAACGTCAATGTAACTAAACATTAAGAGTAAAAAAAAAAAAAAAAAAAAAAAAACATCACTCTGCAACGTTAAGAAATAATTTTGAAGGATTTGATTTTCCGAAATATGAATACGTTTTCACTTAAATTACGATCTAGGTATGAAACTTTGGAAAATTCTCAATTTTCAAAATAACGATTTCCCCTAAAAATTTTACGTATCGTCACATCAATGTTACGCGAACTTCAGCCGAATTAGTCTTTTGGAGATGTTGAAAATTCGTCGTAAAAAAATCTTTAACCGAACACACAATTACTGAATTCCTCTCGTCGCGGGCAATTCTCTGTACGTATAAGTTATCGCAAGATTCGTTATATCCTCAAGAAAGTAGCGTCACGTATATTACATATAACGTAACGATAAATCCGCAGGTTCCGAGAACGCGTATCGCATATACCGTGCGATAACCGGTACAGACAAAACGAAAAGGTGACGTTAACCTTTCGATAAATCAAAAACCCCCCAACGTCCTATTTCTTGGCACAGTTCCACCACCACCCCAGCCCTAAAATGTCAGAACCTACCCCAAACGAGGGAGGTGACGTAACATCTCCACCTCTATCTCTACGCTACGATTAAACGCCGTGTTATATTCTTACGCCTATATGTAAATCACAGTGATTACCCCAAATTCAAATCCACATTACGTTATACTCGAAGGTGAAATGTTACACACTTATTGCATTTACATTACCGCCAATATATCCGCTTAATAATATATATAACCCTGCAGTAATGAAGTCGCACGTTCGTTTATTGACCCGTTATACACATATACATGCATACACACAGCCACGAGAAGCAGTGGGTCAAATGTATATACGTATAACATGACTGCATAATCTACGAAGGATAGGTAGCGGTGGTTATACCTGTACACATGCGGTATATGTGCGAGTTATACGCGCATCACAATTCCGCTTATAGCGAAATTCGATACAAGCCCTAGACACGTTCGAGTGGTAAATTTTCATTAACGTTCGTTCACCCTGGAATTTCAAGTTCTCCCACGTACGCGATTCATTTATTATTAGTTTGAAAATTGTACGTATAATACCGAGTTACCGTTAATAATAACAGAAATAACCGCAATCGCCGAGAATAATATCAATGACGATTAATGGAAAAAAGAAAAAAAAAAAAAACAATAAATCATACGATTCGTCTATCCAGCGTAGCGATGAGTAGGTACGATCGCAGTTATAGATTAAGATTTATAAAATAGTTTTGCAGAGAAATCCAGGGGAGGCAACGTCCAGAGAAAACCGGTGATCAATCATCACGAGCGGCGAATACCTGTAAGCACGTAGAGCTCTGACAGTTCCGAACGCATCAACGATTCAAAACTCGATTATACACGTTATCACAATCTATAAATGTATACATATACGTACGATTTATACGTATGTATATGTATACATAATAGATACAGGCAAAGGTGGTCGCGTCTACGGGTCGTAAAGACTGCGGAGAGCGCCGACGCGGCGTTTTCGACGCTCGATTGATGATCGGGAAAATCAATAACCAAAGCTCCTCCGGAAGCTAGTTTCAATCGCTCGTACATACGGATATTATATTTTTACAGCTCGCGCCTTCTGTCGAATGCAGGTGAATTTTTCGAACCGTATAATAATAATTAAAAAAAACGCGAACAAAAGTAAAAAATCTATCTATCCAGAGGTCGTAAAATAGAACGAGTGTGCGATATCGAATTTTAAAAACGCGCAAATCCAATTCATATGACACACGCACATCCGTAATGGAATTTTGAAACATGCGGAAAGTCTGATCAAAGAAACGTCTGAATAAAAAATTATAGGTATTATAGTCAAATCATATAGAATCGTCAGGATGAATGAGACAATTTTGCGACTATTGAAATATACTGCGTATAACTTTGGAAAATTCGATATTACGACCATTCTACTTTTTTACCCCCTGACCAAATAACTCAGGTCCAAGCTCGGCGCTTCTTTTCCACCAATCGACCCTCCTTTCGATTAGGATTGAGGCCAATCGATGATATTCTTTCCATATATGTACACGTACGGTATTTCATACGTACCTAAGTATAAACGTATAATAATAATTAACGAAATTAATGGTCGAAATCATCGTCGCAGCAACTTGCGATTCCGTCCAACTTTACTAAAAGAGATTTTATACCGATACGTGACCGACGAAGAATTTTAGGAAAGGAAATGCGTTCGCGGCCTGATTTCCATTAGCTATTTTGAGATCGTGGAAGCCGCAAATTGCTCCTAGATACAAGGAGCCGCAAGCTTGCAACGCTAGCAGCAGCAGAAACAAGCTGCCTGTTAATAGTTGTGTACCTGGGCAGGTACGTACATAATGCACTGTGTATACACGCGTGCGTTTACCGACGATGCCGATGGCGATGGTGGTGATGGTGGTGCGGTAGAAGCTGGTACCGTAATACGCGTTTCAACACAATTTCAAAATTGACCTTTAACACGAAACCGAACGCAATGTAGATACATGAAACACGCGGGATGAAAAGTTGCGCGGCTAGGGAATTTTCAGAAGCTGTTTCTTGAGCAAAGGTAAAGAAAGAAAAGAAAAGAAAAGAAAGAAGTGGCCAAAGATATTCCGCAGGGTTTTTTTATTCGTATTTCCTGACTTCTACCGTGCAATTATTGCTGCAGGAAGGAAAAAGAAATCAAAGACGTTACGACGAAACAAGAAGAGGAATGAAAAAAAAAGAAAAAAGAAAGAAAGAAAACGCCAACTGATTTCGTTTAAATTATACAAAAAGCGTCGAGGCATTAATCGAGACGGATTCCAGCTATGTCGTAAAGCTATAATGACATATAATAATACAACACGTGCCGGGAGGAATGGTAATTTATTAAATTTTTTTTTTTTTTCTCCCCTCTTTCGCGACAAGTGGAACGGAAAATAAATACGAAAGGATTACCGGGTAGCCATAATACCGGTAGACGACGAATGACGAACGAGGGTAGTTAAAGATTTTGGCTCTCGCCCAAAAGAGGAAGGATGGTGAAAATAAAGAATTTTACAAACTTGAAAATAAAAAATAAAACGTCAAACTGTTTCGATACACTCCTCGAGCGAAAGCGCCATTTTGCAATCGTCCATTGCTCGAAGCTATAGTCAAACATGCTTTTTTCCCCCGTGTCAATTATTTCAATTTTTTTTTTTTCCGCCTTAATTAAATCACATGCCGCGAACAAAACTGCCCTGTAAAATTGTTTCGAATAGCAAATTAAATTTATACTTCGAATGAAAATACCAATAAATAGACAGACTACAACGTACTGTACGTGTTCACTTTCCTTTGACAAATTCCATCCACACCGTTAAACGGCATACTTCAATTTAAACCGATTTTCCGCGTCATATCACTGATCTCCGTATCAAAAATCGTCTGCAGTAGACGAAAAAAAAAAAAAAAAAAAGAAAGAGAAAGAAAGAAAGAAAGAAATGAATACCTTGTAATACGGCCGGGCCAAGTATGAGGTAGGTAAGGGAAAAAGCACGTGCTTGTGCGTGACTTGCGAAGAGTTGCAACGAGGCGCAATCGCGATTGAGTCTAACGAAAGTTGAAAACAAGAATTCCTCCCCCCCCCCCCACCCTCTCCACCTCCCACCCAATATTCCATATCGAAGCTAATAACATGGAATTACAGGTTCGTGCGTCTTGAGGAAGAAAAGAGGTTCTCCTCCACTCGCTGTAGAGCGGGTTATTGACCCAAACGAAATATCTAGACGCGTTCTACTAAATCACACCGGGCGCTGCTGGTTGCCGGTTGCTCTCCGAGTATGATTATTTCGATGCTGATTTCAATGCAGCAATAAACGAAAGAGATAAATCGCGCAAGTGAATAAAGACTAAATATGTTAGTAAGGATTTGAACGGAGTTTCACAAAAATCTTGTACAAAACGCGTCGCATGTTACCTGTAATGTATGTACATACACGCGAGTCCTTGAAACGTCTAAACTTGTTGTTTGTTTCGTGAAAAGAAGAAATTTATGTTCGTCGATGATTTATCAATCTGTTCCGTTAGGTTAGGTTCAATTTACGTTATGTTAAAAGAAGAGCGAGCGAACAACGGTTGAGTTTAAACTTTAAAGCGAGCTTAGGATACACCAAGGTCGTTAATACAAAAGCGAACATTCGTCGTTTTGAGAATTTGTACCTGAGATGACTGTTAAGATCAAGCGTGACGAGCTGCTTGAATAAAAGGATACGTGAATGGAATTGCAATACTTGCTACATACCTTTCCTGATTCCCAGTAAAAAGAGAGAAAAAAACAAAATTAAATAATAAAGAAAAAATCATTTAATGCAACTTGAATATCGAGAAAAAAGCATGTACACGTGTATCGTGATGGACCACATTTCGTATTGTGCACCGATGATATGTGCGTGATAAATTATTCAAACCGTAGGCCGGGAAATTAAACCTAAAAAAATAAAGGAGAGTTAAATTAAGGAAAAGTCCTTCGAGCAGGAAAACGAACAGCCTGACTATACAAAAATCGTTGCCATTTATACTCTATTCGACTCACGAAATTCTCCTCGACAGATGTATTATTGCTCAAAATTTTCCAATTTTCTGATCACGATAAAAGAATAAATTATAAATATCATACAGAGAGTAAAAACTGATCGTCCATTACTGGAAGTACGATTGGGATTTCAGATATTTCACCAATTTGATTCATTTTTCAACTCAGCTCACCAGGTCAATTTTTAATAATCGTTAAACTATAATAACGATCTACGAAAAGCTCGAGCTTTCGTTCGTGACGCTAGTTACCTTATTCGTTACAAATTGTAAAGGTCCAAAAAAAAAAAAGACATTCTGCATTATTTCGGTACACATAGCGTGCTTCCGCTATTCGTCAAATTCGACATTTACAATGACAACGCGGCTTTATAGAAAAACGACAACCGTAGTACGTCAATTAGTAATTAGCGTAAATTGTCTTCCATTCTGACCGTACGACAAGACGAGACTAAACGAATCTCTGACGTAATTGTCACGAGTTTTCGAAGGTGCGCGTATTATACGTATAATAAGTAAAGTATGCGTGAAATGAATAAAAAGCGAGAGACACGAGCGCGTGCGTGTTTGTACAACGATAAAAATTTATCGCCAATACGTATGCACGTCTTACGTATGTACATAATTCTATACACAACGGATAATATACGACAAGGTGATATTATGTACCTAAAGCTACATCGCAGGAAGTTGATTACGACATTTTCCGTGCCCCGGAAATAAGACAAATCCATCCTCTGTCTGTACCATACTACGAGTATAAGGTTAGAGATAAGAAAAGGCGTGCAGCTTTTCAAAGGCACATAAGGTAAGCATGTAATCTATGTATACACACAGCGCAGCTTAACCTTGGACCGAATTGATCTTTTCACGCCGAACGGCAATGGACTTGACCCTGATAAGACTGAAAAAAGGAGTTTTTCTCGAGCAGTCAAACTCTGTGCACGGATGCATGTGTTTGAGTATCCATATATAACCACACACGTGTGTCGTATGCACACGTTGTATACGTGTATACACGCACACAAGCGCGTAGATAATTGTACGTCAAGTTTCGAAAGAAGTTTATTTATTTGTGCACCAAGCAACAGCAGCGGTAGCAGCAGCTTATATAGCCTCGTGCCCCCCGGTGAAGATTAAACCAAAGTAGTGGGATGCTCTAAAAAGATGCCAAGAAGAGATACCTCCTAGCTTGCACAGTCTCGATATAATATGCACGGCCTGCAGCTCGGAAACAGTTTTAGCCTTCGAAAGTTGCTACCGCATCGCTTGCCAGCGCTCAAGTTCATCGTGCATGCAACGACTTCTTTTTGTTTCTACGTTCTTCTTAGCTTAGTTTTTTTTATTTTTTATTTTTTTTTTCTCACGCACGGAAGGAATTGAACGAATCCAACGGCGACACGACGAACTATCGTCGATTAAAAAAAGAGCAACTCCGCGACTCAATCTGCGACAATCGCCGGCGGTTAATAAAGTTTATCGACTATACGACCGAATCTTGTTATCTGAACGAAGAAGAAGGTATATCGTATATTATTAGATATGACAGCAACAACGTACGAAACGACATAGCATCATCGAATGTTAATAGAATTAGAAGGAATCGACGTTGTTGTTGACGCTGCAGTTATTTTCAACGTATTTTGTTTTATTCTTTGCTTCTATCATTTTTATAATTATATTATCGCGGCTATGCGCTAATGCCATTATACCATAGCGAAGAGAACGAATGAAACAAAGAAACCAAAAAAAAAAGAAAAGAAAAGAAAGCCCATGTCGCGAAATTCGATTAATCGCGAACGAACGAAAACCCACAGACGTAGGTAATCCTTGTGTAGCGTAATCACGAAACAAATGCAACGAATTGTGAATAAGTTCTCTGAACTATAATTTTGTTTAAAAGATAAAAACCATCAAAGAATGAATGTCATCAAGTAACAAGGTAGATAGTTTTTTCAGATATGCTTAAAAACTGATTTCCTCGTATAAGAAGTTTGATACAAAATTGAAAATATTACATAGCAAAAGAGGAAAATTACCGAAAAAGTTAGTGCTAGAAGATGGCAAAATAGCGAACAACCGTTCATACACTTATTCAGAATACCAAACCATAATTACACCATAATATCTGATAATTTTTTCCATATTATTATACGTATACGTATTTGTTATAATACAGAGTAAAAAATATGTACGAGAACAACACATGGGTATCATAATTATGAATTAATGTATATGCTAAAGGAGATATTTAGCCAGAGATAATCACGACCGTCGTCACCGGCCGAGGTCAAAGGTGTCTCGAAAGCTTCCGTGACGACGACAAACAGCATCGCTGTTTTCCTCACAACATATGTACACCGCTGATCTAGCAATATGTGTAGTATTTGCGTCTTATTAGAAACGCAATAACAACAAGAACGGCGTTTAGTCGTTATTTAAGTCTTACCTGTCGCGGGATGATAAAACAACCAATGCGTGCGTTACAACAAATACCGCACGTACGTAAATAACATGTCTGGTCTGCTGCTTTGATTCAAAGAAAATTGGCTTGTCTAGTCTAGTTTATCATAATGCCGAGATATCGATTGCGGCTTTTCTTATTGATCATTTTTATTTTTCTCACGCGTCGTCTTAAATATTTTCATCGTTAAAGAAAAGCCGAGTCGCGTGAATGAAAGTTGAAACTTACCGAGATTAGATTAGAAGTGGTTTGGCCGCCACATACGAAGCTTTGCGCCAATTTGCATGCCCACATGTATATTATACACAATAAACATGGCAGTGACTTGATTACGTTAACGAAATATAAAACAAGCTTACAGAAATGGCTGACAAATGACTGAAATCACGGAACATAATTACCATACGAGGTGCGAATAAGAAGAAAACTCTCGATTTTCTCCAACTCAACGTATAATAATAGAAGCAGGTAAATGAAAATAAAAACGAGTTTTACACTGACTAGAGACATCGATGACGATACATAAAATTCTGCTATCAGCGGTAGAAAAGCGGCTCAAGTTTCTTTTTTCCTTCTCAGTTAATGCGGTCAATAGCAGCTCGTGGATTAAAATGGAAATACTTAAAGACAGGCATCGAAAAGCTTCGGTAAAAGGCTGCTATCCTGACAGAGTGTCCAGACGTTGGGTGTGGTTTTGGATGATTAAGAAGTCGTGGTGAACGGATTTTTGCGATGAACTTTATATACGTAGCAGAAAGAAAGAAAGAAAAAAAAAAACCCCGAGCCGCGTATTTTCCACAGCTGATAACAGCGCCGCAAGCTTTGGTCTATCCGTAGCCGTGCTGTTTTTCCGCACAATATCGTATTGTCGTATACTTGAACGATTCCGATATACTCCTCGAAGAAGCTGAATCAAGAACGAACGACACGCTATCCGCCAGACTTTCTGGATTCGATACGTGTGTCGGATGATCCCTCTTTGCGTGTACCAGTTGACTCACCGATGTTATAATAATCATCGACGATATTTGTTTAGCTGCATTCGAGTCTCTTATCAGGCATCATACCGTGCCATTAAACTCGTTTCCAGCCAACCTGCACCACCTGCTTCTATTCACCGATCATCCATCCCGCTACTCAATCGAGTACCTAAATCGCAAATTTGCTCCATTCAATTCGTCGCAACAATCTCAATCGCTCGTTTGATCAATGTAATTTGTTAATCGACAAAGTTTCCATTCGGTTTCACACTTCTTTCCCAAACGTCGTATCATTCAATTAAAAAATTGAATTTCTATACAATCTCAACAATAAATTTCAATCTCAAACCGGTAATGGATCGTAGAAAAATGGCGCAGCAATGAGGAAAAATTGAACAATAATTTACTGTTGGTTTTTGTCCATAAAAAAAACTCACGTGTTAATCAAGATTTCTCGACTGATAGATAAGATGACAAAGTCGGTACAAGGAAAAGGTGTAAATTAAAAGTGAATAAAACAAAGATTTTGAAATTCCGTGAGTAATCTTTTTTTTCTTCTTCCTTCTACACGTCCACCTGTTTGTGTTTGTGCAACTCTGCTAAACACACACACACACACGATACAGATGTTTATATATTTTCATAGGAATTTGTAAGGCATGATTGGCGAAACCGCAATATTGTATGGAGAGGGGAAAAAAGCGATCAATAACAATTAAAGAAACCGATGAGCAGTCGAGGTCGAGCCTGTGGTAGAAGTTTATTCTGGCTAAGGGTAGGTGTGCATATTGGCTAAAAGAAACCCTGACAAAGGCAATCCAGTCAGTTAGTCACACATATGCTGAACGCGGTGTTTCGTAGTGCCTCTCTGTCTCTCTCTCTCTCTTTCTTTCTTTCTTTCTTTCCCTCTCTCTTTCTTTCTCTAAAATACTCGAGCTCTGACTCACTCGTCGCAGTGATCCACGCTGTTGCTGCTGCTGCTGCTGCTGCTACGAGAAAGAGAAAAAGAGCCGGAACCGCAGATAGAGAAGGATAGAATGAGAAAAAAAGAAGGAAACAATGGGGAAAAGGTAACGACCAAAGAGAGAGAGAGAGAGACGGACAAATGTACCTAAAAAAAGCACGACTATATATTACGTATGGGGAATTCCGTACTGATTTGACCCCGCGTTTCGTCACCTGTACCTACGTTCGATTCTTGATGCTGCAGGTATAAAATTCGACTATCATTATTGCCGGCAAAGCAGATTATTGTTTGCAAGTTTTGCGTTTCGATTAAAGTTTGATGAATTCGCAGGTGCTTAAGATCTAATTGTACCTAATTCGCGATCTCTGAATATACCAGAAATATGGTATTCTTTTCGCGGGTATAAATTTCAGAGTCAAATGTATCTTTACGGTGAACGACAGGCGAAAAAAAAGCTTTTGGAGGAAAATGAATATCCCATTTCCAAAGCCACCTAAATCAAAGCAAGAAATTACTCATACATTATACATATCCGTAGATACCGAGGGCTCGAGAAGTTCAAGGTAGGATTTTCTCATTCTCGATTGGACGATGGCGTTCTTCACACGACGCCATATTGATATCTGGGTAAATACGTGTATACACAGTGAAGTGTCGATCATTTTATAAACCGCGCATTGTTCTGTGACACGAATTACAATTAATTCCTAGACATTACAATACATGATATAACGTAAGTCAAAGCTCGTTAAATGAATTGCGTCGATACATATATATATACATTCGACTGGAATTTAGAGGAGGTTACAGACCGTATAAGTTCGAAAAGATCCAATGTAAAATTTTTCCTATAAACCAAACGGCGAAGAAACACCGAGTCGCATAATATATAAAGAGCAGAAGAATCCTTAAGACTAAAAAACGTACCTTGTTTATCAGAGATGGAAAAGCTTGAGGAGCAGGAAGCAAGGATGCATAGCGAACTCGAAGAGACGGAAGAAGAACAAGAAGCAGAACGGTACAGAACTGATCGCGTGACGAAGTCGCAGGCAATTAAGAGCAAGCTGGACGTTAAGTTTGTCGGTCCATGAAGCTGAACGTCAACGGAATCAGCGGTTCCCGATGCAGCAGCAGCGACTATTCATCGAGTCACTCTACTTGCGAGATACTTTCGAATCCCAGGGACTAGACGGAGACCGAGTATCGCTTCAGGCGTCCTCTGATCCACGTAGCTATATATATATATATATATATATATATAATGTATATATATTCACGTGGTAAAACAGGCACGGTGTTGCCTGTGAGTGTACCGTACACCAACTCCTCCGAGAGTACAGAATCACCGAGCCAACAAACCCACAAACTAACTCACTCACTCACTCACTCACTCACTCACTCGCTTACTCGGAATAGTAGGTACTAAATAATCATTGTACATAGCGGCGCACTGATTCGCCGAAGAGACACTGTGCAGAAGAAGAATTCGAAGTGAAGCGAAACGAGAGACGAAGCGAACACCGCGACGAATGCCGGCCTGCCTGGGTCGGAGACACCGCTTTTAACCAGTTTGTCAATACGGTTTGATATTATTATACACAATCGCTGGTCGCGATTAAGTCGTCGTTGCGCGAGCGAAACTCAAGGAAGGGGGGGGGGGAGGGGATGTTTCGGAGGAAAATAAGCGGTTTGAGAAAATTGAAAATTGAAAGATAACGGTCCTCGTCGTCGTCGATAGGCAACCAAACAATACGTACGTACATTCGCTATCTCGGTCAAGTTTGATAAATACCTTATATATATATATATATATGCATATACTCCAATAAAATTCGTTCCTCAAACCGTCCCTGAATGAATTGTTATCATATAATCAGCACCAGGTACGTATTAATTCACCCACCGCAGTATTCGATTTCAAAGATTAGCAAAATTATTCGCGCTTACTGCAACATATATCGTCGGTAGGTGATTGATGATGATTTCATCGAAAAGATGTCTATTTATTGTATAAACATAGGTGAATACTTATCAATCGATCGATAATTGACGACGATTAAAAACTGACTGTTAAATCAATGTCACAAATCGATGCAAGCGAAACAAGGGTTAAGGAAAAAAAAAAAACAAAAAGAACATGAACAAAACCAAGAAAAACAATCCCGATATCTTCGATAAACCTCAAGATAAAAGAAGGGAGCTGAGGGACGAGAATAAGCACGCGTCGACCGTGTTTAAACGACCCTTACAATTATTAGCCGCGTCCGAGAGACGGACGCGCGGTAGTGATAAAAGCAGCGAGACAACCGGACGACGCGACTCTGAACGCTGGCCGAAACCGTCTGAGTCGAACGCGTCGCTACTACTGAAGCTACGCCGTCCCCACTCCTCGTCCTCTCGAGGTAACTTCGGTGTGTTTCGTTGGTCGTTTCGTTACGTTGCCGACCGGGCGACCGTCCCGCCGTTTCCCGCCGACCGCCGACCGCCGACCGCCGACCGTCAAAGCAGCATCGGACCTCGAGTAAAATGGCATTTACAACAACGAGAGAGCTCGCTCGCTCGGTTCAAACGCTGCTCTGTGCGTGCGCTATGAGCCGAGACTTTTGTTTCAGTCAGTCAGTCAGCCTCGTGACAACGACGACTTTCTTTTCCCGACTGGCCGCGTGTACGGAGGTCGTCTTGTCGTGAATCATCATTTTTTTTTTTTTTTTTTCATTTTCTTTTTCTTTCTTCTTTTCGATTTTCTAATCACTGTGTATTTAACATTTTTTTAGTTCTACTCATCTTGAGCGAGGTGTGATACCTAACATCGAGAAAAATTTTCTCGGGCAATTTTAGAAGTATTAATATTATATACCGTCGCGGTTGTCAAATATGATGCTTTTTATACTTCTTCGGGTTATTTCCACCTTTTTACTTCAGGTTCAGACGGCGTCGCGCAAAGCCTACTCACAATCAGCTTAATTGAACAACTCTACTCTCTGACCGGACACCGACTGGCGTAAAAACAACATTTACCTAATCTTTGCTAATTAAAACATAAATTATACAAAACAATGAATTATAATTTCGTGATTTTTTTTTTCGTTGTTTTCCTGAGAAGAAATAAAATACAAATATTTGCGTGTTTTACCTGCTAATTATACATACAATTATAAACTCATCTTTCTACAGCTCGTATGTATTTCTTTTTACTGTTTGTATGCGGTGTAATAATTTAACGATTGCGATGCGCGCTCCACGTTTTTGATTGTTTTCAAACATTAGATTCTAATCTTCAGACTCTGTAGCGATAAAAATATGTAGCAAGGATTAGAAAATAGCAGAATCACCGCATCGAATTTCAAATAATATTATCAATCTGAAGATTCTATATTTTAATTTTCCTTTCCACACTTTTACATTCTATCAAACAGATTATAGCTATTTTAAAAATTCAATACCGTGACCCGTTAGTTAACTAATCTTTCTACATTTTTTTCCTTCAATCCCTCCGATTTAAATTTCCCAACATCATTGGAAACGTATAATCCTAAACTGATTAATACGTGATCGAAGCGAAGAATTTTTGTCAGTTGAAGAGCGCGTGCAGACGAAGAAGAATAGCAAGGCGAGGTCGCAGCTGAATCTAGACGTTCCCGAACCCGTTCGCGCGTTCTAATTTTAGCGAGGTACCGAAGTGTGTTCAAATCTGTAACCTGCACTAGCGAAATTTTCTATTACGTCAAAATCCGGTCGCGCATGATTGTACTGGGTGTGAAATATTTAACGATCAATCCTCTGCCGTCGGAGCTTGCGTCGATCATCCCGCCTATCCGTAATATGTATCCGTGGTAAAATGATAATTCCGGTGCTACGGCAGAGCGGATTCACTCGATCACGTTCCCAAGAATTTGCTTCCGCGGTATGCAGACAGGTATGTATATATATGTATAAGGTAATAAAGGTATATTTATATCAAAGGCTCCACGCAGATCCGGATGACGTAACTTATCGGCGGGTAATTCTACGAGAGATATTTTTACCAGAGATTTGAAAAGATTCATACCTACGTATTAGTGAGGGTGGTCCTTAAAAAGTAATTTTTAAATTACGACTATCTCACCCCCCAAATCGGTTCCAGATCATTCAAAAATAATTCCCTAATTTTTTGCCACACCTTCATCTCAACTCTAATCCGTGTGGTCAAAGGGTTGATTTCTCCATTTAAACAGTTTCAAGTGAACAGTAAATCTACCCAACGGATTTAAATGGAATTTGATGCAGGGGGGTTTTTCGGAACGCTGATTACGAATCTGGGCTAGAAATTTTGAAATTCAAAATGGCGGATCCAATACGGCGGACAAACATCCCGAAAGTCACTTGCTATTGGATCCGCTATTTTGAATTTCAAAATTTCTCGTCCAGACTCGTATTCGGCGACTCAAGAAACCCTCTTGTATCAAATTTCATCTAAATCCGTTAGGTAGATTTACTGTTCCCTTGAAAAGGGTTAAATGGGAAAATCAACCCTCTGACGGCTTGGGGTTTTATTTTTGATTTATCTGGTACTAGTTTGAGGTACGCGACGGTCGAAATTCAAAAATAACCTTTTTGAAGACTGCCCTAATACGTATGCAATGAAGAAAGAAAATTTTTTCAAAGAAATATCTCACCTCGACTGATATAGTATAATATATTAATCTGCTTCTAAATTCTTTTTTTTTTTTTTTAGTACTGAAACCGCTTCCAAGTTAAACTCTCAATGATTTAAAATCGTTTTACATATGTACACTTACATACGTATAACACGATCGAAATATATACCGCCACGCAGTCGCGAGCAACTTTTAATAAGGATTTGTTGCCCTGACGTAATTATCCCCCACCTTCCGTCCGTCTTACTCGGTACTGATCGCATTATTGTGTTTCGATAATTTAATTTGCTACATCGTCTGTCTGTGTCTGTCTGTCTGTCTGTCTGCCGTCTGGCTGCTGCTGCTGCTGCTGCTGACGATAAGAGGTATGTGTATAACTGTATATGTACAGCTGATAGGCATAGTACACAATGTAATATAACATGACACGGTCTAACGGAACTTAACGTTCCACGAGATCAGACATGAGTGCAAATAAAAGTGGCCCAAGGAAGAGAAAGAAGGTACGGATCACCCGTCGAGATGATGATGATTATTACATTTACCAAAATTGATAAACAAGTTTTACTCGCATTTTTTACTACCGTCCCCGCGTCGTATACGTGATGAACGATTCTGCTCATAGCGGCTCATCAATTTCATTTATGATTAATGAATGTAGGATCGATCGTTAACAATAACACGGTATTTTCGAATTTTCGTGAAATAATCTGGAACAATATTCTGTCTCTTTTCAACAGCCGTGCCTAAATAAAAATTTGGCAAATTTACCGAAAATTACGAAGACAAAAAATGTTTCACAAATTCGAACAAATTTACTTATAACGTAGTTTCAATGATTATGACAATTTGTTGTTCCACAGGTCACTACTTTTATTTTTAAAGAGAAAACATTTTTCTCAAGAGAGAGAAAATGCAAACATTTCACTTAGTTGTGTTTCACCGACATACTCGGTAAAATCTGTTGCGTCGTATTCTCAAGTAAACCGCGTTATATCGTAAGAATAAAAATCCCCGCGTATACGCTATTATTCGCTTAAAGTACATAACGTAGATACTTAGGTATGTACCTACAATCTCTCGGTTTCCCCTTATATCGTCGTTGCCTGTATATGCTGATTCTTGCAAATGCGTAGATGCACCTTGTAACAATATCACTGCGTATACACACACACACACACACACATATATATATATATATATATATATATGGTATATATTCTTGCGGTGATGCCGCCGCCTTATCTTTTTCACCGTTCTTTTTGATCGCGTGCTGTGCTAACAATGAGATACATACACATACCTCTGTGTACCTACCCTGTACCTTGTGTACACAATTTTGTTCTAGAGATCAGATAGATCACGATTCTACCGTATGTAATAAAAAAAAAAAAAAAAAATGTGTCCAAATTAGATTATCAGTATAACGAAGACTCGTTTGAATAATAACATTGAATTACCGAGAAGAAACTCTTTTCCGGTACAATCACGAAGATTTCTCAGTATTGTAAATGCAATTATTCGGATTCTTAACGATTGCAAATTTTCAACCTGATTCTCCTTATTCTTTACTATTTCAACTAATTTGAAATAGAACTAAGGAAACGCGTTAAAAGTGGCAATAAAAGTGCGCATTACAAGAAAAGTGCGCATTACAAGGTGATAAAAATTTCAACTAATTAGAGGCTTATTGCATATCGCACGCAGCACCGTGCGTGGTATTAGCTTATAATTAAGCGGCATCTCTAATGCATAAACATGCCAACTTTCCCGACAGCATCAACAGCCAGACGTTATTCCTAATCGTCGTCCGACGACCACATCCTGAAAACTTGAACCACGATAGAATTGCGACAAGTAGGCCAGATTAGCTGATCAGTCTCTGCGGTGCAACGTTGTAATACGCGTTGCTTATGGGTAGCTAAGTGTCAGAATATTGCGTTTCAAAATTAGAAATTTCTCTAATAATCACGCAAAACCATTCTCTCTGTATCTATTATACCGTAATATTACATAATCGATAAATAGAACACGAAATTATATCAGTCATGTATCGTTCTCAATTCATTTTGTCTCCAATAATAATATATCGATATTTTTATTTTTATTTTTTATATTGTTTTTGTTAATCATACCACACCTTCTCTTCTAATATTAAACAATTGACCAGAAAATCGATTGTTACAGGGAACGAAAAAATTTACACATGCAATATGTATATATTTGTTTGTTGACCAACTTGTAGTTATATACGTACTACAACGTTTGTTTGCTTACTAGAAGTAAAACGTGTACGTCAACAAAGATACATCGCACGATGTTTTCTAAAACGTGACACGATTTATCGATCAGCGCTTCGAGTACTTACATACGCACGAACATACGTGATTCTAGATCACCGACCGGCGACTAAACGGACAAAATGCGCATCACGATTTTATAAGTAATTTAACGGGTGGTTCCCTTTTCACCGTATATCACGTTCGATTCGTGCGTTGTTAGTTTGATAAAGTGTAAGAGAGAATATTGATTGCGCGGCGTCAGCTGGTGGTAAACGTGCAAGCAGCCTGCTGCTGGCATCAACCCTACCGCATTCTAACCTACATTACATAGACGCACAAACACAAACCCACCTTCGAACACCTTCAAACACCCCCGCCTCCGTTTTCTCCTCATTCTCCCTCCTCCTCCTTTGTACGTACAAGTCCCACGACAAGCCTCTGTATGTATCAATATGTATCACGAACACACCTTTGCGCAACGTTATAGGTATTATACTGTAAGGATACGAAAATAATAGTATCACTTATAGTTAACCCGCGCATACTGCCGCCGAGCAACGAATAAACGAACGAACGATCAATTCCTTTCAAATCCTTTCCCTTTGCAAATAAATTACATATCCGTATATAATGCATAGTCCATAAATACGAGACTTGCGTACCTATAATTTTACTTACAGCGGAAGATCAATTTTCACGGATAATTGTTCAACAGCAGGATCAATTGTAAATCTGTGCGTTCGGATTTTTCTTTCTTGTTTCCATAATTTTTAATCGACTTTCCGAATTCAAACCCCGTGATTTTTCAGTACAAATGAAACGATGAAGAGAAAAAAAAAAATGTACGATTCGTGACATTTTTTTTTTTTTTCTTCATCCCTTTTCTCAAACGATTTCAGCACTTTTTAGAATTAAAGCAGAGGTTTAATTAGGTCAGTGGGCTGTTCAAATGAGAAGGATAGGGAGGAGGAGGAGCCCGACAACAAGGTTATATGTATACATATGATACATAGATCCTATACGTATAGACACATATATGTGTATCAAAGAAAGTCTACGCGAGAAGCATCTCATTAATTCCATCGCATGCGTGCCGGAGGGACCTTATATTAATATATGAAGAGCGGTATGGCATGCCCAACTTGGCAAGCCAAAAAGAGAAGATCCAAAAATAAAAAATAATCCACACCTATTCGTCAGCGAATAACAAGGAAATTAAAGCAGAACATCCTCGTTCCCTGTAATCTCAGCAGGTATGTCTATAAAAATAATTCGACTAATTAATTAGTCTGCAAAAATTGTACACCGACACGTGTAAGTTAACGGCGTCTGTTCTATTCGAGTAATTGTGAAATTTCAAGGAACGTGGAAAACGTGCAGTCGTAATATTTCGGACGTTGTCGGTGCTTGAAAAGTGATTGAGAAAAAAAAATAAAAAATAAAGAAAGATATAATACGCATATAAAGAAAAACGACCCAGTGAACCGATGACGAATCACCCGAGAGAGAAGAGAAGAGGATCGCTAGATGTTATTATTATTATTATCGTTATGATCGGGATAACGTACGGAGTGAAAAATACGGAGGAGTAAGAGAGAGAGAGAACAAAAAATGAAAGAGGTATTCGTTAAATAATATTTACCTTGTCAACTTTCTACCCGTTCGGGTCAAGTACGTTGTTTCTCTTTTCCTTTTATTAATTGTGTTTTTTTTTTCAACTCTTTTTCTCTCCTTATCGTAGATGGAACAGATATTATATACCTGTACAACTATTTTGTACCAACACTTGTAACGCAGCCCCACTTACAATTAGTCAAAATTATACCGAGGCTATGAATAACGAAGGCGCGCCATGACGAATTAGCAGTTAATTACCAAAATTAAGATATCGCGTCGTATGTTACATATAAAATCGTGATTTACGTCTCAACGATAATTCTCAGGATCCTCGATTAATCCGGTAAATTGTAAGTACGAAAACGCAAAATCAATCGACTCGAACAATTTCATCTTCAAAGATTCTTCGTTCAAGAATTTCGGTAATAATTTTGATTTTCAACAAATAAACGAAACAAACCCGTACCCGCGGATTTATGGCGTCAAAGAAATTCACGCAAGTTCGGAAAATTGACGTCGACTGGAGTAAAGTAATAACGAAGCAAAGTAGAGAAATAAAGTTGACGAAATTAAGGGATCTCGACACGTAATATAGGTACAGTACGGCAAATAAGGCGGCGTTCAATGAGCCAACGCGAAAGCGACGCAACCGCGTTGAATTCAAACACCTTGGTTTCGAACAGCTCTCACCGTCGAAGTTAGGTAAGAGAATAAGGAAGGCAAGTTTTCTTGCTTGAACAGCTGTACTTATTCTAAACTACGGGATAAATTACTGTACCCGCAGCACGTATACATAACGCGAAAGAGTGTATATATATATAATATATATATACATGAAGAAAGTGGTTTTTTTATTTCGTTGCAAAAACAATTACGTCGATAACACGGAAATTGAATACATCAAAAATGATTTATTATAGAAAGTTTGCAGACGTTCGGAAGTAGCGTTTTTGTAACAATTGTAATAATAATTATTATTATTTTTTTAGGATATAATTACCTCAGAATTTTCACAGCACGCAACAAAGTGTAAACCGTATCATCGAACTTCCATTGTTGATTTAAAAAATGACCGATATACTGACCTGTAACAGAGAGGTAGAAAAAAATACGGATTAGACTAGATGCGATTCGATATTCAAAAATTGCGTGTACCACAAACGGAATTAAAATATTACGTACTATAATGAAGAAATAGAGGAAAAAAAACATAAATTATGTGTAAAAAAAAATTGTAATCGTAAACCTGTAGAAAGAAAGGTCGGAGGGGGGCGTGAAGTAATTAAAAGTTGACAAAAATTCGTTTAAACAGCTGACTAGGACGATATATCTAGACGAGCGTGAGTGTTCGTCTTCTCGGTAAGAACAAGGGAAAAACATGACGGACAAGTGTGTAGCGTATCAGGAAGAGAGCACGGAGGTGTATCACGGTTCGCGTACCACGCGGTACTTTGGCTTATAAACGGGGTGAGAAAAGAAAGAGTTTAGAGAACCGAGGGTCAATTACAGTTATCCTCGATATAAGGAGATCCTCCTGGTGCATGTAGTCAACGGACCAAGAAGAGGAAGAAGAAGAAGAAGAAGAGGAAGAAGAAAGAAAGAGAGAGAGAGAGAGAGAGAGAGAGAGAGAGTGAGAGATAAAAAAAAGAGGCACAGGTGTAACACTTACACACGTAGAGTTGTACCTCGCGTCACTGACCCGCTTACATCACGTGCGTGTGTATGTAAGTCACCTACAACCAATCGGGTTTTAGAATCAAAGCATGGAATTCCGTCGCGAACGAATTACCTTACAGTAGGTAGACATACCTACGTTATACACGCATCGTAAACTCATTGTTTTGCCTTATTTCCCACCGTTAATGATGAGGAATACCTGGTAGCATGGCAACGGTTTACACCATGCCTTAATGTTCAACGTATCGCTAACGGCATTATTTGACGCCTTCAAACCACGTGCACACCTGCAACTTTGACGGGAAGTTTAAATATCTCATCGTTAATTGTCTAGTGTAGCAAGGAACGAGCGCTAGGCATGAGAATTGGTTGTTTTTTTTTTTTTTTGTTGGGTAATATATTACACCAGCACAGCTATTGGTCGAAAGATCCAAAGGGGAAATAACACGCTAAATTGATCTGTCGACAGGGTTTGCGAATTAATTATAATTCAGCTGAATTATTGGGAATTGACGGAATTAATGCAAGATAAGTGTATTAACGAGAGAACTAAGTGAATTATTGAAAATTAATTGAAATAATGAGAATTAACTGAAAAATAACTAAATTGTGGTAAATTAAATCAAGTTGATTTGAGTTTACTTTAGATTCGTGCGAGAATTATTTGTTTACAGATAAAAGAGAATTAAATTGAACTAATGAAAATTAATTTGAACTAACAGGAAATGCAAAAGAATGAATTGAAATTTTTTTAAACTCACTTCAATTTGGGAGTGAATTATTGAAAATTAGAGAAAAAAACTGAAATTCACGAATTGTAGTGAATTACGTTGAATTAAATAAATTTGTCTGATTTAATATAAAATCAATTTCTAATAAAAAAAATTACGTTGAATGACATAAATTATTTATGAAATAAAATTATTATTGTGTCTCTCAAATATCGAATTATTCCTCCCTCGGAAAAATCGAACCATGATAGTTATTTAACATAATTAAGTGCTCTTTGAACACTATTCAAGTGACCCATTGGAAATAATTGAGCTCAAAGTTTTACGAAGAGGAAAAAAAAAAATTCAATTTATGTTACGCCTAGCTCCAGCTTTTGCGCGTCAGAAAAAACTGTCGTCAGATGATGTATAAAAGTCAACACGATTCTTTTTAGGGCAAGACAAAAAGTGTTTGTTGCAAAAATTGAAAATTTAAAAAAAAAAAAAAAAAAAACAACAACAACAGAAACTGAGACTGATTGTGTGAAGAATAAACGAGTATCTGGATCATTACACAGCGAGGTCAGCGAGTATAAAAAAGGGAGAAAAAAAAACAGTGCAAAAAAAAATCACACTTATACAATAACTTTGTGCACGTGTAATAAACGATTATCGTAAATTATACGCGTAGGTATTCTACAGTAGAATAATTGTGCGATATTCTCATCATACTGATGCATAATACATATGCAATAACTTTTGCTCGTATTATATAGTTCATTTGTTTTTCCCACTCGATTTAATAATGTATTCCATGATACTTGTCAGTTACATGTATATGTATACATAATACCTCCAGTATAATGCATCAATGGATCTTTTTGCCTTACGCAAATCGTTTCGAAGACAATTATTAACTGACAGCGCTATTGTCGCAAGTTTGCTTTCAAACGATCATAAACAAAAACATGGAAGATCTAACCAATTGAGAGCAGTGCTCAGACAAAGCCGATTTATCGAAACCGGATGCAACACGTAATCCTATAAATTAGTCCAAATTTTAGGCCTCGAGATCACGTTTGAGCACCTAGCACGTGATGTATACCAATAACAATAATAATAATAATAATAGAAACTGTCACAGGTAGAACAAATTGTTATAAAGAATGTAAAAATATTGAAAGCAGAATATAAACTTTAATGGGCCGGTGGTATTGAAAAAGCTTTTATATTTTTGGCACTGAAATTTCTGTATAACAAGACTTATTTTTAAACCGGTAGCCGGTGGGTAATTTTTTCAAGCATAATGAGGCAGGATAAGTGAATAGAGATGTGTAACCTAACGCATATTTACCCATACTTTCAAAGCTCGATTATTATTTCTTTTTCCAGATGAGTTTTAAAAATTGTGGTTCACGCGATTAATCGATGAGACTGAAGTCAGTAACGTTAACGTAACGAAACATTAGGGGAAAAAATACTGTTTTGCAATTTTATAGTGACTGAAATAGTTGAGTTTGCAAAATGTGCGTAAGTTTTGCTTCTTTTATAATTTACCGCATCGTCAGACATTCTTAAAATTGCGATACAACAATTTTTTCCGAGACGCGAATCATTACGATAACGTTACTAACTTCGGTCTCGTATTAATTGTCTACGAGTCTTCACTGCTGAAAAGACCCTGTCGAATTTTCGTAATTTTTTATCAACCTCGAATTCACGACCCAACAACGTACACCTTTATTACCAAAGGGTTACGTTATGACGCATCTAACAAGGGTGACTCTGGTACCTTTTACCACGTGTGCACAGGCACATTACACACAAGCCTACGTGTGTATGACAAACTGCCGTCCCGTCGAAGCGACTTAAGCATCGGCAAAGCTGTCCGAGCAAAACTATTCCCGAGGTGAGGAAACCAGCGGACGCGCCAAAAATCGTAATTCTAAGAAAAGAGAGAGAGAGAGAAAACTGTTCGCAGTACGAAATATAGAAGCTTGCCTTGCCCCCCTTGGTCAGATTTAGAATCTTACGAGTGGAATTATTTAAACAACGGATACCGTATTTTTCCCGCATCTAAAATCACGCCTCTCGATTCAGGATTTGGGATAATTTATTACGTTTACATCATTGGATGGTGTGATAATTAAAGACATACGTATGGAATATAACAGGAGACACTCCGAGTTAGGGTAGGATAACATTTGTTTTAAAATCTTAAACTTTGTATTTGTAACTTGAGTATTTATTATCATCGCACATTACGATAGAAGAATTAGTGGAACAGAATTTTATCGTACTTGTCGGTATACGTATATCGAAAAAGATATATAACCGTTAAATTTTGCAAATATACTTGAAACCATCACCTCTCGTGCAACTATGTGAAACTGTACCGAAGTCCGTAGGCTTCAAAACTCGAAAATAGAAACAGGAATACCTTGTATCTGCGCGCTAAACTCACTCGAGGAAGATCATTTTCCCACCTTCCAAGAAATAATGTCAGTAAAAGAGACGAAACACTGATTTCTTTCATTTTTCCTTCTTTCTCTTATTTTTGAGTCGGAAAAAATAAATCACGATTTATGCCATACCAGGCTTCGACTATTCTCATTCTTTACACCGTAACTGAAAAACCTGCTTCTTCATACAAAATGAAAATGATCTGTGCGCAACAAAATTGTAAGTCTTATTTAATTGTAAAAATGTAGCAAACTAAATGAGTAAATTAAACGCGTCAATTACCAGAAAATACATCAACGATAACTGAACTATATTATCCAAATATACTAAATGGTGAGTATGATAATACATTTTTGTATAATTGCAATAATATTAAAACCTTGCTTGTATCATATATTACGATACCAACTAATTTTTCTACACCTAAAATTTCGTATTAACTCTTTAATAAAATGAAGTTCTTGTCCATGAAGCCCATTCACCAACAGGACCATGTGGTGATATAATAATCGATTCGATGATATGAAATTTGGCACTTGGACCGAGTAAAAATACCCAACCACATAACATATATGCAGCTGCCGCATTTTGTCTGAGAAGTATCGTGCCGAAAAGATGATTCAAGGACTGTTCAACGGATGCTGAAAATATGACCGAGAATATCTGAAACAAAGGAAACGAGGCCTGCTGCTTCTTCTTCTCTCGACTCTCGGCTCTATCGCTTCTCCTGGTCACGACGAAATCTAGGCTGTCTCCGTGGTAACAGGGACGAACGAATTTTGGACGAAGAGGATGAAAATGCTTTCCCTCTTCCTTCTATCCTCTTCTCTGCCATTCAGCCCTTCAGCCAGCAGCTGGTACGGGAGAAATCAAGGAGAGAGAGAGAGAGAGGGAGAGAAAGAGAGAAAAAGAGGCTGTGTCTGCTACTGGTTCCTCGCTCATCGCACCCTCTCTCATACAAAATCAGATGTTCACCGAAAAATCAATAACCCTCTCTTACTTCGTTTGCCCGATGAAAGAGGGAGACATAGAGAATAAGCGATAAAGAGTGAGAGGAGAGAGAAGGAGAGAAGGAGAGAAGGAGAGAACCTCTCGGCTGACGTCGAGAACTCGCGATCCAATTGTCGGCATTGGATCACTGATTGTTTGCATAATATTTATTATACCTAGGTATTAATGTATCTAAAAATAAAAAAATCTAAAAACAATATTTAAGAAATTTTTATATTTGCCACCAGTGTTTGTTATTTATTTTGTCCATATACAATTCAAAGGCTGTAACGACGTTAAAATCTACAGAAAAAAAAATATATTTTTCAACCGTATGTCACCTTGACGTTATATGTACATAACGCATATACGTATGTAAATATAGCGTATTTGCCGTAATGAAGTACACCGTCGAAATAAGAAAAAAAAGAAGATTTCGGAACGTATTTAATGCACGAAAGTTCAAAGGGAGTCGCAGGCGGGGAGACAAGATAAGCATTACGAAACAAACTGCAAAATATAACGCGAATCAGGTGTAAGTAAATTGAAAATTTCGCACAAAATATGTATTATTTATATGTACTATGTATAAAGTTTGGTAATCTGCGCCGAAGCTTGGAGACTCGTTTTTCTCTCGTTAAGACGAAGCAAAAAAAAAGAAAAGAAAAAAGTAAGTCGAGTAAGAACGTAAAAAAGACAAATTTTGTCGCTACGCATGAAAAAAAAAATCGTTATAAAACATCAAATTAAATGGGTTTAAAATATTGTTTTGTATATACATCAGGCATTAATAATAACAAGTGAAAACAAAAAGGTAAAATAAATCGGCGAATTTTGTACAAAGGAAAAAGAATCTTTCGGTTAAGTTAATGTGAGAAAAAAAATTAACTTAAATCAAGCGTGTGAATCGGAAAGAAAAATTTAATCGAGCATAAAAATTCCTCTTCATCTTGCACAAAATTTACGAACCAACGATAAGAACGTAATATAATCTCGGGAAAAAATTTTTAATTCTATTTTCGTCCCTCCTTAGCTGTCCCGAATTCGCATATTTGAAAGGGGTTGCCGACGATCGCGAAATATCCATTTCGGCGAGCCTCTACGACTGCATATTTAATATCTACCTTGGTATACGTTTTTGTCCCATTTCCGAGATTCAGCGCAATTCGTTTTCGCCTCTTAATTGACAAAGAATTCAACTCCGTGCGAAAGAATACTTGAATCGCTTAGAATCTTCGACGAATTGATCGATAGTTTAATTTCATTGTTCATAATAGAGTTGAAGAAAAGACAAAGTAGTTAAGAATCCCATCGATTAAAGGTGAAAATAATTGCTAGTGTTTTAAATACTATGATCCTCAATTTATTGCTTTCGTTCTTTCTTTCTTTGATTCTCTCTTTATAAAACTTTCTGCAACTTGTTTAAACAGCGAGAAATCACCAGCAAAAAACAAATTCTTATTTCTTTTCGACAAGTGTCTCCTCCGGTACGTAAATGAAATTAATTCCAGGTGCAGCCAAGATATTGATTAGACTTTTATTTTTAAACTAAAGTTAGTATTCGTTGTAAATTGGTATAAATTATATATTGTATACTGATTCGAGAAACAAAATAATATCTGCGTCCGAACAGAAACGAATTCAACCGAACGCTTTAATTATTTGTGACTAATGGAAATAATAGGCGTAGTATTAATAACCCACTTAGATACAACGAAGAAATGTGATATTATTTTCAACATGTATAATCTATAAATCAATCGATTACATACGAAAAATTACGAACAAAAGTATCTACACAAAATCGCAATTGTGTTAAATTTTGTTAAAACCAAAGTGTAAAAAAAAAAAAACAAATTTCAAATTTCCCTGCTTATTACCGATGAAAAAGTATTTCCATTCAATTCGGTAAAAATATACCGACTTGCTGAACAACGTGGGCGAAAATTTACCAACAGCTGATAAGAACGCCATAGCGTAGAGGGGAAAAAAAAAATTCAAAGAACCTTTTTCACTTAGATTGAGACAATTTATCCCCGGGGGTTCAATTTTCCGCAATTTAATACCAACGATCCGTCAATCTCTTTTACGATTATCATTACATACGCATATACCTGTGTAAGTGTAGCCGAAACTGGCGTGGTAAAAATATAATAAAACATCTCCGCACGTGGATTATGATGTAATTTGAAAATCAAAAAGTTCTATAATCATCAGCGAAGACAAACAAAGAAACGGAGAGATTATTGCGATACTAGATAAAACAAAGCAAAAAAAGAAAATGAAAATAAAATAAAAAAACCTTGGCAAAATTTTTTGTGTCCTGGCGAATGAATGAATTTAAGCTTTTGATCTGATATAAATATTAATATTAAGAGCTGAAACTTGGACAGCATCTTGTTTTCGTTATTTCGAACCATACTTTCGACTTGAAGTTTGAAAAAAAAAATTGTCTTTTTTAAGTCACCAACGAACTTTGGGCTCGTGGCATTCACGAGCGAGTTGAATTACAAGAGCGGGTGGTAATTAAGAATGAATATACATAATGGTAATGAATGGACGGAGTTCAGAGGTTCGGTTGGTTTGACCTAGGTAAATGCGGTGGAGAATTTCCACCTTGACCCTGTTTCCCGTAAGCTTTACTCACAAGCCCAACCCCCCCGATGCTGACATTGCTGCACCCCTAACCGCGAAATGCGGCAGGATGGCAGGCAGAGTGCCAACAAACTACCCCAGATAGGAAGCTCGATAAAAATTCACATCAGAAAAACCAGCTGGATGCTTGCTGCGACGGTGTTATAAAACTGGAGAAATCCAACCGTACTATATGCATAATAAATCGGAGCAACAAGGCGACATAAATGTATAATCGTTGAAAATTTATCAGGAAAATTACAATCATACAAATCGTTATACATAATATAATATAACTAAGCGACGGTGACCGTTTCGCGAGATTTTCAAAACTTGTATAATGGTATTGAAATAAACAATATTTACTACATGTATATTAAAACGGTATAACTCGTTGAAAGTATATCGGTACGTAACATAACATCGTAACATACGATACATGCATTATTAACAATTGTTTAAATTCGTTACTCGCGATGTGATTGGATTTTCATCCCACGCGCGTGCGCGAATCTAATCTTATAACGCGGATTATGCCACTCGGTGTATCCATTTATATGCATAAATAACCGCTTATAAAACGATGTGTAAATCTAACCAACGTTAAAAGGCTCAAGCGCTGTACTATACGTGTGTTTAAACATATGTGGGTAATATGTGTGTCAAGCGATCGCTCGCAACGCCTTTCCGCATTCAACACTTGCGAACCCCAGCCGCCCACAAAGAGATTCCCGTGTTATAAAATCGATGAATGTTATTACGTAACCGTGATGTTTTTACCCCGCATTTCGAAAATTAGTCGCAAGTCACTCGACTTCCTGTACAATTATTTAAACCGTATTAACGCATATTGTGCATAAATATTACCAAACGCGTAGAGAGCAACTCAATCGTAATGATTAAAATTATTTCATCACTCATTTATCTCGTGTACCTTTAAGGCGTGATAATAAAAAAAACGCTCGCGAAACGCCTTCAATCTTTCAGAGACCCTTGAATAATCTCGTTATGCATAATTACTTCAAGGGAGTAATAATTTTACCGCAGTGAGACAACGCGGACGACGATTTTGATAAATCGAAGAAATATTTCCCTCTTTTTTTTATATAATAATTAATGATGATATTGTTCAAGTTTCTCTGTTTTGAAACACCGTTTTAGTTTATTCGTCGTCGTCGATAACCGTGATCGAAAACTCAACTTCCTTCCTTAGAATAGGTGAAAAAAATAAATATTTATTCGCTTCTACTACACAAAATCCACTACATAATTTATGTTATACTGAAAAAAAAAACAACAATTGTAAATCAATCCACAGTGAAAAAATCAGTTAACACAATTTGAATAATTCTTAAACGAGTTCCTCGACGTCTTGGAGATGGCGATAAATTATCGCCTAAAAATATGAGCAATAATAATATTGAAGGATAATCGTTTGCATATCGTGAATCGGAATAATAATGATAATAACAATAACAATAATAATGATAATAGCAACAACGACAACAACAATAATAATAATAATAATGAAAAAGAAAAAATGAAGCTACGATAAAGTGAAAAAATGTCGAACACCGCGTTGCGGGAGACCGTGAAAAATGCGGGTGGGTTGTGGAACGGAGTTGATGGAATGATTAGTCACTCACGTACACGCTAACTGCTCCTACAGTGACTGAGATTCCTGACACGTAGGTGTGCCCATTCCGGCCGAAACTCGATTTCAGAAGCCGGAACTAGAAACGGTAAGAGTGGCAAAAAAATCAAAAAAAAATCAGGCCATTCCGATCAATTTCAACGTTTTATCACACCAAGGACAAGCCGTTTTCCCACTTTTTAAAAAAAAAAAAGGTACTCGCCTGAAACCAACAAGTCAAGGCATGTGTAATGAAATTTGATGAGTAAAAAAATGTCCTCACAGATTCTTAAAGAATATGACGAAACGGTTTGACGTGAGAAAAAAAAAGCAGTGATACGTTATTTCTCAAGAATTTTCAGTGTGTTACATAACTTGTCCCATTAACTTTATTATTTCATATGTAGGTGTACAATCACGCGCAATACCTTGTTTATTAATGAAATAAATAAATTACGACCTTAATCCACATTTCGTGTATTTGTATATTTGTATAATTATACAACATAAAATGAAGAAAAAAAAAAGAAATACGCTTATCTCGGTTACATCGTAATAAGGGTATATACCTGTATATAACCGGTATCAACGAACACAATTTCCGCCAGCGGTTTAAAAAATACTGTAATGTGTACAGGATAATGTGAGAAACTGCACGCAGACGTTGGCGCAAATTAAAATAGTTTAATCCACATGGCTGTCCGATGCAAATTAAGCCCAATTCACACGAACGGCAGCCGGTGGCTTTATCCATACAGGAATGGAAAAAGTAACGGTAGCAATTGAAACGTGCGAATTCGGCGTTTGAATTTTAATTATTCCTACAGCGAAACGGGAGGATACGAATTGCCAGTTAGCTATCACCTCGCGTGCCCGAATTCAATCCTGACTCGAATCGCTATTTGAGTCTCCTCGCAATCAAGACGAAATCAAATAAAATTAACGAGTAAACTGAGAAGAAAAAACGAATGATAGCCATGAATTTGCGCATTCGCAATTATAGATGAAAAGACAAAAAAAAAAAAAAAAAAACTAGTTATTTCACGTATCTATAAATAGCAGTCTATCAAATTTCTACAATCAAGATACAGAAGAATTTTTCAAATCATGAAGCGCGTGCACAAAATGCTCACGATTTTTTTAACCCAAAAACTGAAACATTTTATGAGAGGATTATACAAATAATATATCGATCTCAGAGATGACCGGTAAAAAAATGTTTTGCATAAGATGGCATAAAAATTGGCGAAAGAAATTTTTTATAAAACAGCTCGTACTATTACTGTATCTTGACTTTTTCTCTCGATCGATTGTTTTTAAATGGAAAACAATCTCGATTTCTTGTAACGGTGATATCTGAAGAGCTTTCGGTAACTCGATCGGCTTTCAAATTTTTTTCAAGCATTCGCGAACGTTTCGATATGAGTGTAAGTTACATCTTGAAATTTTGTCGTAAAAATCGTTAACGTCGCGTAGCGAATATCAAAAAAGAAAAAAGGACCAACAAAGAATAAAAAAAAAAAAGAAACGAACTTTAAAAGTTTTATGCAAAAGACCTCAATCACAATTATAATTAAACTCTCCTCGCTGTTTTAACAGCTGTCACTCGTCAGCGGTCTATACGTGTATATAATATATATGTGTACACTGTAAGGCGGGGACTCTCAAATGAGAAATGATTGAGAGGGCTTTCTACGTCACTTGATTCGTTTTTCAAGAGAGTTTCAAAGTCACGCACAATATTCAAAGATTAAAAGCAAGAAACGCCGGTACAAGGAAACTAAAAAAATAATCAACCATTTGCAATGAAGATTAGTTGAAAATAAATTGCTGGCATAGAGAGTGAAGAATTTTGTAAAATTCCTCGAAAGAATTTCGTCAATTTCAAGTATCTTGCATACACGCAGCTCTTTACCGATGTCAGAAGACCTTGAAAAAAAAATTTCAACAAAATTGTTAACAAGATTAGCGTTCCTTTGGCATCGTCGTGAAACGTTTGCAGCAATAATGTGGAAGCTATAAGTCAGGCATAAAAGTGCCAAATCCATCTGTGAAGCTATGACAATAGATATAGTCGCGTTGACAGTTTTAGCTGCAAGTTTCTCTCTCTCTCTCTCTCTCTCTCTCTCTCTTGCGGTACGGCAGCGTGGAAATTTTCCACAAAATAAAATAAAACAAGACGCGAAGAAAAAGGAAGGATAAAAGTAAAAAAAAAAAAAAAAAGAAACAAGAACATTTAGGCCCTTGCGTAAGCTTAGTAAAAATAATATACCGCCGAACTACGCGGCCGCAAAAGCGTTATGCTACGGTAGCTCAACGACGAAGACGAAGACGACTGTACACAAAATCAGGAGAAACCTCAGCGTCCCCCAAAGTCGCATGTTATTTTATACCGTGATCCATAAAAAATATAACACTGGGTTATTTTGACAAAAATAAATATGCGATACAGATACATAATATACACATATGTTAATAAAATATTATTCCCGTACGCACAGAGAACCGGAAGTTGCAATAGAATCGAACAAACGCGTCAAAAATCTGCAACCGTAACGTCAGTTGAGAATTCAAGTGTTAATTGAATGGAAAAAGAATAAGAAGAGACGTACGTGTAACGAGTACATTAGCAATCTCAAGAAAAGAACGTCTTTTACGTTAATAATTAAACTGACCATGTTTTTCTTGCGAATAATTTCTCTGAATACCTACGTATTTTTTTCCCATTCTTTACCGTTAATTTTTTCAGTCGACAATTTCGCGTCACGATCCGCAAATAGATCGCATATTCGATTTGAATCAGGCTGTACAAATACAGTCACGGGTGAAAGTAGTAAATGTATAATAATGTCCTGCAAGGTGTGCGTCAGGAAATATATCGGTGAGACGATTACGGCGCTATTTCCGGTAAAATTTCCAAACGTTCAGTCGTCACGGTGACGAAAATCCGAATCGCTTGCTCAGCCGTTGATGGATTTTTATTGACTATTTCAAACGATCCCAGAAAAAAAATCGCTCCTTCTTTTAATCGTCATCTTGAATGAATATTATTACTATTTTTGTTATTATTATAACAATGTTCAGCGACGCGAAGAAAAGCGTAAAAATCACAAACCTTGTAAAAATTATTTCAGACTTGCAAATCGTCGTAACGAGTAAGAAACATGTATTCCGGAGGCCTCGCAAAATTCACGGTAAAACCTGTTAAACTAAAAGAGGCCTTCTGAAATACAATATTTAGGTATTCGCTGTTTCAACTCTCGAGGCGATTAAACGTGTCCAAGAGGAGGTAGGTGTACATCGGCACCGTGTATCAATGGCTGGTTGATTTATTTAAACTTGTAATAACGTAGAAAAACAGGTCCTTGTCATTTAGATAAACGTGAAGAGGCGGAGATATATATCGAATGAATATAAACACCCAAGGATAAACGTGTACAGGCATAGAAAAACCGAAGTAGAAGCCAAGTTATGCGGGGTATTTTGTATACGCGTATATCATGTGTATACACATATAAATATGTACGCATAATAATATAATACGTAAAAAACAACTCGCCTGAGAGATAGGACTTTGCGCACATCATGTATCCACACATTTGTCCGATCTTCGTCCAGACGGTCTTCAGTAATTCCGGATTATACATTTGCTCGGTTCCCTTTTTTGCACGCGCACTACTATCAAATAAACAGCGTCAAACCCACCGACACTGTGGGATGAAACACCACCAGCACTACCACCAACACTACAACCTGCACATCTGGTTATCCACTCGCCAGTTGGCACAATTCGTTGTCGAAGAAATCGAAAAGTATGCAGAAAGTTGGCACACAGGGAGCAGCTGTCATCTATCTCTACAATTACTTTGATATTCCTTCTCAATGACCAATCGGCTTTGACCCGTTCTTCAATTGCCTCGGTATTTAAAAAATAAAGAGCGAACGTCCGCAAGGCAAACTATGTTGCGTAAAAGATTCAGCAACGCCCAAGCCGATAGCCAGAGTTCAGAATTTAGACGTTCCTTGCTCTCCTTCTTCTCTTAAATTCCAATGAACGCAGACTTCCGAGCTAACGAAGTAAACCAATCGCGTAGAAATGGTATCAAGAATAAGGAAGATCCGATCGACGTGATTATCCGATGCCGACGACGAGTAGGTCAATCCCACCGAGCACGATTCACTTCCGATTCCTTTTTCACCACAAGACACTATCTCACCCTGACATTATTGTCGAATACCATTATGGCCGGTGTGTGTGTGTGCACGTGAATACCGATTTTGTCCAAAGCACGTTCATCAGTCAAAGTAGAAAGAAAGAAAGAAAGAAAGAAGGAAATAAAAGAACGACTAGCAGGTATACATAGTAAAAGACTCCCGAGTATCACCTGAGCAAAACGAATTCCCGTATCGTTCAACGACCGTTTAAACATTAACTAGAAACCCCGAGTACAAGTCTCGAAGTCTAGTGAAGTAAGTGAGGAGGTGGCCAGTCATTATTGTACGGTCGACTACGGCCGGTTCGCGGATGAATGTAACCGACTTACTGACTGCTGTCAAACACACAGAGAGACAGTCGGTCGTTCGTTCGTTCGTTCGTTCGTTCGTTCGTTCCCGGTTACCGTAGTGGTACACGGATGGGGGCTTCGTGCCCGTGCCCCATGCCCACGCTTCTATCTCCGACGGGCGAACAACGAGACGTTTTTCACGCGTGTGTGTGCGTGAGGCGTCGAAAGTGTGAGAGGATGGAATGGAATGGAATGGAATGGAATGGAATGGAAAGGAATGGAAGCGACGGAGTGGGTACGACACGAGTGCGCGAAGGTGTCCGAGGATGGTTGGGTGTACGGGTAGTTTCACCATGCCGGACCCTGGCGTTCTCCTTTACACCTATGCAACCGGAGGAAGCGTTGCGATGGTCTTGAGGAACGTGACCAGAGAGCCAAGACGGTCCTTTCCAAGGGGCTACTGCACTCTTGACACGCGGTGAAAATCATTAATATTTGACACCTCGGTCGGCCGAGACGTCGCCGCCCACTTCCTCCGTCACAATTCCGACACGAACCGGTCTTTTTTGTTTCCTCATTTTTTAACCCCTAATTGTACGCTTATCCTCGTTGTTTGTCCGAAGGTCTCCGACGTTGGTGGAATATTTTTCGATTCGATATGTCGAAAGGGGTCGGTTTTTCTTTTATCGTTACCTTTGAAATTTCAGCGTAACGTTAAACAATCGACGAAAGGGATCGCGAGTATTGTGGCGAAATATACGATGCACGTGAACGTGATTACGAATTCAATCGATTATTTCCACTCTTTGAGCAACGTTCCACGCTCCGACGTATAACTTGTGCTTGCGTAAGAATACTCGCTGGCTTACGGAGCTAATCGTCCCGACCCACACCGTCGGAAAGTAGCAATTAGTTCGTTAACTAGTTAAAGTTATACTCCGATCCGAGTTGCGAGTAATTCCTAGAATATCTCCGTATACGTGTTTGCGAATACCGCATCACTCGCTAGGTCAGGGTCGAAATTCGAAGACTAGTTAGAAAACACTATGACCGATAATCATCTCGAAAATAAACGTACCTTCGACCGAACGTCATTTTCTACCCTCGAGGTGTTTCCGCGAGAAACAAAACGTCAGAAATTAATAGTATAAAGTAATAAGAGTAAAACTAATTCGCGATCGGTTATTTTTATTCTACGGAAAGCACGTATCGTCGTTCCAAAGCGTGGATGCTTTTGGTTGTTCCGAGAGATCCGAACCGGCATATTCTCCTTGAGCATCAACGTGTGCAACAACGTATCCACTGATTAATGCTGATGAATCACGAGCACCGATAATGAAACATAGAGGCGCGAATGGATGGGCCGACCGAAGAACAGGGCACGAGACCAGCGAGTGATTCGTAAAACGGTCGGGGTTCAAGCCGTTTGGCCCCAATCGCCGGTCCTGCGATGACGTCACCGATATAATCTTGAACGCGTGTGTTAACTAACTGTACTCTCTGTACGAGGAAGACGGGGCACGAATACCGTACGGCAGGGTGTGGAGCGAAAATGGAAAATTCATCAAAATCGATACGACCGAGTGAAATTTGTTTTGCATCCGCATCCCAAAAGTCGAGTTGATCCTCGGTTACGGAAAATACGGTATTTTATATAAATTTGGATATTTTGGAAATAAACTGAAATTCATGTAATTCTCGTTCATCGTATGTTGTTGAAAAACTTGCAGAAAAACGCAAAGTTATAATTGATGATAACTTAGAAATGAAATCTTCATTTTTCGCATCCAGGCTATAAATCGTCACAGTCAAAGTTGCTGTTACATTCCTTTTCTTTTAATTTTTATTCATCTTTGGTTGGTTCAACATACAATATAGAGCTCAAAAATGTACAGGGTGTCACCCAAAAAACGCTTCGTCCAAGAAGCAAAGGAGAATAAACGTTGAACATTTGATCCGAACATCCGATCCAGCGATTATTACTGATCTATTACCCAATCGATCATTCATTTCGAGGTGAAGATGAAGCCTGCGAGCTTCTTTTTAGTTTTTCACTTTGCACGATACCGCGTTATATTAAGATCCTTTATCCGCATGTTTGTGAGCAGCAAAAACGACGTTGAGAGGAAAAAGAAAATAGAAAAACAACACTTTCTGCTCTTCTGGCTCTTTGACTGAACAATTTCAATTTCATTTCAAGCTTTCTATACGTCGCTTTCTATTCACATCATCGTGTGGTACGTAATTGCAGGTGGAGCTTACATTTCTCACTCGTTTTGTAGACTCGATACATTCGTTCGCCGCGTTTTTTCCCTTTTCCAATTGATACATATATGTATATATGTTATACGAGCTGCAATTTGAAGCTTCAGTTCCTTTCTTTCACGATATCTATTTTTCGTCCCCGACTCTATTTCGTCTAACCAGGGCAAAGTGTCGAAAGCTTCCTCTATTTCAATTTCTGTAACTTCTTTTCATTGAGCCTATTCCAACGTAAGTTCCAAGAGAGAGAGAGGTAGAAAACTGCATCAAATTTTGCAGATACGCTACACGATACGGCTAATCAATAAGCCTATAAATTTTATAAAAATAAAAATCAAGTCAGGCGCGATACCGCGTTGAATTTAATTATGATCGCAATTAACCAATCGAAAGTTGAAACTCGTTGAGGCGTTATATCTTATTATTATAGGTAAGTATATGCACACCTCGTGCACACACGTAATCACACATATACGTGCAACAGAAAACGATACAAGTAAGCATATAATCACACGAGAGTAAAAGTAAGAGCGAGAAGGAAATCAGATTGGCATTCGGTTGAGAAATACGGTTGAAACTATATACATATATACATGTGCATGTAGCGATTATTTTCAAAGGATCAAGTTCCCGCAACGCGTTACGCATTTAATCCCCACCAACGTTTATAAACTGTATTAAGAATTTGCCGTACATTAAAGTTACACAATATTGTTCAGCAAAACTCAGTGCCTCGAGTCAACAAAAATACGTAACTAAATTAATCATATTACAAAAAAAAAATCATCATTTGCTTAATTCTATAACTTTCTTATACACACAACGACCATTTTTTACGATAAATCGTACACAGAACAGACGAGGACTGGACGGATTCACGGGACATGCGTGATACCCATAAATAGGCAGGTGTGGATAGATTAAAACGCGGATTGTAGAAAGAAAATACGCGATCGCAACGTGAGCGTTGCTACATCGTTTCCCCCTCGTCGAGACACACCTGTGCAAACAAAACTACCTGGCATATGTAGCTAAACGCGTGATTATAGGTGTGTATATTACACACGCACACCTTTACACAATTCTGCAAACAATTATTTAATTATAACAGCAAAGAAAGGGTGTGTATTCGTACATATATACATATATATATATGTGTGTGTGTGTGTGTGTGTGTGTGTGTTTTTATATACATATATATATATTGTACCCTGTACTTCCAAGCGCGGATACAA